>NW_024361386.1:136291-736291 GCF_014805655.1 Passer montanus
GGGCCGCTCCCCGGTGCCGGTCCCCGGTGTCTGTCCCCGGTGTCTGTCCCCGGTGTCAATCCCCGGTGTCTGTCCCCGGTGTCTGTCCCCGGTGTCAATCCCCGGTGTCTGTCCCCGGTGCCGGTCCCCGGTGTCAGTCCCCGGTGTCTGTCCCCGGTGTCAGTCCCCGGTGTCTGTCCCAGGTGTCTGTCCCTGGTGTCAATCCCCGGTGCCGCTCTCCGGTGTCTGTCCCCGGTGTCTGTCCCCGGTGTCAATCCCCAGTGCCGCTCCCCGGTGTCAATCGCCGGTGTCGCTCTCCGCTTCTTGTCCCACGGTGCAGCCCCCAGTGCCGCTCCCCGGTGTCGCTCCCCGGTGTCGCTCCCCGGTGCCGCCGCTGGTTCCCATCCCGTTCGCCCAGTCCCCGTCCCGCACGGAGAGGGGATCTCCCCGCTCGCCCCCAGCCCCCCGGCAGTGCCCGGGGTGCGGTGGTCCCGCCCTCCTCCCTTTGCGGCCTTCGGGAGCTGCTCCCTGCCCGCCCTCCGCCGCTCTGTCCCGGTGACCCCGGCAGGGGCTCACCCAGGCACGGACACGGACGCGGACACGGACACGGACACGGACACGATCCCTGCCTCGGGACTCGGGACATCCATCCCTCGGGATCAGGACATCCATCCCTGGGGCTCAGGACATCCATCCCTGGGGCTCAGGACATCCATCCCTCGGGATCAGGACATCCGTCCCTCGGGGCTCGGGACATCCATCCCTCGGGGATGAGGACATCCATCCATCCCTCGGGGTTAGGACATCCCTCCCTCCCTCCGGGCGAGCCCTGGAGCAGGGGCAGCTCCTCCTCCTTCCTCCGCTGCCTCTCTCCCCGCTCAGCCTCTCTGTCCCCGGAGCAGGGAACTCCGTGTACAGAGGTTTTGGAACTCCACAGGGACCCCCGCTGGCCCGAGCTGAGCTCAGGAGGGCTGACATTCCCCTCGCTGTCCCTGCCCATCGTGCCCGCTTCCTGGGCACGGCGGGGCTGCCCCGGTGCCCCGCGTGTGCCCCGTGTCCCCGCCGTCCCCGGGCTGCTCGGGTTGCTCTGCAGGGCTCCCCGGGCGGGCCGTGCCCCGCAGCTCCCTGGCACTGCCCCGATACTCGGCTGCCTTTGCTGTTTAATTCCCTGCCCTGTAATTAGCTGCCGGGCTGTCATTAGCGGCGGGCGGGGCAGCCGGGATGCCGCGGGCCGGTGCTGCCGGCCCAGGCCGTGTCCCAAACCGCATCTGGGACAGCCGGTGCCCTCCGTGGGCACGCTGCCACCACGGCCACCTCTGTCCCTGCGTCCCATCCTTTCGTACATGGGGCTATCCACGCTGCATTTCCCGTGGATTGCTGCACACAGCCCGAGGATGAAGAGCACACATCTCTGTGTCCAGCCAGCCTGGCTGTCCCCTGACCCCTGCCCGGGCCTTTCTGGGTCACCCCGTGTCACCTGGGTGTTGCACAAGGCCACAAACGCTGCTGAGCCACGTCAGGGCAGCGGGCAGGACGTGCAGCACAGCACGGCCCCGGGACACCTGAATCAGAGCTGTGCCACGAGGGGAAGCCACAGCGTCCCGGGAGCTGTCATCCCTTGGTGACAAACTGCCCTTGGAGCCGCCTCATCCCTCCTGGGAGCACAGCCTTCCCTGGGCTCTCTGCTCCCAGAGGTGGTACTGGTGCTGCCACAGCCTGGACCAACCCACCCGGCTGTCACCATGTCCCTTCCACTGGCCATGCCCTTGGCTCGCTGACACCCCTCTGGAGGGCAGGGAGGGACATCGAGGTGGCTGTGCAGAACCTGGCAGTCCATTTGGGAGAATTCCTCCTTTCCCAGGATCCTGAGCTGCTCCGAGGTGGGAAGAGCTGGAGGTGCTGAGCTCTGGGGCAGGCTGGGCAGAGCCAGAGCTGGAGGTGCTGAGCTCTGGGGCAGGCTGGGCACCCTTGCTGATGCTCTGAGGAGGCCACGCTGCAGTCTGGAGCAGGCTGGCTGCCTGGTGTTCCCATTGCACTTCAGAAACCAGGAGGAAATGTCTGCATGGAGTGTCCCACATGGTCTTGGTGCAGCCTTTTCCTCAGTCTCCAATGGCAGAGCAGCCCCTCCGAGGGGACAGGAGTGTCCTGCAGGGGAATGAGCCACGCTGAGGTGTCACTGGGGAGGATCAGAGGGGATCTCTGCACATCTGTCTGCACCCCTGGCTCCCTGTCCGTGGGAACAAGGGGTCAGTGCTGCTCCACACCAGGAGCTTTGGGGTGCCTCGCTGTGCTGGATCTGCAATCAGAACACAGATCCTGCCTTGGGAGGCAGCTGGGAATGAGCTCTGTGAGCGAGGGCTCTCCTTTACAGAAAAGCCAAGGCTGTGTCTATTCAACCCTAAATTAATCCCCCAGGGAATTAATCTGCCACGGACCCACGGAGCAGCACACCCTGGTTTCTCTTCCCTCCAGCGGGATCCTTTAACCTGTGCTCCTCGTGCCCCTTTTCCCAGCGCCAGGCACGGATGCCAGCAGTGCCACCAGGGCCACCTCTCGGAGCCGGCTGGGGACAAAGGCTGGGCGCTGGGGGCTGGCTCCCAGGGTGCCCGCCTGGTTAAGCGTGCCTTTGAGGGGCTGCTTGCTGTGAGGGGCCCCGCTGTCCCGCATTGTGCGGGGCCGTTCCCGTGTGCGGGCAGCACAAAGGAGCAGTCACTCAGCATTAGCGGCCACACAATGCTGCACCCGCCGCCCCAGCAACCAGCAACCCTCCCGGAACGGGCACAGACACGGACTGGGGGTGAGCTGGGGTGTCCCACACCTCCAAATCATCTCCACAGTCTCTCAGCCAGGACGTTCACCCCCACACAACCGCTGATTTATTGAAGGAAAAAAGGAGTTGTGTCCCTTTGGGTACAGTGAGGTGATAAAAAATGTTTGGAAAGCCCTTATTCACAGAGATGTGCTGCTCTTACCTTCCAAAACACTGATGATGATGATGATGGTGATGGTGGTGATAACCTATGGCCTCATTCATGAGCCCCCAGGGTCATAGCAAAGGTAGGCTGGCCTTTAGGGATGGAGATGATCTATAGTACAGCTGTGTTAAATTCTGAAATTAATAATAGCTATGGAGAAATTAATTATAGCCATAGAGAACTTGCTGGCAACCTTAGTGTGAGGATCCCACCCCACATGCAAGACCCTTGAGGTGCCCTTGTGAGGGTGGGAGGGTTTGTGGGCAGGGGGCTTTGTCCTGGTGCAGGGAGACCCAAGGGGAGACAGGGGGCGTGTGGGGCCCTGGGGGATCAGTTGTGGGCCGGGAATTGTGGGTCCAGACCTGGGGCCCTTCAAGGTGCAGGCACACCTGGGAATTACCTTGGGAAGGCAGCAGGGAAGGTTCGGCAGGAGAACTGGGCTGGTCTTTGGGGAAAAGCAGGGATTTCCTCGCTAATCCCTGTCTTGGAGGGTTGTCCAAGGCCATCGGATCCAAGTTGTTTACATAAACGTGTGAAAAATTTGGTTAGAAAAATGTAAACATCAGAAGGCAGCGGGAAGAGCTCGATCCTGGTGGGAAGGGCAGCACCCCAGCTGGTGGGGACTGCCACCCCCTCACCCTGGCACCCCGGGCTTGCCTTCAGAGCTGCCGGCAGGGTTTTCTGGTGCCGAAGCACATCCGAGAGCACCATCTCCTGGGCACCACGGAAACCATCCAGGAGAAGCTGAACGAGGAGCTTTCCCTGTGCATTTTGGGCTGCCTTGGCTGAAGTGGTGTCCTCGTGGTGGGGTCCATCCTGCCAGGTGCCTGAGGAGCAGAATGGACACCCCAGAAGGAAAAAACACTGATTTTCCCACTCTAATTCAAAGCAAGCATGGGGAAGGTGGATAAGCTTGTGCTTCTTTTAAAAGCTTGGATTCCCTTGAAGCTTTCCACCCTTTCCAGGTGTTTGAGTTTATTTTGACAGCATGGAAGTGGATATTACCCAGGGCCCAGGACTCCTGGACCCTCCACCAGTGCAGCCCTGGAAAATTAATTTTGCTTCAGGGATCTTCTTCTCCAGCTGGGAATATCCCCCTGGGCTGGGATCAGACATGGATTTACTCTTTCCTGCCTCCCCCTCATTCCCAGCAATGCTGTGTTTCAGCTGGGGCTGGGAAGGGAGGGAGGAGAATGAGCCGGGCAGGAACTCCTGTAAAACCTCGGGTTTGCAGGTTGAACACGGCTGGAGGGGTTTGGGAGGGCTGGGTGTGAGAATGATGAGGGCAGGGTGAGGGACGGGCAGAGGGGATGAGGAGGGAGGAGGATGAGGGACAGGTGAGGGATGGGCACTGGGGTGAGGAGGATGAAGGCAGGGTGAGGAACGGGCACTGGGGGTGAGGATGGAGGAGGATGAAGGCAGCGGTGTGCGGGCCCAGCCCCGCTGCAGGAGCCGCTGCAGGATGTGCAGCTCACCCTGCCCTGCAGCCCCAGGGCTCCCGGCACCCCTGCAGTGCCGGGTTCCTTGCAGTGACCCCGGAGCATCGCTCGGGACACCGCGGCGGGCAGCAGCGCCTCCTGTCCCTGTCCCTGTCCCCGTCCCCGTCCCTGTCCCCGTCCCTGTCCCTGTCCCCGTCCCTGTCCCTGTCCCTGTCCCCGTCCCCGTCCCTGTCCCTGGCCCTGGCCCTGGCCCTGTCCCTGGCCCTGGCCCTGGCCCTGTCCCTGTCCCTCTCCCTGTCCCTGTCCCTGTCCCTGTCCCTGGCCCTATCCCTGGCCCTGTCCCTGTCCCTGTCCCTGTCCCTGTCCCTGGCCCTATCCCTGGCCCTGTCCCTGTCCCTGTCCCTGTCCCCTGTCCCTGTCCCTGTCCCTGGCCCTGTCCCTGTCCCTGTCCCTGACGCCAGCTCCTCGCCCACTCCCTGGCCAGGCGGGCCAGCGGAGCCCTTTAAAGGTGAACGGGTTCCTCCGCATTCACTCTCTGGGAGCTGCCCCTGCCTGTCCCTGCCCTGTCCCTGCCTGTCCCTGCCTGTCCCTGCCCTGTCCCGCTCCAGCCTTTGCGCCCTCCTCAGACGCCGCCGGTGCCCGGTGTCCCAAGGGTGTCGCGGTGTCCCCAGGGTGTCCCGGAGCTGTCCCCCGTGCCTGGGGACAGCCGTGCATGGAGGGGCCGCTGCCCTGGGGCCCCACAGCAGGTAAGGGGATTTTTGGCAGGGGGTGAGGGAGGGAGCAGCCATCCCTGACCCATCCTGAGCGGGGCAGGAGCCTGGGTCTGTTCCGAGCCGGGGAGGGGGTCCTGCTGTCCCCGCGGCCGGGGTGACAGCCCTGCCGGAGGAGGGCAGCCCGGCCGGGGCTGGCAGAAGCCCAGAGGGGCTGGCAGGGTGTCGGTGGCACCGCCGTGCGTGAGAAAAGGGGAGCAGGCTGGGCGGGGTCTGAAAATGCCACCAGGGCTGGAAAAACCTGCAGCTTTGGGAAGGTCAGGCTGCTGAGCTGGTCTGGGAGGGCTGAGTGAGCTTCTCCCCTCTCCCTTCCCCTCTCTGCCCTCTCCCTTTGTGCCCGGGGAGAGGCAGGGCAGAGCTTCTGCCCCATCGGGGGCTCGGAGCACCCCATGCTGCTCCGGGCTGGGCTGGGCTGGCTCTGCCTTCCCTCCTCTCTGACTAACCCTGGCACGGGCTGGCTGTGCCCAGCTCCAGCCTGAGCGTGCCCACGGCCCGGAGCTGCCATGGCCTGCCCACCAGCATGGCCTGGAGATGCCATGGCCTGGCCACCAGCATGGACTGGCCACCACCATGACCTGGCCACCAGCCCAGGCCATCCCCCAGCAGCCTGGAAGGAGCCTGCTCTGGGTGTCTGCTGCCTGCCCTGGCCGTGTCACCTCCCTGCTCCACCAGCCTGGCTGCTCCAGGCTCCCCCAGAGCCCTCAGAGGTCTCTGGGATCGGAGCAGCTCCCTGTCCTTGGCAGGTTCCAGCCTGGGATGGGAATGCCCAGCAGCTGGGCACAGGGGCACTGGTGACACAGTGTGAGCCTGGGATGGCACAGTCTGGGCCTGGGATGGCACAGTGTGAGCCTGGGATGGCACAGTGTGAGCCTTGACTATATACTGTTTTTCTTGCCCGGACCAAAATTTCTTTTGTTCTATTCTTTTACCTGAATATTCATGTAGTTTTCTGTCTCTTGTCCGTGTTGGAAGAATCCCGTCTCTGATCGGACAAAGCTGTCTTTGGAATATAGAGTCTGGGAGCAGATACATGTGAATTCCAAGTTTTGGGAACTAATCATTCAAATGCCAGTCCAGGGCTCTCCTCGGCTATCTGGGGTCGTTATCGGCCGATGATGGTTTGGGTGTTCCACAGTTTCTGCAGTGGCTATCTCCTTCTAAGCCTTGGTGCTTTTCATAACATATACGATATTTATTATATATATATATATCTATGAGCACGAATTTATACCAGTATTTATCACGGCAGGGATGTCGGAGACCCCCCCCAGCAAGGATGCTGCCCCTGCCGAGTGCCCCGTGTGCTACGAGAGGCTGCAGCCGCTGGAGGCCACGCACCGCCGGCTCAGCTGCGGCCACACCTTCTGCCACGACTGCCTGGTGAAGTGCCTGCTGTCTGCCAAGCTGGACGGGCACCTGCAGAGCAGCATCGTGTGCCCCGTGTGCCGCTTCGTCACCTTCCTCAGCAGGAGGAAGGCTGCGTGGCCGCCCCGGGGCGCGGAGCTGGAGGTGCCCCTGTCGCCATCCTCGCTGTCGCGGCTGGCCAAGAGCGAGGCCAGCAACGCGCTGGTGGTGCCCGGCCACTTCGTGCTGCCCGAGCGCTGCCCGGCGGGGCTGCCACGGGAGGCCCACATCTTCATCATCAGCGAGCACGGCGCGCCGCTGGCGGCCGCGCACGACTGCGGCCGGCCCGGGAGCACCTCGGGGTCCCCGTCCGAGGCGTCGGGCCCGGCGCTGGGGCTGCAGTGCTGCCAGTCGCCCATGGCGCTGGCCGTGATGCTCGTGCTGACCGTGGCCATGCTGGCCGCCGTGCTGCCCTGGCTGCTGCTGGTCAGGAGGGACGTGTAGCACGGCTGGGACACCGCCGTGGTGTCACTGGGGACACGGCTGGGACACCAGGGTGGTGTCGCTGGGGACACGGCTGGGACACCAGGGTGGTGTCACTGGGGACACGGCCGGGCTGGGGACTCTCTCTGCGAGCTCAGAGGAAGCCCAGCAGCAGCTCGGGTGAAGATCTCTCACCTGGCCAGGGACTGAGTGGAGTCTCAGACCTTCCTGCAGAGCTCCAGCTGCTCGCAGGGTCACTGCTGGTGATTTCTGTGCCTTCTGGTTAAGACATGGCAGGCAAAGCCTGCTGTGGCTCCTGCAGGGTCTGTGGAGAGGATCCCCCTGCACCTTCTGGCAGCACCTGCAGGATCCATGGAGAGGATCCCCCAGCACCCTCTGGCAGCACCTGCAGGATCCGTGGAGAGGATCCCCCAGCACCCTCTGGCAGCACCTGCAGGCTGAGGGGGCCGTGCTGCTCCTGCCCAGCCCTGGGCACAGCCAAGGGCTCAGGGCTGCCAGGCTGTGGGGCTCTGCAGGTCCCCAGGACATCGGGATCACCGTGATGCAGCCAGCCTGGGGCAGAAACTCACAGCTTCCAGCCCGGGATGGAAAACCAGAGCCTGCAGCTGGCAGGCACGAGGGCAGGGATACCAGAGGATGGAGAGAGCCGTGCTGGCCCTGTGGGCTCACCTTCCCCTCTGCCAGCCTCCCTGCAGGGCTGTGGGGTGGCAGGGGAGCCCAGCTCACCCCACGGGCAGTCCCAGCCGTGCCCTCTCTCTCTGAGCTCCCCAGGGTCGTGGCCATCCTCCTGTTGTCACAGCTTCCCTCCAGCCAGGGGGACACAGGTACAGGGGTTGGGGTAAACCCAAGTTCTGGCCATCACAGGGGGGCAGATTTGGGATCCCACACTGCTCTCCTTGTTAGAGCCCTGTGGCAGAGTGACATTTCCTTGTCCCTGTGTCCCACTCCTGGTCTCACAACCTGGGCCTCATTTTCACCTGTGCCAAACAGGCTGGGCACTGCTCAGCCCCAAAATCCTCCTGGCTTTGCCCTCTTTGGGCCTGGTGCCACCTGAGGGGACCCCAGTGCCAGCCCCCAGCCCAGGGCAGTGGGCAGCAGGGGGCACAGCTGGGGCTTGGGAAGCTCCGAGCCTGCTCTCAGGGGAGGGGGAATGGCTTTGCTGGACACCCCTGCTGCTGCTGGGGCCACTCAGGGCACTCGTCCCCAGCCCAGTCTGCACCTTCGTCACCTTTGTCCTCCTGACCCAGTCCCTGGCCTGTGGGTGCTGCTCTCACTCTGGGAGTGTGTCACTTCATGGGCACCCCAGGGTGAGCAGGACATCCTTCACTGTCCCCCCAACATGAGCAGGACGTCCCTGCTGTCCCCCACGGGAGGTGGCAGTGTGGCTCAGGGCTGGCCCAGGGTTCCCATGCTCTTGAGGGGCCAGCAGTGCCACCAGGGTGGCTTTGGGACCGGACAGGACTGTTCAGGGTAACGACAAGGTGGGGCTGGGGAGGGGGAGCAGTGTGGGGCAGGGGAGCTGAGTGTCCCCTGCCATCCCTGGGGTCGCAGCTGGGGACACTGCCCTGCTGGCCTGCTGCTCCCTGTGATGTTCCTGCACTGCCCCAGCCCTGTCCCAGTGTCCCCACCCAAACCCGGGGTGCCACGACCCCGACCCCGTGTGAGAGGTGCCTGAGACACCGCGCTGGAATGGAAACCCTGTTTCATAAGAAATGGTGACCTGGCTGTGACGTGTCCCTGCCTCATTTCTCAACACAAACCCTGTAATTAATGTGTCTGTCAATCAGTGCAGGGTGCCAGGGCAGCAGCCCCCGAGGTGGGAGGTGGCACAGGGTGGCTGCAGCCCTGGAGGTGTTTGGGAGGGCAGTGGGGACTGGGCAGAGCTGCAGTGGAGCTCTGGGGGGGTCCTGTGCTGTGCCAGGGCCAGGCACAGGGGAGGGGGACACCCCGGCAGGAGAGGAGGCTGTTTCCCACAGGGTGGCACTGCTTGGCCAGGGATGGCGGGCAGGGCTGGCAGGGGCAGCCCCGAGCCCCCAGCCCTGCCCTGGTGGGCAAGGAACAGGAGCTGGAGAACCGGGAATGCTGTGCCAGGTGTGCAGGGATGGCATCTCTGTGCCCGCAGCAGCTGCTGTGCTGTGCAGTGCTGCCTGGTGCCCAGGGGTACTGTGCCTGTGTCCTCGCTGTCCCTGTGTCCTCACTGTCCCTGTGTCCTCACTGTCCCCATGTTCTCACTGTCCCCACATCCTCGCTGTCCCCATGTCCCCTTGGCTCCCATCAGAGTCCCCTCCGTGCTGGGCTGGCCCAGCCCTGCTCCCCTGTCCCCTCCCAGGCTGGAAGGGGCTGGGGTGTGCCATCCCCTGTCTCACAGGTGGCACTGGAGCCCTGTCCCTGCCCCTGCCCAGTGTCCAGGCGTGCTCAGCAGCAGCCAGGGGTGACCCAAGGCCGTGACCAGTGCTGCAGGGCCAGGTGACCCGCAGGGCCCCTTAGGGCAATCATTGCCTGTCGATTATTGCCTAATGCAGCGTGGGGAGGGAGCCAGCGCTCTCCTGCAGCCGGGCAAGGCCAGGGCTGTGCCACAGGTCTCAGCCGATGGCACTGGCAGGGCAGGGGCACTGCCTGCGGGCAGAGCTCCCCCTGCTCCCGGGCTGGGCTCAGCTGGGGCTGGGACACCCCCGGGTGTCCCCTGCCACCTCCTGTGCCCGGAGCTGGGTTCTGTGCAGCCCGTGCCGTGCCCCAGCTGTGCCAGCTGTGCCCTGCTCCTCCCGGGCTGATCTCAGCTGGGCTGTGGCTGCTCTGTCACCCTCCTGGCAGGTGCCAGCGTGTGCCATGGCCCTGCCCTGCTCTCTGCAGGGTGGCAGCAGGCTCAGCCCCAGCAAAGGCTGCGTCACGCGTCATTAGCAGCAGGAGGTGGCACTCGGATGGCACGGGGATGGCAGCAGTGGGAATTGTGCAGCCCAGGAGTGCTGGCTGGGCAGGCAGGGCTGCAGGCTCCATTAGGGAGCGGCCCCAGAGAGCCCCAGCTCCATCAGCCAGAGCTGGCCATGAATTATTGAACAGCAGGAGGCTCCGAGCTGCAGCCTGCAGCCAGCCCGGAGAGCCGGGAGAGGGGATGGGGGGGGGCAATGGGATAATGGGATAATGGGGTGGGATAATGGGGTGGGATGGGATGGATGGGATGGGATGGATGGGATGGGATGGATGGGATGGGATGGATGGGATGGGATGGGATGGGATGGGATGGGATGGGATGGGATGGGATGGATGGAATGGGATGGGATGGGGCTGGGTATAGGCCGGGCTGGGCCAGCCGGGGACATGACAGGAGGTGACACTGACCTGGCTGTCCCCATCCCTGGGGCTCTCCAGCCAAGATGCTCTTGTCCCCATCTCCGGCACATGGCAGGTTCCCCTCTCCACTGCCCAGCCCGTGGCCCTGGGCAGGCTCCTCTCCTGGCGTTGCAGAACAGGGCGGGTTTCTGTGCCCACAGCTTTGGCAGTGCCTGAGGGGCTCAGCCTCGGTCCCCACTGTCACCCCAGTGCCCACGGCAGGGGTGGGCACCCCAAAATGAGACATCACGGGGACAGGGTGGGGCTGGCGCTGTCCCCTGCTGAGGGGCTGATTTCTGTCCTGTGGCTGCTGGCAGGGGACAAAGATGAGGTGCAGAGGAGGGTGGGGCCAGGTGGGTCACTGAGCTCCCTGGGTCATTCAGGTCCCTGGGTCACACCCACTCAGCCTGGGCAGGCTTTACCCTTCCCTGTGCCATCCTTACAGATGCTTTTGTCAAAAACTCAGTGATCTGCCATGAAACACCCTCTGGAATGTCACCAGAGGTGTCTGCACTCTTCCAGGAACGGCTGGCAGAGAGCAGCCGATGCCTTTCTGGGAAGAGCTTCTTTTGGGCAGGTTTTGCCTTCTCTGCTGTCCCATTTTGCAGCAGGAAATGGAGCTGGCAAAGCCATTTTCCTTGTCTCCAGGGTGATTGGTCTGCTGGCTGGTGGCAGAGCTGTGTCTGACTGGAGCACTGCAGGGCACCGATGCCCTGTGCATGCCCAGGGGCTGGCACAGGAGCCCTGGCAGCCCGTCCTGCCAGGCTGGAGCCCAGCAGGGTCTGGAATCCCCGTGGGGTGCCCGAGGGAGGGACTCTGGTGTTCATCCCCGGGGGACAGGAAAGCCTGGGGTAACTTTACTGCACTCTAAGGTGTGGAGACTCCTTAGAAACCCTCCTTGGGTGCCCAGGGGTTGGAGCTGGCAGCCCCTGGCACAGTCCAGGGGCTGTGGAGTCTGGGATGCTCAGGAGCATCTCCCTGGGGACAGCTGCTGCCTGTGGCTGCTGGGGTGAGCTGCCACCCCCAGCCACACCCGGACCCTGCCTGATGGGAGGGTTTGACCCCAAAGTTTTCCATCCCCGAGGACAGCCCAGCCTCCCCTGTGGTGGCCCCGAGTGACAGCAGCTGAGCCGCGGTGGGGACAGGACAAGGAGCTGGCCCGGAGCTGCTCCTGGTGACTCCCACCCAAAGCACCCCTGGGCCAGGGCTGGGAGGGTTAAATCCCAGCTCGGAGCCCATCCCCGCAGCTCGGCTGCGCTGGAACCAGCCGGGGCCGGGGCCGGGAGCGGGCACCCCCGAGCAGGACACACAGGAGGGGCTGTGCCGCCTGGGAGAACCTGTTCCTCCAGGATGTGCGGATCCTGCTCGTCCCCCACCCCACCCCAGAGCCGGCTGAAGGGGCAGGAGGAGTTTGGGGTACCCTGCCAGGTCAGGGGGGCTGCTCCCTCTGCACCCCCGGGCAAGGCGGCTCTGGGGGCAGCGGGGGCAGCTCCCCTTGATTCCATCCATCCCATCCTTGATTCCATCCATTCCATCCTTTATTCCATCCATTCCATCCTTGATTCCATGCATTCCATCCTTTATTCCATCCATTCCATCCTTGATTCCATGCATCCCATCCTTTATTCCATCCATTCCATCTTTTATTCCATCCATCCCATCCATCCCACCCATCCCATCCATTCCATCCATTCCATCCATCCCATCCATCCCATCCTTTATTTCATCCATCCCATCCATTCCACCCTTTATTCCATCCGATTCCTGGCTGCAGCTGTGTCCATCAGGATGTGTGGCTCTGGCCAGGCTGGCAGGCTGTCCCGGGGGGAGGAAGGCAGCAGCTTTAATGAAACAGTCCCAGAGAAGTGGCTCGGCTCCTCTCCTCTCCAGTTTGGATTTGCAGTGTCCCAGTTTGCATTTGCACTGCCCAGTTTGGATTTGCAGTGTCCAGTTTGGATTTGCAGTGCCCCAGTTTGGATTTGCAGTGCCCCAGGACTCTGTTCCCATGCTGAGCCACCCTTGGTGACTCTGAATGCTCTCCTGGCCCTGGCAGCTCTGCTCAGCCCCAGCAGCTCTTGGCACTGGGGAGTATTTCTGAGGTCTCTGAGTATTTCCCCAGAGGGTGCCTGGGACCGTGGGTGAGCAGGCCTGGCTCCTCCAGCAGCCGGATTTCCCTCAGGGAATCCTCTGTCCTGCTGGTTTTGGTGCCTGGCTCTCCCATCCCTGCACAGAGCAGCTCCCAGCCCGGGCACTGGGCAGCTCTGGGCCAGGGTGTGCAGGGGGAGCCCTGCTGGACCATGCCACTCCTCCAGGAAGGGTGGCAGAGCTGTCACCCGGTCCCTGAGGCTCTGTGGCCCTGCTCAGCACCGAGGGAGGAGGCTCTGCTGCCACCAGGCTGCTCCTGCTGGGCCCCCGGAGCCAGCAGCGGGCAGGGGCTGAGTGCAGGCTGATGGGAGAGGGGGCAAAAGGGGTGTCCATCCCTCCCCAGGGGCTGTCCATCCTTCAGACAGTGTCTATCCCTCCTCAGGGGCTGTTCACCTTTCAGAGAGTGTCCATCCCCCAGGGTCTGTCCATCCCCCAGGGGCTGTCCTGAGTGGCTGTGCCAGTGTCCCCAGCCCAGCAGAGTGGCACAGCTCCTTCTGTGCTGGCTGTGCAACAGCAGCAGAGCAGAGTCCTTGTGGGGAGCTGCTCCTCTTCCTCTGCTCCCTCCTGGCATCCTCTCCTGTCCTTTCCTCTCTCCCTGTGAACAGAGTGAAAGGAGATGTGAATGCCTTAAAAAACCCTGACAATAGCTAAGAAATCAAAGATTTCCTCAGTAAAATCATGTGGAATCAAACCTCTGGGACTCAGAGAGGGGAGAACCTGTGAGCAGGGCAGTGCAGGACACCAGGCTCTGCTTTCCCAGGCTGGGGTGTGCACTGGCAGCCTCTGCTCCTCTATGGGGCTGGCTACACTCTGAACCCATCCCAGCAGGTCCAGGCACAGGGCTGGCAGCTCTTTGCTGGGTGGGAATCACCCTGTGCCCCTCTGCATCCCCAAACCTTCCCCAAACCATCCCCAGCCATCCCCAGCCATCCCCAGCCATCCCCAGCCATCCCCAGACCATCCCCAGCCATCTCCAGCCATCCCCAAGCCCTGGCAGGTGCCAGTCCCAGGAGCTGGCAGCACTTTGTCCCTCAGGCTCAGCTCGGGAGGCAGGAGGGACCCGCGGGGACCCCGAGCTCACCCTGGGCCCCCCGGGTGACACCCATGGCTGGCTGGGTGCTGTCCCCGCGTGCCACACCCAGGGGACAGAGCTGGGAGGGTGGCACAGCCCTCGGCCGGGTTTTACGGGCTCGGCGCTGGCAATTAAAAATCCCCGAGCAAATAAAGGAGGGTGTGGGCTGCTGCTGCCCTTCCTTCTCTGCAGCTGCACGACCCCACTGATGCTTGTCCTGGGTTCTTATCCCGAGGCACATCAAGGAAATTGCTGCAGGACCCAGTGCCAAGGGCACAGGGGTGGAAAAACACCCTGGGAGCTGGTGAGGGCAAAGTTGAGCCCCTGCCTGGGCATCCTGGGCTGTGGAGCAGCGTGAGCCACACGGCAGCCAGCACCCAGCAAAACCTGCGCCTGTCCCTCGTGCCACTGCCAGCAAGAGAGGAAACCAAGGGGCAACAAGCAAATGATAAAAAAGGATCTCGTTGGCTGTGAGAGGCTTTCCAGGAACTGTGCGGGGCAATGTCCCTTTGTGAGTCACAGGTGGGGACATGTCACTGGCCTGGCTCACACACTGACCGTGGCTGTGCTCTGACCCTCACCCTGGTGCCACTGGGCACATCTCTGCCTCCTCCCTGCCTCATCCTCTGCTCAAACCCGTCCTCCTCAGCTGGCTCTGGCTGGGGCGTCCTCCTGCTGCCACCTCCTTTGCCACGAGCAGTGCCAAGCCCTGAGGGGCTGCTCCTGATTTACTGGTTTCAGTGATTTATCTGATTTCACTGATTTCTCTGATTTCACAGATTTCTCTGATTTAACTAATTTCACGGATTCCACTGATTTCTCTGATTTCACTGATTTCTCTGATTTAACTAATTTCACCAATTTCACGGATTCCACTGATTTCTCTGATTTCTCTGATTTCTCTGATTTCACAGCAGAGCATCCCTGGGTGCTGGCAGGAAGGAGGACACCATCCCTGCAGCAGTGCTCTCCAGCACTCAGACATCTCCAGCTCCCCTAAGCTTTGGTGCTGCTGGTCCCAGCTCAGCCCAGACGGAGCCCCTGAGGTTCCCGGGCTGTGCTGGTGCTCTGTGGTCCCCAGGCTGCAGGAGCAGGCTGCAGAGACCAGGCAGGACCTGACCTTTCTGCCCCTTGGGTGGCTCCAGACCAGCCTGAGGTCAACAAATCCTAATCTCAGAGGCAACGTTCAGGCCTGGTACTTTGTACCCATTTCTGTGTGTTCAGCATTTGTCACCAGAGCAGGGCCCTGGTGACACAGCTTTCACTTGGATTTTCCCTGGGAAAACGTTCCCGGGTGGGAAAAGCCTCTGGCAGCACTCAGGGTGTGATGGGGACACCCAGGAGCAGCTGGGTTTGCTCCCTCAATCCTCACACTGAGCTTCTGGTGCTGAGGCACAGCCTGGATTTGCCTTTTGGCCTCCCTGTGTGCCCAGGCTGTGTGGGCAGGGGTGGCTTGTCCCCCCGAAGCACAAAGCTGTCACCAGCAGCTCTGCAGGACCCTCCTCTCCCAGCAGCATCTGATGGGAAGCACTGAGGAATTACAGCCCAGACACCAACCCCCTCCCAGGATGAACTCAGCCATCCAACCCTCCCAGGATGAAGTGACCCATCAAACCAGCTTCCTGCTGGTTGATCCAGCCCAGAGCACTCCAGCATCCCCCACTGCTCCTGAGAGCTCCTGTGGGCAGCAGGAAGCTCTGCCAGGAGCTCTGCATCCCCCACGCCAGCCAAGCACCCCCGTGCATGCTGTGGGTACCCTGGTTCTTTAGGATTTTCTAAGCCTTCTGATGTTTATATTCTTGTAACGAGCTTTCTGTAAATAACTCATTGTTTTGAATTCTTTTATGGAAGAGAAGAAATTTGATGGATTGTTGGTTTGTCTGGTGTCATTGGAGAGGTGGCACTGTCACCCTCCAATCCACTGCCACCTCTGGAAATCTATAAATATTGGAGTCAGAAAATAAAAAGTCCCTTTTTTCTTTACCTTGGGAGCAGGGTGTCCGTGTCGTGTCTTGTGGTGCCAGGTGCCATCCCTTGGCTCTCTCCACGTTCTGGGCGCTGCCAGGAGGGCAGGACCAAGCTCCTGCCGTGCTCATCTGCACTGCAGCTCCCCGAGGGGCACCTCGATGTTGAAGGTGTACCAGAAGACCCAGAAGACGAGGCTGAAGGCCAGCAGCAGGGCCCCCCCGTAAACGAAGAAATCCCAGGAGCTGATGGGAGCAAAGATGCCCAGGAGGAGGAAGAGGAGCCCCAGGGCGTCGCAGAGCAGCCCCAGCAGGGCGATGGCAGGGCAGCGCCCCAGCAGCCCCGCCGTGCCCCTCAGGGTGCCCATGGTGCCCCTCAGGGTGCCCATGGTGCCCCTCAGGGTGCGGGGGGCCGCAGCATCCCTGCCCTGCCCCGCTCCCTGCCTGCTCGCCCTGCCAAGAGGAAGTACAAATGTCACAACACACCTTGAGAACAATCAGGGAGCGCACGACACGGCTTTAACCCTTTGCTGGCCCTGCCCCTGCCTGGCCAGCGCAGCCCGGGGGGTCCCTGGGAGCCCCTGTGGTCAGCCAGGTTCAGCTGTTCCACATCCAGCCTGTCCCAAAGGTGCAAATCTGCCCTGCCCCAGCCCCCCGCCATGGGGTGTGAGACACGGAATTGTCACTTCTGGGCAGCATCCACCGTGGAGCATCCCAGGGAGGTCTGCAGGGCCTTGGCTCTGACACCCCAGGAACAAGCTGGAAACACCCTACTATGGACAGGGAAACTGAGGCACGGGAATTTCTCCAGAATGCCATCACCAAAAAGACATTTGCAGCGCCTCCAAAGAGCTTCTCTTGCTGGACAGCCACCAGCAGGCAGCCTGTGCCACTGCCCATCCCAAAATGGGACAGCAGGAGGCCAGGGAGGAGTGCCCACGTCAGCCAAAATCTCCTGCTGGTCTTGGAGCAGCCAGGGTGACACTTTGGGGTGCAGGTGTGTGCTGCTCTCTGCTCCCAGGCTGTGGGGTGACACTGGGACATTTCTCTGGGCAAGCTGGGGAAGGATGTGGAGGTGAAGGATCCAGGGAGCCCTGGGCTCTGGGAGAGCCATCCCAAAGCTGCCTGTCCCACCCTGGCCCTGCAGAGGATGTCCCACGCTCAGGACAGGCCTGTAGGACACAAGGTGAGGGTCAGGGATGGAGCAGGGTGAGGGTCAGGGACTGGAGGTGGCCTTGGTCACACCGTGAGTGTCTCCTGCCAAAGCAGGGCACCCAGGGCCCCTGTGCCACCTGGGCAGCCCCAGCACAGCCCTGCCACGGGTGAGGGTGGCTGCAGGGGACAGAGGACATCCCTTGTGTCCTCTGCTGCCAGGGTGCTCAAAGGCACGCTGCTCCTGCTGCCAGCCTCACTGTGCACAGAGGGCAGGGGAGGCTGCGCCCAATCCCAGCCCTATCCCAGCCTTACCCCAATGTTATCCCAGCCCTATCCCAGCCCTATCCCAGCCTTGTCCTTCCTGCCTCCCAACCTTATCACAACCTCATCCCAGCCCTATCCCAACCTTATCCCAACCTTATCACAACCTTATCCCAGCCCTATCCGAACCTTATCCCAGCCTGATCCCAGCCTGGTCCCTCCTGCCACTCCCAAACACACACACACAGCTCTGAGCAAACCCTCTGCTCCCTGAGCAGCTCCTTGCCCTGGGCAGCCGGGAAAAACCTGTTCCTTCTCCACCTTCCACGTGCCCACCACAGGGTGGAAACAGGGAAGGGTTTTTGGGGTTTCAAACCCACTGTGGGCACTGACAGCCCGTCAGGTGTTTGCTCTCACTGAGGACAGGGAAAGCTGCTGGATTTTGGGGAGGGAAGGGCAAGTGCAGCTCGTCCTGCTGGGATCTCACCTGCTGCCCAGCGGGGAGGAGCAGCAGCAGCGTTTTGGGGAGCAGGGTGCTCTGCAGCCTGGCTGAGATCCAGGCTCAGGCACGCAGCCAGCCAGGGCAATCTGGGCCATGAACCCTCGTGCCTCAGCAGCCCGAGGCTCTTTCCAGGAAAGAGCCCTGGAAGGTCTCAGGGACGTCAGGAAGGAGCCTGGAAGGTCTCAGGGGATGTGCAGGTGTGATCACAGTCACCAGTGGTCACCTTCTTCCTTCCACACCTCAATGATTTATCCCAGCAGCTGCAGAAACCTGACTGCCCCAAGGGTGAGTGTGCCTGAGACCCTGGAATCATGGCATGCTTTGGGTTGGTTTTGGGACTTTAGAGATCATCAATTCTACCCCTGCCATGGCAGGGACACCTCTCACTGTCCCAGGGACACCTCCCACTGCCCCAGGTGCTCCAGCCCTGTCCAGCCTGGCCTTGGGCACTGCCAGGGATCCAGGGGCAGCCACAGGTGTGCCAGGGCCTGCCCACCCTGCCAAGGAACAATTCCTCATTCCCAATATCCCATCCAGCCCTGCCTCTGGCAGTGGGAGCCATTCCCTGGGTCCTGTCCCTCCATGCCTTGTCCCCAGTCCTCCTCCCGTCCTCTTTGAACCTCTGAGGTCCTGGAACTCAGGCAGGGTGTGAGACCCTCAGAGAGGGGTCTGCCGCAGGGCTGTGCCCACCTTTGGGCAGGTTTGGTGCTGTGGAAGCCCAGGAATGAGGCAGCTCAGACACCTGGAGCAGGGCGTTCTCCACCCGAGCCTGCCGGGCGGGTTTGCTGCCTGACCTTTGAGATGCAGGGCCAATATTTCCTCCTCGAGCTGCTCTGCAGAGATAATGACTTTTGTAATGGATTTCCTGTTCTTTTTATAGCTGGCAGACCACATCTGAGCTTGCTTGGGTGAGACATAATTACGTTTGCTGGAAAACCTGATCTTTCCTCTAAACGTGTTTTTCTTTGGTCTGATCCAAAGCATCACGGCAGGATCCAAAGAGAATTCAGTGGGAGTGAAGAGGACTAGCAGGGAGCAGCCAGCCAGGGCTTGGAGGTGCATGGGAGCAGCCCAGGGGTGGGAGCTGCCCCACGGGCTGGTCCAAGGTCCATCCAGCCCAGCCCTGCCCTGCCCAGCAGTGGCAGGAGGGCACAGCAGAGCTCTGCAGCCTCCTGGGACCTGCTCCTCACGGACTGCTCCAGCACCCACCGCTGCTGGGCTGTGGAATTCAAATGGCACAATCTTCTCTCTTGCTTCTACTGTCTCCTTTTTTAAAATCTGTTCTCCATAAACCGTTTAAATCCACAGATACTGCCTGTCTCTGCAGCCTCCCACATCCCAAGCAGGTAAAGGTTCACTGGGTGAGCCCTGCCACAGCACACCTGACATTCAGTTCCCAGCAACCTGTGGGGTTTTGCTGGGCCACAGCAGGGTGTGAATTTTATGCCAGCTCCTTAAGAAAGCCTTGTGAGGAGCCCTCAGGTTATCCTGCATCTTTCTTCCCCTAAATTGCTGCAGCTCACTTCAAGAAAAGGACACAATTCCCACTGTTGGGAGCTCCAATGCAAAATTCCCTCCTCCCCTGGCAGTGAGTGACCAGGAATTTATACCCTGTGCTACCGAGGGGCAGATCCCACTTTGCTCCTGCACTTCACCTGCAGTTATTCCCCTGCTGTTAATCTGACTTTCCCTCAGTTGTCTCCCTCCGTTAATCTCACTTTCCCACAGTTATCTCCTACCTGTTAATCTGAATTTCCCCTCAGTTATCCCCCTGCTGTTAATCTGACTTTCCCCTCAGTCATTTTCCCCCATTAATCTGATTTCCCCTCAGTTATTCCCCACCTGTTAATCTGATTTTCCCCTAACATTCCTGTCCCTTTGTGTCCCTGTCCCCACAGATCTGGGCAGCAAACACAGCTCATCTGACAAATCCTTTTCTCCCCAGGCTCTGCTGCTCCTTGGTGTTCCCTTGTCCCTGGCAGGCTCCATCCCCTTGCCAGGCAGGTTCCTGACCCCTGCACAGTGCTCACTCCTCTCCCAGCCCCAGCCCCTCTCCTTGTCCTGCCCCTGTCCTGAGCCAGCCCAGCGGGTGCCCCACACCCCAAACCCTGTCACCTCACCCTCTCCACACAGCAGAGATGTGAGCACAGCAGCCCTTGGGAACGTTTTCCTTTAATGAAACCTCACATTCGTGTTACCAGTGACCAGTCTGGAATCCAACCCAATTCCTGCTCTCGGTGACTTTTTGTCCCACCGACGTTTCACTGAGTGCCTCCTCCTTGGCCAGGGGCACCGGGGCTCCCTGTGTGCTCCTGGCAGTGCAGGAGCAGCCCTGCTGGGCACAGCTCTGTGCAGCAGGACCCAGCTCCAGGTCTCTGCCCAGCGCAGCCCCCGTGCCCACACCTGCAGCCAGCTGGCACCGGGGCTGCTCCGTGATTCCCACCCTGAATCCTGGTGCCCCTCTGGCTGCAGCTGCCCCAGCGGGGGTTTTGGGGAGCATCCCTGCCCGTGGCAGTGGAGGAGCAGAGGCTGCTCGGTGCCAGGGCAGGACTGTGAACAGCAGCCGAGCGTGGCACGGCACGAGGGTGGCTGAGGAACAAACAGCTCTGCTGGCTCCTGTGCCAGCTCTGGCACAGAGAAGCTGGCACTGCCTGCCCAGGGGTGTCTGCACCAGTCAGGAAACAGAGTCCAGGGCCAGGCTGAGCCTGGGGCAAAGCGACTCGTGTGCTCAAACACTCCTACTGCAGCTGTGCCACCTCCAGCTCTGCCCACACGGATCATGGAGAGGATGGAGGGGATGCCCAGGCACACAGCCCTGGTCACAGGCTGGCACCAGTGCCAGGGTGAGCCCGAGCTCCCTGCCAGCCAGGCTGGG
The DNA here is from genome assembly GCF_014805655.1 of Passer montanus. Classification (NCBI taxonomy): domain Eukaryota; kingdom Metazoa; phylum Chordata; class Aves; order Passeriformes; family Passeridae; genus Passer; species Passer montanus. The sequence goes on from NW_024361386.1 coordinate 156,604, forward strand.
ACACAGAAAGGCTCCTTGGAGCACAGCTTCAGGCAGAGATGTGTGCCAGAAATGGGGGAGTTCAGGCAGGGATGGCCAGGGGGAGGCTGAGTTTCCTGGGAGGGCATCAGCCCTCAGCTCTGAGCTCCCACGGCTCAGACCATTCCCAGACACATTTCCCTTGTCCCTGCCCTGCCAGGTGCCTGGAGCAGCAGGGTCTGGGACCTTCTGCAGGGTCTGGAACCCCCTGTAGGATCTGCGTCCCTCTGCAGGATCTGGGATCCCCTGTAGGATCTGGAACCCCCTGTAGCATCTGGGACTCTCTGCAGGGTCTGTGTCCCTCTGCTTCTGCTGTGTCTCCTGATGCTGTGCAGACCCTGCAGCCCCTCAGGCAGATCAGGGAGCTGGAAGGAATTGTGGCTCCTCTCTGCCGGTGGATCCTGCAGAGCCTCCTGGGGGATCTGGGTCCCTCTGGGGTTTTGTTTCAGCCCAGGCTCCTCTGGGGCTGTGCTTTACCCAGTTTGTGCTCTTGGGTCACTCTTTGGGCAGGGGGGTGATGCAGAGACCTTGGACCTGCCTTGCTGGGCTCAGCTGAAAATTCCTGCTCCTTTTTCCCTGGGATGAGGTACAGAGTTCATTTTCACACTGGGGACCACGGAGGGAAGAACTGATGGGGTGAAATCCTCTAGGGAGAACAAGAAATTGTTTGTTTTCATGGCTGATCAGCACGGGTTGGAGGAGGGCAGGGAACCTTCTGGAGAAGGCCCTGGCTGCCCTCAGCGGTTGAAGAAGAAGGACTTGAGGCTCTGCAGGAACTGGGACTTCTGCCTCTGCTTCTGCTTCTTGCGGATGATGGGGATCCAGACCAGGCCGCACACCAGGAGCATCAGTCCCAGGGACAGGAAGGCCGGGCCAGACATCTTGTACACCTTCTTGTGCTTGGTCAGGAAGCAGGCCAGGCTGGTGATGACCACCCCGAAGAGGAAGATGGCCACTCCCACGGACACCACGATGAGGGGCTTGTGGTAAATGTCCCACTTGCTCCTGGGGGCGCTGGTCCACACGGACTCGCTGCAGGAGCTGATGCACAGCGTGCTGCCCGTGCTGCTGGTGATCAGCTCCTTGGACTGAGGGGACTTCTCGCTGCCATCGGGGCTCTTGGGGGGCACCTCCATGGTGCTGGGCTGGACAAAGGGCACCTGGGGTGGGCAGAAGAGAAAGCAGAGCAGGGCAAGTGGTGGAGGAGGGAGGGTGCTCGCCTGTGGGCACCAGGGAGCGCAGCCTGAATGGAGGTGCAGGAGGTTTTGGGGTCCCTGCGGGGAAAGGAGAGCATCACAGCCATGAAATGGTGGAACAGGCGATGGGATCTGCAGAAGGGTGGGCAGTGCCAGCACTGCAATGCCCAGCTCAGCACCACACAAACCTTCAGCCCCCGCGGGCTTTGACCCAGAGCAGGGGACCCAAGCCCCTGCAGCCCCTCACGGCTGTGTTTGCTCTGCTCAGCAGGGCTGCCTCTCCAGGAGCTGCCACCTCGCAGGGGATGCCAGGCTGGCTTTGCTGCCTGCCTGTGCCAGGGCAGGAGTGCAGGAGGTGACCCCAGAGCCCTCCAGCCCCAGCTCTTGTCCTGGAGCTGCTGATCCATGCGGGAGCAAGCTCCATGTCAGGGCTGAGGCTGCAAGGCTGGCACAGCTCCAGGGGCTGGAGGAAACCTGCCTAGAGCTGGGCAGAGCTGGGCCCAGTGCCCACCGAGGGATGCTGATGGAGGGGTGCCAGCCAGCACCTCCCTCACTGCTCCCGTGTCCCTGCCAAGCTCCCTGGTTACTCTGAGGAGGCACAGATGTAATTTTACAATTTAGCCCCCCCAGCACAGCTGCTGCTGCAGAGCTGGTGGTGCTGACATCTTTTGGGGTGTTTCAGGGTGTTTCTGCCAGGCTTGGACAAACAAGCACAAAACAAAAGCCAAGAGAGGTGGACAGGATTTGCAACCCTCGTGTCTGGAGCTCTCACCGCTCTCTGCTGAAACAGGAAAACAGGGGCAGGGCAAGGGGCACATTCCTGATAGAGAATCCCAGAATCCTTTAGGCTGGAAAAGCCCCCTCAGCCCTTCCAGTGCCAGCTGTGTCTGATCCCCACCTTGTCCTCAGCCCAGAGCACTCAGTGCCACCTCCAGGGATTCCTGGGCACCTCCAGGGATGGGCACTCCAACCCTCCCTGGGCAGTTCCAAGGCCTGGGCCCCCTTTCCATGGGGAAATTCCTGCTGTGCCCGCCCTGAGCCTCCCAGCTGCAGCTCTGCAGGGAAGTGCCCAAACCCTGGGTAACTCCAGGTGCCACCCTCTGCCTCACTCGGAGCACTGCTGCCTTCTGCTCTCCCTGTTCCAGTGCACCCCAGACCTTCCCTGAAATTTCATCCTGGCATTTCTTGTCTTTGCCCTCCTCACGTGCATCACAGAGAGGTTTTATGCTCACACCATTGTCTGATTTTATTTTGGTGTTGTGCTAGGAAGTTTGCTTTATTCTCTGGGATAATCCCACACCTCAGCAGCCCAAAACTCGATGTGCTGTTCCATCCTTCATGCGTCCCACTCCCTGTGTGCTGCCATCCTGCTTCTGCATCAGGGCAGCAGCTCTGTGTGCACAGCATTAATGTCAGGCTGCTGCAGGAACCAGCCTCTCCATCAGAGAGGATTTATTCCCCCTTTTATTTCCTGGCAGAACCGCCCCTCTCACCACAATTCCCAGGCCCTGCTCATTTTCCCAGCACTTCCTGGCAGAGCCTGGTTCTCGGTCACCCTTTTGCCCACTGCTGCCTAATGAAGGATTTCACTCCCTGCCTGGAGCTTGGGAGGATCTGCAGCTCTTGGGAGAGCTAATGCAATTCCAGCTGCTGCTCTGCCCCTGCTCCATCCCCAGTCCATCACAGATGTGCTCTGGATGCGCTGAGAGGCCTGGCAGGAGAGGGCTATCGGATTTCTCCCGGATTTTTAACCATTGTTGGAAGCAGACAATCAGCAGATGAGTCTTTGCTGTCCTGAAAACGCCTCCAGAGCACGTCTCAGATTTCACATCTGGTAGTTCTGAAGCCCTGGGCAGCTCTCACTGCTGGGGTCTCTCCTTCCCCTCTCCCTCAGGGAGACCCTCCTGGGATTCTCCTCCCTCTGCTCTTCCAGTGCCTTGTGCGGTGAGGTTTGGGTTCTGAAATCTCGGGGGACTCCTTGCTGGGGACCCCCGTGCCAAGGCACAGCCCCCTTGGGGGCTCCTGGGCTGGGGCTGCAGCCCCTCATCCCTCTGGGAATCAGTCTGGGCTCAAGGAGAACATTTTGGGGCCAACCCCAAGCGAGCTCTGCACTCCACAGATGGGGCTTGCCCTGATCCCTGCTGGAGGAGCAAAGAGCCCAGCCCAGACCTGGCCAGACCCTGCCAGGGCACAAACAGCTCTGCTCTGCCTGGCACCAGCGCCCCAGACTGGTGGCACTGGGAGCGTGGCAGCTCATCCCCTGCACAGGTGTGCACAGGTGTGCACAGGCCCCCCCACCTGGCTGGGTGACACCGAGGTCCTGCCCCTCACGCAGGGTCCCCAGGCCCTTCCCAAGCCCCACGGCTCCCTGGGGCTCCCAGGGGCCCCTGGATGGCTGGTGATGCTCTCCTGGCAAGGAGCAGCTCCAGTGCCCCGGGAGGGTGGGACCCAGAGGGGTGGCTTGTCCTTCAGCAGGGATGTCCCCAGCCTGTCACCCCAACGGGCAGCAGAGCCCGTCTGGGTCCCAGCTGGGAGTGAAACAAAACCCTGGGGAACGGAGGGAAAGATTTCCCTGCTGCTCTGAGTGTCTCAGTTGGATTCTTTACCTGGTGCTGGTGCTCAGTGTCACCCCAGGAGCCCCCAGGTGACAGCAGCAGGTCTGTGGGTGCCAGGAGAAGGGGTTTGCTGCTCTGGGGGATCCCCGTGCCCTGGAACGGGAGGGGAGGGGGCTGCTGCACTCAGGGGTGGGCACAAACCCAGCAGAAAGCTTTCCTGGGGTGCTCGTGCTGGCCAAGTTCAACCAAGAGTGGCTCTCAGTCAGTGCCCAGCGAGAGACAGAGAGGAACGTTCAGGGACCCAGGAAACCCAGGAAGACGAAGATGAAGATGAAGATGAAGATGAAGATGAAGATGAGGACCCCGTGCAGAGCAGCCCCACAGCCCCCTGTGCCCGGGCACTGCCCGTGGGGAGGTGCTGGGGGCACAGCACCCAAACCCCAGAGTGGAACAGCACCCAAGGCCAGGGAGGGAGGGCTGAGCCACCCCCACGGCTCTGCTGTCCCCGCCTCTGCTGGGGCTGGTGGCTGCAGCTGCCTGGTGGCACTGGCAGTCCCTGGGCACAGCTGGGAGCAGCTCCAGCCTGGCGCTGCCCTGTGCCAGCCCAGGAGGGCTGGGCTCTGCTGGCTCGGCCTGGGAGGGGACAGGGAGCTGGTGGGTGCCAGGGGTGGGCGCTGGAGCCCCATTGCTGTCCCCGTGTCCCTGCTCACCCCGGAGCCAGCTGCTGGCCCTGCAGGGTGGCGGGTGCTGCCCCGAGACCCTGCGGGGTGTCAGAGGATCTCACCCCCCTCCAAACCCTCCGAACCCTCCGGGATGGAGCCAGGGGCAGAGTCCCCTGGCTGGTGGGGCGGAGCAGGTGCCTGCATCCCTCGGGAGCAGCTCCCCAGCACTGCCCGGGGCACGGGGCAGGGAGCACCCGGAGTGGGGCTGAGGCAGAGGGCGAGCCCCCCTCGCCGGGCTGGCCCGGTCCCGGCCCACCCGCGGTACTTACGCGGCGAGCAGGGAGCGCTGGCTGCAGCAGGACGCCCTGGTCCCGAGGCAGGCTCACCCCCAGCCCCACATCGCCGGGCTGGTGCCTGCTGGGCTCCGGGAGTCTAATAAACAACGGAGCATCCCGGCTCCGATGATCTCACCAGCCCATCAGGACGGGCTTTAACTCCTTGTGGCCCTGCCCGGTGGGGCTGGCCGGGCTGCGGAGGAGCCTGGGGGAGGCAGCGCAGGGCAGGGCAGCGCCTGCAGCAGCAGCCCAGCGCCGGGCTTGGTGCTGCTCCAGCCTTGGATCGCCAGCGAGTTCCTGAAACATCTCCGAAGTGCAATTTCTGCCCTCTCAGAGCAAGGAATCGTAGCCAGAGACTGCAAAGTGCTTTGAAGCTCATCAGCGAGCATTAGAGGGATGCGAGGTATTAGCAATTATCTATTAATTACCATCCTGAGTCCATTACAGCGAGGAGGATGGGAACAGAGAGGCGCTTCTGGAAACACTGCTTCCTTTCAGGAGCCCCCAGCCAAACCCCAGTCCCCTCCCAGAGCACTGTGGGTCTGCCTGGTGCAGGGAAGGCCCAGCAGTGCCACTGCTGCTGCCCAGGGCTGGAAGCTCCATCCCTGAGGGACTGCTGCAGTGGAAAAGCTGCAGCACAGCCCTGGCTGGGGTGGGACAGGGTGGGAAGAGGCTGTGGAGCTCTCCTGGGCATGGGCGTGACCCACAGGGCTCAAGGCTGGCACAGAGGCAGCACAAGGGGCTGAAAGGGGAAGGGGAGGGTCAGCACCAGGGGCCAGCACCTCACCCAGGTGTGGGCAGGAAGACAAGAACCTGGCTGAGGTCCCTCAGCTCAGCTCCCTGCAGAGCTGTGGCAGCAGTGGTGGCCCTGGGACAGGCTGGGGAGCTTTTGGGAAGGGCAGGAGGCTCTAGGCCAGGGCAGGGCAGGGTGGGCTGAGCTCAGGCTCCCCTCACTGTGCATGAGTTACCTGGGCACAGTGGCCCTGGCACAGCCAGGTGAACACTGCCCACGCACCTGGGAACCAGCAGCCAGAGGAACCTGGTGTTTGGGGTGTCCAGGAGCATCTCTTGAGGCAGATGAATAGATTCTCTACAACTGGGAGAGGTGAGAAGATGAGGTCCATGGGGGAAAGTTTGTTTTTCCCCTAAAGGAGCATAAAAGGGAAGGTTTCACTTCAGCTGCAGCAGGATCCACTTCCCACCCTGGTTCTGCACCATCCCCAGGCTGAGCTGAGCTGCTCCTGCCCTGCTGGGGATTCAGGCTGCCCCAGCACGGGGCTGTCCCCATTCCAGCCCCCCAAACCTGCCCCGTGCTCCCTGCGGTGCCCCTGACACCCCGTCCTGCCCCAGGGAGCAGGAAGGGAGCAGGAAGGGTCAGGCAGCAGGAGCTGGGCACTGCCAGGGACATTCCGCGGCTGGGGCACGTCCCGTGGGGCCATCCGTGGGCTGGGTGTGCGATGGGATGAAAGGGGAATTCCTGATGGGATGAACGGGGATCCCTGAAGGATGAAAGGGGGATCCTTCCTGGGATGAACGGAGATCCCTGCCGGGATGAATGTGGGATCTCTGCCGGCATGAACGGGGATCCCTGCCGGGATGAACGGGGCATCCCTCCTGGAATGAAAGGGGGATCTCTCCCGGGATAAATGGGGGATCCTTCCCGGGATGAAAGTGGGATCCCTCCTAGAATGAAAAGGGGATTCCCTCCTGCTGGGTGCAGGCAGAGGCTGGGGCCGCATCCCCCTCCCCAGCTGCCCCGTGCCCCCTCCCCGGGCAGGCTCAGCTCCCCGGGACCCTCCGCACCCCGTGGCCGGCTGTGCCTGAGCACTCCCGGTGCGCTCTCTGTGCTCTCTGTGTGCTCTCTCCGTTTTCCGTGCTCTCTCTTTCCTCTCTCCGTGCTCTCCCCGTGCTCTCTCTGCTCTCTCTGCTCTCCCCGTGCTCTCTCTGCTCTCTCTGCTCTCCCCGTGCTCTCTCTGCTCTCTCTGCTCTCCCCGTGCTCTCTCTGCTCTCTCTGCTCTCCCCGTGCTCTCTCTGCTCTCTCTGCTCTCCCCGTGCTCTCTCTGCTCTCTCTGCTCTCCCCGTGCTCTCTCTGCTCTCTCTGCTCTCCCCGTGCTCTCTCTGCTCTCTCTGCTCTCCCCGTGCTCTCTCTGCTCTCTCTGCTCTCCCCGTGCTCTCTCTGCTCTCTCTGCTCTCCCCGTGCTCTCTCCGTGCTCTCTCTGCTCTCTCCGTGCTCTCTCCGTGCGGTCCCTGCTGCCACCCCGCGGGGACACGGAGCGGGACCGTGACCTGGGGACGCCGGCACAGCCTGAATCCCCCGGGGACCCCCCGGCAGAGTTTGACAAGAGCCGGGTTCTGCTCCTGAAATCCATCCCCAACTGCCCTGGCCCAGCTGCAGCCTCGGCTCCTGTCCTTGTCCCAGCGCAGAGCGCGCAGCTCTGCCCTCTGAACAGCCCCAGTGCCCCCCAGCCCCCTCCCCACCCTGTGCCCCCTCTGCACACTCCAACGCCTTCACACCTCTCTTCTCTCCGTGTGGTGGTGCCAGCGTTCGTGCTGCCCAGCCCGGGATGTGCCCGGCCACAGCCCTGCCTGCTGGGACAGGAGCTCCTGTCCCCATGTCCCCATGTCCCCATGTCTGTCCCCATGTATGTCCCCATGTATGTCCCCATGTCCCCATGTCCCCGTGTCCCCATGTCTGTCCCCATGTCCCCATGTCCCCATGTCTGTCCCCATGTCCCCATGTCCCCATGTCTGTCCCCATGTCCCCATGTCCCCATGTCTGTCCCCATGTCCCCATGTCCCCATGTCTGTCCCCATGTCCCCGTGGCTGTGGGGCAGCTGCGGGTGCCAGCCCTGCCCGCAGGGTTGGGGTCGAGCCCAGCTCGGCGGCACAGGAGCCCGAGCCCGCGCGGCTCCGGCAGCAGCAGATGGTGCTGTTGTCCTGCAGGATGGCGCTGGCAGGGGCAGCAGGATCCCAAATCCCAAATCGGGAGTCATGCAGCCATCCCAGGGCTCTGGCTTTTTGGGTTCCCCTAACCTGGATCCCAAAAAGCTGTCTGCAGACCCTCTGCCCCTCTCCTCAGCAGTGCAGGTGGCTGTGCTGGAGCAGCAACCCCATCCCAAATTTTCCCAGGACCTGCATCCCTCCCCCAGCTGTCCCACGGTAAAAGGAATTTGTTGTGGGTTTTTATTTTTAGTCCTTTTTTCTTTTTTTTCTTGGCTGTAGAGACAATAATGAAGAAATCCTGGGATAACGGGGCTGGCAGTAAAACTTGGATGAGTTTCTGTGTCCAGCTCTGGGCTCCTCAGCACGACAAAGACAAGGAGCTACTGGAGAGGGACCACAAGGACGATTTGGGGTCTGGAGATTCTCTCTGATGAGAAGAGACTGTGGGAGCTGGGCCTGGTCAGTCTGGAGGAGGGAAGGCTGAGAGGGGACCCCACCATGCCACACAAACATCTCCAGGGGCAGTCAGAGGATGGGCCAGGCTGTTCAGTGGTGCCAGTGACAAGGAGCAATGGTCATAAACCAAAACACGAGAATTTCCACCTCAAAGGAAAAAATTCTTCCCATGGAGGCAGAAGAGCCCTGGAGCAGCTGCCCAGGGAGGCCTGGAGTGTCTCTGTTGGATGTGTTCCACCTGATGTGTTCCTGTGCCACCTGCTCTGGTGGCCCTGCCACCAGAGGGGTTGGACTGGGTGAGCTCCAGAGGTCCCTCCCAACCTCAATAACTCTGTGATCCTGAGAGCTTTGGGCTCCTTGTAGACTCTGCAGAGCAACAAGGGGACCTGAAGGATCTCCCAGCCCACGGGAGCTTCCCCAGGACAGAGTCACCTCCAGGACATTAGGGACACCATGTGCCCATCACTGCCAGGCTGGGCAGGAGCCTGCAGAGGAGGTGGCAGGGGACAGATTTAATGGCAATGCCCCAGAGCTGCTGCAGAAACCTCCCAAAGGAGCACGGGGTGGGTCTGCCACCAGTGTCACATTGTCCCTCAGGGCACCAAGAGCAGCAGCAGGGCTTCAGGGAGAGCACGGCAGAGGTGCCACTGCCCTGCCAGCCCCAGGGGGCCTTGGGGACAGCTCCAGGCTGTGCCCTCCGTTTGGCTGAGCTGAGAGGGTGAGAGGAGCCCGAGCTGGGCCAGGATGCTGCATTCTCCAGGTTCAGCATTTCAGCCCTGCCACGTGGTCCCAGCAGCCCACAGGGAACTGTGCTTTATGTTTGAATTACTACAGGGGGAGAGATAACAACTCCATAATTAGGTTTGCACCTTTGAAATCTTATATTTCTTTTGCAGTTGAATATTTATGCAATCACGGAGCTTCGCATGTCCCAGTTCTCCACATTATTTATTTATGTTCAACAACGTCTGTACTTGTTAAATCACAATGTTTTCAATAAAAAATATGAAAAAGGAAGAATAAAAAACTCACCTGAAGCCCAGAAATGCTTTTTCCTCCTTTCCCCCAAGCCCCAAGCCCTTACCTTGGATCCTTTCTGCTGGAAGCCCTGGGGATCTCTTAGCTCCAAACTCATGCTAAGTTGTACAAACACAAATCATTTGTTTCTCTAAAGGAGAAAAAGGCTGGGCCAAAGTGGGAACTGGGGATTTCTTGCTGAAGAGTCTCGAGGCCAGTGCTGGATTCCAGCCCTGCACATGGGGAGAGTCCCTGTGGGCACAGGGACAGGCTGGCACAGGGGGAGGTGAAGCCCCAGCCCCACAGACACCCCACAGCCCCACGAGGACAGATTCCAGCAGCACCAGCCGCTGCCATGGGGCTGGGGATGGGATCTGGGGGTGTGGGATGGAGCTGCTCAGAGTGTAGGGTTGCTCCATGGTGTAAGGTTGCTCCATGGTGTGGAGTTTCTCCTTGTTGTAGGGCTGCTCTATGCTGTAGGACTGCTCCATGGTGCAGGACTGCTCCATATTTGAGGTTGCTCCATGGTGTAGGATTGCTCCATGTTGTAGGGCACCTCCACGGTGTAAGGTTGCTCCATGGTGTGGAGTTTCTCCTTGTTGTAGGGCTGCTCTATGCTGTAGGACTGCTCCATGGTGCAGGACTGCTCCATGTTTGAGGTTGCTCCATGGTGTAGGGCTGCTCCATGGTCTAAGGCTGCTCCATGGTGTAAGGTTTCTCCATGTTGTAGGGCTGCTCCACGGTGTAAGGTTGCTCCATGTTTGAGGTTGCTCCATGGTTTAGGGTTGCTCCATGTTGTAGGGCTGCTCCATGGTGTAGGGCTGCTCCATGGTGTAGGGTTGCTCCATTGTGCAGGGCTGCTCCATGGTGCAGGGCTGCTCCATGGTGTAGGGTTTCTCCATGGTGTAGGGCTGCTCCATGGTGTAGAGTTGCTCCATGGTGTAGGCTGCTCCATGGTGTAGGGCTGCTCCATGGTGTAGGATTGCTCCATGGTGTAGGATTGCTCCACGGTGTAGGGCTGCTCAGGCTGCAGGTCCCACTCCCTGCTCTGCAATAGGGAAGTTTCACCCATGCTGTTCCTGCAGCTCCCACCAGAACGGTCCTTCAGGAGCCCTGCCCAGCCTGGCAGGAGCCCACCAGCCTCACCCCCAGCCTCTCCCCCCTGCCCACCCACGAGCGAGCAGCCAAGGCAGCACTGGGAGCATTAGAGTTGGGATGATTCCTGTTTGCAGCCACTCTGTACGGGGATTAGGGATTAAAATAAATTGAGATGAGGACGTTGGCACAGATTTGGCATTGCTCGCTCGCGGGTCAGCGGCTGCAGGAGGATGTGGCTGCTTTCAAGTGTCTCCTGTATTTATCTCTTTAATCACTTTTTTTAAGCATATGTGGTTTATTGTTTCATTGATTGGACAGAGCTTTGAATAATCAATATGGCTTTAAGACTTCACTGGGAATGACAGAATTGCAATTAAGTGGAGTATGTGGAGAGAGCCTTAACCCATCTCATTAATTAATGAGGTCACTTTTTTCAAGTGTTCCATGGGAGCCCTTGGGAAAAGAAGATGGCAATTTATTGTAATCCCTGGAGAGGTTTTTTTCTCCTTCCCCATGCAAAGTTATCTCAGACTCCCTGCCCTGTGCTAGTGACCTTCGTGTGTCCTCCTGCAGCTTCTTTGTGCAGCAGAGAACAGGATCAGGGTGAGAAGGAATTTCAGGATGTCAGGGGCTTTTCCTTGGTGCAGCCAAACCCCTGGGTCCACAGCTTTGGAACCAGCTCTTTCTCCTGTCCCCTGGCACATCTCTGTGCCAGCTGAGACCTCAAAAAGGCTCAGATGTTCTGGATTTTCAGCTTTAGTCACACTTTTGGGAGGAGTGGCTGCCCAGCCAGGGGTTGGCTCTGAATCCCACAGAGCAAGGCAGGGGTTTGGGGCAAAATCTGCCCTGGGAAATGAAGGATTGTGCCCAGCTGGGCAGGCAGGGCTGGAGCTGGGAATCAGGGCAGCAGCGAGGCAAGCAGGGCCAGTCCTGGTTCCAGACTGCCTGGCACAGCTCCGCTCCCTCCGCAGATGGAAACCCAGGCAGCAGCACATGGAGGGCTCCTGGAGCCAGTGGAGCATCTAGGGAAAAGTGATTCATGCTCATATTTGCAAATAAACTCCTGCTCTGCCTTTGCTTGCACTTTGCAATCTGTGCGTGCCTCAGGTAGGAAGAAAACTGCTGAGAGCTCCCAGGAAGGTTTCCAGAGCAGAGATTTCACAGCAGTTCTGTGCTGCTTGTCCAAACAACGAGCACAACCTCATTACTCATCCTCCCCTTCCACAAAACGTCGTCCCCTCCTTCTAATAAGGAGCAAAAAAAGCACTATTTTGGGCTTTTTCAGTGAATTGCTGATGATTAAAGAGATAGTTGGGAATAGTCTGTGATGTTGAGAAGTCTCTGCATGAAATATTGAGCAGTGCTTAAGAAAGCCAACTGTATTTGTGTGGCAGAAGTGGGGCTGGCCTCGGAGTGGCAATGAGGAGACAGAAGCAGCAGAGGCTGGTGACTCATGAGGAGAAAATGGTTTCAGCTGGGCCAGGCTGAGATGGAGAAAGTGTCTGGGTCAAGCTGGGCCTTGTCTGCTTTGTGAAGGGCTGGTGTGCTCACACCTCACCCTAAAAAGAGAATTGGCAGAATATTTATTGATAGAAAACAGTAATTTAACAAGGTTCAGTGTCAGGATCCACTTGATTATTTACTGACAGAGGACAGGCTCAGGCAGAAGTGACAGGGAGCCCCTGGCACGTTGCCCTGGGCAGTTCCTGAGTGGTGGTGGCTCCAAGCAAGGCCTCCAGAAGTGCCACCAGACACGTGGTGACAATGAGCCTTCAGATTTAGGAAAGGAAATTGGCTGCTAACGAGAGATGGGCTTTGCACAAATAGTTTTGGAAGTGTTGGTTCTTGATTTCTGAAAACACCCAGGGACATTGCACTGACCAAATGCATGGCTGGATGGAATTGGATGGAACTGGATGGAATTGGATGGGATTGTGTCCCTGCTGGCACTGGGGTTGTGTCCCTGCTGGCACTGGGGTTGTGTCCCTCCTGACACTGGGATTGTGGCCCTGCTGGCACTGGGATTGTGGCCCTCCTGGCACTGGGATTGTGTCCCTCCTGACACTGGGATTGTGTCTCTCCTGGCACTGGGGTTGTGTCCCTGCTGGCATTGGGACTGGTGTCCCTCCTGGCACTGGGGTTGTGGCCCTCCTGGCACTGGGATTGTGTCCCTCCTGGCACTGGGGTTGTGGCCCTCCTGGCACTGGGATTGTGTCCCTGCTGACACTGGGGCTGTGTCCCTGCTGGCACTGGGACTGGTGTCCCTCCTGACACTGGGATTGTGTCCCTGCTGGCACTGGGGTTGTGTCCCTCCTGGCACTGGGGTTGTGTCCCTCCTGGCACTGGGATTGTGTCCCTCCTGGCACTGGGGTTGTGGCCCTCCTGGCACTGGGATTGTGTCCCTGCTGACACTGGGGCTGTGTCCCTGCTGGCACTGGGACTGGTGTCCCTCCTGACACTGGGATTGTGTCCCTGCTGGCACTGGGGTTGTGTCCCTCCTGGCACTGGGATTGTGGCCCTGCTGGCACTGGTGTCCCAGCCTTGGTCCCACTTTGTTCCTGGAGCGAGTGGCAGCTCTGGGCTGGGCGTGTGGGGCAGGGCTCTGTCAGAGCAGCCATGGCTGCTCTCCCTTTGATGATTCCCTGGCCCAGACAGCAGCAGTGACAGAACCAGCACAGCTCCCCTGCTCTGGCTGCCTGCTGCCATCAGAGCAGGAGCTGCTGCAGGCTGACACACTTCTCAGAGGGAAGGGCTGGGGAGAAGCTGAGCAACAGCAACAGCAACAACAACAAAACACTATGATAAAAATTTAATTATTTAATTATAAAAATAAATAAATTATTAAATAAATAAATTATTAAAAATATTAATACTTATTAAAATTCTCCCCGAGTCACTCCCAAGCCCCTGAGGTTTATTGATGGCCATCAGAGGATTAACCAAATGCAACGGGGATTTTTGCATGTTTATTGTGCAGGCACACGCTGCTTTCACCGGGGTGACAGGGCGGGTGATAAATAGCAGATATTAAATACACAGTGCTGCTGGAGGATCCATCCATCTCCTCTGGGAAATTGGCTGTGTCAAGGAAGGGAAAGGCAGGCACGGCTGGGGAAGGACAAGGTCTCCACCCTGCTGATCCATGGAAATGCTGGCTGTGGCAGGGTCGGGGCAGCCTGGCCCAAAGGGACTCAGGAATGCTGGAGAGCCCTGCCTGGGATGTGGTTCCCAAAGGGGAGTGCAGGGAACAGCCCTGGGATGATTATCATGGGATAATTCAGGTTAGGAGGGAGCTGGTTGGCAAAGCTCTGCTCCCCATCTCCACCCTTTCCTGCTTTCCTAGAACACCACTTCCAAGTCCCACATTTCCCAGGTATTTCAGCTGATTTATCATCTTGGATTGCTCTTTCTCCCTGTTTATTTCCTGCATTTCCAGCACACATCCATCAGAAGCCTGTGGAAACCAAAAGCAGGTCAGTGGGACAAATTAATTCTCTCTGTCCTCCGTGCTAAGACTTTATGACAAGTGGCTAATCATCTTTGATTCCTCTGCTGCTGCTGGTAATGACATTAGCCACGATTTACTCATTTAGCTCATCTGTGGATTTAATATCCAATCCACCAGCACATCAGAAGGGAACAGGCTGAGATGTTCAGGAAGCAATAACCCCTTTTCCATGTGCCTGCGCTTTGTTCAGAGCAGCTCAGAACGACCTTTTGGAGTCAAGTGATCAGCTGGGAGAACCTTGAGACCTCGGTCAGGGGGTTCTTGCCTTGAGCTGCCTCTGAGTGGTGGCAATTCAAGCTTTCCAGGACAGGGCAGGGGAAGGGATGGCTGTGTGGGCTCGGGGGAGTGGGGAGCAGCATGATGCTCATCATTCCCAGCCACTTGAGCTCCCCCAGACCACAAAAGCTCTCATTTCTCCTTGGTCCCCAGCCCCTCAGGCTGTTCCTGTGTCTCTCAGCAGAGCAGGCTTGGAATGTTCTGGGATCTGCTGGGACTCGATGGGCTGGGAGCTCTTTCCCAACCCAGTGATCCTGGGATTCTGACTGAAACAGGCAAGCACAGCACCTGCTGAGTGGGGGAAGGCTGGACTCTGTCCTGGGATGCACAGAGGATTTCCCTGGTCCTGGTTTTTCCTGAATCCTTCACCTGGCTTGCCCAGCCCTGGCACAGCCAGGATGGGCAGGAGCTGCCTGTGAGGAGGGAGCACCACAGGGGGAACTGGCAGTGGGAGCCCCACAAGCCTCTGTAAATCACAGCAGCGACAGGAGCTGTTTGGGAACGGGGTTAATACAGATATTATTAAGACAATTAAGACATCAATAAAATTCTTGAAAATCAGGTGGAAATATCAAATAGCATTAACTGGAACATTTCCAACTGGTGTATGCCATGGCCTTGTGATGAGTGGGTTAATTATCCCTCATTAAATACACCTGACATTAATAGCAGTGTCTGCCATTTCAGTTTGGCAAAGGTGGTGGCAGTTCATTGTTTTTCCAGAGTTCCTGTCCCACTGCTGCCAGGCCCAGGGCCCAGCAGCGTCCCTGGGCAGGAGCTCTGCTGTCCCAGCCTGGCTGTGTCCCTGCCAGGAGCAGCAGCCTGTTCATCAGCACTTGGCCTTTGGTAATTACACCATTTATTGCCACACGAAAACAGAATAAAAATGGAAATCACCGGGAAGGAATGAGCCTGGCCAGGGGGAGGGTGTTCATTTTGCTGTGTGGGCTTGGGCAGGATCAGTCCCTGGAGCATTTTCCTTGTTTGTTCTGCCTCTGCTGAAGTCACTTATTAAGTGCTGGCTGTCCCTGCTAAGCCACTGCCTCAAGGTGACCAGCAGCCCTCTCCAGGGGAGTGCAGCAATGCAGGGGCTGAGGTCACAGCATGAATAAACACCCCCTTCCCTTGGAATAAATCTGCTCTATTCCATCTGCTCTGAATGCAGCCGCTTCCCTTCGGCTCCAATCTGCAATTGATATGCCAGTGTTTCCACTGCTGGGAGAATCAATACCCCTGGACAAGGCTGGAAATCAGCAGGATGCAGTGCTGGCCGGGGGAGAAGGCTGGGATTTATTCAGAAGGTGAACTCCCAGGTTTTATCCTGCAAATTAAACGGTGTGGAAGAGCTGAGAGGCAGGAGGAGGAGGGAACAGCCCCAAGCCACATTCTGGGACACAAAGATCTGCTGTCAGGTCCAGCAGATCCTGCTTCCCATCCCCATCCCCTGCAAAACCTCCACCTGGAAACCTTTTATTGAAACACTGGGCACAAAGAGCAGGGCAGGGCTGGGGGCTGCTCACCCCCGTGGCAGGATGGAGGAGGAACACCCCGAGCCTCTGAGCGGCTGCAAGGCACAGGGAACACTTTAATAAAGTGCAAACCACGTGTTGGAGGTGAAACAGAACCCCCCCACCCCGGGGATTTAATTGTGTGCCAAGCACAAAAGAAAGGCCATTAATTTTCTCCCAGCTCATAACAGAAAGTTTCCCACTGTATGAAAGCTTTAATAAGATTACCCATAAACTTTATGTGTTTCGGAGCAGTCCAGGAAATTACAATTATCTCCTGCTTGCTACAGAACAGGTAATGCCACCAACGGGAAAAATGTCACCGCCCGCAGAGCTCCCGGGCCCCGAGGCATCATTAGCGTGCCGCCTAATTAGCTGGGCTGTAATTAATGCAGAGCCGTGCCCGCCTCGGGAGGGGTCAGGGCGCACAGAGCGGGGTTTAAGCGCGGTTTAAGTTGGATGATAGCCGGGTTTAAGCGCGGTTTAAACCGGGTCGCAGCAGGTTAAGCCGAGCCTCGGGCGCGGTCCCTTGGTGCCTTTGTCACTTTAGGACACGAAACAACACGATGCGGACTCGCTGCTCTTTCCAAGGTAAAAAGGGACTTTTTATTTTCTGACTTCAACGTTTATAGATTTCCAAAGGTGACAGTGGGTTGGTGACAGTGCCACCTCTCCAATGACACTGGGCAAACCAGCAGTCCATCAAATTCCTCCTCTTCTATAAAAGAATGTGAAACAATGAGTTATTTACAGAAAGTCCGTTTATTATTAATAAATAAATATTTTTATTAAATACATACATTTATTAAATAAACACGTTTATTAAATAAATAAATTATTTACATAAAGTTCGTTACAAGAATGTAAGCATCAGAAGGCTTAAAAAACTTTAAAAATCAGGGTGGCAGTGCCCGGTGGAGCATCCTGCACGGAGATGGGGTCAGGGGCACATCCCGCAGCCCCGGGCTCTCTCTGCCCGTTGGATTTTCCCTCCCGTTCCCGATTCCCGGCCATTCCCGGGAAGCTGCCCTGTCCCTGCCATCACTAGGTGGGGATCTTTACTTGTCCACGGGCTCCGGGCTCTGATTTCCATTCTGAGCGAGGCGATGGATTTCCAGCCGCTGTTCCAGACCTTCAGCGCTGCCCTGGAGCAGAGCAGGAGCTGGCAGGACCCGGGGCTTTCTGTGCCTCTGCTCTCACACCTCCCTCTTTGCTCCGCGTGATTCAGGGCCTGGTGAGAACAACCCTTGGAAGGAGATTTGCCCAACAAACCAATGAGAAGTGGACGAGAGCATCAACGAGGAGCGTGAGCCACAATCGGGTGCTGCAGAGACCCCGCCAAAATATTGTTTTTACCAATATCACTGAATGGGATGTGCCTGGGCTTGTCTGGGCCCTGCTGCTGAACCAAACAGTGACACCTGTGGTGTTTTGTCCCCAGAGACACCTTTGGCTAGCTGTGGGTCACAGCTGGGCACGTTGGGGCAAGAATAGACATGTCTGAGCTCTGGTGGTGGTGGGACAGAACTTCCTCTCTCATGGAGGGCTGCTCCCCAGGTTTCCCTGATGGAGAAGCTTTAAGGAGAATGGTGAAGGAAGGAGTCAGTCCTGATGGAGGGTTTAATCCAGAGTTTTTATCCTGGGCTGCATGGCCCCTGAATGTAGCAGCAGCTCTGCCACAGCCTCCTCCCACAGGGATGCTCCAGCACCCCCGAGCTCAGGAGGGCTCAAACCCTCCCAAAATGAGCTGGTTCAGAGTTTTACCACGTCATCTTCAGCAGAAGTGTTGTTGCTAAAGATAAAGCTCTTTCTGAGCAGCAGCAAGCCTCCTGTTCTCCTTGCAGGGAGATGGCAGCTGAGATTGGCAGGGCCAGCAGGATTAAGCATCCCTCTGGTGCAAATTTCCTGCCAGGCAGAGCAAAGAAAAATGAGATCCCGAGGGTGGAAGGGCAGTGCTCCTGCACAAGAATTCTCTCCACTGCAGCCAGGCCCTAATTAGGGGAGCAGCTGAACCCTGGGTCTTGTCAGAAGATGAATATTAAACCAGCCAAACTCACGTGCACACAACGAGGTGCCTTAAACCTGACAGCCACAATGCTGATAAAACAAAACAGGGAGGGGAAAAAAGGCCAAAAGGATGGGCAGCAACACAGGGCAGGCCTCTGGCCTTTTGGCTGGGTGTTCACATGGAAATTTGGATGAAAAATGAAGATCCTGTTAAGGAATGCTTTAATTCTTTTATCACGAGGGAGCACTGAAAAGTGTCTCGCTCTTCACTTGAAAGCAGCTGGAAAGGAGCATTTTGTCAGGAATGGTTTAGAACAATGTGGATTCAGAGGCAAATTTGCTCACCTCTCTGCTGAAACATCTTCAAGGCCTTTTTTCAAGGACTGCAAATGTCTTGCAGAGGGATCTTTTCCAGGTGAGTGCTGTCAGAGGCTGGTGAGAGGCTGGGCTGTGTGGGGAGTGTTCTTCCTCTCATCACTGACCTGCAGCCTCCGGCACTTCTCCCTCAGGAAGGGGAAATCTCAGTGGGGAAGGGAGGAGAGCAGTGCAGCTGGGGCTGGGGCAGTGTGCCAGGGTCCTCCTGGGGTCTGGGGGCTCTCCAAGCATCCTGGCAGCTGCAGGAGGGGGATCTGGGGCTGGAAACTCTGCAGGACAGGAGTGCAGAGGGGAGTCAAGGGCAGAAAGGCAGCAGGGCAGAGAGAAGTGGGATGGAGGGGCAGGAGCCAGGTCTGGGCACAGCTCCGATGTGTGAGGAGTTTTCTGTGGGATCTCAGATGGAAACCCTGCTTGGAATGCTCCTCAGCATGGGAGGAAGGGTGTGCTCTGCAAAGGGAACACTTTCCTTGGGAGTATGTCCTTGGTTTTGCAGAGAATCACTGGGGAAAAAAAGTTCCTTGTCCCTTTCCTTGTCCCTTTCCTTGTCCCTTTCCTTGTCCCTTTCCTTAAAAATTTCCTTGTCCCTTTCCTTGTCCTTTTCCCTGTCCTTTTCCTTGTCCTTTTCCTTTTCCCACTTTTTTTTCCTACTTCCCCCACCCTTCCCCTCCTTTTTCCCCCTTTTCACTTTCCCCTTCCCTCCTCCTGCCTTTGCAAAGTCCCTTTTTTTCTCACTTTTTTTTCCTACTTCCCCCACCCTTCCCCTCCTTTTTCCCCCTTTTCACTTTCCCCTTCCCTCCTCCTGCCTTTGCAAAGTCCCTTTTCCTCAGTGCGGGAGCCAACCCAAGGATTCTTCATTTCCTTCACGTTTAGCTCCATTTCCATGCAGGGAAGAGATCAGAATCCCCAGAAATTACCCCAGAAATTCTCCTTCCATCTTCCTGGAGGTTCTGAGCTGCCCTGTGGCCTCTGGGGAGAGACTCAGCTCCTTCCAGGGGTCATTCCTTCCCCCAGGCAGTGTTTGTGTGGCCGGATCTGCTCCCTGTGCTTCTCCAGCGACTGCAGGGGGAGCCTTGGCACCGAAATTGGGCTGGCAGCTCTAAGGCAGGGTGAAAAATGCCCATTCTGGTGGAAATACGGGAACCGAGCCCCAAATGGGGGTTTGGAAATCCAAGGGTCCGGTCCGGGGCTGCTCCCAGCACAAGGCTGGGCACATTTTCCATTTTACTCAGAAATTTAACTCAGAGCACCTTCAGTTAAGCCCAGCTTAAGTTTTGAAGAAGGAGAAGGGGGTGTGGAAGGGTGGAGGAAACACCAGGCAGCTTTTCATTCAGATTCCAAGAGCCCACAGCCTGAGGGGGGCTTAGGAGGAAATTCTGGTGGGAGCAGCTCCTTCCCAGGATTTCTGATTCCCAAGGAGCATCTGTCATTTTAGGGACAGCTCCTTGTGCTGTCCCAATAGGTGAGAGCCTGCACTGAAGCTCCAAGAGGCAGCAAGCCCAGCTTGTGTTTAAGATCCCAGCTGGTTTCCACCAGCAGAGTTTATTCATTTTGGGCTCAGCAGAGAGATGCAGAAAAAGCAAGTGAGGCTGCAGAAATCAGTTTGGTTTCTGAATAAAGCTGTATTTTAATGAAGAAACAAATTCAGTGCTGCAAAACACCGAGTGAGAAGAGTTTCTGTTGCAACTTTCAGGCTGAGCAGCTTCTGCTTTCTTCAGGCCTCTTCCTCCTTGGGAAGAACAAGAATTCTGGAAATTAGGATGAGCTTTGGAAGGTTTTCCAGGCTGGCTCAGCTCCCCTGTGGGAGCTGTGCTCTCCTCAAACCCTTCCTGAGTGCTCCTTTGGCAAGGACAAGGTGAAGGTGCTGAAGTCAGTCCTAAAAGGTTTCCTGCTGGCTTCTGCAGCACTCAGGATGCAAACCCTTCCCTGGAGAGATGCACCTCATGGGATCCTGGGCTCAAACCAGCTCCAGAGCCAGGAGGCAGCTGGGAAGGGACTCTGGGTCCATCCAGAGTGCAGCTGCCCAGCTCAAAGAGCATTTGAGAGCAGAGCTCTGAGATTGTCCCTCCTTCTCTGGAGCAGCCACATCTCACAGGTCACCTTGCAGCAGACTGGTGCACACAGAGTGGATGAAGGTGATGATTTGGGGATAAGATTGGCTGGAAGACGGTGTGCACACAGGCTGTGCTCCTCCAAAAGGGCATTTCTCATCTGGGGCAGCTTTGGGCTGTGGCTCAGCAGGGCCTCCTGGCAGGGAGGGGCACAGGGGTCTCTGCCTGCACAGGGACCTTGCCTGGCTGTCCAAGGAGGGGATGCAGCTGCTGCTGCCCCATCTCGGGTTTCTGTGGTTGAGATTACCCTGAGGTGTTAAAGAAAGTCTCTTTTATTCCCAGCCCTGTGACAGAAGAAGTTGAGATTCATCAGTTCTGCTTCTCAAGGTTTATTTTTCCTTACCTATTACATTCTTTCTCTGACCTGCTGAGATCTGTCCTGCAGGTCAGGTTGTGACACGCTGCCTACCCTTGGGTGGTGTTAACATTTTACACTAAAAACTACCTGTACTTTATTTAAAATGATTTTCCAATACCTATCACCCATGTCGCACAGTCTGTCTCTACTCTAAACCAATCCAGAAGTGTCACCATCCCAGCAGAAGATGGAGGACAAGAAGAAAAAGAAAAAGCACAGGACATGCCCAGGTTCCTCCATCCTGCCTCTTGAACCCCCATTCTAAACCCCCAAAATTCTACTTTTTCACCCTGTGACAAAAGAAATATCATTCTACCCAAACTCTCGTGGCTTGTACATCTTCACACAAAGCTGATAATTGTTTCCATGGGCTAAAATCAAAGGCACAGCTGTTTTTGACTCTGTGCCAGGGTCTCTGAGCCCCCTGCCAGGGTCTGGAGTCCTGCAGGGCAGCCAGAGGGATGTCCTGGCCTCCAACATCCCAGCAGATCCCGACTGCACAGTGTGGCTGCCACCCCCACGGTGTAAACTCAGCCCTGGGCTGGCCAAAAGCACCCACGGGCTCTGCCCGGGCTGGAATTGCTCTGAAGGCAGGGAGGGGCAGAGCCCAGCAAGGGCACATGAGAACACAGGCAAGGAGGGGCCAGAGCTGCCTCCTCTTCCCTGATTGTCCCTCCCTGCCAAGAATCCCTGTCACTGAGGGAGAACCTGATGTCTTCAGACACTGGCATTCCTGCCAGCATCAATTTTCCAGTTGGCAGAGAAGGCCAATGGCAGAAGCTTGTGCCAGGAGCAGCAGAGAGCAATTCCTGGGGTGGCTGATCTGCTGTTCCAGGCAGCACCGTGCTCACAGGTGGTGGGAGAAGCAATTCCACTGCAGACACAGAGCTGGGCTGGGGCCTGAGCCCCTGGCCAGGCAGGGACAGAGCTGGTCTGCATGGGCCTGGTGGCCACATCCTGCCCCCAGCCCTGGGGTGCCACCTGTGTGTCCCCAGGGGTGCAGTCTGTGTGTCCCCAGGGGTGCAGTCTGTGTGTCCCCAGCCCTGGGGTGCAGTCTGTGTGTCCCCAGGGGTGCAGTCTGTGTGTCCCCAGCCCTGGGGTGCCACCTGTGTGTCCCCAGGGGTGCAGTCTGTGTGTCCCCAGCCCTGGGGTGCCCTTTGTGTGTGTCCCCAGCCCTGGGTGCCACCTGTGTGTCCCCAGGTGCTCCTTGCTGCCCCTTTCAGCCACAGACACAGCAGCTCTGTGCCACCCACGAGGGCTGGTGGCAGCTCTGCTCCCAGCTAAGGGCCAGGCTCACCACGCAGGGCAGGAGGGGATTTCCCCCCTGATGTTGTAAAGACCAAGTCAGGACCTTGTTTGAGTTCACCCCTGACCCCCAGAGACATCTCCAGGGTGGGAAGGAGCCCCCAGGCATTCCCTGAACTCCCCTGCTCTGGGTGCCACACACAGAGGTGGCTTCAGTCTGAGTCTGGCACTTAGTGCAGCCCCTGCCAGTGTCCCCTGTCCCCTGGGTGAGGACTCAGAGTGCAGGTGGAAGTGCCAAACCCTGCTGGAGAAGGAAGCTCCCATGAGATAAATCACACAGCAGCAGCTCCAGGTAAGCAACTCCAGGAAAGCAAAGCAGGAGTGCCACAAAATGTGTGAGAAAATGAGAATTTCACAAGGAGGGACGCCCAGCCTGGAGGGAAAGCTGTGACCTCCATCCTTGGGTGCTTGAGACTCGAGGCAGGAGGGAAGGGGTTGGTTCCACCCTGAGCAGAGCTGGAGCTTTGGAACTGGCACACAGCACAGAATCCCAGCTGCAGGCTGGGAAGGGGAAGCTCTGCCCAGCCCTGCCAGCCCACCTGTGGGGGTGGCTGTGGGCACCCCTGGGTGCCTGGAGCTGGCACTGTGCCAAGGTGGCACCTCCAAAGGGCAACCTGGGGTCCCTGAGAAGAGCAGGGTGAAGAAGGGACAGCTGTGGGACCCTTGGGGTGGTGACAGCTCCTGCTCAATCTCTCTCAGTCTTTCCTTCCCCTCTCTTCTCTCTTCCTAGTCCTTTCTACCTTTTGTCTCCCACTTACTCTTAAATAAAATCCCTTCTATTGACTTTGGCATGAACTTGGGCAGAGGCACCTCTTAGAATAAAACCCCAGCTTTGCTCCTTCATCTCTCCCTGTGCCTGTCCCTGTGCTCAGGCTCCCCGTGGTCCTGTGACCCAGAAGCTCAGGGCAGTGCCCTCCTTTCCTCCTCCTGCTGCCCAGGGGGACATCAGCTGCTGGCCAAGGGGAAAATGGGGCAGCTCCCTTGGCTGACCTCAGAGCTGAGACGTCTGTACAGGAAAGCTTGTGTGCAGTGCCCAGCGCCTGCAGGAAATGGGGCGTGAGCTGCAGGGGAGGCTCAGGCAGCTCCTGGGATCCGTGCTGCTCTCCTGGCTGCTCTCAGGGCACTGCTGCCCATCGCTCTGCTCGGGGGAAACAGGGCTGAGGTAATTCTGCACTGGGGCACCGACCAGTTATAGGAATGTGCTTTTTGTGGATGGAGTGACAAAACTATTTTTTGTTTTTTGTATTTTTTTTGGGATTTTTGGGTTTTTTTGCCACCAGCAGTGACCCAGAGAAATCTGCCTGTGCCACAGTGAGCAGGGCTGGGCACACCCAGAGCTGGGGAGCTGAGCCCCCAGAGGCAGCACGAGGCCTCCTGTCACCCAGGAGCACAGGGGAGCAGAGAGCCCCTGATTTCACATTTGCCAGAGGCATCTGTGACCAGCCAGGTCCCCCTCGGCCAGTGACAGTCACTGGGGTGGCACTGGTGGCACCCAGCGTGCTCCTGGGCACACACACAGCCCTGAGCACTCACCAGTCACAGCTGAATTCCTGTTCAGTGGCTTGGGGAATGTTTTCAGGCTCCCCTGGGAAGGATGATGGGCTGCTGGAACACGAGGTGGCACTTGAGGTGACAATTCCAGCAGGTGCACGGTCAGGTGAGCTCAGGGACACCTGAGCTGCCCTTTGAGTGTCCAGGACACAAGGACAGCACAAGGTCATCATTCCCAGAGCACTTTCCCTCCTCCTGAGGCGCAGGCCAGGCTTTGTTCCAGCCCGGCCTTCCAGGACAGCTGCATTTCGTGCCCAGATGAGATTTGCTGTCAGTGAGGAAGGTTCCAGCACGCTCCAAGAGCAGAGCTGTCTGCTGGGATGCTCATCCCAGCAATCCCAGGCTCGGAATTTGATATGACAAAGTTCAAATTAGCTGTCTTGTTCCTTCCTAGAAGTGCCACGGTGCATGAAGCTCTGCCTGAGCTCATCCAGATCCACTGGTAGATCTCCTGTCAGAGTCGAACTTTGGAGAAGAATCCTTTGGGACGAAAGGCACTGAATATTACCATTATTATGTATCAACTCCTGAAATAAAAACCAGGTATTCCAGCACTTTGGAGAATTTTCTGTAGTGGCCTTTGAAGAATCATCTCCAGGGCAAATCCTTCTCCAGCTGAAATGCAGGATTTACCACGCGAGGCTGCCCTTTGCTGGAGGGAGGAATGTCTAGGAAATGGACCTTGAAGCAATAAGTAAATGCAGCAGTTTCTCCTGGCGTGCAGCTGCTGAAGCAGTGAAAGACAGAGAAATATGAAGGACAGGCTGCTGTAACATATGAGCTCTGTCAACAAAAGAAATGTCATGTCAGCCTTGGATGAACACCCTCAAATCAACAGCGGCCACTGGATTGACTCAGCTGGTGTCAGGATGTCCTATTAAGAGATGGATGACTTCAGAGGGAGAATTTCTCAATCCATTTATATGAAGAATTTGCCTCTAAATTCAAAAGGAGGTTCTCAGCAGAATTGCTTTAAAATTTATAACCCAGCCTCTGTATCTCTTTTGTTTCCCGCGTGAGGAGGAGGCAGGAAGGTGAAATATCCCCAGAGCGGGTCTGGCCCTCGCTCTCCTGGCCAGACCCTCCACACGCCCTGCCCTGGGACCCATCACTCTCCCTGTCCCTGTCCCTGTCCCTTGCTCTGGTGCAGCCAGGACAACCCAGGCTGACCATAATTCACTTTATGGCTCTGGGCTCCACGCTGCTCTGGCCTGAGGCTCTGGGAGATGCCAATCTTTTGCCCACGATGGTTTTTCTGCCCTGAAAGCTGCAGAAGGAGAAAATAATTTGCACTGGCAGACAGGGAAGGAGGATGGGGAAGTGCCACCTCTCTCTGACCCCTTGGATTTTCATTTTTTAATTTTTTCCCCAAGACCCCAGGTCACCAGATGGGTTTTCCACTCTTCCACTGGTGAAATTCAGCAGCAGCTCAAGGAAACAGGCTGAGTTCATCTGAAATCTGAGCTCACGCCTAAACCTGTGGCATTTCTCCATCCTTGTTTAAATCCCTTGAGAGCTGGGCTTGGAGCAGTCCTGGAGAACAGGGGAGCAGGGTGAGGGAATCACAGAGAGCTGTGTGCTGGCTCCTTCCTGCTGGTGCTCACATCTCCCACCCGCACAGGAGAGGCCCAGGGAGCCCTGGGGCTCCTCTGAACCCAGGGAGCCCTTGGCTGGTGTCCTTGGGATGGCCTGGCTGGCTGCATTCCCTGGAGTTTTCCTTTCCATGGGATAATTGGTGCTCCCTGGGCCCAGGAAGGTCCTTCAGCAGCTGAATGCAGCTCAGAGGGGTGGGCAGGAGAGGAGATGAGAGGCACACCTGGGCTTTTGACCTTGCCAGGGAATATTCCAAGTGCTTGTGAGTGGAAGCACTGGCAAGGGCAGCTCGTGTCCCTGGAGCTCCTTTCCCAGCAGGCAATCCCAGCCCATTCACTGCCATTCCCTTTTGGCCAGTGCAGCCTCAGCACAGCCTGGCCCCGTGCTCCCATCACAGCACTCCGCTCCCCTGACCTCCCTTGTTTTTGAGAAATCACACGGCCAGAGCTGAGCTGGGCTCCACAGCCTTGGGAAGCTTCTGCTGGGGTGAATTTGCAGCAAAGGCTGGGCACTGCCGTTCCTGAGGGATCTGTTGTGTGTGTTTACCCAAAGCCCGGTGTCTCTGACCCGTGTGGTTTCTTTCCATCCAGGATGTTTTTAAAAGAGCTGCCCCAAATCCCCCTCAGCATCAGCAACGCTTTGTGGCTTTGTCGGGCGTTCCATTTCCCAAAGGCTGCTCAGGATTTCAATTTAACCAGTTTTAAGTCAGATTTAGAAGTCATGAACACAGCTCACCCATCTGCATAATCTCTGGCTTGTTATTCCTGGGATGAAACATGAAAACTTCTGCTGTCGCTGCTGTCAGGTGCTTCATGGGATAATCACAGGATGGGTTGGGTTGGAAGGACCTCAAATCCCACCCGGTGCCACCCTGCCATGCCAGGGCACCTCCCACTGTCCCAGGGACAGCTGCCACTGTCCCAGGTGCTCCAGCCCCATCCAGCCTGGCCTTGGGCACTGCCAGGGTTCAGGGGCAGCCGTGGCAGGGATGGGCTCCTGGCTGTGTCACCACCCTGTCCCAGCACATTGCCTGGCTTTGGGGATCCCTCTCCTGCACCGAAGATGTTACTGGGGTCTGTTCCCACAGGACAAGGAGAGACTGGAGCTGCTGCAGGTCAGGGGAAGGTTTTGGTGCTGCTCCTTGTGCTGGGGGGAAGCATCGAGGCAGTGCCAGGACGGCCTGGGCAGGGGTAGGGGTGGGCATGGGCCCCTCTGCCCAGCCCCTCTGTCCAGCCTGGGGTGGGCATGGGCCCCTCTGTCCAGCCCCTCTGCCCAGCCCCTCTGTCCAGCCTCTCCCATTTTCCCTCCCTTCCCCAGGCTCTGACTGTGCAGTGCAGGAAGGGAGCACAGACAGCAGCTACACAAGTGAAATAAAACAGAAAATAAAGCCCCAGAAACGCTGGTGGCAATTAATGCGTGTTAGAAGTGATGAACTGGAGATCACTGTCACGCTGGAGCACCTGGGAGAATCTGTGCCTGGCACAACAAAGGGATAAAAAAGGCATAAATCTTGATGAACATAAAGAAATCAATCTGTTCTGAGTTTGGGAAGAAGCGGGGTGAATAGTACATGAGGAGGATGAATTATTTTCCAGTCCTTTGACGGGGAAGGATGATGTTAAACAATATTTGTCAGCAGGGAAAATATTTACATTACAAGCATAGAAAGAGCTGTGCCAAGGAGCCCAGAAAGGGCTGCTTCCCTTGGGGACATCCCTGAGGGTCAGAGGGGGTTAAAGCCCTGCCGAATTCCAGAGGGAGTTTGACCCCAGCCAGGGGAACACTGGAGGAGCTGAGATGGGATTCTGTCAAAATGGGACTAAAATAACACCAGTCAACAACCTCAAGGAAAGTAGGTCTCATCTGACTAACCTGAGCTCTTCTATTTTTAATGATATGCAAAATAGATTGGTAATGATATCTACAGAGGGGTGGAACAATATTTCAGAACGCTGGGCTGGCAAAACAGCTCCCTGCAGGATGAATAGAGCCCAGCTGAGGGAAGGAGGGATCAGCACCTCCTGGCACAGCAAAAACATTGATTTTTCCTCATAGCCCCAAACAACCCGGGCTGACCACAGGGCTGCTCCTTTCAGAGCCCGTTTTCCTACATAATTTCAGTTTGGAGTTAGTTGTACCCTTCTTTAATACCTGGTTTGTAGCAATATCAAACATTATTCTGCATTTCCTCTGTAGTGTTTGTCTGCTTCCCTGGAACTCCATTCTCCTTTTTCAGAGCATGCTTTCCCTCAGTGCTGCCACTCTTCATCTCCCAGTTTCCTTGCTCTGGGAGGTCATGTCCTTAGCAGCAGAATTGCTGTTTGAGAGGCCCAGAGCAGGACTCCTCTGAGAGATTTCGATGTCCTCAGTGCAAATATTTACATTTGAGCTGGGCCAGGTTCCCTTTTTGGCTGCCAGAAGCAGCTCAGGAGTTTCCTGCAGCTCCTCTCACCCTGGGCTGGGTGTCTGTGCTGGGGCAGCTCCCTCCTGCTGGCTGAGAAGCGCAGGACAACCAGCTCAGATGGTGTTTCCTACAACAAATTCCACTCTCTGGAATGGAAACAGCCCTGAAATGAGGATTTGCATCCAAAAATTTGCCAAATTATCCACGCAAGATGTTGTTTTGCTTCCCAGTGTCCTGCAGTAGGAATGATTCTCTGGTTGTCTGATCTGGATTTTGGATCTCTCTGGTCTGGCTGGGCTTTCTGATCCGTGGTCCTGGCACTTGGAGGGGCAGTGGGAACACAGTTCCACTCTGAGCTGGAGTGGGAATAAAGACTGAACACTCCTTGTACCATGGCCTGAGCCCTGGGCATGCAGAGCCTGCAAGGTTCCTGAACAAAATTCCCTCCCTCCCTGAAATTACTGTGAGTTTGGGGTTTTTTGCAGGTATTGTGCCTCTGTCCAAAAGCTGACGCTGTCCATGTTGTTCCTTGCAAAAAAAAAAAAAATTAAAAAAAATATAAAAATAATCCTTTCTTTAGCTTCTCACAGGCTTCTCAAATTGTTTGTTGTTGTCCTGTCCCTGGAATCTCCTCTCTTCTTCTCCTCTCATTGCATTTTGGCAGCTCAGTCACCTGCAGCTTCCCTGTCCTTCCCTCCAAGTCCATCCAACAATCTCACCCTGCCTTGCCACCAGGAAACTGCTGGGTTTGGGCAATTTAACTGGAATCCACATTCCCAGGGCTGGACCCTGTTGTGATCCCTCAAACCCAGAACCCCACAGCCCTGAGCCTCCCTCTGCAGCCTGCCCCTCCCAAATTCCCCGTTCCATTTTTACCTTTCACTCTGCTCCTCTCCATGTGTTTGTTCATTTCCCAAGTATCTGCACTGACCTTCGTCAAAGACAAACTTTCCCTGAATTTCTCCCAATTATTTGCCACCTTCCTGGAAAGCCCCAGCTGTGCCTGCACCCTGAGCTTCTGCACCTTGTTTATTTGGTGGGCATTTTCCCCTTTTCTACTTGGATTTTCCCCTTTTCTACTTTGATTTTTCCCTTTTCTACTTTGATTTTTCCCTTTCTTATTTGATTTTTTCTATTTTGTATTTTTATTTTTCCTTTTCTATTTTCCTTCCCATGCTATGGATGGGTGACAGTTAAAACTTGGCTTGAACATGAGAAGGAAAAATTTGTGGGGAATGAGAAATTCCTCACGGACTGAAGATGCTCTGATGGAACAGGAGCTCTGAGCATCCCAGACTTCTCCCTGCAGCAGAGAAAAATCAAATCCTTTGCAGTGAGAAGCTCTGGAGGTCCTTGAGTCAAGGATAATCATCATTTCCCTCCTCAATTCTGGAACTTTTAGGGGGTGTGAGTGAAAACCATCAGGAAATCTTCCACTCCACAGCACTGCCATGATACAAACATTTTATGAGTGTATATTTAAGCAGTTATAGAGCTTAACACGAATTTATTGGGATTTTTACTTTGGAAATTTGTTTCACATCCAGTTATGCATTTTTAATTGACAATTAGTCTCAAGCTCGCTTGAATGCCAATTAAAATTCAATCAAAATACACCAAACTAGCATTGTTAAATGGACTCTAAATTAAGTATATGCAGGGAAAAGTCGATCTAAACTCGGTCTGCATGAAAAATGTACCCAGAAATGGCAGGTTGGGGCCAGAAGTGCCCACCCTGGGATGGGCTGGAGGGGCTGCACAGCCCAGAGCCTTCCCAGAGCCCTTTAATGGAGTGGCTGCCCCAGGCAGGGCTTTGTGCTGCCCAAAAACTGGGCATGGAGCGTTTTCCAGGTTATCAATTGCCAGCAGAATTCTGAGGCCAGCATCATCTCGCCTCCCACAGCCCCAGAGCTGAAGGGGAAAGACGCTGCCCCAGAGGCAGAGCCTGCCGAACTGGATTTTAGGAAGTTGTGAGGAATGAGAGGAAATCAATTTGGTTCAGAGTCCCTGAGCTGTGCCAGCAGAGCTTCCCCCCCACAAAAACCCCAATTCCTGATCCCACCTGACCCTGCTCATGAAAGGCTGCAGGTTTTGTGCTGATAGTATCTAGTTCATTATTTATAATATTTATATATTATTGATATTTATTTTATTATTATTTATTTCTTGGCATATTTCACCCTCCGTTTTTCATGTTGTTTGGGAGCTGAGGAGGGAGAAAAAGTTTTGGAGGAGATATCAAGAAATCCTATTGGATAACTCTGGTCCTTAATTAGATGTTAATGGCTTTTCCTTGGTGCAGCAACCTCTTTATCAAATGAGAAGCCTCTTGCAAGAGGTTAATTTGGGAATACCTTGTAATAAAGACGAATATTTGTGTAATAAAATCTGTGTGTCTGTGTCCTGTGAGAGAAACACTCAGTGTGGGAGTTTAGCAAGGTCATTGAGGCTGCAAGTGCTGCTGAAATAGGAATTCATCCCTGTGTAAACATTAGTTATATTAATTGGGGAATTAGTTATCTGCCAGTGCTTAAGCAAGGCTCTTCCCCAACTCAGGGAGAGCAGAGAAACCTCTGAAAAGATAATTGAGATGAGACAATGCCTTCTTTAAAGACCACTCACCATTTAAACTTCTTTAAATAATTAATTAGGCTGGGAAAGCTCATCCTGAGAGCTGGAGAGCTCTGCCTGCAACACGGGACCCAGTTAGGGCAGAGCTCCAAACATCTCTTCGGATCTCACAGAGGTGAAGGTGGAGCTCAGAAAAAAGCCCATTTCAATGAAACTCCAGGAATGTCTTGCAGAGATGGTGGGGAGGCAATGAAAAGAGTGCCAGGAGGTTTCTGGCACCTGCCTCGGAGCTGTGCCCCAGGCACACGAGGAGAGGAGCAGAACCTCTCTGGGTGGAGGTGGCAAAGCATCCTGTGCCTCTGGAAGGGGCAGCTGGTCCTGCCCAGCCCTGGGAGGGCACAGGGCAAACCGCACCCCTGAGCCTCCACTCAGGGCCAGAGTGGCTGCCAGGGGGTTTGTGCTGCTGGGTGCTGAAGGAAATGTTTGTCAACGAGAGCAGTTTGCTCGTGTGTGACCATGATATTTTATGAAAATCCACGGAGCCAAGATTTAAATCTCTTCCCTCATCCCGGGAGCCCCCTTCAGATCAACCCTACTCATGGCCTTGCAGAGTGGAGCTCTGAAGACCCTGGAGCCCCTTCCAGAGCCTCAGGGGGTTTGCAGAGAGCTGGAGAAGGAATCTGGACAAGGGACTGGAGCAGTGGGAAACGGGGAATGGTTTTAAACTGGTTTAAAATGAAATATTAGGAAGGAATTGCTCGCTGTGGAGAGGCTGCCCAGGGGTGCTGGTGAGGGGTGGGGTGGTGGAGGGCTGTCCCCTGATGAGGAGCAGTTTGTGGAGGCTGATAAGAACTGTTTTACAGCAGAACATAATCTACTGTAGCACTTTATTATGCCTAATGCAAGGGGAGAGTAAACAGGGCTGCCGAGAATGAAAATCAATGGCATTCTCCTCTCCACAGCCATATCAGCTCGTCAGTAATTACTTGTTTGTTGTCTTCATTGTGAATCCCAACAATTCCAAGGTTGTTAATGCTCCAAGAGAGAAAATGAAATTACATATTCAATTTATTCCGCACGGAAACAAATTAGCAGGAAGAAAAGGGGATTTATTTGCATTCCTGCAGAGGAGTCGCTGCCGTCCTGTGGGATGGAGCTGCCTCCTTCTGGCTTCCTGGGGACTGGGAATCACCTGCCAGCCCCAGCAGGGAGGGTTCACTGGTGCCAGCTTGCCAGAGCTGCCTGGGAGCCCCGTCCTGTCCCAGCTGTCCCTTTCCTGGGGCAGGAGCTGCTGGGACAGAGCAGTGACCCCTGGTGATGCTGGAGTGCTGGGCTGGGGACACCGACCCCCTGGTGGTGCCAGGGCAGCCCGGAGCTCTGTCCTGGCACTGGGGTCACACAGGAGCTCTGTCTGTCCCTGTCAGTCTGTCCTGGCACTGGGGTCACACAGGAGCTCTGTCTGTCCCTGTCAGTCTGTCCTGGCACTGGGGTCACACAGGAGCTCTGTCTGTCCCTGTCAGTCTGTCCTGGCACTGTCTGTCCATGTCAGCAAACATTTGGGGAGCCAGGAGAAGGGACAGTGCTCCTGCACTCAGGTGTTTGACTTGGCTTCAGCTCTTTACTCCAGGAAATGCTTCTCTTCCTTCATCCAGTTAATTTCTACCATGCTTAAATGCATCTTTCTGCAAGTCTGGCTCAAATATTAATGGTGCTTTGCACTGCTGGTGCTTTTCCTGTGCTCAGCTTCAGTGCAGGGCTGGGAGAAAAGTGGCTGGGGGACAGAGGTTGCTTTTAACATCTTTGAGATGCTAAAATCTAATAAATCATTAGCTGGAAACTCAAAGCCAGGCTGAGTTTCACCTCCTGGAGCCAAGGCCCAGCCTCAGCGAGCCTCTCCCACAGTCTGGTGAGCAGAGCAGGACAGGAACCTCAGCTGACGAGGACAGGGAGCTTTAATTGCACCTCTGGTGATTAAGTATGCATGGAGCTCGAGCTGGGATGTGACTGAGCCAGACAGCCAGGGAACAGCTCCAGGTCAGGGTTGGGTGGGCAGGAGCAGAGCTGGCTTGGAACGGGGCTCAGGACAGCTCTGAGCCTGTCTGGCAGGACAAGGACACTCAGGGCAGGGAGAGGGCAGGATCCCACTGGGAATGTGGGTCCTGCAGCTGGGGGAGGAGCTGGACAGGGGCAGAGGGATGGGGAATGCACCTGGGATGGGATGGGATAAGTGGGATGGGGAATGAACCTGGGATGGGATCCGTGGGATGGGGAAAGGGGAATGCACCTGGGATGGGATGGGATCTCTGGGATGGGGAATGGGGAATGCACCTGGGATGGGATGGGTTGGGATTCGTGGGATGGATGGAATGGGATTCCTGGGATGGATGGGATAAGATGGTATCCATTGGGATGGGCTGGGGTTTCACGGCTCAGGATCACAAAGGTGTCCCTCCCCTGCTGCACAAAGCCGTTCCCCTGGCCAGGGATGTTTGTCTGTGCAGGGAAATGCTGACTGGGAGGTGGGAGCTGCAGACGCTGCCTGTCCCCAGGTCCTGCAGGGCCACGGTGCTGGTGGCCAGCTGTGCCAGCCAAGCTGCTTCCAGCAGGGAGAAAAGCTGGCACTGACGTGCCCAAGCCCTGCTAAATGCCACCCCCAGCCCCTTTGGCAGGGCTGCAGATCCAGGACCTGCCCACATCCTCCAGATTTCTGCATCCAAGTGCTGCCTTTGTGCCCCTCAGGCTGTGGTGACCATGACCCGATGATCCATGGACTCCAGAGCCTCCTGAGGTGCCCACAGGGCTTCAGGACCAGGAACCAGCCTGAGGTTCCAGGGGCTGCTCAAGCAAAGCAGCTGCACCACGCTGAGTCTGCTCCAGGCCGGGGGAAAACGACAAAAAGGCAACATTTGCCAGGAAAGAATGCAGAACTAAGTGGGGAAAATACATTTTAATGAAATGCAAATATGTTTCCCGGCATCTAGGAGAGAATTAAAAGCATAAATAAATAAATGAAAGCCGGGAGTGAGTGTTTAGCACCAGATTTGAAGTTCTGCTTAAAGGAACAGGCCCAGCTGCTGAGGGCCTGAGTTTCTCCACATTCCTGAGCACCCTCTCTATGCTGGTGGAGTTTAGATGGCTCCAAAGTTTGACATTAAAACCTGATTCAGTTTTTGGGGGATCAAGCAGAGGCAGTGCACTTGGGGCTTGGCTGTGGCCTCAGCAGAGCTGCTGGTGCTTCCCCAGCTGCACAGCACTGCCAGAAGAGCCTGGCAGGACCAGGCATGGATCCATTTGTCCCACTCTCTTTTTTGCCCCATTTGTCCCATTCTCTCTTTTAGGCCTGTTTAACCTCCCTGACAGCTCTGGCTCACACCCTGCCCATGCCCTGGGGCTAAAGCACAGCTGAGCCCCATGGAAAGGGCAGTAGGATGCTCCTGTCCCACAGACTGGTCCTGTCCCCATGGACTGATCCTGTCCCCATGGATTGATCCTGTCCCCATACAGGGAGAACAGCGGGATGCTCCTGTCCCCATCGATTTCCCCTGTCCCTATGGACTGATCCTGTCCCCATGGATTTCCCCTGTCCCCATGGATTTCTCCTGCTCCCAGACAAGGCTGGGATGCAGGAGGATGCAGGAGGAAGCAGCAATGCAGGATCCCCTCCTGCAGCCTTGCAGGCCACGCTGGGACCCAGGAGTGCTGATTTCCCTGTGTGGCTCCTGTGCCAGTGTTTTGCCTCTTCTGCCCCGATTCAGCACCTCTGCAAAGCCCCCAGGAGCCCGTGGGGAACTTCAGGCCCAAATAACTTTGCAAGTGTTATTTTCCTGAGCAACATTATTCTCGTTTAGGACTACCCTGTGAGCATAGAAATCTCTCGTAATGACTTCCCTGTCAGCTGCTTCTTTTCAAGACCTTTTTCTCCTTCCTAGAAATGCATGACACACTATGGAAATTATGTAAAGCTCCGCTCTCCGTGGCTATGAATGGTGTTTTCTGCTCTGTATTGGTTTATATTTGGGTTCGATAATCACACTCATATTTTAAGTTTAACCGAGGCACAATTTCTCTAACAAGGGCAGCAAACAAAGCAAGGTGTTTAAGCTGAGCAAACGAGGCCAGAAGTGGATCCTTTACTTTCTTAATGCTTCCCTGCTTCAAATTATTCCCTGCGCGTTCCATTTAGACAACAGACACAAATGATTTGTAGGAGTTTTCCACCCCCAAAACCCAATAACACAGCAGGGCTGTGCTGCTCCCAGCTCCGTTCCTGCTCCTTTCGGAGCAGCTCCACTCTTTTGTGTGGCAGCCCAGCCCATTTGTTCTTTATTAAAATGAAAATTAGCGTGAGAGCCAAGCTCTCGCTTAATGGGCTCCAACGCTGCCTCGCCAACACTTTTGTTACACCAGTCCCGGTCTGTGCTGTAATTCTGCCTTCCCCAACGGGAGAGGAACTGGAAATGCTGCCTGTGGGCAGGGAGAAAAGCAGGGAAGTGTGCTTGGAGTGTGTGCTCTCAGTGCTGTGAGCTCGTGGAACAGGGAGGGAGCGAGGGACGGGGCTGCACAACGGCCTCTCCCAGGCTCTGCCCTTCTGCTGAGGTTTTTGGGATTTTAGGGGTGGGCAGGGAGCATTTGGAGGCAGTTCAGAAGGGGTTTGCCATGAAAATGACCCTTCTCCAGCAAATCCACCTTCAGCCCCACGTAAATGTGGAGATACCTGTGAGTCTGGGCTGAAGGTTGCTTGCACTGAGTCGCCTGGAAAGGAAAACTTCAAGGCAAAGTTTTCCTTTCTGTGAGGACAAAACCTGCCCCAGGAAAGCAGGGCAGCAGGTTTGGAGCTAAAGCACCAATTACCCAATTTCCTGGGGTTATTTAATATGGAAAATGGCTTGGGATGCTCCAGAAACCCATGGGATTCATCTCCCTGCACGCCCCTGCAAGTGTCAGCTTTGCCCTGAACACTGAGAAACCGTCACAGAATATCCCAAAATGGGAGGGATCCACGAGGATCAGCAATTCCAGCTCCTGGCCCTGCACAGAACAGCCCCAAGGAGCCCACCCTGAGTCTGAGAATGGGAATGATCTTTACTTTTTGGATCCTAAATGTCTTCTCCACAAGGCTCCTAGGACACAGAATAACTGCCCACTCTGCACAGACTGGACATTTTCTCTGGGAATTCAAATTCCAAAAGGAACTGCCTTGTGGAACACCAACAGTTTAATGAAAAACTACTTTCCTCAAGTTGCTTTTTCTTTCTGTTTTTTTTTTTCTATAAGGAAATTCAAACTCTCAGGAAGAACTTTGTGTTTTCTTGGCCAAAGCTGAAAGCCAAATGCGATTTGGTTGGGCTTTTTTGGATGGTTTTGGTCAAAAAGTGACCAGTTACCTCCATTAACAATGAAATTTTCAGCTGGGCCTTGGGAGGACTCACTCATTTTGGAGATATTTTCCAAGGATGAATCCTTCAAGACCTAATTGCAGATATTGATGCTGACAGAAGACAAAGTGTTGGAGCATTTAACTGCTTCTGCTGCTTTCTGCTTGGATTCTCAGCATGGCCAGATAAATCCCTTCAGAAGGCAATGCCAGACAGGCTCTCTGTCTGTCTGTCTCTTGCCTTGACACAAAGTCGACAGAAGAGCTTTGAAAACCCACTTTGGGAAGTTTGATGGAGCAATTCCTGATTTCTCCTATCTGGTTCAAGGACAGCCCTTCTCCTTCTCCTTGGGGTGAGACCTTGGAGCTCAAGTGCTGTCCTGAGCTCCTGTGCCCCTGCTGTGCCCCGGGCTCAGCCTGACCTCTGCCAGGTGCTGACGTGTGCTTGGGGTGGAACTGGAATCCTTTAAGGTCCCTTCCAGCCCAAACCATGCTGGGATTTTGGGTTCCCTGAGAGGAACCAGCAGCTGCTGTAATGGTTGTGGCAATGACAGCAGTGTCACATCCCCTGCCTAGTGCTGGGTGAATGTTTTAGGGT
The DNA here is from genome assembly GCF_014805655.1 of Passer montanus. Lineage (NCBI taxonomy): Eukaryota > Metazoa > Chordata > Aves > Passeriformes > Passeridae > Passer > Passer montanus. The sequence goes on from NW_024361386.1 coordinate 192,421, forward strand.
CCTCATGGTGGGGTTTACAGAGAGCTGGGAACAGTGACACACCTTCAGGTGCCAGCTCTGCCCAGGGGACAGCAGGTGCCAGGGAGAGCTGGACTCTGAGCTGTGCCAAGGAAACGTCCCTGTTCCAGCCCCAGACCTGCTGCTGGTGGGGTGAGAGCATGGAGAGGGACAGAGGGATGTCCTGGGGGCTCCATCTCCCTTTGGGGCTGGAGCCCTCCCAGGTGGTTCTGTGGGGATGCACGGGGCACAGCAGAGCTGAAATCCCTGCCCACGTCCAACCTGGCTTGGAGGTGTCAGGAAAGAAGGTTCCTTTGGGCCCCTGAGGATGGGGATGGGGTGAGCAGTGTGTGGGGTGAGTGGTGAGCAGTGTGAGCAGTCTGTGCTGTGTGTACAGTGTATGGGGTGAGCAGTGTGTGGTAAGCAGTGTGAGCAGTCTGTGCTGTGTGTGCTGAGCAGTCCATGATGTATGTGGTGAGGCAGCCCCCAGGAGCTCCAGGGCCATGGAAGTTCAGTGCTGCCTCTACTCTGCAAGCTCCCAGCTCTGAACCCTCAGCTGGAGAAAGGATCTGCTGGGTTTCAGCTGCTTCCCACTTGGCCAGAATGTCCCACAAAGCCTTTGAGTGTGGCCCAGCCAACATCAGAGAGCTGCTGACATTTCTAATGCACACAAAGGTGCCACCTGCCCTGGCATTTCTGCAGGGCTCAGGTCTGACCTGTGATTCTGCCTCAGCCCTGGCTCGCAGCAGCAGCTCGGGCTGGGCAAACCTTCAGCAGCTGCCTGCTTCTCATTATTTACTGACTGCAAGCCAAAGGGCACAAAATGTTCCTCTATTCCTTCACAACAGGCAGGGGAGCTCCTGGCTGCTCTCAGAGTGAAGGATGTGCTCACCAAACCTATTTCCCCTCATTATTTCCCTGAGTTTTGTGCTGTAGCAGATGGATCTTCATTAGGCTGAATGCAACTTTTAGGGCAAAGCTGCTTTCATTGTTAGAACAGCTCTTGCAGTAACCCCGGCTGTTTTATTGAGATTTACAGGAAAATGGCTGAGAAATACAATGGCAAAATAAAGATGCCTTTAACCAGATAATGGGAAAGCATTTCCCTCTCCTGAAAGGTCATGCACGGCAAGGGGGAAATGGAGCTCAAGTGGCTCTGGGTTGGGTTGAGTGCCTGGGCAGGGATAGGCAGATAAATCACAGACAGGCACCTCTGGAATGAGCCCAAACCTTCCCCAGCAAATCACATTTACCAGGTTCATTCTGAGGGTAGAAGCCCCAGAACTCCTGACTGCACGCTGAGGGGCCAGGGCTGGCGGCCAGGAGGGACAGGCAACCCTGGAAACTCAACCAGGACCTGGAAAATGTCTGCAGGAGTGTCAGCGTGATATTTTTATGAAAATCCCTTTGCTAGGATTTTTCTCCTATTCTAGCTGCGAAATATGGAGTCGAGATTCTCATCTCTTCCCTCGCCCTGGGACCCTCAAACACAGCCATAGAGGGGGTTGAAGGTAAGCCTGGCAGAGCAGGAGGAGGGAGAGCTGCTCCCCATCCGCCCAGGGGTGCCTAAATCCCCTGGGCTGTTCCTTGCAGGGCTCTGTGTCTCCCAAAGGAAGGTGGAGCAGGTGATGATGGTGTGAGGCTGAAGGCTCCAAGCTGGGGCTGCCAGCCCAGCCCGGCCAGGCCTGGGTGGAGCACAGCCCTTCCCTGGCAGCTGGCAGGGCACAGGGCTGTGCCAGGGGCTGCCCTGCCCTCCTGAGGGCAGGGAGGAGACTGGGGCTCCTTTCTCCTGGGACCTTCATCATCTTGCAGGCTGACCCCCTGCCCAGGCTGGGCTGGTGAGAGCACACAGGGCGGGCACAGCTCAGGAGCCAAACCCCTGTCAGTGCAAGGGAAGCACAGGGCAGAGCCACAGAACAGAGAGTTCTGCTTGGCAGGGACCTCAAACCCTTAACATGGTTAACCTTAACCATGGTCCCTGTCCTCAGAGCCATCTGTGCCTCACAAATCACCCTCATTCCCCCTCGTTTTTCCCTCAGCAGATGTTTCCAGAGCAGGAATAAGGCTGTGAAAGGGAAGCTAAAACAGTACAAGATGTGACACTAAGAGGAAAAAAAAAAAAAGGAAATAAAAGGAGGAAAAAAGTGGTTTCAAATCTCTCTGCTCAGACAGCCCCATGTGATTACAGCATTTATCAGTGTCTATCTCAACACGGAGCAGCTCCAGCTTATAAAGAGTGACACATGCAGAGCACAAAATAACAGGGCTGCCAAAAGCTCCTGAACAGAAACAAACCCCAGGGCAGCTCAGGAGGGGCTGGGAAGCACAGCAGGAGCCCCACGGCTGGGCTGCTCAGCAATTACTGCTCCAGAGGCTGCACAGCCTCCTTCCTTCAGGGGATGGCCGAGGGCAGCCCTGCCTGGAGGGGAGAACTGCCTGCTCTGCTCTCCTGGCAGGGCAGCTCCATGGATCTTCAGAGAGAGTGCCTGCAGCAGGGACCTTCAGTGGCTGCACAGGCAGTGCTCTGGAGAATGCCAGGAGAAGAGCTCTTGTCTAAAAGAGGAGAGATTTAGATATAAGGAAGGGTTTTATTAGATGAGGGTGGGCAGGCCCTGGCACAGGTGCCCAGAGCAGCTGTGGCTGCCCCTGGATCCCTGGCAGTGCCCAAGACCAGGCTGGACACCGGGGTTGGGAGCACCTGGGGCAGTGGGAGGTGTCCCTGCCATGGCAGGGGTGGCACGGGATGGGCTCTGAGGTCCCTTCCAACCCAACCATTCCACGGTTCTGTGGTTACTGTTCCCTCCTTCATTTGTGCCTCTTCTTCCCTGCCAGGGAATTCTCAAGGCAAAGCCTTTCAGAGCATGGAAAAGAAGGACTGGAGATCCCCTGATCAGACCAAGCCTGCTTCCTTCTGGCCTGGGATGCACCTGAAGCCCCAGTGTCACACTGAGCCCAGGGGTGACATGAGGAGACACTTCACCACCCAAGATCCTGGGGCAGGGGGACCCTTCTGGGGTCACAGCTTTATTATCACATATTTTACAGCTATCTGCTGTTTTCATGCCTTTCCCCAATCCCAGCAAAGCCTCTCCACTGGAGTGATGAGAGTTTCTGCAATTCTCACTGCTTTGGGAGAGCTCCTCCGTTTCTGCCCTCCCTCACGCCCAGCTGGAGCTGCAGCCTCCTCAGCCCTTCCACAAATGCCTTTCCCCACCATCTGGTGGCCTCCACGATCCTGCTGCCTCTTCAGGGTCTGTTTTCTGTGGCAGCAGCTCTCTGGCCACAGAGAGGAACACAAACCTTTCCCTTGTCCTGGGGAGGGCTGTGAGAAGATCAGGGAAAAGAAGGAGCAGCCATTCTCAACCTCTGCCCCTGCTGTTGTGCACATGTGCAATGTCTTATGGAGATTGTTTACCAAAGGGTGGGTCCTTAATTAGTCAGTGGTGATGGTGTCTTAATTAAAGGACCAAACGATTCCACTTGTGTGGAATTGTCTATAAAAGCAATGGGTTTTTAATAAAAGTTATTGATCAGCCTTCTGTGAATCACAGAGTTAATGCTAATTATTACCAGTTTGGGGACATGCTGTAACAGCACTTCTCTGTGTTATTCATTGTCTGCACATTTTCTTTGCTCCTTTTCCCCCCCTCAGGAAGGAAAAGCTTTGAACAGGGTGCTGACTAAAAACTTCTGCCTCTTGTGCCTCCTCCTGCTTTGTTCTGATGCCGCTGCAGGCGAGGATCAAAGGGGAGCAGGTTTTCTCCTGGCAGGTGATGAGAGCAGGGCACGCTCCTCAGAGGAGCTGCAAACATCCCCCCGAGCTCCCTGCAGAGCAAAGGGGCTGCCAGCTGCCTGCCCCCTGATCTCAGCCCCTCTGGGGGGCTGCCAGCAGGGATGGGGCTCCCAGGGAACGGGGAGAGCTGGAGAGTCCCTGGCCGCTCTGTCCTGACCCCACAGGGCAGGACCTTCCTGGTGTCCAAACCTCAGAGAGGTCCAGCCTCAGCACAGAGACTTCTGGAAACACCCAGGCATAAATAAAGATCGATTCCTGACCCACTGGATGCCTCAGAGATTAGGAAAACTGGCCAAAAATTAAATATTTGCTCATTAAAACCAATCCAGGTGGTTTTTATTTCAGTGCTTAGCGCCTTCAAATCACCTGTTGGAGGGTTTTTTCTTAGAGAAGTTTTTTACGTTTTTAAGCAGCACAAAATGTTTATTTTTTCCACCCACCTCTTTGCAATTTTTATTTCCACTGCTCTATTTTCCTGCAAAATTTTGCCAGTGCTGGCAGACTGGCAGAGCTGTGCAGTTTCAAAGCTCTCTTGTCACTCTGCCACCACAAAACAGCCAGGATTTGGAAAAGGCAAAAGGGGGGGAAATATGGAAATATTCCCTGCTAGCAGAGTAAATGGGGGATGAAAAGATAAAAAAGAAAAATGCAGCTTCAAAGAAATGTGGAATTAAAAATAAATCTACCAATCCTGCTCATCTGGGGGAAGTTTTGCACTGCAAAATCTGGTTTGCAGCCTCAGGAATGTTCTCCAGCAGATCAGAGCCCTGTGCAGCTCCCTGCAGGCCCTTTGCAGCTGGGCTCCTCTGCAGGTTTGGGAAAGGGAAAAATATGGTTTGCCCTGCCCAAGTGCACTGACACCATCCCCCTATAAAAGAATAATAAAGCATTTGTATTGTTTTTATATTATAATATATATTATTTATATTATTTTATAATATTATTATGAAATAACAATAATAATAATTACAATAATCTCAATGACAATGATGACAATGATAATGATGATGATGATAATAATAATAATAATAATAATAATAATAATAATAATAAATAAAAGAATAATAAAGCATTTGTATTGTTTTTATATTATAATATATATTATTTATATTATTTTATAATATTATTATGAAATAACAACAATAATAATTACAATAATCTCAATGACAATGATGACAATCATAATGATGATGATGATGATTATAATAATAATAATAATAATAATCCCTTTTGGGTGTAAAATCGCCCTGTAAAGCCTCCCCTGTTCACCCACTCCTGGGAAAAGGGGAAAATTGTGGTGAGAGCAGCAGGGTGAGTGCAGCAGATCGTGCTCCTTCTGCAAGGGGCTCTCTCCTATTTTGTTTGAAATTAAAACAATGTTTAACCTTGTTAATTTGTCATTTAGGCTCATGAGGAAATAGGCTGGGGAGTAGCAGGCTTGCTCCAGTGGGAAATGGAATAAATTTGAGTTGAACCACGGAGTGTTACTTACAGAACAGCAGCAAATGGAGTGTGTGGTTTCTTGTTCAACAAGAGCAGAGCTCCTGAAATGAGGTTAAAAGGAATTCTGTCAAGGGGCTGCCGTGCAGCTGCTGCCCTGGCAGAGGAGAAAAGTGCTCCAGAGGAATTCCTGGGGAGCATTTCTCACTTCCTGGTGGGAAATAAACCCTGCACGGGCAGCAGCATCAACGAGGAGATGCAGCCAGGGCAGAAAAACACAGACAGGTCTCCAGAGCGAGAGAAAGCAGAGAAACCCCAGCTCCTGGGAATATCTGCAAGGCTTCAAATCCACGGGAGCTCTCTCCATCCCTGCTGGTACTGGGGTCCCCACGAGGAGCAGATTTTCTGGAGCCAGCAGCACAGAGAGGGAGGGACGAGGGGAGCTGTGGGAGCTGGGAGGTGTGAGAGCGTGGCCAGAGCTTGGGAAGTGACCCAGGCACCCCTGGAGCTGCTGATTCCCCCTGCTCTGCCAGGGAATCCTGCCCCAGCTGAGTGCCTGGGTTACTGTCATATTTTATGAAAAATCCTTTGCTAAGATTTTCCCTCCTGAGGAGCCTCAGGAAAGAATTGCAAACAATAACTATCTGCTGCTGCGGAATGCAACAGGTGCAGCTGTGCTTGGTGCATGTTGGTTGTTTCTAATTAAGAGCCAATCAAAGATGCAGCTGCATCCGACTTTGAGAGTCACAAAATTTTGTTATGCATTCTATTCCTGTTATTCTAGCTGTCTGATCAATCTTTTCGCTCTATTCTTTTAGTAGAGTTTTAATGTAGTATTTTAATACAATAGATATCATAATATAATAAACCAGCTTGTGAAACACGGAGTCTCCACACGTGGGGGTTCCCAACATGCCAGCTCACAGCGGGCAGGCTCCGGGAGTTTCCTGCTCTCCAGGGCTGCCAGGCTGGGCTCCTGCTGCCCACATCATTGCCTGCAGGTTGACACCGTGCTGCAGGCCAGGGAATAAGTGTGGGAATTGTTTAAGGGGCTGCAGAGGTGGCTGGCCAGGTTGGTTCCTCTGAAATAGAGCTGGCAGCAATCTGCAGGGGGAAATAACCATTTTCTTACCTCATTCCCTCCTGACTGTGAACAAGCCTTGTGCTGAATCTTCCCTAAAAACTGTTCTTCTGGGGTTTAGCACAAACAGAACACAAAAGTATTCTGGGCAGTAGAAATGGTGTGGGAGTTGCTCCACAGGTGCTTTTGGCCTGGAGGCCAGGGTCGGGTAGAGCTGCCACTGCTCTGGAGTGCTGCCAGCCCCGGGGCACAGCTCCACTCTCGTGGCACCTCAGGGGTTTCAGGGCTGGAAGTGGTCGAGAGGGAAGAGGTTTGGCTCTCCCACCTCTCCATCTAAAAGCTCTCCACAGCCAGAGACCCAGAGCAGCCCCTTCACTTTTGGGATTTCCTTTCCCAATTTCTTTTTAACTGCAAGCACCAGTGGCCCTCTTTGGCTTTGAAGCTCAGGAAGAATAATCTTCCAGTTATCTGTGGATCTCCTGAGATACCATCCTGAGATATCTGTCCATGCCCAACATCTACAGCACCACAAAGTGTCCAAAGGGTGGGGCTGAACCCTTCCCCCTCCAGCGAGGTGCAAAGAGAAGGGGGTGAAGCTGGAGACCCCCAGGGCTGTCACTGTCATGGGCAGGGTGGGACTGATCCAAGCCCAGGAGCAGGGCCTCAGGCAGCCCAGCCCAGCAAAGCCCAGCTCAGCAAAGCCCAGCCCAGCAAAGCCCAGCTCAGCAGAGCCCAGCCCAGCAAAGCCCAGCCCAGCAAAGCCCAGCCCAGCAAAGCCCAGCTCAGCAGAGCCCAGCCCAGCAAAGCCCAGCCCAGCAAAGCCCTGCTCACATCCCAGGCTCCAGATGGAAGCCAGCAGCTCCGGAAGGACTCGGTGCCAGTGCCCCATCCCTGCAGGCAGGGCTGAGCCAGCTGAGAGGCAGCTGCTGCCATTTGGGATGCCCTGGCACATCCTGCTGCCCCTCCTGCCCAGGCTGTGTCCTTCTGCCATCCTGGATCCCAAAAAAGCACCACACCCCTGTAGGAACTGAACCCCTCAATGACTCTGCCCCTGCTCAGGGGAGTCAGTCCCTCCCCAGGCAAGCAGATGTTTTGCTCTGAAGCACCTCCAGGTCACAGATGTTTATCCTGTCTCTTATCTGGCCTTTTCACACGCTCAGTTTTACCAGCACAGCTCCTCAGGGTGCTCACGACTCCTTTTTTTCCTTGAACATGCTGTGAGCAGCCTGAAGGCAGCCGAGTGCTGGGGAGGGGAAGCTGACATCAGCACCTTTCCTCTCCTGTGACCTTCCAGGTCTCATTTCCCCTCTCTGTGCCCAGGTCCTGGCAGGGAGGAGGGAGGTGAAGAAATGCAGGATTTGCCTATCCAGGTGCTTGAAGTGCTGCAGAGGGAGGGAGGGCTGAGCTCTGGGAACAACCCAGGTGCCAAATGGAGGCTTCACCTTTTCAACTTCTCTGGGCAAGGGGTTTGTTCCTGGGCTGCTCAGGTCAGCAGGAATGGCCAGGAAAGCCTCGCTGCAGCTGCAGCAAACACTGATCCCCCTGGTGCTCTGCTCCAGCCTCAGCCTGCTGCTGACCAGACACTTGCAGCAGCTTTTCCTCCCTCGAAGGAAGAAGCAGCATCCAGAGCTGTATGGAAATGACAGCCAGATCTCTCTGAACTCTCATTTGGGAGCTCATTTACTTTCTGCTGATGCTGCAGCAGAGCCCCCCTCCCACAGGCAGAGGCTTCAGTTCTGTCAGGCTCAGTGACCTCTCACGTCTCAGAGAAACATAAATATTGTATAAAACACTGCTCAGAGCCTGGCATGTGCAGGCACACAGCAGCCTGGAGATGAGCACAGTGTGTGTGAGATCCTGGAGGGCAGCGGCTGAGGCCAGGTCTTGGTGGGACACAGAAAGTGGGAAAATCAAACGGCAGGGAACAGGAGAAGAGAACAAAATGTTTGTGCAGCAGCACCAGGTGTGAATAAACATCTCCACGTGACTCTGCAGAGCACAGAGGGAAGGTGGATTGCCTGCACCGTGCACAGCCAAGATTATTTGCGTTTCTCTGTCTTCTAGGAAATGTCATTTTGCTGGTTATCTCTTCCTAGAAGGACACCTCATTTACTGTTTGAAGAGCTCTGAAATCACCCTGCTGCCCAAAGAGCGAGCTCTTGCTGCCACATCCACCTCAGCTGCCACTCTTGGGGCTGGAAGATTTCGTTTGTACCTCAGCTTCAGTGGGGGAGCCAAGGCCAAAGCTGGAGCACGTCTGGAACTGATCCACACAGTACCTGGGATACGAGTGTCATGGAATCACAGCACCCTAGAATCATGGGATCATGGAATGGTTTGGGTTGGAAGGGACCTTAAAGCTCCAACCCCACACCCATGGGCAGGAAGTTCCACTGAAACAGCCAGAAAGATGATGGAATTTTCTCCAGTGAATCTCTGGCAGCTCTCAGCCAGCTCACCCCAGCCTGGCACTGCAGCCCAGAGGCTCAGGTGTCCCCAGCCTGGCTCTGAGCTGCAGATGTGCCCTCGGGGCTGCAGATGTGCCCTCTGCACAGCTGGGCTGTGCAGCCCTGTGAGCAGCCTCCCCTCCAGCCCAGGCTGGGGCTGCCACAGGAACCTGCCATCATTCCTTTCCACCCCACTGCTGTCAGCACCTGGGCATTCCTCCTTGTCAGGTGAGTAATGTCCCTCCAAAGTGACCCTGACAGCTCACAGGAGCCGGTGGAGCAGAGCAGCAGCTCGGGGCAGTGGGGGGTGGAAATGCAGAGCTTCATTAAGCAGTTAATCAATTACAGAGCTCAGGAGAAGGTGGTGATGGCAGCAGGCTCCCGGGGCAGGCTGGATGGATGCAGAGCCTGCCCCAAACCTTTCCAGCACAGCCTGAGGGACCCCCAGAGCAGCTGTCCATCCTCAGAGAAGCTGGAGAAGCCTCGAGGTGGGCATTTAGGAGATGCCCTGCCCTGGAGCTGTTTCCAGCCATGAAGAGCAGGACTGAGCCCTCGCTGGGAGATCCTGGCTGGTTTTGTAGCACCCCACTGCAGTGCTGGGCAGGTTGGTGCTGCCTGCCTCCCTCCTCTTCCTCAGCCCTGTCACCTGTGTGCCCCCAGTGAGCCCAGGGGGGTCTCAGCCCCCTGCAATGCTGATCTGCAGTGTCTGCACCACCCTGGGCTCTCTGGGCTCGCCCAGGTCCCTCTCAAGGGTGGGGTTTGCCACCATAACAAACACAAAGTCAGAGTTTGCCAAGTGGCGCTTTCTGCTCTCTGGGAAACTGGGCAAAGCTGGGCAATGGCTCTGGAGCAGGCAGCTGGCTCTCCCTGCTCACCTCCCTGCTCTGAGGGCAGCAGCGTGCCCTGCTTTGGGTTCAGGTTTGCCACCATGACAAACACAAAGTCAGAGTTTGCCAAGTGGCGCTTTCTGCTCTCTGGGAAACTGGGCAAAGCTGGGCAATGGCTCTGGAGCAGGCAGCTGGCTCTCCCTGCTCACCCTCCCTGCTCTGAGGGCAGCAGCGTGCCCTGCTTTGGGTTCACTGCTCTGCCTTCTGCTCAGGCTGCAGTTTGCTGGCCATTTATTCTGTCAGGAATGAATGAAGACCAGGCAGAGTTGAGTTTGTTTTGTTGTTTATGTCAGGAATGAATGAAGATGAGGCAGAGTTGAGTTTGTTTTGTTGTTTATGCTCAACTTTTGGACCCAGATGCCACAAGGCACTTACTTTCGTATTAACTGACCTTACCCATCCTCCTGAGTTAGGAAGTTCAGTGTCTGCTGAAGCTCTCCAGCCCTTTGGGATGAAGCAGAGGAGGAACTTGCACAACGATGGGGCAGAATGAGATGTTTTGGTTAAGAAACTTCTGGATTTCCTGTGTGCCCTGAGTGGGTTTTGTGGCTGATCCTGCCTGAGAATCCCAGCAGCAGCCAATACCTGCTTCCTGTCCCAATAACTTATCCATTTACTCTGTCAAGAAATCAGAAAACTGTCAAGAAGGGCCTGAAAAAATGTCCCTCTCTAAAAAAAAAGGGGTAAAATGAAGAAGCAGGAGAACATTTGTGTCCCAGCTGTGGAATTTCACTGCTCTTGGCTGTCACATGCCTGCTTAAGGAGTTATTAATCCCATTAAACTGCAAATAAAGACAGGATCTGCCGAAGGACATGAGCTGCTAATAAACTGTAACAACTAATTACATTTATTTTCGCTTCATTTTAGATTGTCTGGGACACTTCATGGTGGCAGTGGCTCTGTGCCCACAGGGTGCCAGGCAGAGCCCAGGTGGCCCCGGAGCCTGGGAGTGCCCCCAGGGCCAATTACCTGGAGAGGCTTTGCCAAATTAACTGAGAATGGCTGAGAAAGCCCTTCCAATTCCCTCTGTGGTGGAAAAGGAGCTTTGGGAGGGTGAGGGAGGCTGGAACAGCTCCAGGATGCAGGGGGACAAGCTCAAGCTACATCAGGGAAGGGATAGGCTGGATATTAGGAAAAAAAAATCACCAAAAGAATGATAAAGCACTGGGATGCTCTTCCCAGGGAGGTGGTGGAATCACCATTTCTTGATGTGTTTAAAAAAGGCTGGACATGGCACTTGGTGCTGTGGTCTGGTTGAGGTGTGAGGGCATGGGATGGACTCGATGATCTCAGAGGTCTCTTCCAACCTCATTATCCTGTGATTCTGTGGGACTGACTGGGTTTAAGGGAGTCCCTCCTGGCAGCAGCAGATGGATCATGGCAATGGTCCCCTGGAAGGGGAATAATTAGCATTGACTCCATGATTGCAAAGGCTGATTGCTTTATTAAGCTATCCTATATTATACTGTATTATTAAGAAACTCGTAACTCTTCCAGACAGTCCAATACAGCTTTAACCTAATTGGTTAAGGCTAATTAAAGGTTAGGTTAAATTGGTTTAACCTAATCCAAACACCAGCCAGTGTCCCATTAATAGACCACCCTTTGCTAAACAATCTCCGTAACACTTTCCACACGTGCACAACAGCAGCTGCAGCAAGTGGAGGTAAGAATTGTTTCTCATTCTCTTCTCTGAGCTTTCTCCCAGCTTCCCAGGAAGATCCTGGGAGGGAATTGTGTCTCTCTCTGCTCAGAGGATGTGTGATTGCCCCAGCACACAGACCCAAGGTGCTCCTGGAGGATTCACAGCCCTTGGGAGCCTCCCCTGCTCAGGGCTGGAGGAGCCTGGGACAGCAGCATTGCCAGGGTGTGACTGATTGATCTGTAAAGGAATAGCTCAGCCCATGGCTCCTGGTTGGTGTCTCAGTGAGTTCCAGGCTGGATTTTCTGCTCCCTGTGAGCGTGCTCTGCTCAGCCACGTCCCCACAGTGACACGGGCACAGCCGGGGCTGGGGACAGCTGTGGCAGGTCCCACCTCCAGCGCAGGTTTTGAGGGATGCTGTGACACATTTCTGCCGTGCTTTCCCCCTGCTGTCACTCCTGTCACACAGCATTAACTCCCTGCAAGTCCTCAGCTGCGTGTTGTGTCTAAAAGGGGAACGAGGGAGGAACATCAGCTCTGGCAAGATCCTTGGGAAATCATCACAAGACAGGCCAGGAAATATTTCGAGGAACAACTTGCTAACTGTACAAGAAATACCAACAAATCCTCCTGAAGCACAGCAGCAGCAGCAGGAACGCTGCCAGAGGCTCCACGGCCACTGAATGAGTCAGGCATGGGAGGAAGAGCTCAAGGAAGATAAGGCTGGAGCAGAAAATCCAGATGAATTCTTCACATTGATGTTTGCTGGGGAGGAACTGAGGAAAATGCTGCCAGTGGAACTTTATGGGTTAAGAATTGGAGGAACTGTCTCAAATTAATGGAATGAGCACTTTGAAATCCTCACTGGGGTTTGGAAGTGGCAGGCTCAGGGATAAATATGATAAAAGTAAAGGATTGGGCATGGCATTTATCAGGGCAAGGGCTGCCTTGCACACCCATTAGTGCTCTTTAAAGGAGGAGCTGAGCTTTTGCAGGAGGGTGATTTGATTGAAGCAATGGATTATCCAAAAACTTGCAGCAGAATCAGGTGCAGAGCTGGAAAAGCAGAGGGAACAGCAAAAAGGATGTTCCAAAGTGCACTGTGATCTCCACAGGGGGAAATGGAACTGAAGGGAACTGTTCCATCAGGAAAAAATATCCTGGGAGATACAATAACAGTCCTGAAGACTGTGAGTGGCTGCAAATGGATGAAAAGGGCATTAATAATTTGGTTTTTAAAACCTCGAACCAAGAAGGAATGATCTGTAACACAGCAAGTTAGGGGGAAGAGAAAAAGGTGCATTTCCCATTCAGCTTCTAATTAATTAATGCATGGAACTGTTTGCTGCAAAATGTTGTGAGTTCTGAAATGGTGCATGGATTCATGAAGCAATTAAAAACTTGTTAAATAGTAATTTCTAACCTCTTGCTCAAAACCTGCCTGAATTACACACTGACAGCAAAGAGGGGGACACAGGGGAGGACCTGGCTCAGGAACTCTGGGCTGGCTCCCTCCCTTCTTCCCCTCTCCATTATTTACCCAGGATTTCAGAAGCCATTTCCACTGACCAAATCCATCTGCAATTCTCCATTTTCAGCTCCAGTATTTCCTAAAAGCCCCACTATCAGCAGCAAATTTCCCAGCAGTGTCCAGCTCTTCTTCCAGGCTGTGTAGAACCAGCTTTGTGGCATCAGGGATGGACAAGGGACCAACCTCAGATTCCATTAAGCTGAGGTGGAAATGAGGATTTGGAACCTCAGACAGGGTCCCTGGGGAAAAGGGGAATCATTTTTCACCCACCCCATTGCCAGGAAAGCCCTACAAAGCCAGAAAAAGAGGCAGAATTCAGAGCTGGGATAAAAATGTGCAGATTTGGGGATGTCAGGGGCAAGAGACATCCCCTTTGCACCCCCAGGCTCCACCAGTGCTGCTCTGCCAGCCCGGCTTTGCCAGGGTTTGGTAACTGTTATTTCACATCCAAAAACTTAATTTGCTGCATTTCGTGTGTGGGAAGGTTTCATTAAAACCAATCTCTGGTCCAAAGGGTTTGAAACAAGCCGTGGGTGGGGTGTGCCAGGAGTCGATCCCTGCCCTTTGTTGGTGGCTTTGGTGTGTGACAGGGACAATTCAGCACCAGGATTATGAAAACCCCTCCAGGAACAACTCGTCAGGAGAGGTTTTAGAGATCTGGAAAGCTCAAAAAGCAGAGCAGAGTGAGAACTGGGAGTTTTTCCCCAGGGAAATTTCTAAGTGAGACAAAATTGTCATTTGCTCTGCATTTAAGTTTCCAGGCAGCAGCTTGAAACCAACCCAGGATTTTCCCTTTTTTTGCCAGCTCTGTTTTCAAACAGAAAAGTTCCTTTTCTGCATTGCCTCCTCTGTGTTTCCCTCTGTGAGGAAACCACAGAAGCAACAGCAAAACAGGGAGAGCAGCTGAAGAAATAACATAACAACATTTTCCCCCATGAAAAGGAAACTTCCCAATAAATCCTCAGTGCTTCTGCACTGTGGAGAGCCTGTTGCTCTCTCCCTGCAATAAATATTTCTTCACATTGTCATGGACACAGAAAGTCGAGGCAAATGCTCTCATTTTCAAGTTGAAAAAAACCTGGATTTCTCCAGTTTAGGATTTGGAGAAAAAGAGAAAACTCAAGAAATATTTTGCTTGGCTTATTCCCACCAGCGTTTTCGCATTGAAATACATAGAATGGAAATTTTCATTCGTCACAGTTTCTGGAGAAATTGTTTTATAATAAATCTCCCAGACCTGAGCAATGACAACAAACCCCCAGGAGTCATTTCACACAAATAAAATCTCATCTGTGCAAGGAGCTGGGGTGACAGCACCAGAGGAAGCTCCAGCAGAGGATGCCTTTGAAAACAAAACCAAACCCAAGGAAGCAAAGCAAAAGAAAGCGCTGAGCTCTTGGAGCCCAGGAGAGCTGTGTCCCATGGCCAGCACTGGTCACAGCACTGCCTGAGGTGCCCAGCTGGTTGAAGCACCAACTTTAGCTGGCACAAAGGGAGCTTGAGGATGTCCAAGAGATCAGGACTCAGCACCTGAACCAAGGGAGAGCTGAGTGCTCAAAGCAGCAGGAATAATGCAAATTCCTGTGCTGTAAGGTCTGCCTGCCTCCCCTCTGGCTGCACAGTTTAGGAACTCGTCCATAAAGAGAATCCCACCCTCCCCAGTGTGGGGTGGGTGTAGCCTTGCACTCTGAGGGATGCTTACAGCATCTGGAGTTTTACAGTGTTGCTTGGGGACAGAAAGCCTGTGCCCACAATAAAAGCTGCCACCCTTAAACCTGTGCAGTTGAGCAGGCCCTGAGAACTGCTCTCTCTCACTTCCCAGGGTCTCACTTTCCAGGTCCCAGGGCTTTGGGACGCTCTGCTCTGCTGTCACAGCACAGTGACAGCAGCGTGTCCTGCTCTGCTCAGGACACAGCAGTGGGAAGAGAGAATCTGAGCTCCAGAAGCACAGAAAAACAGCAGCACCTGGAAAAAGAGATGTCAGAGAGAGGTGGAAGGGCAAAGCCAGGCATCCTCCTGTGCCCCTGCAGGGAGGAGAGCGGAGCTGCTGAGGCTCCGTGACTCGCACTGAGACATTTTTACCGGCTCCTCTGAACTTCTGACTCCACCACCAACCCGGACGTGCTCTGGCTGCTGTGTGCACCTTGCAGGTGAGGAGAGGGTGAGAATTCCCCCGGCTGGAGTTTCCCTGCTCCCTTGGGCACAGCTGGAGGAACAGAGGGAGGAACTGCAAGTCCAGCTCTGTGGAAAATCCACCCTCCCCTCGGCCCACCTCTCCCTGAAGGCTCGGCAGGCTGGGAGAACGATGAGGACAATAAAATGCGCTGCTCAGTGATCCCGCAGAGGAGCTGCTGTAATTCCAGCCCACGATCCCCCAGCCCCCGTGTCCCCTGGATTAGCACAGTGGGCATTACCCTCCTGGGAAGAGGATTAGGGAAGCACAGGAGGCGGAGGGGCAGCTTTTATTTAATCGAATGGTTGTTCTACCCGATTTCCCGCAGGCTCTTTTGATTTGCAGTGCGCAGGCAAGGGAGATCAGCTGGGTTTTTAAAGCCTTGCTGACACAACTCCTGATAAATAAAGATGAGCTTTTACCAGCGAGTATTCTCTGGGAAACAAAAGATTTGTACCTTGGGATCTTCTGGCCAGAGGCACGGGAGCGGGGAGAGTGTGGCAGGGAGAATTAACATGCAGAGCCTGGAAATGAATATTTCCAACCATAATGAGCAACAGGAAAAATGTGGAGAGCTGCAGAAAATCAGTTTAAAATGCAGAGCCAGGAAGGATGGGAGCCCTGACTCCATGGTTGATGTCCCTTGGGGACACAGGGCTGTTTGGTGGCTTGTCCTGTGCCAACAGGGGAGCCCCAGGGAGGGTCCTGCAGCAGAGGGGCACAAGTTCAGCTTGCCAATGTCACTGGCTCCCTTGGGATGTTCCCAGCAGCACAAGGAGAGCTTGCAGGAGCTCCTGGGGGAGGATATCACCATGGCCATGGGGTGACCATGCCCAGTGCAGGTGGCAGTGTCCGGGCATCTCAGGGGCATCACCTGCATCCTGGGCTTTGGGTGACCTTGCTAATCTGGGCTTTTGGATAACCCTGCTCTGTTCTTTGGGCTCTAAATTCCCATTCCTCCATCACTGGGAAGTGATGCCCAGACAGAACTGTTGGTGTGCCAAGGGGCAATGCCAGGGACAAAGCCAAGGGGCAGTTCCAAGGGGCAATGACAAGGGGCAGTTCCAAGGGGCCATTCCAAGGGGCCATTCCAAGGCACTGTGGTGAGCACCTGGCTGGTTCCCCCTCAAGGGGAGTGATCCAGGGGGATTCAGGGCTGGATGCTGACTGGGAGAATTCCTCTGCTCCAGGCTGGTCCCTGGCCAGGCTTTTCACCTTGCCCCAAAGGCTGGGGTGTCCTTCTCCCAGGACTGGCTCCGTTGTTCACCTCCCCTCCGAGGTGAGGGGTCCTGGAGGGCACTGGCAGGGAATTTCCATGGGAGGGGACAGGTCCTTGGAAAGCTCTAGGCTGGCAGGAGGGATCAGGCTGTGCCTGCCATGGGCTGACACTGGTGATGCCTTAAGTTGTAGCTTTTCTATTTTTCAGATTCTGTGCTGCTCTAGTGTATATTTCTGAGCTTCATATGAAGTGTTGGTGAGCTCTCTGCACAGAGCAGGGAGACAAAACAATTCCTGCTCCAGCTGGGGACCAAGGACAAATGATCCCAATCTCAGCCCAAGAGCACAAACCCCGTGGGCTGCAGAGAGAAAAACAAGGATGGGGCTGCAGGGGCTGCAGCTGGGATTGGACACTGAACTGCAATGTGCACATGGAGCAGAGCTGAGCCCAGGGAGAGACCCCGTGACCCTCGTGCATTTTTGGACCATTTTGGTTCATCTTGGGTGCAGCCCTGGCTGGGCTCTTGTGCTGCCCATGGAGATCCCTGTAATAAATCCGTGCTTTATTCTGTAAATCTGCCCAGCCTCTGCTCCAGCTCAGCCCTCCCAGGGCATCCCTGGGCACACAGGTGTGATGACAGAATCCCACTCTCTGTCCCTTCTGCTGGAAGCATGGCACAGGGAAGGCTCTGGAGCAGGAATCCGGGGACTGGCTCACATTTGGAAGCCCCAGCTCACAAGAGAGGCTGCTCAAAACTCACTGAGCAACACCCCTGAGCCACCTCATTCCATTCCCACAGCGAGCCAGCCTCTCAGTGAGCACCAGTGCAGGACAGCAGTGAGTGGAACCAGGGATTCCCATCCAGGGCCTCAGGCACAGCCGAGCTGGGAGCCCAGAGCCACGGGGCAGCCATGGATTCAACTGCTGTGGCAGCCCAGGATGTGCTTCGTAATTACAAATCTGCTTTCAAGTGTCCTTCACGGGCCAAGGGAACAATTTCTGATTTATGAAATAATATCTCTGCCTTTTCTAAAGTAAATATTTGGTGTCTGCGAAGGTTAACTCTGATTCATATCCTGCTGCAGGGTGAGTTCTGTAATAATGTCCCTGTGTTTGTGATAACAGACAACAGCTTTGCTATAAACGATGGCACTCAAGTACCAACCAGTGTTGCAATGGAGAATCCCACAGGAGAGGAGCCAGGGAAGTGGCTCCTGTTTATTACTGCTGGAACGTTAGCAGCAGCTGGGTTAGGTCACCTAAAGACTTCCGTGCTGGATGGCTTCTATCTGGCCATAACTTTCCAAAGCTCTGCAATTTTCTACTTGTCATCACTGTTTCTTTATGTGTGATCCTGCCTGATTCATTTCTTTATTCTCAGAGAGAATATCTTAGGAGAAAACTCCTTCATCCCCTTGGATAAACCAGGTGTCCTTCCTGTCCTGAGTGTCCCAGAACTGTCCCCAGCACTGGAGATGCCTCAGCCACTCCTCATATGGCTCCCCCAGACCCTTCACCACCTTTGTGTCCCTCCTTTGGACACGCCACCCTCCTTTGGTGTCACCAGTTTGTTCATCTGTCCCAGTGCCCCCAGGCCCCACAGGGCAGATCAGGGGTAGAGAGGACCTGGCAGGACTGAGGGACAAGAAATGCTGGAATAGGAGGGGCTGGAATGACAGCAGGGGAATAATCACAGCTGTGCCTGGGAGTCTCCCAGAGCCCGGGTTCCCTCATGGAGCCCTGCACGATGGGAAATGCTGAGGCTGCTTGGTGCTGTTCACACATTCCTCATCCTTTTGTTTTTTATGTGCTAATTCCAACATCTTTTCCTTATTTGAAGTATCTGCATTTTTTGAACATGTTTTGGGAATAAAAGGTACATATAGCTTAAGCAGGGTTAGATCTGAGGAAGCAGGAGCCTGGTGGCTGCTGGACAGAGGCAAATGATTTCTGGCTCTGCCTGCAGTAAAACAGTGCTGACTTATGTAGGCATGTCACTCCTCAGGTGACCCCAAAGTGCTCCACAGCCATTGTCGGGGGTAGAAGAACCCTCTGTAAGCTAATTTTAAATGAATCATCCCTCTAAATTTCCAAAGACAGATCCAAACTGCAACGTATAATTAATGTCAGGGCTCAGCCCAGAGCAGAGAGTTATGTCTCCATGAGGAAGTGTGGAATTGGAGAGGGTATTTTTAAATTATAACCCTAACCCTAACCCTAGCCCTAGGCAGGAAATCAGCCTAGCGCTAGGGCTGGTTCCAGGGAAAAAGCTGTGAAGGAAGGCATCTTGTGGCAGTTTTGTGCTCCCCTTGGGATGCCCTTGGCAGCTGCAGCGTGCCTGCAGCCCCAGGGCTCTTGGGGAGAGCTCTGCTGCAGCGTGGGTGATGGGGCAGCAGGAGCTGTGCTCATGGGGACAGTCACCAGCGTCCCCTTCCTTGGAGAGGGACATTGCAGGGGTGACAACGCCCAGAGTGTACGGCATTTGCTTGGAATGTCCTGATGAAGGCAGGAAGGAATGCTGAATATGACTCCATGTTCTCAGTAGGCTAATTAATTACTTTATTATACTTCTTTCTATTAAAGAATACTATACTATACTAAAGAATACAGAAAGGATACTTACATAAGGCTAAAAAGATAATTATGGAAAACTCATTACTCTCTCCCGAGTCCCAACACAGCTTGGCACAAATTCACATTTTTCAGAGAATGTGAATGCCACAAGAGTGCAGCTGCCCGGGCCAGCCGAGCGCTCAGCCGGTGCCACCTCGCTGCAGAGAAGGATGTCTTTAATATCAGCACTGGAATGTGACTCACAGGGGCACTTGCTTGTCATCTTTTTCCAAGGGAACAAAAAAAAAACCCAAGCAAAAATTCTGCTTTGTGCTCTGTCACGAGGAGAGGGATGGGATGAAAGGTAATTGGATCCTGTTGCTTCCTAAACAGCTAAATATTTACATATAGGCTGGGCTATTAATCAGGGCCCATATGGCAGCAGAGCTTTGTGAGCACTCCGGGGAGAGCTGCTGGAGCAGTGTGTTTGTCTCCCAAATGCCTCCCTGACAGCTCCGCTTTCATCACAATCAGCTGTGACACCATAATTACAGATTTGGGGAGCTTTGCAGCCTGCCCGTGATGGATTGTTTGATACACACAATTTCCAAGATAGATGTTCTTATTTAAATCAGCTCCTTTGCCAGGGAGCAAACGGGAGCTGCTGTGCCAGTGGCCACTGCTGCCTTGGAGTGGCCACCTGAAACAGAGGCTAGACAAGATTAGGAGAATAAAAGTAGGTATTTATTGAACACCTTGCTGCTGACACCACCACTGACTCCTTCAGCTCTTCCCAGGCCTTGCCAGGGTTTGCTTCCCTGGAAAGCCTCGTGTGAAGAGGAGAAGGGAAAATGTCCTTATATTTATTTTATTTTTATTTATTTTAATTTAATGTTTATTTTATTTCCTTTTCTTTTCATTCATTTCAATTTTAAATTATTTTAATTTTTAAATTTTTTTTTATTTCATTTTATTCCCTTTTATTAATTTATTTTATTTTTATTTCCTTTGCATTTATACTAGCAATTATTCTTACATTTGGTATATTAGTATTTTATTAATATATATTATTATATAGGATATTAGTAGATGAGTATCTATTCTAATCTATTCCATCTAATAGTATATCAGTATCTAATTTAACAGTATTATTATATTGTAATATTTGAAATTATTATTTGTAATAATAATTTCTCAGTGTCCCAGTGTCAGTTTGTGATTGTGGGGGGCAATTTGGAAACCTGAATCAATATTATCTGTATGAAAATTATGTGTATGTGTGTGCTAAAGAAGATTTTTACCTTGATGCATTAATCTGAGGGAAGAAGAAATATTCACCACTTGCGCTGAGGAACAGAATTTTATGGCAAATAGACCTTCCCAGGCTGAACTTTGCAATAGGCTTTGGGCTCAATTTATCTTCTGGATGACAAAATTTAGCTTGTTTTGCTGTAAAAAGTCCAGATGAGACAACAACAAAAATAGGGTTTTTTTCTTTTTTTTTTCCCTTTAGAAACCTCAAGACAAATATGATTTAGTGGTGGTGATATTTGCTCTTGACAGAGCTAATGCTTTGGTAGCCTTTCCCTTGACCCCTGTAGATGGCATAGCCAGGAATATTTAAAATGTGATTTATGATGTGCTCTGGGTGACTTGCCCAGATGGAGCTCAGAGGTGGATTTGGGGAGAAAAATCACAAGAAACCAAAAAACTTCACCAAAAAATACCTGAGTGGAGACCCTGAGCTGCCTGTGCCCTGTCCTGAGCAGGGGACTTGTTCTTTGCTGTGAAGGAAGATAGAGGATTTCCCAAGTAGGATGGGAAAGTGGGAACCCGTTTTTCAGCATCAAAGAAGGGCCAAGTTAAGAGAATCATAAACCCATGGAATTGTTTGGGTTGGGAGAGACCTCAGAGATTGTCCAGGCCCACCCCATGCCATGGACCTGGAGCCTGGAGCGCTGTGGTGGGTGGGGGTTGTTCAGTTTGCACAGAATCCCAGCGAGGTTGGGGTTTGGGTTTGGGTTGGGAGAGACCTTAGAGCCCACCCAGGGCCACCCCTGCCCTGGGCAGGGCCACCCCTCAGTGTCCCACAGCCCTGCCCAGCCTGGCCTTGGGCACTGGAGGCACTGGAGGCACTGGAGGCACTGGGAGCAGGAAAAGTCATGAGAGAGAGGGCACCAGGCCAGAGCAGGAGCTCGGGGCTGTGCTCAGAGTCCAGCAAAGATCTGCAGCTGCATTTCAGCTCCTGCCTTTGCCTCTCTGAGTGTCCTTGGACTCCCTGCCTGAGGCTCCTCTCCATAAAACGGGGGTGTCATCAATCCCTGACCACGGCGCCGCGTCAGGAGGACAAACCTATTGATGATCAGAAAGTGTTCAGGTAACTATGGCAACAGATATTCTGCTTTTTGCATCTCACCAGAGGAGACACACATCTCACAGAGGAGAGCCCTGAAAGCTCCCCACACCCCTGAGCTGACTCATCACTTCCCAGCCCCTTTTCCCCAGAATTATTCCAGGAAAGGTTGCTTCTCTGGGGTTGAAGCAACGGAGTAAATTTTTTAAAAGCACCTTGCTTTATTGCTTGCTGGATAGATTATTCCCAACATCACAGCTTGGGCTTGGAAAGAGTCCATAATGTTTGATGGCAATAAAGCAGAGAGCTGAGGCACAGGATTTATGGCCATGAGCTAATGAAGTGCGGGGATGGATGTTCAGTGTAGCCCTGCTCCCTGCCCCGCTCAGCAGCTCCCAGTGTCCTCCCAGCTCCTTGCAGGGGGTTGGGATGATCCAGGAGCCCTGAGCCTCCCTGGCAATATCCAGCATTTTCATTTAATCAAAACCACTTCAGCCACTGCAGAAAGGAGCCAAGACAGGGGAGAAATTGCTCCATGAGAAAACAGTGATGCCATGAAGAGGGAAAGCTTATCCAGACCCTGGGGAAATAGGAGTGGTTATTATTTGTTATAGTGCTGAAAATGGGAGCATTGCAGGGAGAGGCTGAGCAGCTCCCCTCACTCTCTGCATCCCAGGATGGTGCTGCAGCTCCAAATCCAGGCCTGGGAGCTCTGCAGGAGGTGGCAAACGTGGTGCAGGGTGTGGGGAGGGTCCAGAGGAGTTCCTGGGAGCTTGGCCAGGCTGAGCTGGGCACTGGCAATGCCATGCCTTGACTTTGGGAATCATCTGACCTCCACAGCCATGGAGATTCCCTGCCCATCCCTGGACTTATCCCTGCCCGAAGGGAGCGGAGGTGTCTGTGCCTCTGTCAGGAACCTCAGCACCCTCAGCAA
The DNA here is from genome assembly GCF_014805655.1 of Passer montanus. NCBI lineage: Eukaryota > Metazoa > Chordata > Aves > Passeriformes > Passeridae > Passer > Passer montanus. Next base: position 214,472 of record NW_024361386.1, read on the forward strand.
GTGGAGATGGAAATCCCAGCTGCCTTTGTGCCCTCCCCTCCCTTTTCCCACCACATCCCAGCTTTTGTGTTTGAATGGAAAACCTGGTGAGGTCTGAGTTGCTCCTGGGTGGGAGAGAGATCCCACCACGTCCAGCAGCCCCCCTGGATATGCAGCACCTTCCCAAAGCAGGAGGGAACAGGAGATCCCTGCCACTGCTGTGCCCTGTGCTCTGGGCTGGCCCTGCTGGAGCAGGGAGGTGGCACCAGAGGGGACCTGCTGTGCTCCCTGACCCAGCCTGGCATCCTGGGGCTTTCCCCACTCATCTCTGGGCAGAGCTGCACTGGATTGTGCTGTGGTTTGCTTTTCCTGGTGTGTCCACTGTATAAAAATCCAAGGATCTGCAATCACAGCAATTCAACCTGCCTGTGAAGCTGGTCCTTATTCCTTGCCCTGCTCCCAGAGCTCCCCAGGAGCTCTCACTCCCAGTGGATTCCCTCTGGCAAGACCGAGGCATTGGAAGGCAAGTGTGCTTCCCCTCTGGCCAAGGACACTTGTCCAGCAGCACCACTTGGGGACACTGGGGTGGCACCTGGCCAGGGATGCAGCAAAGCTGAGAACGAGTGACCTTGGCTGCTGATTTGCCTCTCCGTGGAGGGCAGGGCTGGCACTGGAGCATCTCCTGCCTCGCTGGGGATGGAGGCAGCTGAGCTGAGACTTCCCAAAGTGCCTGAATTGCACTTTCCTCATGTATTCCTTCAAATTCCAGAGAGGTTTGACAGCCAGTGTGGCCTGAGCACCTTCCCCTGTGCAAACACACTCTAAGCAGCTGAACAGTGCTTCAGAAACGTGGTTCAGCTCACTGCTGGCTGACAGGAACGTTTGCATCAGCACAGAGGCAGATTCTTGGTGCTGTTTTCACTGAAACTCCCTTCAAGCCATAACCCACCTAAAAGCAGAGGCCAGACAGAATTAAGGCAATAAAAAGCTGTTGTATTTATTGAAGGGCCTTCAGGTAGACTTCGGGCAGATGAAGCCCCCAGGGGTTACACCCAAAAATGGACAATAGTTCAGGGGTTTTCACACTTTTATAAATTTGGTCCGTTTGCATATTGGGGTTAATCTTCCAATTCCAGCTTCAGCTAATGAAGTAATTTACCCCAGGTTTGCTCTCCCCACTCACTTTTGTTCCCGTCTCTCAGGGCTGAGGCAGTGAGGTGTCCTTGATTGCCAGGCCTGGAGAGGAATTGTGTCTGATCAAAATGGGGAAGCAGCAGCTCCCACTGGGTATGGAGTTTAGAGTTATACACTATAGAACTGCAGATTACAAATAGATGGAAAATATGAAAGCTAAAATCCTTCTCTGGGGGCATCCCTGGGCTCCCCCTGAGCTGCTCTCCCTGCTGCAGCCCCAGTGCCACCCCTCTTTATTTGATTTATCCCAAGTTTGGCACCGACCCAGCGAAGCCTGGTGACAAAGCAGCCCTGGAGGAAGCACACACTGATGTGTTTGCAAGGAGTGGGTTTGCTCTTTCATCTCTTGGCTCCAAGGGGAGGGGAGGGACCCTCACTTTCATTCAGCGCTTTATTCACACATGTAATTAAGATCTCCTGTCTTTAATTAGAGCCATCTCAGCAGCACAAGCACAAACACATAATGGAGCTGCCTCTGTGCACTGCCAGGAGACAAAACCCACCCTGGGAAAAGACAATTTCCTTGGGAATGAGCTGTGCCCTCTGCCTTGGAACTCACAGGGCTGATGGGGAGGAGAGGAAAGGCATCCCCCTGTGCTGGGCAGCTGGCCAGGCTCAGGGGCAGGGGGAGCTGTGCCCACGTGGAGGCACTGACAGCTCCTGGAGAGCCCAGCTCGTGCGGCTGGGCACCCAGCCTGGCTGGCACCTTCAGGGGCACAGCAGCTCCTCAGCAGGCTCAGCTTAGGGCAGCGACAAGCCAGGCTTGGGCTCAAAACTGTCCAAACTGGGCTGAGCCCCAGAGGAGGAGGGAAAATACCAAATCCATTCTCCTCCCATCCTGTGCTGTTTCATCCTCTGCTTCAGAGCCCCTCTGAGCCTGGCTCTGAAACATGGGAGGAGGAGGAGGAGAAGGAGAAGCAGAAGCAGAAAAAGAAGCAGCAGCAGCAGCAGCAGAGGAAGAAGAAGAAGAAGAAGAAGAAGCAGAAAAAGAAGAAGAAGATGATGATGATGATGATCCTGGACAAAGGATGGGCACTGATGTTGTCTGTGGGCCACGCACTCTTTGATTTAAACCCACCTCTGTGAGTTTCTCACACTCTCAGATTTGGGGGAAGTCAAAAAACCAGGCAATAAAGGCAGCTGCCACTTGGGAATTCCTCTTTCTTTGTTATTTTTCCATTATCTGATCCATGAGGGAGAATTGTTCTGTGCCAAAACAGCTGATCTCCTGGGTGGGGAGGTGGTGGAACTCTGAGATATTCACCTGCTGCTGAGAGCAAGGAAAAGATTGTTTTCTCATGGAAGAGCTGCTCGTTTTCCCACTTTTATTTATTTGTGTGTGTGTGTGTGTGTGTGTGTGTGTGCAGAGGAGCTTGGCTGCTCCGTGCTGCATCCAGAGAATCCCTGGGCCAGCCCTGCCGGGAGCTGGGGTAGGACAGGCAGGAGCAGAGGGAATGGGGCAGCAGCAGCAGGAGCTGGGAGGAGCAGGAGGCAGCTCAGGAACACAGTCACAGCATCCTGGAGGCTGGAAAAGGCTTTCAGGGTCATCCAGTCCAACCACACCCCAGCCCCACCACATTCACCACTAAAGCCTCTCCTCAAGTGCCACATCCACACAAGTTTGGAACCTTTCCAGGGATGGTGACCCCAGCCTGGGTAGGAAAAAGGGTGTCCTGGGCTGTGCAGAGTTCTGAACTGAGAGCAAGGCTGGAATGGGCCCCTCTCCACCTTCCCACAGCTGAGGGAGTTGCTTGGGCCATTTCCAGAGACCTGCTCCTTTCCACTGAGCAGAACTTCTGGGATTCAAGTTCATTTTGCTGTTTGCTTTTGTTTCCTAATTTATATTCACATGAGACAGAGTTCAGGGCTCAAGGAGCATTTTGTTTTGTTTGTGAGTTGTTATGAAATATGTGTGGACAGATCCATCCCCTGGTTTGATGGGAATGCTGCTCCACTCCCTCAGGAACGGGCTCTCAATCAGCTCTGTTGAGATTTCACCCCTCTGGCCACTGAATCTCCTTTTTAATCAGCAGGGAAAACTTATCTCAGCTTTACCTCTACAGCTTCCCTCAGAAATCTGCCCCAGGACGGGATGAAGGGCACTTTTCATTCCCAAAAGAATATTGGAGGGGCTCAAGGACACGGATTTAAGTGGGAACCCTCAGCTCAAACTCCATCCAGACAAAGAAGAGGTGACAGATTTAGCAGGAAAAAGAATTCCTCACTAATAACTCAAATATATCCTCAGTTCTGGTGACAAAGGCACCAAACAGCTGCAGTCAATTATTGAGGGGGAAAAAAGTAAATCTATGGCTAAATTAAAAATAAAGAAATTAATACAATTTAATGAGTTTTAACTCCACAGAAAGCTGAAGAATGATGGGATATTTTGATTTTGGACTCATTACAAACAATAAAGTGGTTTGACAGGAGATGCTAAATTTCCCAGAAGACCACTCTTTAATTAATTTAAAATTGTAAACCAATTAACATATTTAATACTAAATGCTCATACAATTAATTTGGCACTCGGAGAGGATGTGTGGTATTTAGGGAAAGGAAAAGAAAAGCCGGATTTCTCAGAGAGAAATAAGAAGTTGATTTATTTAAGCACAAAATTCACAAGGAGCAGGATGAACACCCCTTCAGGTGAAAACCTCAGCTCTTCTTCCACACATCTGACCTAAATTTCCCTTTTTCAGTGTTAACCCTCTCTCTTTTGTCCTGTCACTCAGTTCCTGATGAGGTCCCTCTCTGGGTTCCCTCCAGGCCCTGAAGGGGCTCTGAGCTCTCCACACAACCTTCTCCTCTCCAGGCTGGGCAATCCCAGCTCTCCCAGCCTGGCTCCAGTCCCTTTATCACCTTCCAGGTCTGCTCTGGAACTGCTCCAGCAGCTCCTGGTGCTCCTGATGTTGGGGACAGCAGAGCTGTTCCAGGTGGGGTCTCCCAGAGACAGGATCCCCTCCTGGCCCTGCTGCCCACACTCCTTTGGATGCCACCAGGATTTGTTTGGCTTTCTGGGCTGTGCCATTTCCCCCAGGATTTGTGCCCAAACAGCTCAGAAGTTTTCTGGGAACTGATAAACTTCCTTTAGAGCTGAAGGAAAAGCCAGGTAAGAGAGTTCTGGTGTCTGGGTCTCACCTCCTGTCTGGTTGCAGGTGGCTCTCCCAGGAACCCCTGTGGATAATTTGTGTTCATCTTCCTCTCTCTTCCTTTGATGGACAAGTGTTTATTTCTTATTTTCCAGCCCGAGTGGGGAGAATTGGAAGATGCCTGGAGCAACAGTTTCCCAGGTCATTAGGAAGCCAATCAGAGAGGGGCTGAGTCTTGGGGTGATGTTTTTCACTGGCATCAGAGAAGGGGGGCATGGCCTGTCCTATTCAAGCAGTTCAAAGAATTCTTCACACAGAGGAAGGAGCACCAAGTTTAAGGATTGGGAGAAAAATAAGGAGAAGATCAAATAAACTTTCAAACCTGGCTGTGTGTGATCTCAGAAGCTTTTTGACAATAACATGTTATTCCTCATCATTACTGAAAGGCAGAATTAAAACTGCTTTAGTGATTTAAAGTGCTTTTCTGGACTGGAGCACGCCAGTGTTTCTCCTGTGTGGTGAGAATTTCTGGGTTTGTAATGGTTTGGAAGGCAAGGCAAAGCTCCCCAGGGGTATTTGCCTGCAGGTCCTGCTGGGAAAAATCCCCAGCCCTGGCTCTGAGCTCATCCATGTGTGCTGGGCTCTGCCCTCAACATGAAATTCCTTAATGGGAACTCTCAGCTTTTTGTGAGGTTTTAGAATCCTCAGGTTTTAGAAGGCTGAGGACCATGAGCACAAAAGAGTTTGTAAGGAAAAAAAGGAAACTTGTGAATAGTCCTGGTAACAGTGGCCATTTGCTGGGTGCCTGGGGTACAGAAGAGCTTTGGGAATGCTGGAATTATGGAATATCCTCAGTGAGAGGGGTCTCTAAGGGATGGGATCAACAGCAGACACCCTCACGGGGCCTTGTCCCAGAGCCAGGGCACTGCTGGAGACAGCAGGGATAAAGCCTGACTGCTGCTGCTGCAGCCACTGCTCACTTGCTACTGTTTGTTTCTTTGGGAATTGCCTCACTTACTCGAAATAATTTAAAATTTTGTACACAAAAACTAATCAAGAACCCAAATTGTCTCCTTTTTAAGCATGGGAAGAAGTGCAGAATCAGCCTGAAATCATTTCGAAAATAATAAAGGCAGATTCAGTGGCAGACTAAAAAGCAGAGCAAGTACAGCTGTGAGCTGGTCTAGGTTTATCTCAGCTACTGAAAAGCAGACAAAAGGTATTGGTCTAGCTCAGATTTAATTTTTAAACTAACGCTTGGTTGCGTAGAGATTGGGGAAATAATGAATATTCTGCTTCAGCTGCTGCACCAAAAAATTCCAAAGCAAAATGGCACATGTCACATTGAAACAAGATTGGTGCTGCTTCTCTGTAAGTGGGATGAAGACTCCTTTAAAACACTATTTTTAGTCAACTAAAATTTGCCATTGACATGAAGTGAAATGTTGTCTCCTTTTCAGAACTTGGGCCTCCTGCTCAGTGTTTTTCCTTCAGTGGGAGGGGGAGAAAGATTTGGGAGCATTTCTTGCCATTTTCAAAAGGATTTTGCTCCTGAGAATTTCAGGTTTTTTTGTGCTTTCACATCCCGTAAGAACAAGAGCAATGAAGTCTGACCATGTTTTAGGATGATTTGGGTCAGGGTGCCCCCAGCCCCCAAGTGACACCCTCTCTGTGCCCAGGACAGCAGCAGACAGTCCCAGCAGAGCTCCAGGCTGGGAAGTTCAGCTCCCCTTCCCAAAGTCCATCCTGACCTGCTGGGGACAGGCTGGGCTGGGGTGTCCTGGCAGGACCCCCGCTCTGTCCAGCCCTGGAGGGAGCTGGTGACAAGCAGAGTTCTGAGATGTGCCAATTGTCTGAGTGATGTGTCCTTCCCCCAGAATGCAGCCCATAATCACAGCAATTACACATGGCAATCATTAATAATTGCATTTCCCTTCAATCAATTTTTACTAAAATATAGCTTTTGTGCCAGATTCCAGTTCATTTTTCCCATAGATGTGTCTCAGGCCTTGGCAATATTCCTGTGGGAAGATCAATCAGAACCCAGGACAGGATGACACGCTACATTTCTGGGGGGATCCAAGTTTTAATTAATTGTTATTCATAAACTAATTATTGGATTTACAAATGAGTTCTTGGGAAATTCATTAGCCCTTGGAAGCTGCGTGTCAGCCATTTGCAGCAGGATGTGAGTCTGCTTTTCTTCAGGAGATGGAAATCCGTGCCTTGAAATGCAAAAAGGTTTTTTTATTTTCCTGGAGCTCTGTGCCCGTGGCCAAGGTCAACCCCCACCCTCCCCTGCCCCTGCTCTCCTCCTTGATACCTGGAGAAGCTCCTGGAACAGAGTTAAAGAATAAAGCAGGGATTTATTAAAATGCCTCAAAGGATCCCCCTTGGGCAGTGCAAGAGCCCAGCCAGGGCTGCACCCAAGAAGGACCCAGGATGGACTCAGAGTCACGAGTTCTCACACTTTGATCAGTTTTGGTCCATTCCCACCTTGGGTTCACTGTCCAGTTGCAGCTGCAGGTGATGCAGTCCCACCCTCCCAGGCTGCTCTCCTCCATCCCCTGTTGTTTGCACTTTTTGGGGCTGAAGCTGCAGCGCTGTCCTTGGTTGTGGGGCTGGGAAAGGATTGTTCTGTGTGCCTGAGCTGTGAGGAGAGCTGCTGGCACTTGGTGTGGAGTCCAGAGTTCTGTGCCAGTGCAGTGCAGAGTCTGGAAATGTGAAAGATAAAACTGAAGGCATCCTCCTCACAAGAATCTGTAACTGGGACCAGTCTCCCCTCAGCCTCCTCTGCTGCAGCTGGACAGACCAGGAGCCCTCAGCTGCTCCTCAGGAGGTTTCCCCTCTAGAAAAAGGCTTTATTCTCTCCTTTTGGGAAGGCTTTTCCCACAGAAGTGCCACCACTGGTGTTTTGCCCGCCTGAAAGGTGCCGGCATTCGGCCTGCCTCAAACTCGGGTGAGGAGCAGCTTTGGGAGACAAATTCTGCCCTGAATGGAGAGAGGAGCAGGGTCTGTGCTCAGGACACAGACCTTCTCCTGCTTCAGCTCCAGGAGAAGGCCAAGGAGAACATCCAGTGCTTTTGGCCTTGGCTCCTTCCCACAGGGAGAGACCCAGAGCCGGGTGTGGGGCCTTCCCCACTGAGCTGAATCCCCAAGGTTTGGGGTGGAAAGGATCTTAAAGTTCATCCGTGGCAGGGACACGTCCCACTGTCCCAGGTGCTCCCAGCCCTGCCCAGCCTGGCCTGGGACATTCCAGGGATCCAGGGGCAGCCCCAGCTGCTCTGGGCACCCTGTGCCAGGGCTGCCCACCCTGCCAGCAGGTGCTGAACAGGAATCCATGGAATTCTGAGGGACAGCTCTGCTCTCTGTGACAGGGACAGGGGGCAGGGAATGGCTGGAGCTGGGCCAGGAGAGATTTATGTTGGATTTAGGGAAAGGTCCTTCCCCAGAGGGTGCTGGCACTGCCCAGGCTGCCCAGGGAATGGGCATGGTCCCGAGGCTGCCAGAGCTCCAGGAGCCTTTGGGGATGCCCAGGGTGGGATTGTTGGGGGTCTGGGCAGGGCCAGGAGCTGGACTCATGATCCCTGTGGTCCTTTCCATCAGGAGATCCCATGACTCTGGGAATAAAGGGACAGCCCATTCCTCCCCCTAAAGACAACTCTCGATTCTATTTTTTTGTGCACCTTCATAATTTTCCCTTTTCACCTCTTCTTTCTGCCTTCCAAGATTTTGCCTCTCTGCTGGAAACTGCCAGCTATGCAGGCCAGATAAACCTGTGTCATTTTCATCAAGGAAAAGAGAAGAAGTGTTGATTGCAGGTTGATTTGGGACCTGGATCCTTGTGCCAGTGCCTGTGGAGGGGGGGAGGCTGCACGGGTGCTCCTGGCAGTGAAAGCTCGCAGCCCTGCTGTGAGCTGCTCTTTTTAGCAGCCTGTCCTCAGCCAGGGGTATTAATTGTTTTCAAATATCTGAGATGTCTGAGTTGTTCTTGCCCGAGGTGATAGGAAATTCCATTAAATCCTGTCAATTCTATTAAATCCTGCCAGTTCCAATCCGGGCACTAAGGCAGAGATGCTTCTGACTCGTGGTTTGTAACTGAGAGGGTTTGAAGGTGCAACTGCCTGAAAGCCTGAAAATGGGGAGTCTTTAAAGCACACTTATCTCCTGACCACATCACCTTTCCACCTGGCACGTTTGGGAATTCAAAATATGCTGGGATGGATGTTCTGAATGGAGCTTTTCAGAGCCCTCCCAGGCAGACCCAGAGCTGTAGGAGTCAAAGGTTGTGTCACAGGGAAAGTCCCAGCTCAAATTAAAATCAAAAGTTGCTTTCAGTGCTCCTAAAGTGGATGAAAAATGTCCTTGTTTATCTTCCTGGAGTTTGCAGAAGCAGCAGAAATCCGTGTGCACTGCAAACCTCTGTGATTTGTCAGCTCTCCCAGAGCCCAGCACTTAATGGATGGGAAAGCAGAGCTGGCACTTCTGATCCAGTCCCCTGGATGCTCAGGGGAGGGAAATGTTGGCTTTGGAGCATCTGGGAATGAACTGGGGGTCAGGGAATTGCCTGCTGTGTGTGGCCCATCCTGGCAGTTCCCACATTTCCTTGCCAGGCGTTGGATGGCCAGGAGGAAAATGGGAATGGGCACGGCCCTGAGGATGCCAGAGCTCCAGGAGCTCCCAGGGGTGCCCAGGGTGGGATTGCTGGGGGGTCTGTGCAGGGACAGGGGCCCTGTGGTCCCTCCTAGGTGAGGAAATTCCATGAAAACAGCTTTTAAAATGGAGAGCAGGGAGGGACCCTGCTCTGTGCAGCTCCTTAGCTGAGTTTGGGAAGGTTCTTGGGCTGCAGTTGATTCCCACCCGTCCCTCACACACCTGAGGCTAAACCTGCCTGCAAAAACTGATTCCTGTCCCAGAGCAGGTGTGGAGGAGCCTTGTACTGAATGTTTAAACACTGCAGCTCATCCATAGCAAGGAATAATTGATAAGCAGAGAGGAAACCAGCAGGGAACAGTCCTGCACCCTCTGCTGCTCCTTGAACTCCTTCAGAAGCGCTGTGAGACTGCATCAACCCTCCCTGCTCCATAAATCCACCTGGAGGGAGGAATGACAGCAGCTAAAATGGGCTTTTTTCCCCATACCTGACCTCAAATTAGCAGCACCCAGTGAACAACCCCTGTTCTGCTCTGAAACCAAGCAAAGCCTGCTCTGGTTGAGCCCCAGGCCTGGGAAGGGGCAGATGTGCTGGGAAGAAGCCTCTTGTTGCTTTAATAAGAACAATACCCTGAAAGCAGCAGCTCTGCTCTGAAAGTCATGGAGGACACACCAAGCTGGGACCCTGCAATGGCTTTGTAAAAATTTTTTATAAACACCTGTCCCAGCATTAGCAGTGTTTTGGGACAGACCTCCAGGAACAGAAAGAGTCAGGACATATTGCAGATGAAGGGGAGCAGAATTAGAAGAGATGGATGAAAATACTTATGCAAATGAAGCTTTCAAGCCCGTCAAGAAACTCACCACGACATTCATTTATTACTTTATTAAGACAGCAGATGGCAAACTGCTAATGAATGTGGAAGCCACGGAGAATTTTTATAAACAAACTGAAGGAGGAAGCTGGGAGGGAGGAACAGCTGGGTTTGGCTCCAGAGCCAGGCCCAGGTAAAGCCACAGGGTTTGGGAAGAGCAGGAGGCTGGATGGGCTGGATGGTGGTGCCTGAGGAGGTTTGGTGGTGGCACTTCCCAAAAAAGGCTGCTGGGATGATGTGATCACTTCAGAACACACCCTTCCCCTGTGACAGGGCACCTTTAGTCCCCCTGTGGCAGCTCCAGTGCTCAGGAGCACCAAGGGAGGCTTTATCTGATTTTTCTCTGCCTTTTCTTTGTCACCAGGCAGGTGAAGATAAAGCATTTCTTGTGGTAGCACATGAGATGCAAATAAAATTATCAGCATTAGCAAGACAAACAGCTGAAAGCCACAACTGCAGGAGCCACAGGACCACTTGGAGGTGGAGATTCTGTGGAGAAAAATCCTTAGCTCAAGAGAAAAACCGCTGCAGAGGGTTGGTAGCTATAAATCACCCTCAGTGCTCTTTAGCAGCATTCCAGACAGGAAAACAGAGACCTGTGGCACATCAGCAGCCCCTTGGGAATGCCAAAAAAATGCAGATTTCCTGCAGAAATGTGAGTCATGTTGGTGAGAAACCTCTAAAGGGCAGGGGAGGGAATCGCCTCTACAGGGCATCAGTGAATCCAACCCGTAAAGGGCACAGAATAAACAGGAATACAAGGGATTGAAATGAGTATTTCCTTCTCTTTGGAGAGAGAGCACAGCAGCAGCAGCTCCTCAGGAATAAATGTGAGTCATTTCTATATAATAAATGTACACATTTCTATATAATAAATGTGACTCATTTCTATATAATAAACGTGTGTGACACATGGCAGGGATGGAGGTGGTGGCCAAGGCTTGGCCCCAGTGCTTGGAGACCTCAGGGCAGGAAAAGGAGCTGGAAAAGGGCCTGGAGCAGCTGATGCAGAGGTTTCTGATGCTCCTGGAGGAGCCTGAGCCAGGAGGGATCCGTGCTGAGGAACCTGCACGTGCTTCAGTGCCCCCTGCAAATCAGGAATCAAAACCAATTCCATAACCAGTCCTTGAGTAACTGGGGATGCAGCCAGGCTGGGAGGGAAGAAGGCCTTTCATGCACTCTAATGAGCTGATCTGACATCTCCTTGCTCCAGCTGACACTTATTACTGGAAATCTCAGCTTGTTTTCTTGCCATCAGCCAGGCCTCCCTCTTAATTTCCTCAGATTTCTCCCTGTCAGGTCACTTTAGAATTTCTTTGAAATAAAGACAGTCTTGTAAATAAATGGAGGCCAAGATGTTTCCCAGGGAGATGAGACAAGGCCTGTCAGGAGAAGAAATGAGGATTTGGAGCAGAGTCAACAAGAAGCACGTCTTTTGTTGCAATTGCTAACTAAGTGTAATTAACTTCCTGATGAGGTGCAGGATCTTAAGGACTGATTGGAGTTACAGACTAATCATTATTCATGAGAAATTAACAGACACTACTTACAGGGAGCTGAATGCTTTAAAAAAAACCCTGTAAAAGCTCACTGGGGCAAACATATCCATGATACAAGGCTGTGGATGAGCTGCTGGATGGATTTCTCCAGGCCAGGGTGCTGTGGGGAGAGGAGAGGAAGCAGCTGCCCTAAATGTGAATCCCTGAGTGAGGCTCCAGAGGGAGAGGGGTTCAGCCCATCCAGCATTTCAGCCCATCCCATTTCTGAGCTGTGCTCCACCAGTGCCCCCCTTTCCCAGGATAACACCAAGCCTGTGTTGGACTCCAGGGTTCTGTGGTTTCACCCCAGGCAGGAGGGAGGTCCTGGCTCAGAGCCCACAGCCAGACCCAGTGAGGCAGCAGTGCAGGAGCACTCCCAAAGCTTCATTCCTCCTCCAGCACCAGCAGCTCCCCTTTCTGCCCAGAGGGAATCAGCCTGGACTGTCCCTTAACTGGGCTACAACTCCCCTGGCCCTGGCAGAGCAGTTTTTGCCTTCCATGCTATCCAGATTCTCACATCTCTGGGTCTTGAGGATCGTGGGATCATTAGGAATTCCCCACATTCGTCCTTAATTACAGCATCACAAACGAAAGGCTGAGCAGCAGCAGCACCCAGAGCCTGCAGGGCTCCTGCAGCACACCCAGGGCAGCTGGAGCTCTCCGGGCTCGCTCCTTGCAGGAAGCTCTGCCTGATTATTCCTGAGCTGCTCCTTTTGGGCAGGGTCTGACGGGAGCACTGGGGAGTGGCTGAGCTCTCTGGCAGCCCGACAGCCCCTCTGGCAGCTCCAGGTGCTCACAGCAAGTGTCAGCTGGAAAAAGAGATCGTTCATTTGGAAGGGGCTGACCTAACAATGCAGGCAGGGCTCTTCTTGTGCCGCTCACCCAGGGAAATGAGTCAGCAGAGGGGAGGGAAGTGCTTTATGTGCAAAACACCTGAGCTTGGTCCCTTGGAAATGAGTGTTCCCGTGGATTCCCAGCCCCAGGAGCTCCCTGCATCTCTGAGCCTCATCCCAGCCTTACCACAAGCAGGCAGTGAGAGAGAGGATGAGGTTCTCTCTCCAAGTCCTGGAGCAGCTCCCTGGGAACGCTGCTGAATGGAGGGTTTGGACAGCCCTGGAATCACAGCAAGGAGGGATTGTGTCAGTCTGAAGACACCAAACCCAGTTCTGGATATTTGGGCAGGTCTGTTGAAGTTCCACCTCTGGCTGTGTCCATTGGACATTCCCATATTCCTGCAGAAGGGAACAGGTGAGAGGTGTGAGGAAGGAATTGTGCAAATCGGCTCAGAGGCTCTGCCCAAATACCCAGAATTGCTCTGTCCTGCTCCTGCATCATCTAAAACTCCACCCTCCTCCCATTCCCTCCTTCTCCTCTCTGTCCTGCCATGTTTGCTGTCTCCAAGATGACACCAGAGATAACTGCTGGAAACAAGGCACATCCCTGCCTGCCGTGGCAGTGACACCTCCAGTCCTTGGGCAGTGCCAGCCCCACCCCAGCACTGCAGGCTGCCCCCTCTTCCCTCACAGTGCAGGGGAAGGGGTTGAATTCCTGCCCCAGGACCCAGCAGAAAGAGCCAAATCCACCTGGGAAATGACTGAAGAGTCCTCTCATGCCCTGTTTGGAAGGAGGAAGGTAAACGGAGGTGTGGTGACACTAAATATATAAAATAAATGTGCTCAGTTTTGCCAAGTGGATTGGTAGTGAAATGGAAACGCAAACAAACAGGAGATTCAATTCCAGCCCCATCATACTCTGCAGAAACGTACTGAACTGGCTTTTTTATAAACTGAGAGATGCCTCTGCCACCAGAAGGTACCAGCAGCTGTGGGAGCAGGTGTAGTGATGAGATTGAAATTCTGGCAATGTGAAGTTTATGAAAAAACAAAATGAAAACCCAAGGAAAGCAACGCTCAGTTCTTCCCTTCCTGAGGCATCTTTGAGGCCAGTATTGAATCCCAGAATGGTTTGGGTGGGAAGAGACCTCAAAGCCCACCCAGTGCCACCCCTGCCACGGCAGGCACCCCTCCCACTGTCCCAGGCTGCTCCAGCCCCAGTGTCCAGCCTGGCCTTGGGCCCTGCCAGGGATCCAGGGGCAGCCACAGCTGTTCTGGGCACCCTGTGCCAGGCCTGCCCACCCTCCCAGGGAGCAATTCCTGCCCAAAATCCCAACCTAAACCTGTTCTCTGTCAGTCTGAAGCTGTTCCCTGTGTCCTGTCTGTCCTGGCCCTCAGCTGTCTCTTGCATGGAACACTCCCAAAAAGTGCTCAGCAAGCTGGGATTTAATCCCTCTGCTCCTGAGGGATTGATGCAAGTTCCACGTCTCCTTTTGGACTTCTGCTGCTCCCACAGCCTTGGCTTTGCTGCAGGCAGGGCTGGGAGGGGCTGGACAAACGCCCTGTGCAGTAGGGAATGGATCAGTGGGGTGGGATGGGATGGGATGGGATGGGATGGGATGGGATGGGATGGGATGGGATGGGATGGGATGGGATGGGATGGGATGGGGGCAATTGGGCATCCAGAAAGCTGGAAGTGACACAGCCCATCTCCCAGAGGAGCCAGCCAGGAGCAATCCATTGGCAGGGCTCCAGAGGAGCTCCTGGAAACGGAGATAACAGATGTGAGGAGTTGAGCCTTTGTCAGAGCAGATAATTGGGATGTTCCATGGCTCCATGCAAGTCCTGCGCTCCCAACTGCTGCAGCACCTGCGTTCTCTGGCTGGCACAGAGCTCCAAACCCTCAAGGAGATTAAAAACCATAAAAAGCTGAAAGTTTCCTGGCTTGCAGGCAGCTGCTGTGCTCAGCCTCCTTGGGGAGCTGTGCAGGGCCAGCTCGGAGCCCTCCCAGCAAGGCCACGTGCAGCTGCTGCTGGGGAGGCGAGCTGCAGATCCACTGGGCAGAACGAGCCAAAGGTGAAACCTTTCTTCCTCCAGCTGGTCCAGGAGGCAGCTCCTGAGGCAGGACCTGCCACTGTTGAATAAGAAAATGGCCCAGACTCCAAGAAGGCTGCTTTGCACCAACAGCAGCATTAATACAAAAACTTCTCTCTTTTATAGTCTGTTCCCATACATTCAGACCAGATTGGTCAGTCAATCAATACATTTCACCTAATTGTCTAATTAATAAAAACACTTTTCTCACAAACAATCCTCGAGAAGAACAGGAAAACAGAGAGCAGGAAACCATCACCTGTAGGCTGTTTATAATAACAAGCTATCATCGTTTCTCTACAACTCCCTAGAAGTCTCACAAGAACGCGTGAGAAAACAAATCTCGTTTACTGTCTCTCTGACCAGGCTCTCCCATCCACAAGGACCCTCCCTGCTTTCCAGCAGAGTGGGAAGCTCTGCCCCAGCCTGCCCTGCTCGCACAGGGACTGGCTGGGAGGAAAAGCAGCAGCCCCCAGCCCCCCGGGTGTCTCTGAGCAGTTCGGAGAGCCCAGGAGTGCTGGAATTCTGCAGAGCAGCCAGCAAACCCCTCCTGTTAATGAGTTACCTTCATTTCCTTGCACTTTATTTGCCATAATCCCCTCTAATGAGTTCCTTCTCAGCAGGATGAGGGATGCAGGCAGCGTTCAGCTCTCGGCTCATCCTGTCAGTGGAATAAAATTCGAGTTGAAGGGGTGGACAGTGGGGGTCAGGATGGGGATTTCTGAAGTAATTTGGAATGAGTTAGAGATGGGATTTTTGAGGATTTTAGATGATGTGGTTTATTTTTTAAATTTTCTATATAGATAAGAATGGTGAGTTTGGTTTATATTTTTATTGTATGATTCAGAAGGTCATAAGACCCTTGGTTGTAAGATTTTTAAAGGATTTATCGATTATTAAAATACTGTTAATAAGGATATTTATGGTTTTGACTTAACCTTTAAATATTTCATTTTCTGGATTTATGTTATAATGTAAGATTTTTAAGTTAATTGTGTTATGATATATAAATTTATAGTATTGTATTCTACATTTCTTGTTCCTGAAGGACATTCCCACATCTAGTCAGAGCATTAGTGCTTCCAGGAACAGTCTTGGTCTGGTCTCTCTGCTCCCTCAGCCTTTGCTGGGTTCCTGCAGGTTCCATTTTATTTCTTAGGCATTTCTAAGCAGAATGATTTTAAATTATTTTTGGTCCCCTTGTGAAGGAGAATTCTGAAAGCTCAGGGTGCCTTGGCATAAGGAGTCTTCCCACATCTCCTGGCATGGTTTCCTCCTCTGTCTTGGTGAGGCAGAGGGAAGGAATTGCTTGGTTGGGAGTGCTGGGTTGACAGCTGGCCTTGGTGAAGAATTAGAAGTGTTTTCCAACCTTGACAATTCTGTGACTCTGAGCAGGAAGCCTGGAGGAGCCAGGAGGAGCCTCTCTCCCCCTTGGCTCTCTGGGCTGCTCTGCAGGCCTGGATGGAGAAAACCCAGAACCAACAGCCTGGTTTGGGGAATTCCAGCCTAAATCCAGGCCAAGGAGCTCAGTAAAACCAGGAACTTGTCTGGGAACTGCTCGTTCTTACACAGATTGTTACCACACTGCTCATTCTTACACAGATTGTTACCACACTGCTCGTTCTTACACAGATTGTTACCACACTGCTCATTCTCACACTGCTCATTCTCACACTGATCGTTATCACCCAGGGGTGGCACTGGGTGATCCTAAAGTTCTCTCCCAGCCCAAACCATTCTGGATCTCTGGACCATGACCTCTAAAGGCTGCACAGACCAGAAAAGAGCAGCAGAATGTCACCAAACACGTGGATCTGTCCCCAGTCCTGGAGTGAGCAGAGACCAGGGGATTCCCCTTGGATTCCCTTCAACTTGACTGCCAGGAACGTTTTTTTTTTAATGCAGCCAGGCACATAAAAATGCAAATAAGCACCCGGTAGGATTCTTAAAAGCACACAATCCCTGGTAATTTTGTGTGAGGGAGGTGCCTGACTACAGATAAGGATCTGAGTGCAGGTTCCAGGCATTTACAGAACCAGTCCCATGGGATGCTCCCTACTCCTGAGATACCTACAGAGCTTTCTCTGCCCTGGAAGCAGCTTAAACAGCAGGAACTGCTGGTCCTCAGAGATGCTGCTGGGTTTCCTGAGGACTCCTGGCACACAGAAATCCCAAAGTTTCTGCAGAGCAGCATTCCCTGTGATTGCTGCAAGGAATGTGGCTCTGCCAGAGGCACAGTAACAGCTGAAAGCTCTGGCTTTGGAATATTCAAATGACATGCAAAATGCATGCAGAGGCATTACTCATTAATTAATCTAAATAATTGACCATTTCGGAATTGTGTCTGATCTCCTCCTGCAGCTGCCTCGTTTGCTGGGCCATTGTTCTGTGGACATCCATGGGAAGGATTTGGGGAATGCACAAAATATTGAGCGTTTGACTGTGGCAGGAGTAAATATACTTTTTATCCAAGTCCTCCAGAAACAATTAATTAACATTATAGCCTGCAAAAATGGAGCTCTCCATAAATCACTGTCACTAAACCAACCTGCTTGGGTCTCCGCAACAAAAAAAAATAGTTGTTTTATGTGCACAGAACATAGCTGAGGCTTCTATCCCTGGATGATCAAAGAGGGATTGAATAATACATTCCTTGGGAAAAAAGAGCTTCCAGGCAGTTTACACGCCAACAAGACTAGGAGTGCATGTTTGCCATGCTAACAGAGCAAAGATCTTCATCCTCAGTGAGATTCTGTCTGCAGTGGATGATTTGTGAGGGTCCCACTCTGCTTGGGATGGAGGGCTGGCTCCAGGGCTCTGCTCCATAGGATCCACGGGGTCTATAGGATCTGGAGGCACCTGCTTGGGGTTTGATCCTGCCAACAGCCACCTTAAAGGGCTGCACCTGGGCTGGGGACAACCCCCAGGCTCCATCCAGGCTGGGATGAGCAGAAGGAGCAGCACCTTGTGGGTGGGTGGGTGAGAGCTGGAGTGTGGAAATGGGCCTGTCAGAGTTTGTTACCTGGTGACACCAGAGCTCTCCTTGACTGCAGACAAAACCCAGTCTGTTTTAAAGGCAGTGAGCCCAAGGATGGCCCTTCCCAATATCCTGGAGGGGGACAAAGTAAGGAAATGATCCCAGGTCCAGTGCAGCCCATGGTGGGAAGAGGTCCCCAACTCTGGTCATTCAAACAACAAAAAAAGAAGAATGTTTTCTTCCAAGAAATAACTCCCAGCAAAGGAAGAGACTGTGATTTCTGAAGAGCTTCCATATGTATTTTAAACTCGGCTTTGGGATCCAGCCATCTGTCCAAATATTGAAATTCCTCAGCCGTTTCAAGTGGGTGTTCATCAAGCACAAACATCCAAGGGAGCTCCCACGCCTGCTGTGTTCCTGGGCTTGGGCCACAGCCAAACACCATTGACACAATTTTCTTGCTTTTGCATCTTAACTGTTTTTTTGGGGTTTTATATTTTTTTTGGCTGTAAATCATCTCGGAGTGGGAGCAAAATAGAGTTGTCAGTGTGGCAGGGCCACGTGTCCTGTGGAGCCACTGCAGGTCCATGTGCCCATGGAGATGGAGAGGAGGAATATTCCCAGTCACACAGAGGCTCCTTATTCCCTTCCCTGTCCCTCCAGGAAGGGCTGGAGAACCTCAGGAAGGTCTGATCACACAGGCAAGGCCTGCTCTGCACCTCTTTGCTGCGTTTTCTTTCATACTTCACCTAAAAAAGTTCTTTTTTTGCTTTTTTCTTCCAAGTCTGGCTGTCATCTCAAGGTAAGGAAAATAATTAAAGTAGGGGAAGGAGAAAAGTCAGCCCAGAGCCCTCTGTGAAGGGCTTAGCAGTGCAGGAACAAAATGCTCTCCTGGCAGCTTCCGAAAGGATCCTTCTGCTCTGGAAAGGTCACTCTCCTCCCAGCTGGAGCTGAGTGTTCAAAGCCCTGGCTGTGGAAGATGCTGATTTCCTCAGGTTCTGACCCAGAAACAGAGCCCGTGCTGTTCCAGACTGATCCAAAGGGCCGTGACCTGGGATGGCAGGGTGTGCAGAGCCTGAAGGAGGATGGTGGAGATGTCCTTGACACCGCCATGGTCGGGAAGGAACGGCAGCTCTGGAGGGCAATCGTGGCTGCTGCACCCACAGAAGGCAAAGGATGAACAAGGTCCAGGCCTGGCAGGACACTTGGTGGGATTTCAACCAGCTGCAGAACCCAGAATTTGTCTTCTCCCTCACTCCTGTGGTCACCAGCCCTTGAGAACCCTTCAAATGTCCCTGTCCCAGGCCCTGGTGTGGAAGACTTGCCAAGGAGGCACGGGGACCTTTCTCTGCCTCCAGCTCCCCAGGAGTGGCTGCTGTGCCTGGCACAGCCAGGAGGAGGTGGGCAGACCTTGGGCAGACCTTGGGGATTTCACTCAAGACTTTGGATCTCCAAGGTTTGGGATTTCAGGAGATGCTTTTGGTCAAAGGCACAGAGGGTGGTTCGGTAGAATGCAGTGCATGAGTAAGTGAGGAAATCAAGGCGGGGACATTCAGTGCTCCTCTCCTTTGTACCAGCCTGGCTCTGAGTTACCCATGCCATCAGCTGTTAGGCTTTTCCCATATTTTTGACCAAAAAAAAATGGAAAAGGGCCAAAGGATTAGTGGGAAGATGCCAAGCAGGATGTGACAGGCCTGGGAAGTTTCCTTGGCAGAGAGTTCTGGGAAAGGAGCAGGCCAGGAGCTCCTGGTGACACATCAGGCAGGGGGAAATCATCCAGTGAGGAGGAATGTTCATCCATGCCCTGTTCCACCAGGAGATCACTCCATTTAATCCCAGCAGTTCACCTGGCACTGCTAAACTGGCCTTCTGAAAGACATTTCCAAATTGAAGCCAGAATGGAATTCCTGTCCTTTTCCACTTTTCTCTGCCCACCAAAACTCTCCCTTCTTGCCCCTCCCCTCGATATTTGGTTTGTTTTGTTCATAAACTCAAAACAAAGAGCTCTTTTTTTTTTTTTTTTAATCCAAGGATTTGGGAAGTTCATAACATGTTAAATCTCCCTCTAATCTCATAAATATAAATGAGAGTATTGTGATGAGCCAAAGAGGTGCAGAGAAAGCAGGATCATTAAATCTGAGACATTTAATGGATAATACATTCCTTCATCTGAGACTGACGAGAAGAACTTTGCTTTCTGTATTTTCTCTCTCATGGAGAACTGGGGATGAGAAAAATGAAACACCTTCAATGCTTTCCCTCTGTCTGTGGACAGTGCAATGAACACTCACCCAGTTCTGTACTGCATCTCTCATTGCATTTGAGCAGAGAAGCTGCTCTTCCTCTGCTCATTTTAGGGACTTCTGGAGATCCAGTTGCCCCACCCTGACAGGCAGGGGCACATGGAGCAGGCTCAGGATTAGGGATTGAAGGGAGAAGATGCAGAACCCACCAGAAACACCAAAGTTTGTGGACTGAAATCTGCCTGAGCTGTAACTTCATCCACAGGAACACTTCACAGGACAATTGCAATGTGGAATAAATTGCTGGGATCCTTTCCCATCTAATTACACCCCAGCCCACGGTAGGATGCTCAGGGTAATCAGGATCAAACACGGCAAAGCTGTCTGACAGCATCAAAGACAATGTTTGATGGCCAGAAATCCATTCCTGAGCAGACATCTGTGCACTGAAGCAGCCATGAGATGAAATTCATTCCTCACAGAGTGGGCTCTGAAATCCCCCCCTCCTCCTCCTGTACAAACACAGAATTTGCATTGATTTAGGAAGTCTTGCAGCCTTTGAAATGGTGTGTTAATTAAAAATGCTCCATTCACAGGAGAAGGGGAAAGGAATTGCCACAGATCTTGCTGCAATTTCAGCACCAGCTGCAGAGGCCCGGGGCTGTCCCTGTGGCACTGCCAGCCCTTTGCAGCATCCCTGGCAAAGGCAGGGAAGTGCTGGCACAGCACTGGCACCATCCCAAACTGCCCCAGTGATCAGCAGGGCTGCCTTTGCTGCCAAAGTCATGGAGTGGGCTGGGCTGGGAGGGACCTGAGAGTTAAGTGTGACTTTTCATCCCGGTTTTTAATGCTGCTGCTTCCCCGTTGAAACATTAGGTCCAAAAATGATCTTTCAGAGCCTTGCTCTTCCTCCATCCCTGCTGGCATCCTTTGCATCAGGTCAGGAGGGAATTTCCAGGGTCATGCCCTTCCTGAGATGTTCCACTCGTGGCCATTCCACTTTCCCTGTACAAAATAATCCCAAAGCAGCTCAGTCCCTGCTCTCTGCAATTGCTGTTCCTCTCGTTCCTGCACTCCCTTTCCTAGGAAGCCTTCACCTGCTTCTTTTGTGATTTCCAAGGATTATAAATGAGGACATTTATTTCACATTGCAGGCAAACTTGTTTGGAGTAGCAACAATCGTAAGAATAGGCAGCAGCTGTGAAAGACATTTTATTTTTCCTTCTGAATAGCAAAAGTTTCTCATTTACCTTCCAGACACTCTGGGAACACGCTGCTCTGGAATTAAATACATGTTACCAGCAAAGAATCAGCGGGTGAAAGGAGGGATTGCTTGAAAATCCATTTCACTGCTTCCCAGCAAAATAAAGAGCCTGGAAAATATTGCAGACAACTCTTCTGTGGTGCCCAGATTGGAATCAGCCTCTCCAATGTCACAGAGAGCTTCTCACCACAGGAAAACCCTGCCTGCTCCTGACCTCTGTGAGCTGACTCCATTCCGGAAGGCACCAGATGCCACCAGGCTCCCTCTGCCATGGCCCAGGGGCAGAGGTGGCACTGCAGCAGAGGAAGGCTGGGAGAGACCTGGGAGACCTGGCCTGACCCCCCAGGCTGCCCCCTCCTGTCAGGGAGCTGCAGGGAGTGATGGGGTCTCCCCTGAGCCTTCTCTTCTACAGTCCCTATGACCTTCTATGATTTTAAGATCTTTTACTATCATTTCCCCCCTTTGAAAGCATTTTCACTTCACTATAAGTGCAAATGTTTTCACTTGATACAGTCCTTTGTTTCTGAGTTTATACTTGATGTTCTTTGAATCCATGATTGATGTAAATGTTGTCGTGGATGCTGTCACAAACTGGAGAACCACAAGATGGTGGGTGTGGATCTCGGGGCTCTCTCAGCCCCTCCCCACTTGTGCTCCAGACCCCTTCCCAGCCTCATTGCCTTTCTCTGGACATGCTCCATCCTCTCCAAGTCCTTCCTAAATTGGGACCCAGAACTGGACACAGCACTCGAGGTGCTGCCTGACCCGTGCCCAGCACAGGGGAAGAATCCCTGCCCTGCTCCTGCTGGCCGCACCATTCCTGATCCAGGCCAGGAGCCATTGGCCTTCTTGGCCACCTGGGCACACTGCTGCCTCATGTCCAGCCTGCTGTCCATCAGTCCCTGCAGGTCCCTTTCTGCCTGGCTGCTGTCCACTCTGTCCCCAGCCTGTAGCACTGCAGGGGTTGTTGTGGCCAAGTGCAGGACCTGGCACTGGGACTTGTTAAACCTCACCTTGCTGGATTTGGGCCCTGGATCCAGCCTCTGCAGAGCCCTCCTGCCCTGCAGCAGATCCACACTCACACCCAAATGGGGCCATCTGCAAATCTCCCCATGGTGGGCTCCCAGCAATAAATTCTCAGAGTCATCCAGCACAGCAAAGACTCAGACCATGCTCACCTCCTCCTGGCTGACACCTTCAATCCCAGGTGAGCTGCCCTTCCAGCGGGCTGAGCTGATCCTCAGAGCCCGGGAGAGCTGCCTGGGAACACTTAAAACTCTGGCCTTAACCAGCTCCTGTCTCTGGAAACTGCCTTGCTCTTGCTGCCTTTCATCTCGGGCTCGTTGCCCTCGTTAACACCTTGTTCACTTCCCCTGAAGCAGCAAACCAGGAGCACTCCCAGGGCAGGAGCCAGCTGCTCAGCAGACTGATTCTGCTCTGGAGTGGAGCTGACACCCACGGGCCTCCTGGAAGGATTCCTCCCCACCTGCAGGAGGGTTTGGGATCACACTGCTGCACTCAGAACGGTGCTGGAGCAAAGGAAACGCTTCTTACGTGGAGAGGGGAATTTATTGTGCCTCATTTGGCACAAGGGAAGGCTTTGGGGGCAGGGGGAGCAAATATTTCCTGGGGCAAAGGGGGAGGTGTCATCAGAAAACAGGGATGCAGGACATGGGTGTGATCTAGGACATGGATGGGATGCAGGATGTGGAGGGATGCAGGACATGGGTGCAGGATGTGGATGGGATGCAGGACATGGATGGGATGCAGGACGTGGAGGGATGCAGGACATGGGTGCAGGGTGTGGATGGGATGCAGGACATGGGATGCAGGATGTGGAGGGGATGCAGGACATGGGATGCAGGACGTGGAGGGGATGCAGGACATGGGTGCAGGACATGGATGGGATGCAGGACATGGGATGCAGGATGTGGAGGGGATGCAGGACATGGGATGCAGGATGTCGGTGTGCTGTGAACTGGGCCAGTCACACTGAAAATGCTTGGCTGTGGTGGAACTGGGAGCTCGTGGACACCATGACACCCTGGTGGAGTGAGGATATTTGGTTACATCTGGATGTTAAATCTGCTGCATCACCCCTTTTTTCTTTGTCTTTCTGTTTCCAGGGGCCTTCAGAGATGGGACTGTGCTGATGCTGGAAATGAGGAAGAGTTCTCTCTCTTTGTGAAGTTCTGTATTGATTGAAGGATTTAATCTTGACTTTTTAGATGTTTATTTTTGCCGGTTGTAATAAATTCTAATTAAAATCTCTTTGTGGATTTTTCATCGGGTGGCTCTGTCGTTTGGGTCTCAGGGTGCTTTGTATTTCCTGATATTTAATCAGTTCTGCTCACAGGCAGTTTTCCCTTCAAGCTCACCTTCACAATTGGCTGTGCTGCTCACAGAAATACAAGTTTATTAAACAAGCTGGGAGCTCAGGGGACCAAAGAAACCCTGCAGCTGCTGGCTCTCAATTTCCAAGTGTACATTACCCAGAGCAGCTCAGTGGAGATGCAGAGGGGGGAACTCATCCCTGTGTGCCCAGGAGCACAGCAATGGAGCCATGGCTGCAGACAGGCTCAGCTCAACTGGGGGCTCTCAAGTCCAGGACATCTGGAATTGTCCCCTGGCTCCTGTGTTCAGCTGTGGGATCCTGCAGAGCCCTGGCTGAGGAGCTCAGAGCTTGCACAGGGGTTATGCTGGAGACGCAGATTCAGAATGGAAATAAACTTGGCAGAAGGTTTTGGTTGAGGGAGGAGATGGGGACAGAAATCAGCTCATGTCCCCTGATGTCACCCCCAGGCTGAGCCGTGCTGTGACACCAGGCAGGGCTCTCTCCATTCTCTAAGCTCAGAAACAGAATTTGGCTTTCATTTTGGCCTGGAAACCAGTTTCAGTAATGCCCAAACACTTCAGGAGCCACTTCAGGAGACACCCCCACGGTGGAGATGCCTGGTTCCAGCACAGCTCCTGCTTCCTTTGACCCAAGCACGAGAAGACTTCCTCAGCCGGGCTTGGGGCGGCTCCCAGGAATGTGGGGAAGGTTGAAAAACCCAGCAGAGGGACAGGTGAGGCACAGAGGGACAGATCATCACTGCCCCCCTGTTTCGGAGCTCTGCTGATGTTCTCCACCTTCTGCTTGGTTCCAGAGCTGCTCCTGACCTTGTTTGTTTGCATTTTTCCTTTCAGCCTTGCTGCAGAGTGAACTGGGATTGTTGGGTTTATTGTCACTCCCTTTCCCACCCCCAGCCCGACTCCACGTTTGCATTTTTTCCACAGGATGAAAACCTTTTCTATTCACCAACCATCTGGGCTTTGTTAGGCTTTGTTGAGCAAAGCTTGGATCTGGAGCTGCAGACTCCTCAGCCCTTCCCCAGCACACGCAGGCAGCTCCAGCAGATCCCAGATTATTTGCCAAGGGATTATTCATCCAATATGCCCATTATTCATGCAGTAATTTTCCCATTATTCACCACATTCTGCCAGCCCACCAGCTGCATCCCAAACCTGGCAGCTCCTGCTGCTCTACAGTGTCCAAAAAATGATCCCATCCCCACAAATCCACCCTGGAGGGGTCTGACCCTCTGGACACCCCCTGGGATCTCAGGTCCCAAGGGCTCTGTTGGGCCAGCCCTGCCCAAGGTGTGTGCTCAGCTTTGTGCCCAGCAGAAATCCCAGGAATTCTGTGCTGCTGAAATCCCAGGAATTCTGCTCCAGGGGCTGCTGAAACCCCTGGAATTCTGCTCCAGGTGCTCCCAGGGCCCCACACTTTGGGTGACCCAAGCTCAGCTCGGGGTCCAGCTCTGACAGCAGAATTCCTTGCTGTTGGCACCCCCAGGGACATGGGGACGAGCTCTCCACATTTGTCAAGGAATTCAAAGCTCCCATTCCAGGAGCTCTGTGTCATTCCTTCCCCACAATGTCCCTGGATACGAAACCTAACCTGACTGCTGGGTTAAAACGCTTTTCTGGCAGTGGTTATTTTTTATTTTTTTTTACATCTTAATTCTCAGATTCATCTCCCGATTCATCCCGAAGCACAATTATCATGCAGCTAATGAAATAAGTAATATTTTCTCATTCCAAGAAATCTCGTTAAGCTAATTAGCAGGCTCCTCTGGCAGCCGAGGTTGGTTTTACACTGCTAAATGTGTGGGGGGTTTATTTCTTTGCTGGTCTGGGCCCTGTCCCCTCCCTCCACGTGGGAGGCAGGAGGAAAGCAAGGAGCTGTGTCCTCCTTGGAGCAGGGATGGGCAGGGGCCCAGGAACTCCCCCTGTTTAATGGGACACCAGAAAGGACACAGCTCTGTCACTTCCCCAGTCCTTGCTGTCCCTCCTGTCCCCTCTCCCGAGGTCCTGCTCCCTCTCCAGGGTTTCTGCTCTGTGCAGGTCACTCCTGCAGGAAGGGGCTGTTTGTGCCTGTCCTTCCTCGTGGGCCTGGGCTCAAACCAGCATCCAATTAGGGGAAGTTTTGTTGTTCAATTATGCAAACCCCCGTCTAGACACCCTCGTTTCTGTTTGATGATAATTCAGCTGGGATCCGTTCCTGACACGCTGACATTAAATCAAACAGAAAAAACCCACCTGGATGCTGTTCCCTCCATCTCTGCAAATCAAAGCCAGGAAATCAATCCTGCAAATCATCATGGGGGGCTCTGGCATCCTGAAACTTCATTTGGAGCTTCAAGGACCAGTCTGAAACGGGGGGTGTAGGATCCCAAGAGTTTCAGGTCTTTTATTCAGTAGGTTCCAGCGTGAGGTGAGCACAGCACCAAAGTTTGATTTGGCAGGGCAAATCCAGGGGTTAAACCTGACTCTAACGCACAAACCCAACACCTGATGAGCTCCTGGGTGTGCTGGGCTCTTGTCCAGGTGTGTGGGGTGTGTGCCATGGAGATGGTTCAGTGCTTTGAGGAGAGCTGGGTCCCATTTCACCATCCCAGAGGGCACCTGCAGGAGGCTGAGCTCTCCCCTGGTGGCTCTGAGTGCTCTGGTGCCTCCACAGGGAAGGGGCAGAGCCAAGGATCCAGACAGCCCTGCCTGGGGTGCTCAGGGTGCAGCACAAACCACTTCCCACAGCAGCCCAAGGTTGGGGCTCCTGGGTCCCAGCTGCTTTTTAGCCTCTCAAACAGAAGTAAAAGCTGTATTTTCACTGATTCCTGGGAGATTTGACCAAAGAAGTTCACAAACCAGCCAGGAGAAAAGATTTGAGATTAGAGCCCCAATTCCCTTCCTAAGGCAGCCTGAAATTCCCTGGGTTGGTTCTCAGCGATCCCCATGCTCAGGATAACCTCCTGCTATTTTTGTGTCTGTAAATTCTCACCTCTCCACACCCTGACAATGCCAGAGCATCCTTTGCCAGATGACAGTTATGCCACTCCTAAAGCTGGAAAATGCCACCCATGGAAAAGATCACCCCACTGGCTTCAATTCCTGTTTCATGGGGCTGCAAACCTTTTCCCTTTCTCCTGAAAACCCCATCTGTATCCTCAGAGGAGGAGCTGGGACTCGGCACAGAGCAGCTCCTGTCAGACACTGAGCAGCAGAGAAATTCTGTTTGACAGGATTCGGAATTAATTTGATCCAAAGCGCTTCAGTCTGAATAAAGCAATGAAATCATCTGATATAGGTCAAATATTCCCCCACAAGCCCAAGGGAAAGTGGAGAGTCTTTTCAGAGAAGTGGAAACAGGTATTGGAATCCCCTGGAAAAGTGTCTGACAGGAAATTCTTTAGCAGAAAATTATGGATTATCTGTGGTTTATCTGTGGTTTATTTGTGGGTTATCTGTGGGTTATCTGTGGTTTATAGGTTAAGTTCTTATGGGTTATCTGTGGTTTATCTATGGTTTATTTATGGTTCTTCTCTAGTTTATCTATGGCTCTCTCTGGTTTATTTATGGTTTTATTATAGTTTATCTATGGTTTATCTGTGATTTATCTGTAGTTTATCTCTGGCTCTCTATGGTTTATCTCTGGTTTATTTATGGGTTACCTGTGGTTTATCTATGGTTTATGGCTCTCTATGGTTTATTTATGTTTTTTAATGGTCTTTTTATTGTTTATCTGGTTTATCTATGGCTCTCTATGGCTTATTTATGGTTTTGTTATGGTTTATTTATAGTTCGTCTGAGGTTTATCTGTGGTTTATCTATGGCTCTCTATGGTTTATCTCTGCTTATCTATGGTTTATCTCTGGTATCTATGGTTTATCTGTGGTTTTATGCTGGTTTATCTATGGTTTTATGCTGGTCTATCTATGGTTTATCTTTGGTTATCTATGGTTTATCTCTGGTTTATCTATGGTGCCTTTCAGCCAAGCCCAGATCTGATGTGTCCCCACAAAATCTCTCCCCAGCCCCCTTTGGAGAGAGGTGTTCAAAGAGCAGGAGGTGTAAGAGCCCAAAGGAGACACCCTTCTGTAAACATCTCATGAGAAAAACAACTTATTACTAACACCACCTGCAGATTTACCATTCGTTTACCATTCTTGCTCTCTGCCTCCCTGAAACACCCCAGAGCAGTTCCTGGGAAGGCTGATCTGCCCTTCTGTCTCTCTGAGCAGGCTGTGATCCCCACACTGCTTTTCCCAGCTTCTCCCAGGCTGTCAGCGAGCTCGGGCAGCCGAGGGGACACTGGGCAGGGCCATTCCTGCCTGGAGGAGCCCTCGGTGCCACCCCAGCAGGTTTTCCCTGCCCGTGGGCTCCTCGCTGGGCTGCTCCTGCCAGCCCCCTTTGGAAGGAATGCTCTGCACAGATTTCGCGTGGGAAAACCTCCCACGTGCTGGGCCAGGAGGGTCCTGGGGACAAACAGGGATGGCAGCTATCCCAAATGCCACAGAGCCCTGCCAGGCTGCACTCCCACGGCACCCCCAGCCTGGCACAGCTCTGGGGCTGCCTGGGCTCTCTGCACACAGCTCTGGCTCCTGAAGCAGCCTCGCCTGTGCGTGATGACAGACAGCAGAGGCGGGGGGAAACATTCACCTGGCTGCGGTGCTTATGAGCATTATTTACAGCAGCCCTGCACAGCCACGAGGAGACAGCACGTGTGACAGATGTGCAGCGCTCTGTGCTGTGCTTTGTCACCAGCACAGCTCCTCTGGAAGGAGGGTGAGCTGCTCCTGGGAGACAGCAGCGATCCCTGCTCGTCTCAGTCCACGTCAACCTTTGGTGGCCTTGCCTGGGGTGCCCACAGCAGGCTGCACTGGCAGCCCTGTCCCTCTCCTGCAGTGCAGACGTGGTAATTAGTCCACAGTTACCTTCCTGCCCTACTTTGAAAATGACATTTACTCGCGGAGTTTCTGTGGCTGCTGCTCTTTGGCGCTAATTAATTCTGTGCTGCTCACAAGGGCTCTGCTCCGCCGCCGGGGGAGCCTTGGCCACCCGCGGAGCTCCTTCCCCTTCCCAGTAATTGGCCTGACTCCCCCTGCCCCTTCCTGAAGATGTTTCTTCATCTGCAGAGCTCGAAGGGATGGCAAATGTTAACGTGCAGCTGATGGAGCAAAGGATTTCCTGCAGGCAGCTGCTGATCCATGAGCTCGCTCAGGCAGCGGCCACCGGCGAGGGACACGGGGTGACACGCCCTGATCTGCCCCAGAAATGGCCAAAAATTGTCACTCGTGAATGGCCCTGATTGCTGAGCACAGCACAAAGCACTCAGTGCCGAGCACTCGGCACATCCCAGTGGGAAAACCGAGGGGCTGACAGGGAAATCCTTCATGGCACGGGGCAGGCCCTGCACGGAATCCCAAACCTTTGGAAGCCAAATTTGGAGTGGTGGATGAAGAAGCATGGACTAAGGTCAGGGTTAGGATTAAGGTTAGGGCTAGGACTAAGGTTAGGATTAGGATTAAGGTTAAGGTTAGGGTTAGGGTTAAGGTTAGGGTCAAGATTAAGGTTAGGGTTAGGGTTAGGGTTAGGGTTAAGGTTATGTTTAAGGTGAGATTCAGGGTTAGTTAGGTTGCATGTTAGGGTTACTATTAGGGTTAGGATTAGGGAGGAATTTCTTCCCAATATCCATGCTAAATTTCTCCTCTTTCTGTCTGGACCCATTCCCCTTGTCCTGCCACTCCAGGGCCTTGACTAAAGTCCCTCTCCAGATCTCTTGGAGCTCCTTTAATCCCTGAAAAGGGCTTTAAATCGGCCCAGAGCCCTCCCTTCCCCAGGTGAACCCCCCAGCTCTCCCTCCCCACTGCAGACCAGTTCACCCCAGTGCTGCCAGCCCTCTCCAGCACAGGGAGCACTCCACCATGCCGTGCCAGGGCTGGGGCAGGGGGTGGCAGTGCCCAACTGATGCTCCCCAAACCATGCCAGCCCCGTGGGTTGGTCCCTGCAGGCAGGAGGAGAGGGGCAGCTCCTTTGTGCTGCCTCCCATGCTGCAGAGCCAGCCTGCAGCCATTCTTTTTATTGCTGATGCTGCTTCCTATGGAAACAATTTCGTGCTAATAAGCTCCATTTATAATAGTAAGGAATGGTTCGGTGGGATAATTGTCTCTAAATACCATTCATGGCTTTGTTGCTTTTCCTGCGTGTTGCTAATTATTCTGCATCTGAAATAGCACCCAGAGAAGGCACTGAATGCCACTGAATAGGGCTCTGAGCACTCCAAAAGGATGAGCAGGGTGTGATTAGGAATATCAAGGCCCTAATCCAGCAGACAATGCCCTGCTCCTGTGTCTGTACAAAACCAGAGCCTTTGCAGGGCTGGAGAAATGCAGTGTTCACTGAGCCCCTGCAGGCATGGAGGAGAAAGCTCCTGTCACGGGACAGTGCTTGGAGAGTCCCACAGTCCCAGAATCCAGGACAGGTTTGGTGGAAAGGGACCTCAAAGCCCCTCCAGTGCCACCCCTGCCATGGCAGGGACACGTCCCACTGTCCCAGGCTGCTCCAAGCCCTGTCCAGCCTGGCCTTGGGCACTGCCAGGGATCCAGGGGCAGCCCCAGCTGCTCTGGGCACCCTGTGCCAGGGCCTGCCACCCTCCCAGGGAAGGATTTCTCCCTGATATTCCACCTGAATTTCCTCTCCTTCAGTCTGAAGCCATTCCTGCTGTCCTGTCTCTGCCTCAGGTTTTAGCTTTTCTATTTTTCAGATTCCATACTGCTCTAGTGTGCAGTTCTGAGCTTCTTATGAAGTGTTGGTGCACTCCCTTTGCAGAGTAGAGAGACAAAACAATTCCTGCTCCAGCTGGGGACCAAGGACAAATGATCCCAATCTCAGCCCAAGAGCACAAACCCCGTGGGCTGGAGAGAGAAAAACAAGGATGGGACTGCAGGGGCTGCAGCTGGGATTGGACACTGAACTGCAATGTGCACATGGAGCAGAGCTGAGCCCAGGGAGAGACCCCGGCAGCGCTCGTGCATTTTGGGACCATTTGGGTTCATCTTGGGTGCAGCCCTGGCTGGGCTCTGGTGCTGCCCAAGGTGCATCCATGGAGGAGATCCCTGTAATAAATCCCTGCTTTATTCTGTGACTCTGCCAGCCTCTGCTCCAGCTCAGCCTTCCCAGGGCATCCCTGTCACTCCAGTGCCTGATGAAAGGTCCCTCTCTGTCCCTCTCCAGCTTCCTTTCAGGTCCTGGTGGCCAAGGCTGCAGCTCAGACACCCCTGCTCTGCCCACCCCTGCTCTGCCCAGCCTGGGCTGCTCCTTTCAGGGACTGCATAAGCTCAAGCAGCAGGAGCTGAAATCCATGCCTGGTACATCCACCAGGCCAGAAGGGTGATCCCATCACTCTCTCAGATGATTTGAGCTGGGCTTAACTTCTAAGACTCATCCAAGATGAAAAAAACCCATTTCTCAATGGCTTTCACCAGTTTCAGGAGCTAAGAAACCAAGTCCTGGCCCATCTTCAGTGTGCCCTTCCTGGTGGGAAAGCTGATCCCTTGGATGTTGGAGCCATGGATCACTATGGTAACATCATAATTGACATTTCTGGGGGATTATGGAGTCTGAAAGTCATAAACTTAATGAAAGTATGTTTTTATTGCACTTCAACTTCATCTCTGATTAAATCAAATTTGCATAATGGAAAGTTATTACATTTCCACGTTTCTAATTTCCCTTCCACCCCCCGCTCCCTTTGACTCCTTGTGCCAAGTGTGTCTGAGGTTTTGTCTGCAGCCAGGGCTCTCAAGGCGCCTGAGCCACAGCCGGGGTGAAAAATGCTTTAATAAGTGGTGTGAGAGGAGGCCAGGAAGGGGAGCCCTGAGAGCTGGGTGCTCCGTGGTGCCTGCACAGCCTCTCCTTCCTCCCCAGCGAGCAGAGCAAGGCAGCACCTCTGCTCTGAAGGGCTCCGTGCAGGGAGAGCTGCTGGAAGTAATTTATCAGGGAGAGGCCAAGCGCTCTGCCCGTCCCCAGCCTCACCTCTGCACAGCATTTTTAGCAGTGAATGTTTTTATTTTCAATAAACAAAGCTCCCAGCCCTGCCAGCAGGTGAATGGGAATGTGTTCAGGAATGTGATGATCCCCCTGAGCAGCCCTGGGAGAAACCTCGTGGCCTTGCCAGGAGGGTGGGACAGGAACAGGGACAGTGACAGGGGGAGGGACAGGGATTGGGACAGGGAGAGGGAGAGGGAGAGGGAGAGGGTGGGTAGAAAAACACTGCAGCAGGTGAATGGGAATGTGTTCAGGAATGTGATGATCCCCCTGAGCAGCCCTGGGAGAAACCTCATGGCCTTGGCTTTGCCAGGAGGGTGGGACAGGAACAGGGACAGTGACAGGGGGAGGGACAGGGATTGGGACAGGGAGAGGGAGAGGGAGAGGGAGAGGGAGAGGGAGAGGGTTGGGACAGGGATGGGATAGAGACAGGGAGAGGGACAGGGAGAGGGACAGGACAGGAACAGGGACAGTGACAGGGAGAGGGACAGGGATTGGGACAGGGATTGGGACAGGGAGAGGAACAGGGAGAGGGAGAGGGACAGGGACAGGGACACAGACAGGGATGGGACAGGGATTACAGGAACAGGGACGGGACAGGGACAGGGACAGGGATTGGGACAGGACAGGGATTGGGATAGGGACAGGGACAGGGGCAGGTATAGGGACAGGGATGGGACAGGAAGGGGACAATGACAGAAACAGGACAGGGATGGGACAGGACCGGGACACGGAGGGTGCCACCTGCCAGCCCAGCGTGGGGACAGGGCAATGCTGTTTGAGCATTGCTGTGGGAGCCACAGAGCCCTGCTGGGATCAGGGACAGTGCTCCAAGGAATGGAGAGCCTGAGGTGTGGGACGTGCCGGGGTGTCCTCTGCTGGGGTGGCAGCCCCAGGGTCAGGGGTGTGCCATCCAGGGATGTGAGACATTTCCTACAGACATCCCTGGGGACTCTCCCCTGGTTCCTGTGCACTCCCCAGGCACTGACACCTCAGTGCCTGCAGGTCCAGCTGTGTTTCCCACACTTTGGGAAGCCTGCACCTCCCCAGAGCTGTGCAGGCACTGCTGCCCTAATTCCCCCCCCTTCAGGGATGTCCTGAAAGCTCTGGTGTCCCTGGTGTCCCTGGTGTCCCTGGCTCATCCCCTGAGCCCAGAGCAGCCCCAGCTCCTGGGGAAGGGGCAGAGCTGAGCCCTGGAGCCAAGGGCTGTAAATCCATGCATTTCCCACCTCCCTCCTGCTCCATCCCTGGCTCAGCCTGCTCCCAGGGCTGTCACTGCAAACCAGGGCTCCCCCTGCCTCTGTCACCTCATCCTGCCCCTCGTGTCCCCCAGCAAAGGAGCTGCAGGCAGAGCTCCCCTGGCCCCACGGCCCTCAATCATGTTTTGGTTAAAAAAACCCAAATCTGCTCTCCTCCCCATCCAGGGTTAGGGTTCCCTCCTTCCTCTCGGGCTCCTGCACCCCTGAGCAGCAGGGATCCAATGCAGGGAGCAGGAAAGAGCTCCACACTCTGCTGTTGGAGCTGGGAAATCCCCCAGGGATCATCAAATCCAGAGTCTGCACCCATGGAGGAGCTGCACAAATGCAGGAGGAGCAGCAGGGGAATATTCTGGGCACTACCAGAGGTGTGTCTGCTTGCCTCCAGGCAGAGAAGGTCCAGCTACAAAACACCAGCTCCTTGGAGAACACTCAACTCCACGCTTTCCTCTCACAGAAAAAAATGAAAGAAAGATTTCAGCTTTCTGTGAAATTTCCAGCCCCTGCTCCAAAGCACACAAGAGCTGGAATTATTCAAAGAATGAGTCTCCAGTGTTCCTTGTCTTATCAAAATGAGGCCTTTTGTCTCCAGCTCAGGCTCAGAAATAGCAGAGTTGTGTGGATGAGACACAGCAGAACGCTTCAGCCTCTGCCAGAACCCCGAGGTGGAAAATTTCAGCCCAAAGATGCAAGTGTGGCAGAGGAGGAGGGAGCTGAGGGCAGGGCTGTGCCATGGGAAGCTCTGAAATTCCCAATCTTCCTGCTGTCCCTGGGAATATCGACATTTCCAGCTCAGGGCTCTGCTGGGTGCTGCAGGACCAGTGCCAGCAGGAGCCAAATCCCCAAGGGATCAGCACCCCCAGCCTGGACTCTGGGTTAGGAATGGCACTGCCAGGGATCCAGGGCAGCCACAGCTGTGCCAGGGCCTGCCCTGTGAGGAGGAGAGGGAAATGTCCCTGACATGGAGAGAGGGAAATGTCCCTTGCAGGAAGAGCAGGAAATGTCCCTGGAAAGAGGAGAGGGAAATGTCCCTGACACAAGAAGGAAATGTCTCTTGCAGGAAGAGAAGGAAATGTCCCTCACAGGAGGAGCAGGAAATGTCCCTGACATGGAGAGAAGGAAATGTCCCTGACATGAGGGGCAGGAAATGTCCCTTACATAAAGAGGAAATGTCCTTGACATGAAGAAAGGAAATGTTCCTGATACAGAAAGCAGGACAGGGAAAAAGGAAAAAAGGAAATGTCCCTGACATGAGGATAAGGAAATGTCCCTGACATGAATAGCAGGACATTTCCCTGACATGAAGAAAGGAAATGTTCCTGATACAGAGAGCAGGAAATGTCCCTCACAGGAAGAAAGGAAATGTCCCTGTCACGAGGAGCAGGAAATGTCCCTGACACGAGGAGCAGGAAATGTCCTTGACACGAGGAGCAGGAAATGTCCCTTATATGAGAAGCAGGAAATGTCCCTGACAGGAGGAGCAGGAAATGTCCCTGACACGAGGAGCAGGAAATGTCCCTGTCACAAGGAGCAGGAAATGTCCCTGTCACCCAGAGCCCAGGCAAGGCGTGCCACGGCTGTGGCTGTGCTGGCAGCACAGCTGCTGATGTGGAAATGCTCTGCCTGGCTGCTCGGGCAGATTCAGTCACCCACGAGTGACAGAGCCCAGGGCAGGCTGGCACATGGGCACGGGGCTGGTGGCTGCAGGAGCGCTGAGCACCCTCAGGGCTTGGGGTGACAGGAGCCATCCTCTTTGCTTGGAACGTGACAGGAGCTTTAGGAGACTGGCACTGCACCCCAAGGAGCAGAGAAGGAAAAATTCAGGAAAGCTAGAAGTTAAAAAAGGTTGTTTTCTTCATAGATTATTGTTAAATTGACATTTTTGAACCCAGTGAGACACAAGCCACTGTTCTGGTGTCCTTCCAGAAGCAGGATCTGCTCTTCTGTGCCCTGCAGCACTGAGAATTCCTCCCCACCATCCTGCTCAGTGCCTGGAAAAGCCAGGAAAAATGGGTGAATCTGTGGCTGGAGCATTTGGTGAAGCCTGGACAGGCACAGCCCAGCCAGGAACAGGTTAAAATCTGTGCAGCTGGTGGAATTCACAGGAAATCCTTAGTGCAAGCAAACAAGCTCTGGCAAATCCAGGTTCCTCCAGTGTGTTCTTAAACGATCCTTTAAGAGTTAAACAAAACAGTGACTGGTGCCTTTTAAACACCAGTGACCTTTCTCATGGTTTTTTTTCCCAGGTAAGTGTATTTTTATGTCGTTCTAAAGTCTTTAAGGTTTGGGAAGTGAATATTTGGAGTGTGGGGTTTGAAAATGCCAGGTGAGCAAAACTCCAATATTGACCAGAGGCTGGATTAGCTCAGGCTGGGATTCCTTTGCTTGCTCCCAAAGCTGGGCAGGCTCCAGCTCCTTGGGATGCTCTCCCAGAGCTCATCCCAGCCCAGGGGCAGCAGGAGGGAGCTCCTGCTCCTCCCCTGCAGGGCACAAGGCCCCCCGAGCTGCTGGGGGGCTTTCACAGAACATAAATCCCAGAATGGGTTGGTGGGAAGGGGCATTAAAGATTGTCCTTAAAGCCATGGCAGGGACACCTTCCACTGCCCCAGGGACACCTTCCACTGTCACTGGTTTCTCCAGCCCTGTCCAGCCTGGCCTTGGGCACTGCCAGGGATCCAGGGGCAGCCCCAGCTGTGCCAGGGCCGGCCCACCCTCACAGGGAACAGTTCCTAATCCCCAAAATCCCATCCAGCCCTGCCCTGTCTGAAGCCATTCCCTGTGTCCTGTCCCCAGCCCTTGCCAATTCTCTCTCTCCACATTTCCTGTAGATCCTTTCAGGTCCTGCAAGGCCACCCTGAGCTCACCCCAAAGCTTCTCCTGCCCAGGTGAGCAGTGCCAGCTGTGCCAGCCTTTCCTGCCAGCAGAGCTGCTCCATCCCTGGCATCACCCTGGAGCCTCCTCTGGGCTCTGCAGCAGCTCCAGGTGCTGCCTGAGCTGGGGCATCTCTGCAGGTGAGATCTGTGCAGGTGAGATCTCTGCAGGTGAGATCTCTGCAGGTGAGGTCTGTGCAGGTGAGGTCTGTGCAGGTGAGATCTGTGCAGGTGGGGCAGAATCCCCCCTCCCCTCCCTCCTGCCCACGCTTTCCCCTCCCATTGAAATTCTTGTTTGTTGAAACCTCTGCTTCTGTGTCCATGGCCTGATTTCAGTGGGGAGGAGATCCAGGTGCTGAGGGGGTCAGCAGACCCGGGTCACCTCTTCCCAGTTGTGGAAGAGTTGTGAGAAAGCATCACCTCTGCCTTCCTGCGTGGGACACAGCTCCTGGAGGCAGGTGGGAGTGATGGGCGTCACAGGACAAGGTCAGTGCAGGGCTGGAGCTTCTGGAAACCACTGCTGGCTTTGCTGCCACGGCTCAGGGCTCAGCTTCTGGCTCAGGACTTCTGCAGAGCTTTAATCCTCAGCCTCCTGGCCAGATGGCTCAGCGAGGGTGTCCCCGAGCAGGAGGCTGCAGGCAGAGCCTCCAGGAGGATTTTTGACCCCTTTGGCTCAGTGTCCTCACCCACCCAAGGCGGTTCTGCTCCATTTCCAGCACCCTGGGAGCCAGGGCTTGGAACACACAGCTCCCTCCTCCTGCTGCCCTGGCTGTGCCTTCCTGGGCACCTCCCAGAGCCCCAGCCCAAGGACTGGAGGGGAACACCTCTCACCCAGCTGCTCGCTGAGGGAAAGCAGCATTCCTAAGGATGGGGATGATTTCCTGGGTGGGTGCAGCGGGACAGGCTGGCCAGGGCTGACAAGAGAGCCCTGCTGAGGTGGGACCCGTGCCCAGCACCTCTGTCCTGCTGTCCTGCTGAGCCTGGAGAGGCTCCAGGCCCCTGGATCACCCTGCCACAGGAGATGAAAGGCACGGAGTGTGTGAAGCTCCAGATAGGAGGGATGGAGAGGGAACAAACACCGGGGAGCTTCAGCAGGAAGGGAAGCAGTAATCCCTTGGCTGCTTGACAGGGAGCTGCCAGTTCTGCAGCGAGCCACGTCTCCAGCCTGCAGAGTTGGACAGGATTGTCCCAAATAACCAGGCTTCCGTCAGAAAATTCCCATTGCTCTGCGCTCTGGAAGAGCACGAGCCCAGACTCTCCTCGCAGAGGAGGAGCATCCCCCAGGGAGCTGAGCTGTGGGGTGGAGCAGGTGCCTCTGAAGGAATCAATAATGATGGATCTGCCGGTGCCCGTTGGTCAGTGCCGGTCGGTGCCGGTCCGAGCGGGTCGGTCCCGTTTGGTCCGTTCCTTTCGGTTCCGAGTGGGTCTGTCCCGGTTCTGGTCGGTGCCGGTCAGCGTGGGTCTGTCCCGGCCAGTGCCGGTCGGTTGTGCTCGGTCCGTTGGGTCCCGTTGGGTCCCGTTGGGTCCCGTTCGGTTCCGTTCGGTCCCGTTGGGTCCCGTTCGGTCCCGTTGGGTCCCGTTGGGTCCCGTTCGGTCCCGTTGGGTCCCGTTCGGTTCCGTTCGGTGCCGCGGGCGGTGCGTTACTGCCCCCTAGCGGTGCTGGCCGCGGGCCGCCGCCTCCGGGCGCTGCTCCGGGCCCGCCGATCCCATCCCTGATCCCACCCGATCCCACCCGTGATCCCATCCCTGATCCCAAACATCACCCCTGATCCCACCTGATCCCATCCCTGATCCCAATCCATCACCCCTGATCCCACCTGATCCCAACCATCACCCCTGATCCCCCCCCCTCCCCCCCCACCTGATCCCAACCATCCCCCCTGATCCCCCCCTATCCCACCCCAGTCCCACCCCCGATCCCTACTAACCCCACCCAGTCCCATCCCACTCTCATCCCGATCCCATTCCCATCTCACCCAATCACACCCACTCCCATCCTGCCACCTGCTCCCTCCCGGTCCCTCCCACTCCCACACGATTTCTCCTGATCCCATCCCACTCTCATATGTTCCACTCTGCTCCCACCCACTCCCATCCCATCCCACCCCACCGGATTGCACCCTACGCTCCCCCACTCCCATCTGCTCCACCCAATCCCATCCTGCTCCCAGCCTCTCCCATCTGCAATCCCCATTGTTTTATTTCCTCCTGCTCCAGGCCTGACAGGGAAAGGTTTGTGGAGGGGGATCAGATCCGTGCTGGGATTCATCCCTGGAGCAGAGCAGCTCTGCCTGTACCCAAATCTGTCCCCAACACCATTTTTTCCCTCTCCAAGGAGGAAATTAGGGAACAGCATCATTAACTGGCCCTGCCCCTCCAAGTGACAGCCATAGTGGCATGGCCCTGCTCTGAGGACAAGGATTCCCACCCAGACAGGACTGGGAGAGGAGAAATTTCCCTTATTTGGGAAAGAACAGCTGAGCCAGGTTTCCAGCGGAGCATCAGGAATTCAGAGTGCGATTTTCCTCCTCAAACCTGTCTGCTGAGAGAGACAGGAATGGGTCAGGACAATGAGTTCCATTCAGGAACAAGTGCTTCCTGGGCTGAATGCGTTCTGCAGGGATCCAGCGTGCTGCCAGCAGCTGGATGTGCTGCAGAGCCTGCTGAGAGCGGGAGCACAGCGAGCCTGGCAGCAGCCTTCCTGTCAGGAGAGGCACTTCCAGACTGAAACCAATGGGGAATGCTCAAATACGCAGGGAAATCAAGCAGGAACCAGGAGGGGGTAGAAAATAGATCATGGAGCTCTGGAGGAACAGCTGGAGTAAATTAAGGCAGGTAATTGGAGCAGGATAAGGTGGGTGAGCAGCGAGGCTGGAAGGAGCTATTCTTAGTGCAGGCATTTACTCATCAGCACATGGAATCCTGCTCCTGGCTGGGCTGCCAATGCTTCTGTCACTTGGCTGGCTCCACTTGTTATCCCAAGCCTTGGTGGCACCTGTCTGGATGTGTCCCAAGCCTGAGGTCACACCTGTCCAGAATCTGGGGTAGCACCTGTCTGGAGGTGTCCTCCCATGTCCAGAGCTGGGGGAGCCACAAGCTGCAGGGTGCAGGGAGGGGGAGCGCAGCAGTCCCAGCCCAGGGGAGGGGACAGTCCCACTGGGATGCTGTGGGAATGGTTTGGCTTTGCTTTGGAGCCCAGAGGAGCAGGAGCTGATCCTTTTTTGACTTTGTGTGGTTCAGCTTCTGTTGGATTTCCCAGGAGATGCAGAGGACTCCTGGATGTGACACATTGCCACATGGGGACAGCGACCTCGGCACAGCTGCTGGGAGCCAGGGGAGAGCAGTGTCCCCCACAGGGCCACAGCCCCCTGAGCAGGGGCAGCCACCACCCCTGCTGTCCCCAGGTCATGCTGAGGAAGCAGCACTGCCTGTTGGCAGCCGAGCTTCGTGGTGGAAACAACTTTTCTGAATGTTCCCAGCCCTGGGAGTGACACCCTGGGGGGGTTAGTCCAAGGTGGAATGGCTCATTCCCATCTCCAGGCCGTGGCAGGGGTGTAGTGGCTCATTCCCTTCTCCCTGGGTCTCGTTCTTGTGGCTGCACTGAGGATTTGTGGTTTGAGCTCCACACATCCCTGCCAGTGTCTGTCACAAAATTCATGGGTTTCATTCCTCCAAGAGGAACCACTGACTCAGAGGGAACAACCACTTAGGCCAGTTAAGTCTCCTCCATTTGATCTAAATATCAATTAATACAAATGATTGGAATGAAACAACCGTGCTCCAAACCCTTCTTATCCCTCAGCTGTAGAAGAAAACAATTCCGAGTAAATCCCTTCGTTAAACACCGAAGGGAGGGGCCGGGATTACAGCACGTCTGTAAACAAGGGAACAAACAGGCTGATCTAATCTCATAAAAGAACCAAGAAAGTGTCGAGGGACCGGGCTGTGTGTGACTAATAAAGGGCTGATAAGTAAATAATAACTAATTAATGGCTGAATATCGAGGGCTGCCAATGGGGGCAGGGGACGTGGGGAGCTGCTGGGGCTTAAACCATATTTTGTAAGGCCTTTCTTTTACAGTATCTTATATTTTATAGTATCCTATCTTTTATAATATCTTATTTTT
Organism: Passer montanus; assembly: GCF_014805655.1. Taxonomy (NCBI): domain Eukaryota; kingdom Metazoa; phylum Chordata; class Aves; order Passeriformes; family Passeridae; genus Passer; species Passer montanus. The sequence goes on from NW_024361386.1 coordinate 253,834, forward strand.
TATAGTATCTTCACTTGTATGTAACTCAGAGTGGGAAAAGAAGGTTTCTTGTCCCCTCCATGCCCTTTCCCCCAGCCCAGCCTGCGTGGGCAGCAGCAGCAGCAGAGGGGATGTGCTCCCCCACACCTGCCCCTCTCCACGTGTCCCTGCAGCCCAGAGGGACAGCAGCCGTGACACAGGGCTGGGGACAGGCTGCTGGCACGCCACTGCCGGAAAATGCATTTCATAAATCAAATTATTGCCTCTGCTGCGCCCCAGAGCACCCCTGGAAATTTAAGGTGTCTCCTTAAAAAGTAAATAGGAAAATAAATGCAGGAGGGCAGAGAATGAGGCTGGTGGGGAAAGGTGGAGCAGAGTGTCCTGGCAGTTTAAGGGAGGACTTTAAAGATCTGTGGTTTTGGTGGTTTTGCTGGAGAAAAAATGAAAATCTAGAGACCATTGCTATCCTGGGGTTAGTAAAGCTAGAAAAGACCTATTGCTTGTGCATCCTGAAAAATCCAGCTGGTTATTTTTGGGGGTGGGAAGAGAGCTTCGTGCTTGCTCTTCCGAGAAGAGCAGAAACACATTGCCTGTGCTGATGGCATTTTGTCCCTGGAACTCATCCCACAGCTGATCACTCCATCACAGCAAAGATTTACTCCAATGGCTTCTGTGTTTTATAACATTTACCAACAGTCTCGCTCTGCTTGCTGGGAGCTCGAGGAGTGGGCAGTGCCCCCAGCACAGCCCCAGGAGCTCTGCTGCTCTCCCTGGAAAAGGATTTGTCAGCAGAGGTCAAAGCTTTATTCCTGCAGGCCACAGAGTGGAAACAAACAGTCAGGGCTGGAGCGAAGGAGCCTTTTAGCTGCTCTGTCCCGGGGCAATGGGTTTGTCAGGCCCAGAATTGTCTGGCACTGACAGCTGAGGAGCAAAGCTGAGCTCACCTGGGCTGTGTGATGGGCTCTTGTCCCCAGCCTGTCTGCTCGCCCTAAGGAGCACTCCCAGTGCAGGGAAAGGCTCCTGCAAAGGGCTCAGTGCAGGCGGTGTTTGCTGCCTGAGAGGCTGCCTGGGGGTTACTGCTGCTCAGAGAGGGAGGGCAGGGCCAGCAGGGCACAGGGGCTGAGCCCAGAGCCACAGAATCACAGAAATCACAGAGCCACAGAATCACAGAATTCACAAGATCACAGGATCACTGGGTTGGAAGAGACCTTCAAGACCATCGAGTCCAACCCAGCCCCAACACCTCAACTGAACCCTGGCCCCCAGTGCCACATCCAGGCTTTGTTAAACACACCCAGGGATGGTGACTGCACCACCTCCCCGGGCAGCCACTCCAGAACTTTATCACCCTTGCTGTAAAACACTTTTTCCTAACATCCAACCTATATTTTCCTTGGTTCAGCTCAAGGCTGTGTGCTCTGGTTCTGTCAGAGCCACTGAGCTGAGCCCAGAGCGGGACAAAAAGTCTTGGGGACCCCTGGGTGAAGATCTGCAGGGTGAAGATCTCCAGCACTCTGGGAAAAGGGGTCCCAACAAGGCTCTCAGGTGGTTCCTGCCCCTTTCAAAACCTCGATGTCCCTCATGTCACAGGAGGAAAGGAATCCTACAAAGCCATGGATGTGCCTCTCCTGCCTCTGGAGCACAAAATGCCCTGGAGCACAAAGAGCCCTGGGCCCAACAAAATCCTGGGAGTTTTCTGCACCCTGCAGTTCAGTTCTTAGGGAAAAGGAGGAGAGCAGGGATCCACAGCTCCTCACAGCCTGCGGGCTCCAGGCAGGCTGAGCTTCAGAGATCTCCTCAGGCAGGAGCTGCAGCAGTGCCTGAGAGCCCTGGGGGTGTCATTCGGGGTGGATTTGTCTGACAGCCTTTTAAACCTGTCTATATTTCTTGTGGCAACGAGTTCCCCACCAAGGCAGTGTTCAATAAATGCTCCTTTCTGGAGCCTGCCACGCTCAGGTGGTTTTGTTTCCCTGCTGGCTTTGCATGACAGAGCAAACCTCAGGACACCTTGGAAAATGTCTGTGCCAAGCACCCAACTCTTCTCCTGATGGATTCCCTTGGTCCTGGGGGTTAAGAGGTTGTGGAGAGAAACCTGAGCTGAGTTGGGCAGTCAGAGGTGGCACCTCACTCCTCACTGACAGCAGGACCCTTCCAGAACATCAGCTGGAGCCTCATCATCATCATCATCATCATCATCATCATCATCATCATCATCATCAATCATCTCATCATCTCATCTCAATCTCATCTCACCCCACCCCTTACCATGGCAGGGACACCTCCCCCTGTCCCAGGTGCTCCCAGCCCCAATGTCCAGCCTGGCCTTGGACACTTCCAGGGATCCAGGGGCAGCCCCAGATGCTCTGGGAATTCCATCCCAGCCCCTGCCCACCCTCCCAGCCAGGAATTCCCAGTTCCCAATCTCCCATCCAGCCCTGCCCCCTGGCAGTGGGAGTCATTCCCTGGGTCCTGTCCCCCACTCCTTGTCCCCAGTCCCTCTCCAGCTCTCCTGGAGCCCCTCACGCACTGAAAGGTCACATTAAGGTCCCCCTGGAGCCTTCTTGTTCAGCTTCCCTCTTGGTACAGGCCTGAGGAATTCGGGCAGGTTTTGTGGTCAGGTTTTGTGCTACTTCTGAGCCCTCAGTGGAGCAGGAGCAGGAGGAGGAGGAGGAGCAGCTCCTCCTGCCCACCTGCAGGGTCAGCAAAGAGGGCTGTCCCCTGCCACACCCATGGATGTACAGGCTGAGGGATATTCCAGTGCTCAGGGATTGCTCTGGCTCGAAGGTTTTCTTTCTGCCTTTTCTGTAATTGTATCGATGTGGGGAAAAAAAAAAAATGTAAATAGGAATTTTAATAAAAGTAGAGCAGTAAGCAGATCTAATCTCTAACCTTTTGAAATATGAAGAAGCTGCTTTATCTGCGAGGAAGCACAATCTCTCCCCAGCAGAGATGGGAATTTGTGGGAGTTAAATTAACTAAGGCAGTGCTCCCCTCTTGCTCGTTGAATGTAAACGAAGCATATTGAGGATTATTGCAAAGGGAGAATTAATAAAAACAGAAAGGGAAAGTTTCAGAGCCAGGCATGTTTGCTAATCGTTTCCCAGGCACAGGGAGAGCAGCCTGGGGTCCCAGCAGCTCCTTCCCTGCTTCCACGGAGAAACAGGAGAAATCCTGTGGAAGGCCTTGCACAGGGAAGCAGGGAGCTGCTGGAGGGAGGAGTGCTTGCAATTCCCCGGTTCCCTCTGCACGCAGCTCTGCAAAGAAAATCCTATCCACACCGGGGTCCTGGGCCTCCAGCTCTGAGTTTGGGGTGTCACTTGTGTCCCCCCCTTTACCCACTGTGTGCTGCTCGTGGGATGGGCTTCGATGGCCCTTCCAACCCAAACCATCCCAGGCTTTGGTGATAATTTCTCCTGTAATTGCTGCATTTTCTGAAGAAGTTTGGGGTCCCCAGGGCCGGAAGCCCAGGCAGAAGCTGCTCCTTGCCCAGCTGGGATGCTCCTTCCTCCTCTCCTGGGCCACGGTGCTGGCTGCAGGCAGCAGCAATTGGGCTCCTGAAGTGCTCCTTTGTCTGCTCGGAGGAGTGGATTGGCAGCAGCACAAAGACCTCAGGGAAATAATTCCCATTAAGGCAGGGGCACCCTGCCTGAGCAGTGCCTGCCCAGCCCCAGAGCTGTTCCTCCCACTGCCCCCTGCTCGGGATGTGTGATTGTTCGTGCCCGTGGCAAGGACTGCCCTGGCCTGCCGTGCACACCGTGCTCCCATCCCACGCTCTTTTCTCAATGTGCAAGCCTGGGGTTCTGCTTTCTTTGGTCTCCCTCTCAGCCTTGAAAAATATCCTGATTTCAGAGAGCTCTCAGCTCTATTCAAAGGACTTCTGAATCCTCCCATTTTCCAGCCATTCACCCGGCCTGTGAGCGACTGGCAAGAGCTGGCTCGTCCCTGGGGGCTTTAGAAAATGAATAAAATTCACCTGTAAAGAGAAACAGAGGGACTCAGGGAGCCTGGGAGCAGATGTGTCACTCTCTGAAATCCCTGCCATGCCTGAGGAACTCATTTGCTTTCTGGACAAACCTACCTGCCTGGCACAGGGGCTGAGGGAGGGGCTGGCACCTGGCAGGAGCTCTCCTGGAAAACCCCTGTGTCTTTATCAGGCCGTGGAGTGAGCCCTGCACTTGGCATCCAGGAATCTCCTGAGATGGGAGGGCCCCACAGGATCACCCAGTGCAGCCCTGGCCCTACCCAGACCCCAAAAACCCCACCCTGGGCATCCCTGGATGTCCAAATGCTCCTGGAGCTCTGGCAGCCTCGGGGCTGTGCCCATTCCCTGGGCAGTGCCAGCACCCTCTGGGGAAGAACCTTTCCCTAAATCCATCCCAAAACTGCCCTGGCCCAGCTCAGGCTGTTCCCTGGCTCTGTCCCTGTCCCAGGGAGCTGCAGCCCCTCGAGAGCACCAGGGCTGTGATGGTGTTGGTGTCCCCAGGCTGTGATGGCATTGGTGTCCCTCAAGCTGTGATGGATTGATGTCCCTCAAGCTGTGATGCCATTGCTGTCCCTCAAGCTGTGATGGCATTGGTGTCCCCAGGCTGTGATGGCATTGGTGTCCCCAGGCTGTGATGGCATTGGTGTCCCCAGGCTGTGATGGATTGATGTCCCCCAGGCTGTGATGGCATTGGTGTCCCCAGGCTGTGATGGCACCAATGTCCCCCAGGCTGTGATGGCATTGGTGTCCCCAGGCTGGGATGGCGTTGGTGGCTGTAATGGATTGGTGGCCCCCAGGCTGTGATGGCATTGGTGTCCCCAGGCTGTGATGGCACCAATGTCCCCCAGGCTGTGATGGATTGATGTCCCCCAGGCTGTGATGGCATTGGTGTCCCCCAGGCTGTGATGGCACCAATGTCCCCCAGGCTGTGATGGATTGGTGTCCCCAGGCTGTGATGGCACCAATGTCCCCCAGGCTGTGATGACATCGATGTCCCTCAGGCTGCCCAGCCCCGTGTGAGGACAGCCCTGGGTGAGCTGAGACAGGATGAGCTCTGGGATCACACATCTTCTGAGCCCTGGCAGGCTGCAGATGAGCTCCTGGCTTCTGCTGCTGATGGAAACATCCGGATAAAAGGGTCTGAGCCAAGGGTGAGAGGTGTGGGGACACGTCACCTCAAGGCTGGTTGTCCTGCGCTGTCCCTGGAGGCCTGCCTGAGGTGGGGTGGACACAGGAACGGGCTGCAGAGCCTGGGAGCCCTCTGAGTGTCACATTGCTGGGCTCGGAGGCAGCTAATCAGTGCTAATTACTCTCATCTCTCTGCTGTTATCACCTGCGCCCAGGCCTGGCTGGTAATGACCGTGCAAGGTGGGGATGTTGAGCCTGGCTCCTTCCATCTGCTCCTCTGCTGGCTCCTCCCGGCTCAGGCTGGAGCTGCAGGGCGATCCGGACGGAGCAGAAGCTGCTGGGTGTGCCAGATCCCAGGAAAAGCAGCTCTGTGGGACACTGATGGAGCAGCGCCCGGCTGGGAGCTGGGACAGGAGCTGCCCTGGTGGCAGGGACAGGCTGTGCCATGCTGCTGATGGAAGTGACAACAGGGACTCTAATGACACGGAAAAGAACAGCTCCCACTGCTCTCCCTTCTGTGCACATGCGGCCAGATCAAGGAAATTAACCCCTGACAGCCCAGGGCCCTGCACAGCCAGCTGTGCCCCCAGGTGTGCGCTGCCCTCCCGGGCTGAGCAGCCCTGGGGGAGCCCCAAAACTGCAGTGGCAAAGGCAGGGGGGCAAAGCAGATCTAATGATCTTCCCCAGACTGGAGACCTGGAGAGAAAGAGAAGAGAAACCCACACTGAGGTCTCTCCAATCCCCTCCTTCTCCCTGCATCCCCAGGGCTGCCACAGTTTGCAGAGAATGTTTGGAGGGTTTCCTTTGTGCTGGATTTTCTGTTGATATCAAGAAAGATCCTGCAAGAAAAATGGAGAGGTGATTTATAAGGCTGGACTGACAGGACAAGGGGGAACAACTTCAAACCAAAAAAGGGGAAATTTAGGTTGGGTATTAGGAAAATTTGGGGTTTTGCAGAATTGCAGTGGTAAAAGCACTTTCTAAAGGTTTCTCTGTGAGCAGAGCTGGATAAATAACGAGGAATTTCTCATTTGCTGTAGAAATTTCTCTGTCTTCTGCTTCAGATGGCTCCATTTGAAGGGAGTGCACTGCTGCTGTGCCTGGCCAACGCTGGGGACAGCTCAGGGAAGTCCCTGCACCTCTCCCAGGAGTGCTGGTGGCACCTTTCCTGCACAGGTAGGCACTTTATCTGCCCAGCTGGGCAGATCACAGCCTGGCCTGGCAGCCTCCTGCCCCTGAGTGAGACACAACGGGAGCCAGGGACAGGTGAAACTGCAGGGCAGGGACAGGTGAGAGCGGCAGGGCAGGGACAACTGCACCCGGCTGAGCAATGGGAACAGGGAGAAAGAAACGAGAGGTTCCCATGGGGAAGGAGAATCCCAGCTCCTCAAATTGTACAAAACCATACAAACCACAGAGCCCTCTCAGGCAGCAGGGAGCAAACCAACCATGAAAAGCTGGTGAAATGTCCCTGTTTCACTCCGGTTTCTTGTCCTGTCCTTTGGGACAGCTGCTCAGAAGCTGCAGGAGAAGCTGAGCACATCTGGCCCTGCCTGTGTGAGGCCCTGCCACCCCTGTGCCCACTTGCTCCCCTGGCATTGCCCTGCTTGCTGCTCAGCCTCTTTTGTACCTGGAACAAGCAGCTCCTGCCTGGGACAGAGCCGGGATCCACCCATCCCTCTTCAGGCAAGGAGGAATCCAGCTCCAAGGAAATAACCCCCCAAACTCCTCTTAGGAGCTTTTTGTAGCTACATTAATTTTAGAAGGAAAATTAGGTCCGAAGTGCTGGGCTCATTTTAATGAAGATTCACGGTCACAACTGAATCCCCTGACGAGGAGGAATCAGCTTTTGAGCACATCAGAGTCTTCAGAAACTCCTCTCAAAGTCATCAGAGGCCGATGAGGGGTGAGGGAGGGATGCTGGGGAGGAACTGGATTTCGGGACTTGGTGAACCTGCACTTCCCTTCCCCGCCTGCAGCCGCGGCAGCTCCGGCACGGAGATGAAAGCACCCGGCGAAGAAGATAAACAAGAAAACAGCTCTGGAACAGTCACGCTGCCAAAAAACAACCCGGGGAGGATGGGACGGGAGATGAAAGAGAAAGTGCTGGAGGTTTTGGAGTGACTTGCAGGTGGGGATGGGGCTGTCACAGAGTCCCTGTCACACAGCTCGGCGGGCACGGGGGCAGTGCAGCTCAGGCATTTTCCCCCACGAGCATCTCAGCCTCTGGCCTTCCCTCCACAGCCAGCAGCGCGGCTCCAAATCCCAGCAAAGTCCCAGAAATCCAGCGCTGCTCCTTAGGGACCCTTCCCTTCTTTTCACATTTGCTTCAGCTTCTTCTCTCCCGTATTTTGGCCCCAGGCAAGGCAATGGGATTATACCGGGCATCCAGGGAAGATCTGTCCTTCTTTAGCTTGCTCTGGCGTTGATAAATTGAGCAGCAGGCGGCAGAGGCATCTGGGTGGGGTTTCGTGGTCCCCTCGGTGCGATAAAGCTGTGCTGGCCCCACAGGAGCACGGGGAGTCCAAGCCCAGCCGGCTCAGGAGGCTGGGCAGGCACGGAGGAAGAGACAATCTCAGCCCCCAAATACCCTGCAGGGCAGAAAACCTGACCCTCAGCGCTTCACCAGGCACTCTCTGTGCCCTTGTTTGGTGTAAGGACAGAGGTCTGTCTTGTTTCTGTCTCAAAACCACTGGATCTTTTCCCCAAGGACTGCCTGCAGCAGGAAGCCTTGCCCAGCTGGGAGAGGACGCTGGGTTTTCCAGTGGCAGCTCCTCTCCCCTGAGCAGAGCCCTGCAGAGACCCCAGTCCCTGTGCAGGGATCAGCCAGGTGAGGGAAGGACCTGGATTGTTCCCTCTGGGTGCCCCCACACTCTGCAAAGCCTTGCAGAAGCAGGGTCAGAGCCTCAAGGCAGCCCAGGGCTGAGGATGCTTTCTGTGGTGAATTTGTTGGGGACACGTGGAAGGCCCACAGCGTTTGGAGATGGCCTCCTGACAACAGCAGTGAAATGTGCTTTGCAGCCTTTGGTGTCAGGGTTTGGCAGGGGAATCATCCCCAGGAGGGGCTGGGCTCAGGGTGCTGGGGTTCAGAGGGGTGCCTGCACTAAGGCAGCTCAGGCTGGCCCACGCTGGCCTCAGGCTGCCTCCCTGTGCCTCAGGCTTGGGCACTGCCCGTGGTGTGCATTCACCTGGGCACCTCCCTCAGCTGCAGCTCTCAGCAGCCATGGAAGGGTAACATCCCTCCCTTCTGTGAGCAATGAAGTGGTTTTCCATTTCCCCAGGTGCTCCCCAGCACCAGAGCAGCTTTGGAAGGCAGAGCTGAAGCTTTCTTTGCCAGCCTCACAGTCTGTGGGCTCTCCTAAGGGAGTTATCAAATGAGCTGTGGGCACTCACACCTTGGTAGCTTGAGGAAATGATTCCCACAGGGTGCAAGATGGGATTTTTAGGGGTGCTTCTCCCTTTCCATTGCTCCCTTCCTCCTGCACTGCTCTCCTGAACACTGTCTGCAGCTGCAGGGCTCCCCTCAGTTCCCACCTCCTTGCTGGGGTTCCTCGCTGTCCTCTGTGTGTCCTTTCAGCTGGCAGCACCTTGGCTTCTTCAGGAAATGCCCTTAGAGGCTTTAGTCGGGTTTGCAGTGGGACACCATTCTGCCTTGGTGGCTGTGGCTCACAGCAGTGAAAGCTGCTGTGCCTGAAGGGATCTTTGCTCACACAACCTGTGGTGGCTGTGCCCAGGCACTGCCCTGCGACAGGGACAGGGTCACATACACCTGAAGGGGCTGCATTCCTGCCGAGCCCCACGGGGACCACACCCCGGGGACAGGTAGAGGATCTACAGCCCACACACACCTTTAGGGACCATAACCCTGCCAGGACCACACCCCCGGGGACAGGCACAGGGTGCTCACCCCACACACACCTTTAGGGACCGCATTCCTGCCCATGCCTGCCAGGATCACATCCCCGGGGCACAGCTACGATGGCATTCACCACATCCCTGCCAGGACCACCTCAGATCACCAGGGACAGGTCCAGTGGCCGCTCACCACATCCCTGCCAGGATCACATCCCGGGGCACAGCTACAGTGGCATTCACCACATCCCTGCCAGGATCACATCCCCGGGGCAGAGATACAGTGGCATTCACCACACCCCTGCCAGGACCACATCCCGGGGGACAGGTAGGGGGTCCTCACCCCCCACACCTTTCGGGACCGCATCCCTGCCAGGACCCGCACACCCCGGGGGGCACGCACAGGCTCCGCACCGCGCACACACCTCCGCGTACCCCCCGCCCCGCGCCCCTCCGGAGCCCCCCGGTCCCCGGCGCTGCCCCGGGCGGTGCGGGCGGCGGTGCCGGGCTGCCGGCGGAGCGCCTCGCCATGGGGCCGCGGCACCTGCTGCTGCCGCTGCTCCTGCTGTCCCTGCAGCTCCTGGCCCTGCTGCTGCTGCTGCCCGCGCAGGCGGCCGGGCCCCCCCGCGCCAAGGGCAACCGGACCCAGGGGGCGGCGGCGCCGCGGCGGACCCCCAAGCCGGGCAAGGAGCTCCTGAACCAGACGCTGGCGGGCCCGGGGGCCGCCGCCCCCACGGCGCTGCCCGGGCGCGGCAAGGGCGCGGGGGGCGGCAAGGCAGCCCCCGGAGGCGGGGGCGGCGGCGGGGGCTCGGCCCCGGCGCACGAAACGTGCTGGGGGTACTACGACGTGAGCGGGCAGTGGGACAAGGAGTTCGAGTGCAACAACAGCCTGACGGGCTTCCGCTACTGCTGCGGCACCTGCTTCTACCGCTTCTGCTGCAACAAGCGCGCCGAGAAGCTCAACCAGAGCCTGTGCCGCAACTACAAGAGCCCCGAGTGGGCCCACCCCACCACGGCCAGCGGCGCCCTGCCCGCCGACGGCGGCGACGGAGGCGACGGGGACGCCAACAAGTACGACCCGGACAAGGACAGCACCAACGCCACCGTCTACATCTCGTGCGGGGCCATCGCCTTCGTGCTCATCGCCGGCGTCTTTGCCAAGGTGGCCTACGACAAGGCGCGGCGCCCGCCCCGGGAGATGAACATTCACAGGTGAGCTGCTTCCCCTGCTCGCCCTCAGTGAGCTCCCCCTTGGCAGAGTGTGCTCAGGGATTCTCAGTGCGCTGCCCAGCCAAGGGTTCTTCTGAGTGTCCAACCCAGGGTCCTCCTTTTGAGTGTCCAGCCAAGGGTGTTCCTTTGGAGTGTCCAACCAAGGGTGTTCCTTTTGAGTACCCAGCCAAGGTTTCTCCTTTTGAGTGTCCAACCAAGGGTCCTCCTGCTGAGTGCCCAACCAGTTCCCAGCTGTGCAGCCTGTCCGAGAGTTTCCCGTTGTATGGCTCCTCCAGGGATTCTCCCTGTGGATTTGCTGTCCAAGGGCTCAGTTTTTACACCGCTGTCCAGGGGTTCTCCTGCTGCACTCTGTGCCCAAGGAGTCTCCCTGTGAAGCACCCACTCGGGTCTCTATGCTTTGCTCTGGCTCTCCATGAGTTTCCCCTGCCAACCCTTCCAAGGCTTTCCTTCCCCAGTGCCACGGCTCTCCGACGGCTGTGCCACCTTTCCAAACGATTTCCCATTGTGCTGCCGCTTCGAGGGGTCTCCCCTTGAGTGATTTATCCGAGGGTTTCCCCTTTTGCGAGAGCTGTCCAAGGCTTCCCTCTTTGCACCGTCCACCAAAGAATTTTCCCTTTCCATCCTCTGCCTAGGTGTTCCTCCTTCCCACGGTCCCACCAGGGCCACCCGGACCCTCTGTCCATCCCACTGCCCTCCCCGGGGCCTGTCCGGCTGCCCCGTGCTCTTCTCCCGCGGCCGCGCTTGTGCTCTGCTCCCCGCGCCTTCAGCACCGGCTCCGCGGACAGCTCCGGGACAGCTGCGGGATAATTCCCGGTGATTCCCGGACAGCTCCCGGGCTGCTCCCGGGCTGCTCCCGGACAGCTCCCGGGCTGTTCCCGGGCTATTCCCGGACAGCTCCCGGATAATTCCCGGGCTGTTCCCGGACAGCTCCCGGGCTATTCCCGGACAGCTCCCGGATAATTCCCGGGCTGTTCCCGGACAGCTCCGCGCTGCCCCGCTCTGCCCAGAGTCCGTCCCGGAGCTCCACGCGTATCCTCCCCCGGCACCCCGGCACCCCCTCCTGCCTCCGGCATTCCCCTCCTGTCCCCCGGCATCCTCCTCTACATCAGAGAACGTCGCCCTTTCCTCTCGGCATCCCGGCACCCCTTCTTACCCCCCAGAGCCTCCCTCTGCACCCCGGCACCCCCTTTCACCCCTCGGAGCCCCTCCTGTTCTGCGGCACCCCGACAGCCCCCTCCTGTCCCTCGGAGTGTCCCCCAGCATCCCAGCTTGGCTTCCCTGCACCCCGCACCCCTCCTCCTTTCCCCGGGACCCCCCCACATCCCTCCTGCCCCCAAGCATGCCCCTCCTGCCCCTGGCATTCCCTCCCTGCACCCGGGATCCTCAGCAGCCCCCAGGCCCCCCATCTCCCCTCCAAGCCTCCCCAGAGCTCCCCCTGCACCCTCCAGGGGCATCATAGCCGCTCGGACCCCGCGGGTCCTGCCCTGTCCCTGCCCTGTCCTCTCCTGTCCCTGTCCCTCTCCCTGTCCCTCTCCCTGTCCCTGCCCTGTCCCTGTCCCTGCCCTGTCCCTGTCCCTGTCTCTGTCCCCGTCCCTGTCCCTGTCCCTGTCCCTGTCCCTGTCCCTGTCCCTGTCCCTGTCCCTGTCCCTGTCCCTGTCCCTGTCCTGTCCCTGTCCCTGCCCTGTCCTGTCCTGTCCTGCCAGGGGAAGCCTGGGAAGTGCGGAGGGATGGATGGGGACCCGCGGGGCGGTTCCTCCCCCGGGGGCGGCCGGGCTGTGCGGGGACGCGCTGCTGGTGGCAGAGCTCTGTCTTTCCCCTCTTCGTGCGGTGCCTCTCCGGTGGCAGCAGCCCGTGCCCGTCCCTGCGGGCTCGCTGTTCCCCCGGCAGCGGCGGTGCTGCGAGGACGGCAGCGCTCGGCGTGGCACACAAAATCCTGCTTCACAGCAAAAGCTCGGGCTCTGTAGCAGTCCTCCTTCTGGACAAATGCGTGTTCTCTCCCGGTTCATATTTATTTTATGATGAAAAAGTCCCTCCAAATGATGAGTGCTGCTTGCGTGCCGTGAATGCGAGAGCTCCCCGTGTCTGAACACAAAAATTGGTGAGAGGCTTCTTTAGAAGGGCAGTGGTGAGCACCAGGGGGAAAGACCTTAACTCTAGCAGATAATGCCTCCTGAAATTATTTTAATGAAGATTTTTAATCAGAACTCTTGAAATCATTGACCATGTTTTTAAGGCTTAACTTGAGCTGCAATCAGCAGAGATGGGGAGATAAATATTAGTTTTTTACAAAGAAAAAGAAATGAATGACGCAGTTTTTATTTATTTGGGAAGATGTTTTTTATTTAGACTCCTCCCTGAAGTGAGGACAAACAGTGAGGCTGGTTTACATTTGCTGAGGGTCTGGCCCACATATTCCATTCCAAGTCCCACCTGCCCCTGGTCCCTGCAAGAATGTAACTCCACAGTGTTAGAAATTACACACAACTGTGTAGAGGCAAGGGTCCTGCAAGTGGCTTAGCCAGAAAATAATCTCTTTTAAGTCTTTTGTTAATTGAAGGGATGGTTCCCCAGCTGCCCAGCTCTTCTGGCTTCAAGGCAACTTTGCCTGGGCCTTATCTTCACACTAAATTTGGAAATCTGGGTTGGATGTCCATATGTTACTTCTGCTCCAGCTCCAGCCTGCTGCAGGGTTGGATCCTTCACCCTTGGAAATCAGAGCCAGTGTTGCCAGACTTGTCTGGATTCTTCCTGATGTTTTCATTTCTTTGATGCTTGCTTTGCTTTATTTAGATAAGTTCTGGTGAAATGATTCACCTGGGTGTAGAAGTATGAATGGCAGATTGAGTGCTCGGGAAGCTTGACTTCCAGAGCATTTTAAGGAGTTGATTGACTTCTATAATATGGTAGCTGGTAAAAGATTATACCTTTCAGAGCTGTGTTACCTGAACTTGATCAACATCGCACGAGGGTTTAAATATTTTGAAGTGCATCTCCTGCATTGGGCTGAATGCTCTGGGTGCTCTAAGCAGAATGTAAATTCGAGGAGAGGAATGGTTTGCCTTTGTCTCTGACAGCTGCTGGGGAGGAACAGGGAAGGAGGAAAGCAGGCTGGGGTCAGGTATTTCTGTCTGTTTGAGGTCGTGTCAGCTGGAGTGAAGTGTGACATCCAGAATAATTCTGTAGTGATGGCGAGTGCTTTAAACCTCAGTGTGCATCCTCTGGGAGGGGGAGAGAGCAGCATGAGCACAACTTGCTACAGGGGGCTGGAGGAAGCCTCTTGGGCTCGTATCCCACGGCAGGGAAGATCAATCAGAAGTTCCCTGCACCTCCCCACCAGCAGCTTCACACTGTAAATTTTACCTCCTCGTAAATGCTCGCCGAGCAGTGCCGTGGGTGGATGTTATCCCTCTGCCCATTCCTCGTCCAGCTTTTACAGCAAATCCTCGTGAACTCGCTTAGAGAGAACATTTTGAGGGAGGCAGGGCTCCTACGATGTCTTTTGGTGGAAGGAGGGTTTACAAATTCCCTGAGAGCTGTCGGTGGAAGGAAGGGCTGGCTGTGCATGTGCAGCTCCGAGCTGGAATCAGCTCCAGTTTCCAGGCACTGCCACGTCCCTTTAAAGCAAGGCACTGCTGAGATTCTGGGCTCACAATCACTGAGACAGGCGTTTCTAACAGCAGTTAAGTGGAAGTGCTTTGAAAACCAGGAGCTGAAATATTCCTATTGTACAGAAACGCTTGTAGTGCTTTCAAAGGAAATGATTTTTTTTCTTTTTTGGCAATTATAGGATCTTTGAGCCTGGCTGTATAGAGCTGCCTCTTGCTTTGGGGGCTGCACAGCCAGAACTTTGCTGGGCTCCAGGTAGAAGCTGGGGCTGGTTTCTGAGAATTTCACCCAGCAGTGCTGTGTGTGCTGATGCTCTCTCATGCATTGGTGAGGATGGTTTGGTTTTGTCTCATTGCCAGTGCTGTTTTCTTCTCACGAGCATTTCTTAAGTGAAATTTAAGAAGTATTTGCTTTACTTCCAGTCTGGGGATGAGTTAAGGAATCTCTGAGCAGGGAATATCAGCTGGTTCTTTCCAAACCTGGGTGAGATTTTCTGCAGCAAGAAAGGGTGACACAGAACGTTCTCATTCCGTGGCCGTGACCCCGCATCCCCATGCTACAGAACACAAATAATTCACAGACGTAGCACTGCTCCACGACCCCTGCTTAGCCTCAGCAGCAGCCGCTGCACTCTGCCGAGCTGGGAATGCACAGATTGGGACCTGGACTGAAATATCCCGAGTGCATCCCACTGGTCAGCTGAAGGCAGAGGGACACAGGGGCAGAGCTGGCCCTGGGGCACTGGTGGGAGCCCAGCTGCTCTCCTGGGAAGCAGCACAGGGATTTTTTTCCCAGCAAACCAGCTCTGTGTGCTGCTAAAAGGCCTTATCTGGCCTGGCATGGAGCGTGGCTGAGGGGTGGGAGAGGGAGAAGGGAAACAGGCTCTGAGCTGTGCTTCGCTTCACCCTCCTCCCACAGCATCTGTGCTGCTGCAAAGAGGGAAGATATCTGTGCTGCTCTTCTCTCCAGCCTCTGCCTCTCCTGCTCTGTGCGTGATCACTGCCAGCTTTTGTAAACCAACATCCTTTGCCTGTGTAGAGACCAGAGTTTAATTGATCCACTCCTTGTTTCTGCTCCGTGGCTCTGAATTCCAGCAGGAACCGGAGGCAATGGATCTGTCTGCTCGCAGATCCAAGGAGCTGCTGGGCTGTGTGAAATGCAGCAGGGTTTGTGCTCCTGCAGGCTGCATCCCCCCTGCTCGGGGCCCTGTGCTTGCTGAGGGGTTGCTGGAGGGAGCTGCTTTCAGGTGTGAAGGTTATGAGCAGTGCCTCTCTGCAGCCCTGGTGTTTGAGGCGGGGATCACAGGCAGCTCCTTCAGCTCTGCTCTGTGCTGCTGGAGCCAAAGGATCAAACCCCTGGTCCCCAGGGCAGGCAGGGAGTGCTGTGAACACTCCTGGCCACAGGGACTCTGCAGGAGGTTTTCTTTCTTGGATGCTGTTCCTGCTTTCAGTCTCTTTCCACTGATGTGTTTTTATGCTCTGTCTTTTTTCACTCTGCTCGGACTCACTCGGGTGCCTTTCAGCTGCTCTTTGCCCTGCTTTGAGTTGTTTAATCCTGGTGGTTTCTGAGTCTCTCCTCTGAAGTGCCCTGTCCCTCTCACAGGCACAGAGTACAGGTCAGACTGAAGGAAGAAAAAACAAAAAAAGTGCAGCCATAAAATCACAGAATGGATGGGGTTGGAAGGAACCTTAAAGATCATCTCATTCCACCCCCTGCCATGGGCAGGGACACCTTCACTTGTGACCTCAGAGGAGTTCTTCGGGATTAGTTCTGTTTCAAACCAACCCTGCACCTGCCTGGGTTTGGGGTAACTCCTCAGCAGGGAGAGCACCTGGATCTTGTCCTTTTGCAGGCAGTTGTCCAGATGCAGACCCAGATCCAGGCCAGGTGTGTCTCTGTGTGCCTGTACCTGTACAAAACATTTCTCCTTTTGTTTCACTTCCATGGGAAAGCTCCAGTCTGAGCTCTGATTGTGGTTTGCAGATTGATAATTGTTTTTGTTGCTGTGTTTTCCTCTCTGAGTCTATTTTATGAAGAGATTGACTCTGTGGGAGCAGAGGCTGCCTGGCCTGACTTTCTCTGGATGCTTCTGGGCTTCTCCTTTCCTTTTGAACTTCTCCCATTACAAGAGAGGCCAGACTCAGAAACCATGCTGCCTCCACCAAATCATCTCAGTGTCTCTAATTCCCATTTATTTGGCATTTTCCTGCTTGCTAATTAACTTTTTCTGTTAGTCCAGCTCCATCACGAGGTGTCGAGGGAATCCAGCGCAGCTCTGAACTTCTCTTCCTTTTGGTTTTGTAATCTCTGATATCCTTAAGTAGCAGTTGATCTCTGTGCCTTTGGAGATCAGATGCCTTTTAAAATTTCTGTTTCACATAAGATCTGAACTTTCTGGGGAAGATGAGGCCAGGGCATGTGCTGCTTGCCTTTCCCCCCCTCACACGGGCTGGCTCAGATCTGTGTGCTCTGCACTGCTTGGAGGGCTCAGATATCTCCTTCCCCAGTGGATAAACACACAATTCTTCACAATAAATGCTGGGCTGTGCTCTCACCACCACCTCCTTTGTTGTGAGGGCTCTTCAGAGGAAGCTCAGCTTTTTCCAGAGTTCAAAGCCCCTTAGGTGTGCTCAGAGCAGAGGATTTGGTGTGAAACTCCCCGGAGTGTGGGGATGCCCCAGGAGTGGCCAGCCCCAGGTGTGGTCAGCCTGCAGCTTCCCAGGGCAGAGCAGGTGTGGGGACAGCAGGCAGGCCATGAATAATGCATGGCTGCTCTCTGTGGCCGTGGCTGTGACCCAAGTGCTGTCCCTCAGAGGGAGCTGTCCCTTCCAGGTGAGCTGGCTCCAGGCTGGACAAATCCATCTCCTGGAATAACTGCCTCTTTCTTCCCCAGTTAGTTACAGAGCATAGGGGAGTCTTTAACCTGGCTGTTTTTGTAGTGGAATCCTGGCTGTGCTGAAGCCATTGGAGTGCTGCCACCAGCTCCATCCCCGCTCTGCTTTTAGCAGCTGCAGCTCAGCCAGGCACTGCTCTGCTCACTGTGCTCTGCCAGCCCCACTGGGTCATTCTCCTTCCATTCCTCCCCGAATTCTCAGGGACTTGGAGCAGGCAGTTCTGTTTTCTAGCACTGCTGTTGAGGTCTGCACGAGAGGGGATTTTCAGCAGGTGAATCAGTTTTGGGGTGCACTGCTGGGAACAGGCAGCTCCTCCCTGTGCATTCCCACCCAGCCCAGTCTCATTTTGCTGCCAGCCTGCTGGAGCTGTCACCAGAGCTCCCCTGGCCTCCAGCAGCAGGGACACCCGTGCCCACACTCACACTGTTAGCTGGTGTTGGGAATCTGTGGGCATGGGGAAAGTGGACAATGCTTTCCCAAAAAGGCTGTGGGGAGGACAGCAGTCCTCGTGGGCAATCCAGGGAGCAGATCCAGGTTCTGGGCTGGGTTACAGGGGCAGGGTGAGCTGCAATGAGCTGCTCCCTCCCAGCCCTGCAGCTTCACCTTCTCCCTGACTACACAGAGACATTTTGGGATCAAAGTCTGTCATTTCCAGCACCAGGCTCCAGCTGATGCCCAGCCTTGCTGCCCCACTGCTTCCATCCACCCCCTTGATTCCTTTGGATTTACACCAAATCCTTTTGATTTTTCCTTCTGAAAATTGATGAACCCTGGTGTTCAAATTTGTCCTGAGTGCCAGGAGAGCCATCCCAGGGAGCAGGACCTGGCCTGGGCTGCCCAGCCTCGTGGGTTTCCCTCCCCCAGGCCCGTGCAGCCCCCTGGAGCAGTGTCCCAGCTGGCCCTGGGGCTGCTCTGGGTGCGGGTGGCACAGAGACTCAGCCTGGCAGTGACGTGAGGGAAAGGTGTCACAAATCCTTATCAGTGCCACGCTCCAGCAGCGAGGCTTGTGCTCCTCAGATAACAGACTTGTCGTCACAGGAAGGCTCCTGGAGTGTCTCACATCCTTGTGCAGGTGATTAGGGGGCTGGTGACATCAGTGGCACTAATTGTACCCAGATGGCTGCACACACAGCGCCCAGATATTCCAGGGAGCCTGTTCTCCTGGGGCCGTGAGCCAGCTGGACCCAGGGGACTGTCACCAACAAATCTGCCTCTTTTAAGTGGGACTGACCTCCCAGCCCTCAGGGCTTTATGGAAACTCTCTGGATGCCACACAGCACCGTGACTGAATTGGCTCAGAACGAACCAGCTCCATCCAAGCTGGCTTGCTGCTTTGCTCTGTCCCATTTCCACAGCCCCTGCAGCTCCCCCTGTGCCCAGCCCACCCTGCCCTCTCCCTTGGGACAGCTGGAATGAGGTGTTCTGGAGTTCTCCAGCCTGCTTTGGTGTTTTCCCTGCTCCCTGAGTGATTGCACTCGCAGAGTCTTGGACGAGTGTTCCAAACGAGCCCGGGCCACTGTGGGCCAGTAAATAACAGAGCTAATGCAAGGTGTGGGGTTGAAAAATCTGCACACACAGATATCCCCTGGTTGGTTACAGCCCTCAGATCTGCTTTTTGTACAGCCAAGAAATAATCAAAAAAAGGGTAAAAATATCCTTATTCTGTACAGGCTGGTGCTGAACTAATGTGATCCTGCTCAGGAGCCTCTGAGATCCTCCAAGAGTTCCTTCTGTGGAGCACATTAGTATTGCAATCCATTATGCACAGGGACAGGAGTCTGGAGAGGAAATGATTTGGAAAATGGAACGGACCCAGGGCCCAAACTATTTCTCATATGAAAGCCCAGAAATGTGGCATTTATGGGATGCCAGTGGTTGTGAGCAATGCCAGCATCCCTCTCGTTAATGTGCAGTGAGGGGATGTCTCCTCCTGACACCTTCCCTGGGACCCCAGGTGACTCCAGACATGTTCCCCTTGCCAGGAGAAAATAGATTTTCCATCTTCATCAGCTTTTAAGTGTCACTGAAATGGCTTGTGTCCCTTACAGCCCACACAAGCCACCCCTTTCCTGCTTTTCCTAAAGCCCAGCAGAGAAGGAAAATCAGGGCACTGCACTTCATGTGTCCATGATGCTCACAGAGGGGGCAAAAAGATCTTGGAGCATCCAAGGGGAAAGCATTGGCTGCAGCTGGACTGGGTGGCACTGCTTTTCCTGGGAATGGCAGGGAGAACTCAGCCTTTAAAGCAATCCCTGCTGAGCACAGGGCTCAAGGCAGGCTCAGAGCTGTGCTGACACCGAGCCCTGCAAGTTGGTTAATCCATTTTTCTGGCTCGTGGTTGTCCCTTAAAAGCCACTCCCAGCACTGCTGGGGTTTGAGCTGTGTTTGAGCAGGGATTTCAGGACATGGGGATCCTGATCTGAGGCAGTTTTAAGGGAGTTTGGCTCGGGCAGGGCGGTTTTGGTGGCACTTTTGGGAGGTGCCAGGCTGGGGCCAGCAGTGGCTCCTGGTGGAGGCAGAGCTCAGTGTGCCAGGGGCAGTTTGTGTGCTCTGGGAGGTGATGGAGAGGAACCACAACCCAGGGCTGCAGTGAATTAGAGACAGCAGATGAGACACCAAACAATAGCCAGGCAAGCCTGGAAATACTTGCAGCAGATGCACAGAAAGAAACAGAGCTTTTAAGCCATATTTTTAAATTTTATTATTACTGCTAATGTTGCTTTTTTCTCTGTTTATGGTATGAACCCAGCTGCTTTGGATTCACAAGTACAAGTACTGAATTCTGTTCAATTCTATTCTGAAATATTGAATTCTAGCTGTGTTAAAATACATTTCCCCCCTTTTTTTCCTGTCTCCCCAGGGCTCTGGCCGACATCCTAAGGCAGCAGGGACCAATCCCAATCGGACACTGTGAAAGAGAGACAATCTCGGCCATAGATACCTCCCCCAAAGAAAACACCCCAGTCAGGAGCTCTTCCAAGAACCACTACACCCCCGTGCGCACCTCCAAGAGCAACCCAGGTGAGTGCTGCTCCCCGTGAGCCCTGGAGCCAGCAGAGACTTCTGAAAACCCCCTCGCCAGGATTCTTCTCCTGGGAGGATGAGAAGCTTCAGCTTCTCCCTGTTTTGCTGCTTTGGGATGTGGTTTGGAGATTGCTTATTAATCATGTGAATTGTTTTAATTTAATGACCACTCATGGTCCAGCTGTGTGGAGGCTCTGAGGAGTTACGAGTTTTTATTATTCATTCTGGTTAAGGCTTCTGATGTATCCTTTCGCTATAGTTTAGTGTAGTTTTAGTATAGCATTATAATGTAATATAATACATATAATATAATAAATTAATATAATATAATATAAATTAATATAATATATAGCAATAGAAATTAATATATACTATACTATACTATACTATAATAAAATATAATATAATAAATACACAATATACTATACTATAAATTAATATAATATAATATAATATAATATAATATAATATAATATAATATAATATAATATAATATAATATAATATAATATAATATAATATAATATAATATAATATAATATAATATAATATAATATAATATAATATAATATAATACAATATAATACAATATAATACAATATAATACAATATAATACAATATAAATCTCAGTGGTAGGCACTCAGTGCTCTGGGCTGGGGATGGGGCACAGGGTGGACTCAATCCTCTTGGCTGCCTTTTGCAGCCCAAACAATGCTGGGGTTCTGTGCCATCAACACCTTCTGGAGACTCTGTCCCTTCCCCGTGTCTCCTGCTGCTCACCAGGGCACACAGATCCAGAAGGGAGGGGCAGAAGGAATTGCTGGCTGGCAGCTGGAGGCACAGCTGGCTGCTGCCAGGCTGGCTTCGGTGCTGAGCTCAGGCACTGCAAACCTGAGAGGGGATAAATGGCAAAGTTTGGAGGGAGATGCTGGCTGCAGGAGCCCTGCCTGCTGTCCGGGGGGAGCTGAGGGTTCCCAGGGGTTTTTGAGACTTGCTGGTGCAGAAGTGAGGCAGGGGAGGATGCAGGGACCAGAGCTCAGAGCTGTGAGCAGGTCACACCTTGGGATCCAGTTGGACTAACAGAAAAAGTTAATTAGCAAGCAGGAAAATGCCAAATAAATGGGAATTAGAGACGGTGCAGAGTGACAGCAGCCGGGCAGCAGCTGCTGGTCCTGCCAGGAGATCAAGAAGGGAAAGGCAGGATGTGAACAGCACCCAGCCCCTGCTTGGGTGATGTTTGCCAGGCTGTGTGAGGGGGAAAAGCCATCACAGGGGAGCCCAGGCAAAGGAGAGGTCCCCAAAGGCACACCGGAGAGCACTCCCAGCACAGCCTCCCTGCCTGGCACTGGCTCTGCTCCCTCGGGGCAGCCAGCTGGACTGAGCCCTCAGCAGCCCCTGCCAGGGCTGGGAAGGGAGAGCTTGCCCAAAAGAACTTGTTCCTGGCTCAGCCGTGGCCACCATCAGCTCGTAGATCAGGGCAGACAGAAAGCTGATCACTCACAGAGATCACGAGCTCATAAAACAGCTTTACAGGTAATGTTTGCTTGTAATGTTTTATGGGCAGAGCAGGGCAATGCTCTGTGGTGTCTGTGCTCAGTTGTGAGCCAAACTTCCGATTATTGTTGGGATTAGGAAATTGCACGAGTGGATGCTAAAATCTTTCAGCTGGGAAGAAGTATGTGTCCTAGCTTAAACAGAATAAAGCTGGTCAGCCCTGGTGTGGAGCAGAAAATCAGCAATGCTTGTTTTTTGGGGACAAGGGGAAGAAAATGAAAGAGAAAATTAAAAAAAAAAAAGCAGGAAAGAGGGAGAGCTGGAGGAAAAAGAGTCAGTAATACAGAATAGCAGGATCCAGGCAAGGCACTGCTCACTGGGGCTGCAAATTGGCTCAAGGAGCCCAGAGCTGCAGGGTTTGGAAAGCAGCAGGTCTGGTGGCTGTGGCTGGACTGAGGAGCCCAGAGCAGGAGAGGTGAGGCAGCCAGAAAGGATTGTCCTCGTTGCACAGGGGCTGATTGAGTTTGGTGTTCGTTTGACTTGGAACTTTTGTTTCCAAACTTATAATTGGAAGGGTGCCCCTAAGTCCTGCTAAATAAACCTTGGCTTCATTTCTCCGCGAGGCTGGCTCGGTGTCAGTGAGCAGGACGATTGTGGGTGACAGTGACAAATGGAGCTGGGCTGTGCCTGAGGCTGCAGAGCAGCCTGGGCAGGTCCTGCTGGGGGCAGGGGAGAGGACTCCATCTCCCACTGCTGCTCCAGAGGAATTCCAGACTGCTTTGGGCTGGGAGGGACCTTACAAACCTCCTGTCCCACCCCTCCGTGGCAGGGACACCTCCCACTGTGCCAGCTGCTCCAAACCCAGTGTCCAGCCTGGCCTTAGCACTGCCAGGGATCCAGGGGCAGCCCCAGCTGCTCTGGGCACCCTGTAGGGACAGAGTTTGTGGGGATTGGCGTGGGGCTGTGTGTGGCACAGTTTGGGGTCTCTGGGATGGGCTGTGTGTGGCACAGTTTGGGGTCTCTGGGATGGGGCTGTGTGTGGCACAGTTTGGGGTCACTGGGGCTGTGTGTGGCACAGTTTGGGGTCCCTGGGATGGGGCTGTGTGTGGCACAGTTTGGGGTCTCTGGGGCTGTGTGTGGCACAGTTTGGGGTCTCTGGGAGGGGGCTGTGTGTGGCACAGTGAAAGGTGCACAGAGCTGCTCCCACGGGAGTTCCCTGGGTGCCCTGGGAGCAGAGGGTGGCAGACATGCAGGGTCATCTCATGGCTCTTCTCCAAGCCAAGGACAAACCACAGGTGACCCCACGGAAGGCTTTGAGACATTTGGCTGATGTGAATCACTGCTCTGTCAAAGTGCTGGGTTCACTAAATCCTGATGGCTCAGGGGGACTCAAATGCTGCCCCACGGCTGGTACAAATCTCTTGTCCCCAGCACACACGTGTCTGCAGTGCTGCCTTATCCCCAGTCTCCTGCTGGCTCTCCCACACTGACTCTTTTCCATGTAGCTCGTCCCAGCCTGGGAGAAAAGGGATATTCAGGAGCATCAGACTGATGTGGGAAGCAAATCTGTTCAGGACAGGGCTGTTCCTGTCACCCCTGTGAAATGCTGTCAGCAGGGAAGGGTCCCAGGTGTCCCCCAGCCCAGCATGGAGCTGTGCCTGGAGCTCTGGTACCTCTGACTGCTCCAGGAGCAGGAGGCTGGGAGAGCAAGGACAAAATATGTTTGTAGAGGAAGCACTCTGGCCTAGATTTATATTCTGTTGTCCCTTCATTCTCAGCATATCCATTGCCTCTCCAAGGGGATGCACTGCTCTGCACCCAGCTCCAGAGGTGCCAGGGGAGGGCTGAGCACAGCGAGACTTTTCCAGGGTTAAAATCTGCCCCTCACCTGTGCTGGGACCTGCAGGTGTGGATTAGAGCTCCTGGCCAGGATCACCACTTGGAATGCAGCAAACAGCACAGGCTGCTGCTCTGATTAGCCTGATCTATCTGGGGAAGGCTTTTAATAAGCAGTTTGAGTCAGGATGTTCCAGAGATGGATGCATTCAAAGTGCTGCTTTCAGCAGTGCCTCGCACCCAGAGGCACATTCTGAGCTCCTTCTGAATGTGAACAAATGCAGGGCAGGCCTTCCATCTTCATGGGAATTGTGGCAAACATCTCCAGGCAAGCCCAGAGCACCGTGGGGAGCACTTCCACCCTGAGCAGCACATCAGGAAGGGGCTTTGTGCCCCTGGCCCTGCTCCCAGGGGCTCAGCAGGGCTCTGCCCTTTCCTAAAGCCCAGGGATCCAGATTCATTCTGGGTTATCAGTGCCTTTCCTAAAGCCCAGGGGATCCAGGTTATCAGAACCTTCCCCTAAAGCCCAGGGGATCCAGGTTTTCTCTGGTTTATCAGTGCCTTCCCCCAAAGCCCAGGAGGTCCAAATTCCCTCCAGGTTATCAATGCCTTCCTCCAAAGCCCAGGGGATCCTGTTTCCTTCCAGGTTATGAGTGCCTTTCCTAAAGCCCAGGTGATCCAGGTTCCCTCCAGGTTATCAGTGCTTTCCCTCCATCCATCCATCCATCCATCCATCCATCCATCCATCCATCCATCCATCCATCCATCCATCCATATGCCTTCCCCCAAAGCCCAGGGGATCCAGATTCCCCCCAGGTTCTCAGTGCTTTCCCCTCATCCATCCATCCATCCATCCATCCATCCATCCATCCATCCATCCATCCATCCATCCATCATCCATCCATCCATCCATCCATCCATCCCCCTTCTCTCTCTCTCCCTTCCCCCAGACCAGCTGGGCTCTGCTCCAAACCTCTTCCTCTCCTCCTTCACGGAATTAGCGAGTTCTCCCCCGAATCCCCAGCAAGTGCTGGAGTTAATTTGCCGAGGATCAGCGCGGGGCTGTGTGTGGAAGGCGTCCCAGCCCCTGCTGCTCGCAGTTGTGCTGTCATTTACAGCTGTTGAGGGGAGCACAGAGCAGGTGGAAAAGGATCCCCGGCCGTTCCCCAGCCCCTGCACTTTGCTGTGAGGAACCACTCAAGGTGCAGGTGGTGGGGAATCAGGGAAAGGGCCTGGAAAGCACCCAGAGCGTTCCAGGAACTTTGCTGTGTCCGTGCTCCTCCTGGCATTCCCTGACATTTGACAGAAATGCAGATTTCACAGGAGCAGGAGCAGCTTTGGAACCGTGGGGATTTCTGGGAGCAGAGAGGAGTCAGAGCCCCTCCATCTGCTGTTCCTGCCAGCACATCCCTGGATGGAGAGCCCAGGGCCTCCCTTCCCAGGAGATCCCCAAAGGGTTAATGATGTGTCTTCTGAGCCACCCCAAAATGTCAGAGCTCCTTTCTCAGAACATTTCCTGGGGGAGATACTCAGTGTCCTGGCAGCTGAAATATCACTGCCAAGGGAGGATCCCAGCAGGGCAGGGAGAGCAGGATGGGGGAGCTGAGAGTGCACCCCTGCTCTGCTCTGAGGGATTTAGGACCCTCACTTGGGACAGCAGCTGCTCCCCTCTGTGGGGTGGGGGGTTTAGGACCCTCGCTTCCCCCATGGCTGCACAGAGATGCTCCTCCAGTCCTGTGTGCTCAGGCAGCCAGAGCCTCCAGGCTCCTGGGAAGCTGGGACTGCTGTCCCGAGCAGCTTTGGACCCCAGGAACTCAGGAGAGGGGACTGGAAAGGCAGGAGGAGGAGCTGGAGTGCAAACACCTCAGCTGCCCTGGCTCCAGATGGATCTGTCTGACTACAAATATTTGTTTGCTTATCTTTTCTTAGCCCTGCTGCTTTGGACACCCACCCTGCCCCTTGCAGGGCTGCCAGGGCTGGGGGATGCTCACCTGGGGGAGGTTTGGCTGCCCAGGAGCACAGCCTGGGCTCCCAGAGCTTCTCCTTCCCTCAGCCCCCCAGCTGCTGCCTCTGGGTATTGGTTTGTTCTGCTCTCCTGAGCCTCTCACTGAGCTGGGAAGTTCTGGGGTAATCTGTGTAAAAGAACCTCTGGGAAAGCTCTGCCCCACTAACAAGGCACAGGAGACAACAAAACATCCCCAGAGCAGATTTATCTGCCAGTGAACTTGGTGGGGGCTGGAAAGCAGCAACATTTCAGTAATTCCTGGTGTCTCACGCCCAAATATCCCCCGTGACTGATGGCAGGGGCTTACGTGCTAAGGCAGCTAACAAGTGACAAATCTGAAAAAAAGATTGAAGAAATAACTCAGAAAGTCTGGCTGTTGTGGGGAAACAGAGGAGGAGGTGGAGGGTGGGAGTGTGCACACACAGAGAGGAGATGACACCCGAAGGAGCCACACAGCAGCAGCTCCAGAGCCTCGGGACAAACACCAGGGGCCTGCTCCAAGAGTTTGGGTGGGATTTAGCCTGCCTTGGGCCCAGAGCAGGCCCAGAGCCACAAGGCCAGCAGGGTGCTTACTAGCCAGGTGAGAGCTGGAAACTGGGGGTTGCTATGGCAACAGATTGATGGCAATTTTTATTTTGTTTTATTTTTTTTAAAGCCAGGGAATCCAGGTTCCCTCCAGGTAATCAATGCCTGTCCTAAAGCCGAGGGGATCCAGGTTCATTCTGGGTTATCAAAACCTTCCCCCAAAGCCCAGGGGATCCAGGTTCATTCCAGGTTATCAAAACCTTTCCCCAAAGCCCAGGGGATCCAGGTTCATTTTGGGTTATCAATGCCTTTCCTAAAGTCCAGGGAATTCCAGATTCCCTCTGCTTTATCAGTGTCTTCCCCCAAAGCCCAGGGAATCCAGATTCTCTCTGGTTTATCAGTGCCTTCCCCCAAAGCCCAGGGGATCCAGGTTCATTCCAGGTTCTCCATACCTACCCCCAAAGCCCAGGGAATTCCAGATTCCCTCCAGGCTCTCAATACCTTCCCCCACAGCCAAACTGTTCTTCCTGCAGTTAAGGAACTTTAGTTAAAGCTGCTGAGTTTCCTCAGGGAGCAAAGCCAAGCAAGCTGGCTGTCTAACCAGCTGTGCCATTCTGTGGCTGTGGACAGGTAAAATCATTTCTGTAGCAGGTTTGAGTCTCCCTGTTTGCCTCTGCGTGTCCTGCCAGATCAATTATTGTTTGTTACCTCCATTAGATCTTCAGGAGAAAGGCAGGAACACAATCTCTTTCTTCCATTAATCAGGGCAGTTTACAGAAAACATCAATTTAAAATGTTAAGGCCAATTTGCAACTGGTATTGACAACAATTAAATTGGCCTCCAGAAAGTTGCTTTTTGACACAGTGAAGAATGAAATCTTTATAAGCACATTGTGTGTGTTGGGCCTCTCCTGGCTCCTGATTGCTGATCCTATCACACTCCATGCAAGTGTAAACAGAGGTGAGGAGCTGGAAGCAGAGCTCCATCAGAGTGTGCCAGAATCAGTAAACTCCCCTCCCCTCTCTCTGGACCCCTGCCCAGATACCGCAACTCACTCTGTGCTCTGCCTCCACCACTACCAGCTTCCTTTAGCTCCCAGCTGGGTTATTTTCACTTTAAACTGCACAGAAATGTACTGGAACAAAGGCTGGCTGCTTTGTCCTTGGCATTGCCACCCGGAGCAGTGAAGTGCAGAGGGGCCCAGTGGGCACAGCCCCAGCAGAGCAGTGGCCACAGCTCTGGGGCTCTCAGGGACCCGCGCCATGGACCAGCTCAGCTTGCAGAGGGTGACAGTGCGTTCACATTTCTGAACAGAGAGACACATAATTCTCTCTCACAGGTGTTTTTTACCTGGAGAAGCACAGGGAGAAGAAGAGAAAACAATTCTTATCTCTACTTGCTGCTGTTGCTGTTATTTTTGCACATGTGGAATGTGTTAGGGAGATTGTTTACCTGAAGTTATTTGGTTAATTGGACTCTGCTGAGGATTGTTTTGTTTCCTTGGCCAGTGGGTAAAAGCTGTGTGCTGGCTGTCTCAGACAGTCACAGGTTTTTCTTTATAGTATTCTAGTATGGAATAGTATAGAATATTCTAGTACAGAATATATATATATATATTTCTGTTATAGTAGAGTATTCCTTAATATAGTATCGTATAATGTAATGTAACATAGTTTAATAAATAGAATAGTTTAATAAAGCAATATAAATATAGTATTATATAATATAGTTTAATAAACATAACGGTTTAATAAAGCAATAGAAATATAGTATCATATAATACAATATAATATAATTTAATAAATAGAATAGTTTAATAAAACAATTGTTCAGTATTCTGGATCAATGGAGTCAGATGCCATTCATGCCCCCACCAGAGCAGTGGCCACAGTGCAGACTGTGTTTCCTCCTGGCCCTTCAGCCTTGTTGGGAATTGAGTGGTTCTTGCCTCACTTCCCCTTCCCTGAAGCTTTAATACCCTCAGACTTGTTATGGGCACCTGGAAGGCTCCCCAGGGTTATTTATTGGAGCAGCCCTAAGAGGGAAGGATGCCCTCCTCCAGGAAAGGACACAGCAGCTCGTGCTGTTTGATTTAAAATATTTGAGGAGGAAGGGAAAGGGACTACATCTGTCACAATCTCACTTACAATCAGTGAAGTTAATGGAAAGATTCCTTCTGACTCTCCTGGGCTTTGGACAAGGCTCTGTGCTGCAACATTAGCAAATAATGAAGTTCACATCTCATCAAATCCTCCTCAGGAAAATAACTCTAAAATATGTGTCTGGCCTTTTGCAGCTCTCTCCCAAATCTGTCCCTGGTTTGTCAGCTGTGCCAGCACCTCTATCTCTGGAGGTAAATCACTTCTGTGGATAAGAGCTGCTCTCTAAAAGACCCCCCCACAGATGTTCCACCCCTGCCAGTCCCAGGCGCTGCCCCAGGGCTCAGAGAGGCCCCTCCCAAAAGCACTGAGGCAAATATTGAATATCCAGAACGTGGCTTTCAGTGTGTGCCAGCTGCAGGAATGCATGGACCCTGAGAATCTCCTGAGCTGGACCCAGTGGGGGTGGGACAGGCCGAGTTGCTGTGGAATGTTCTGGAACGCAGCAGGGTGATGGTGTGGCACTGTTTCTGTCTCTCCCCATCTGTGAGGTCACCCTGTCCCCCAGGAGGCTGTCGGTGACCCAGGACAGTGCCAGCAGCCCTGAGGAGCAGCCCCAGCCCTCCTGCCTGGCACAGAGGGGGAGCTGCCAGGGGCTGGGGCTGGACCCTTCCCAGGCTGCGGCATCTGGACTGGCACTGAGGCAGAGGAGCTCTGCGTGCCCCTGGCTGGGCAGGGCGTGGGCAGCAGTGCCAGTGAGCAGCGTGCTGTTCTGGGGGAGTGAGAACTGAAAACACCATCAGGACCTGCTAGAACCATGTTAGAACCCACAGGGACCCTCCTCCTTCCGAGCTGTGCAGGTCAGCCAGGAGGACAGAGGTTCTCTCTGCAGAGAACCCAGAGAGCTGGAGAGCTTTGGTGCTGTCCTGCTTGGGCCTGAGCTCAGTGTGAGCCATGGCATCACTAAAGCTGGCAAAGGCCTCCCAGGCCACCAAGGCACGCTCCCCTGAGGAGCTGCTTTGCTGCCCTGTGCTCAGCTGCACTCTGGCACTTTGGGGAGCGCTGAGCTCTTCCCACAAGCACAAATCCTGCTCCTCGAGCTCCTGCTGTCCCCCGTGGGCTGTGCTGCTGCTCTCCCACTCCTGCAGTGCCTGGCTGACCCCCGAGGAGCTGCCAGCCCTGGTCACTCCCTGGGGACCCGCTCTGCTGGCACAGGCAGCTGCCAGCCCTGCCTCGGTGGCAGGTGACACCTGTGAACATCACTCTAACATAATTGTCACAGTGATCCTTGGTGGAGCTGATGAAATATTTACCTTGCAGCAGCTGTCAGGCCATTAATGTTTCACTGGCTGCTGTCAGCCCGCTCCTGATTTACGCTCCTGAATTGTTGATGCGCTTTAATTGCACTGCCCTCTCCCATCAGGGCTCTGCTGGGGCACTTGCAATTAGCCACAGCTCCTCTGCCCTGCTCCTGAGGGCACCCCTGGGACCCCAGTGCCCCCATCCCACCCTTCCAGCATGGCCTGGGGTCCCCAGTGCCTCCCTGCTGTGTGACAGGCTCAGGGCATGTGGCACTGCTGTCCCCAAGCTCACACCCTGGGGACTCTGCACCCGCTTTGGGGACAGCAGCAGCGATCAGAGTGGCTCCTTTCACCTTGGTACCACTGTGGGTGCTCCCCGAGGGATGCTGAGGCACAGGACAGAGTCCAGGTGTGCCCCTGGGGGATGTGAATCCTGCCCAGGACAGGCCCCCTGTGCCCTGCAGGCCACCAGCTCTGCAGCTGCTCAGGGAAGCAGCTCCTGCTCCTAAGGCACCTTGCTCTCCTTGACCTATTTGCTCATTACCTCCACAAATGTGATTTTGATTAAGGAATTTTCCTAAGTAATTACTCTGGCATTAGCAATCCAGCCAAACAGAAAATAGTCCAAAAAGCAAGGTGGCCTGGTGGCTGCCCTGGAGGCTCTTCTCAGGGAGGGGAGCAAAACCAGCCCTGCAGGGCAGCTGGACACAGCTCTGGCCAGAGAAAACCAGTCTGGGGGGCAGCTGGACACAGCTCTGGCCAGAGAAAACCAGTCTGGGGGGCAGCTGGACACAGCTCTGGCCAGAGAAAACCAGTCTGGGGGGCAGCTGGACACAGCTCTGGCCAGCGAGGCTTGGTCTGGGATTCTGTGATCCTTTGATTCCATGACTCTACGATTCTACAGTTCCACATTTCTATGATTCCACAATTCCATGATTCCGTGATTCTGTAATTCTACGATTCCACCATTCCATAAATCTGTGATTCCATGTTTCTATGATTCTACAATTCCGTGTTTCTATGACTCCATGATTCTGTAATTCTACAATTCCATGATTCCATGATTCCACAATTCCATGATTCTATGACTTTATGATTCCATGATTCTCTGATTCTACAATTCCATGATCCTATGACTCTGTGATTCCACTATTCTGTAATTCTCTGATTCTGCAATTCCACGTTTCCATGTTTCTATGATTCCACATTTCCACGATTCCATGTTTCCATGATTCTACAATTCCATGTTTCTATGACTCTATGATGCCATGATTCTGTAATTCTTCAATTCCATGATTCCACAATTCCATGATTCTACAGTTCCATGAGTCTGTAATTCTACAATTCCATGATTACAGGATTCCATGATTCTGTAATTCTACAATTCCATGATCCTACGACTCTGTGATTCCACTATTCTGTAATTCTCTGATTCTGCAATTCCACGTTTCCATGTTTCTATGATTCCACATTTCTATGATTCCACATTTCCATGATTCCACGTTTCCATGATTCTACAATTCCATGTTTCTATGACTCTATGATTCCATGATTCTGTAATTCTTCAATTCCATGATTCCACAATTCCATGATTCTACATTTCCATGAGTCTGTAATTCTACAATTCCTTGACTCCACAATTCCATGATTCTGTAATTCTACAATGCCATGTTTCCACAATTCCATGATTCCACAATTCCATGATTCTGTAATTCTACAATTCCATGACTCCACGATCCCACGACTCAGACCACAGCAACTGTCCCACGGCAGGAGGGGCCAAGGCTGAGCTCCACTCTGGGAGGCACAGGGATGATGGTGTCACCTCCAGGATGAAATCAGCTGGCCGAGCTCCTCCTGTGAGAGAAACTCCCTGGCAAACAAAGGCAGCTCTCCCTCCCTGCAGGCACCTCCCTGAGCCTCAGCAGCTCTGGGGGAGCTGCCAAACACACAGGGACTCATTCCAAGGCCTGCCCAGGGACAGTATAAATATCCCTCTGGTTAATTCTGGGTGCCATCATCCATCAGCGGCTGTCTGGTGCCATTTAGCTCCTCGCCACCTCCTGACAGCACAGCAGGGCAGCATTCCTGTGGGAATGTCACATTTTCTTTCCAGCTGCAGGTCCAGGTGAAGGAATGGGTGTCCATGTGGGGACAGAGGTGACCAGGGCACCATTCCCATGGAAATGTCACATGGTTTTCTTTCCAGCTGCAGGTCCAGGTGAAGGAATGGGTGTCCATGTGGGGACAGAGGTGACCAGGGCACCATTCCCATGGGAATGTCACATTTTCCTTCCAGCTGCAGGTCCAGGTGAAGGAAAGGGTGGTGGGGACAGAGGTGGGCAGGACAGCATTCCCATGGGAATGTCACTTTTTCTTCTTTCCAGCTGCAGGTCCAGGTGAAGAAAGGGTGGTGGCACCATGTGGGGACAGAGGTCACCTGGAGCAGTCCCTGCTGGGCTGGCTGGGTGTGACCAGAGGGGCAAACAGGGACAGGAGGAGCTGCTGGGCATGGCCAGCTCTGGCCACCGTGGCCTGGGACAGCCATCCAGGCCATGGAACCCTGGAATGGTTGGCTTGGAAGGGAATTTAGCCCGGTTTCAGCTGCCTTGCCGTCACCCCATGGGTTCACTGGGAATAGGCACTTCTGTCTGGCTGCTGAGCTGGGAACCAGGGCAGGGACAAAGCCAAGGACAAGGCCATGGACTGCTGTCATGGACCAAAGCTGCTGCCCAGGTCAAAGAGGGAAGGAAGATGAGGAAAAACAACCAGGAGCATTCCCAGAAGGTCCCCAAAACCCCCCACAGGGAATGAGTGGGTAAGATCCCAAAAGATTCAGAGTCTCTGAGCCTGATGTCCCCTCTCAACATGATTTAAGAAAGGATCTGGACACTTCAGCACTTCATAAACTCCAACAGGAACCATCTCCAGGCACAGGAAGTTCTGCCAAGAGCTTTTTCCCTGCCTTTCCTGACCTCAGCAGGATTTGCCCCTTAATCCTGGCTTTTCTTTCCTGATTGCAGCTCCCTTTGAGATGGCACTTTTTGAAGTTGTTCTTCCCAAATCCTTTGCTTTCCAGAGGGAAGCAGGAACCATGAATGAATCTGTTTGAGGGTGTGAAACAGAGCAACTCTCATCCTTGGACTGTGAATTCCACACACCCATTTATTTACTCACAATTATAAACAGAGCACTTCATAAATATTTATAAGGAGGCTCCCAAGGCCCAGCTGAGAAAATCAGTGTTATCACCATTTCCCAGTTCTCAGGCTGAGGCACAGGCACAGACACTGCTGGAATTGTGCAGTTTTACAGCATTCCTGTAAAGTTTGCCCCAAGATCTCCCAATTCCTGAATCCCCCCATGTTTAGCAGGAAATTGTGCAGTTTTATAAAACTCCTGTAAAGTTTGCCCCAAGATCCCCCAACTCCTGAATCCCCCCATGTTTAGCAGGGAAATTTTGTGCAGTTTTATAAAACTCCTGTAAAGTTTACCCTAAGATCTCCCAATTCCTGAATCTCCCCCATATTTAGCATGCAAATTTTGTGCAGTTTTACAGAGTTTCTGTGAAGTCTACCCCAAGATCTCTCAGTTCCTGAATCCCCCCCATGTCTAGCAGCCTGGGTGGCTCAGCTGTCCCTCTGGGAGCTGGGATTTGTGGTCCCAGGCTCTGGATCAATCAAATCCTGGCAGAGATGAGGGCAATCCCCCCTGAGCTGTGGTGGGGGATCTCCCTTGCAGCCTGGCCCCCCTCAGCTCCCGAGGGGGAGCTCTGTCCTGGAACCCTAGGAGGTGTGATCAGCTCTCCCTTTGCCCTTAATCACTTTCCTTAGCCTACATAATTAAATCCCACCAGGTATTGCAGCTAATTTTTTGAGGAGCTCCCGAAGAACAAAAGCCAGTCCGGACGCAGGCGAACAGAACAAATTAATTAGGAGGGGAATATGAATTCCTTTCTAGATGAGATTCCAGCAGAAGCAGCACAGCTTGGCTGGGCTCCCCAGCCCCTGAGCTCAGCTCCAGGGGTGCAGAGTGCTCAGGGAGGGGATGGGGCCTGGAGCAGCCCCTGCTGAAGCCACTCCTGGGGTTCATCCCACAGCAAAACACAGGGAGCTGCTGCTGAGTCTCATTAGAGGAGAGGCTGGGCCAGCAGATTCCTTCAGTGTGCTCTGGGCATGGCTCCCTGGCCTCTCCCTGCCAATCTGACCCCAATAAAATTATTGCGTGTGGTGGTTGTGAGGGTCTTAGGATGAGGGAAGAGAATCTGACTCCATGTTTTTAGAAGGCTGGTTATATTATATTATATTATATTATATTATATTATATTATATTATATTATATTATATTATATTATATTATATTATATTATATTATATTATATTATATTATATTATACCCTGGCCTCTCCCTGCCAATCTGACCCCAATAAAATTATTGCGTGTGGTGGTTGTGAGGGTCTTAGGATGAGGGAAGAGACTCTGACTCCATGTTTTTAGAAGGCTGATTATATTATATTATATTATATTATATTATATTATATTATATTATATTATATTATAATCCCACCCAGTGGGATTTAAGCTCCAGAATATCTGTAGGCCATGGAAAAATCAGCTATTCCCTGCTCAGATCTGGAATCCGTCCCGTTCATGTCTGACAGCTCACCCCAAGGACCGCTGAACTCCTTCCAGTCGCTGTTTTTGTGCACATTTTCACGTCCTGGACAGGCAGCAGTGCCAGAAGGATGGTGTTAAACAGGCAAAGCTCAGTGCTGGAGCCTCCCTGGGCTCTTTGTGACAAGTGTCAGAGGTGCCAGCTGGCTCCTGCTTTCTGGGTGCTTTGGAGAAGGAAAATGGGGACATTTGGTGTCCCAGGGGCAGCCCTGGGATGTCCCTTTGCTGATCTGCACCCCAAGAGAAGCTCCCCAGGTGCCTGACGTGGCTGCAAATGCTCCCTTCCAACTGGTAGCCGTGTCTGCCACCCCCAAATTCCCCAGCCTGGGATGGGTGGGGTGTCCTGGCTGCCCTGGGCACCTCTGGGGCAGGAATTCCCGGGTTTGGGTCTGGAGCTGAGCCTCCCTGGCATTCCAAGGTGCCCCAGTGTGAGAGGCAGGACAGGGGATGGTGCAGAGCACTCTGCAAACACCTCCCAGCCCTTCTGGCAGCTCCTCCCTTGGGCTGTTCTCTGTGTGAAACTGCCCCAGAAGGATCTGTATGTGCAAAACGGCCCCAAAAGGATCTGTTACGTGTAAAACAGCCCAAAAAGGATCTGTTATGTGTAAAACTGCCCCAAAAGGATCATTCCAGCTCTGTTATGTGGGGAACAGCCCCAAAAGGATCTGTTATGTGTAAAACAGCCCCAAAAGGATCACTGCAGCTCTGGTTTGTGGGGAACAGCCCCAAAAGGATCTGTTATGTAGGAAACAGCTCCAAAAGGATCATTCCAGATCTGTTATGTGGGGAACAGCCCCAAAAGGATCTGTTATGTAGGAAACAGCTCCAAAAGGATCACTCCAGCTCTGTTATGTGTAGACATCCTGTGATTCGATAAACCAAAAAGAAATGATCAGCACCAGAAGCAGAGAGGCAGTGGATCCTCCAAGAATGAAAGGATTTTTTCCTTTTCCTGCAGAGATCTGTCCGGCAGTGCCTGTGCTGAGGAGCTGGATGTGAGGGCTCCTCCCCGGGCGCAGGGCTCTTTTCCCCAGGGCAGTTTGTGATGAGGCTGAGGTCAGACCTCTGTGCATCTTGCAAAAGTCTGTCCACGCCAGTCCCTGTCTGCCCTTCTCGGGGTGATGTAATCTGTGCTCAGTAATAACATTTCCAAGAGGTGGATAACAGCATTTTAGTTCAGCTCTAATAATTCTGTTAAAGCAGAGCCAGGGTTGTAATTGCAGTTTGTGGCCGAGGTTGTTCCATATGTGAGTTCTGGAGGATGCCTTTGTAATGAAATGTTCCCTCTGAGCTCCGTGCCCTGAAGAATTTGCCTTTTTTGTGTGGCAGGCAGAGCACTCTGCTGCCTTGTCACCAGAGGAGAGGGGGGACAGAAGGGTGTTCTCATAAGTGAGCTGGGACTCCATTTTTCTTCATGCAGGAAAAGCCAAATCTTTATTATATAGATCATATTTTATAGGAGCATTATTATTATTATTATTAGTAGTAGTATCATACTTAATAATAATAATAGTTATGATGATGATGTCAGATCTTATTGATTGACAATACATTCTCACTCAGTTCATTGGTCAGTACTATTGTATAGATAATAATTTATAGATTATTATTATTATTATTATTATTATTATTATTATTATATGAGATCTTACTGGTTGACAACACATTCCCACACTGGATGGACTTTAAGGTCCCTTCCAGCCCAAACCATCCTGTGATTCAGTGAAAAAACCCTGAAATCTGAAATAAAATGAAAATCACTCCATCTACACCGCTTTCTCAAGGAATCTGAAAGGAATTTTTCAATGAACTTGGCATTTTTCAGCTCTCACCACAGGGCAGAGGGCAACGCTGAGGTTCAGCCTGGGCTGGGGGAAGGTCTGGGATGAGTTCCAGGAGCTCCTTCCCAGCCCGTGGCACAGGCAGCTCCATCGGCTCATGGCTGAGCCCCCCTGGCAGCTCTGCAGGGCTCCCAGCACCTCGGGGAGAGGCAGAAAGGGGG
Organism: Passer montanus; assembly: GCF_014805655.1. Taxonomy (NCBI): domain Eukaryota; kingdom Metazoa; phylum Chordata; class Aves; order Passeriformes; family Passeridae; genus Passer; species Passer montanus. Next base: position 289,465 of record NW_024361386.1, read on the forward strand.
AAAACCTCCACTCCAGTGGGGAAGGAAATGGGGAATTTCCCTGTCTGTGCTCCCTCTGCTCTGCTGGGCATTTGGGATTGCTCCAAGGGACCCTTCACTTCCAGTGGGAAACACCCTGCTCAGGATGGGATTGTGGCAAATAAATTGAATAACAACACTCCCAGCAGTCCCTAGGCCCCTTTGAAAGGAAAAATCACTCCCAGAAATCTCCCACAATTTTGCTAGGCTGAAAGAAATGATCACAAGTGAGCAGGAATAAAAAAAAAAAAAAAAAAAAAAACCAAAAAGCAAACGTAGCATCCTGTAATATACCTGTGGAAAGGGAAAAGTCATGCTGCTTGAAGTCTGCAAATTTGAGTTTCTCCTGGGAAAATGCAACTCCTGTTCAAATGCTAATGGCTCGTTATCACAGGGATGTTTTAATTGAACTACAATGTTCCATAAGCAGGGGCAGAGCAAGGTTCAGAGAGCAAATGGCTGATGAAGAATCCTCAATCTGCCAGTAAATGTTTGCTTTTTTATAAACTTCCCCTTCTTGATGTGTCTTAAGCAGGTTCTCCAGGGGGAATTGTAAAAGGCAGCTGGCTTCAGCTGGAGGTAGCAGCAATATTTGTGTGGCTCTTTTATCCTGGTTTAAACCAGGGAATTTATGGCACTGCTCGAGTGGCTGGCCCTGAGAGCACAGAAATTCCTGGGGCAGGAGCAAAAATCGCCTCGTTGGACAGCAGAGATGCAGCACATTGTAGAGAAAAAGGAAAGCCAGTGGGGCACTGCAGCCCCAGAGCATCTCTGGAGGCTCCTGAGCACCAGCACAGACATCTCATGGAGAACCCACAGTTCCGGAGCTCTGCCTCCTTTCCCAGGAATCCAGAACAGAGCTTGCAGGAGGGAGCTGGGAGGAGAAGGGACAGAACCCACCATGTTTGCCATGGGAGCAGAAATTCCTTCCTTCTTTTTTCTGGATGCTCTTCTCAGGGAATTTCTGGGGGATGTCTCCACGCTGGGAGGTTTTTGCCACCACCTCGCATTGCCACAGCTGTGAGAAGAAAACTGGGAGCTGCCAGCACTCCCAGAGCTGTGGAAACACCGCGTGTGTGCTTGCTGACATTTCCAGGGAGCACTGGGCTGACCTTGGCCAGAAAAAGCCCGTGTGGGAGGGGAGTGGGATGGTTTCTCTATTAGGACGTTTGTCACAAGTGTCAGCACCTCCTGCCTGCCCTGGGAACTCCTCTGAGGCTCTCCAGCCCCATCCCAGGCTGGCAGGGCCTGTGCCAGCCTCTCCTGGCCTGGCACCTGCTGGGGATGGAGCTGGAGCCGGCTCAGACCTGATGGGGAGAACAGGGGGCTCAGGTGAGACCCCACCTGCAGAGAGCTCACCTGCAGAGACCTCACCTGCAGAGATCTCACCTGCAGAGAGCTCACCTGCACAGACCTCACCTGCACAGATCTCACCTGCACAGATCTCACCTGCAGAGCTGCCCCAGCCCAGGAGGAGCTGGAGCTGCTGCAGAGCCCAGAGGAGGCTCCAGGGTGATGCCAGGGATGGAGCAGCTCTGCTGGCAGGAAAGGCTGGCACAGCTGGCACTGCTCACCTGGGCAGGAGAAGCTTTGGGTGAGCTCAGGGTGGCCTTTCAGGACCTGAAAGGATCTACAGGAAATGTGGAGAGGGACAATTGACAAGGGATGGAGAGACAAGACACAGGGAATGGCTTCAGTGACACAGGGCAGGGCTGGATGGGATATAGGGCAGGAATTGTTCCCTGTGAGGGTGGGCAGGCCCTGGCACAGCTGTGGCTGCCCCTGGATCCCTGGCAGTGCCCATAGCCAGGCTGGACAGGGCTGGGAGCACCTGGGGCAGTGGGAGGTGTCCCTGCCATGGCAGGGGTGGCACTGGATGGGCTCTGAGGTCTCTTCCAGCCCAACCCATTCTGGGATTCTGTGACATTTGGGGACCTCGGGGGGCAGGTGGGTGCTGGCCTAACCCAGTACCTTCTGCAGGGGCTCTGGGGACAGTGGGTGGCTGCAGGGGAAACAGGGAACTTCCAAAGCCTCTCTCATTCCCAAAGTGTTGCCGGAGAGCCTGAAATGGGGATGGAACAACCAGATTTGGTGGAACAGTGAGGGCCAGGCAGGACAGAGCCCCAGCTGACCCCACCTGGAGCTGGACGCCCCCCTGGTCCTGCCCAGTGCTGCCCACCCAGCTCTGCCCCAGCCCAGCACCTCCTGCCACCGCAGCTCGGGCAGGAAACCAGGGAAAGGTGGAATTTCCCTGGGATTCAGCTGCATCCCTGCAGCCCCCCAGGCCGCCCCCCTTCCCTCCCCCTGCACCTTCCTTATCTCTGCCTCGTCCTGGAATGATAGGAACAGAAAAATTAACAACATGAAAAAGGGAGGAGATGATAAAGAGTATCTGAAAAATCATCTGTGTCCTCATTTCAGAGCTGAGTATGGTAACAGGGAGGCAGGCTGCTTTTTTCTTTTTTTCTTTTTTTTCCCTTTATTAATGTATTAAAATATTAAAGAGCTGGGTGTCTCTTGAAACTACAGTGTTGTCAGGGACTGGGAAAGCTCTGGGGGTCTTTTCAGGAGGTTTGAGGAGCTGTCCCAAACCCCAAATTTGCTGTGCTGCTGTTGTGGGGACACGGGGACAGCCTGGGCAGGGGGACATTGGCACCTGGGGACAAACCCCTGGCAGCAGGGTGCCTCAGGGGGAGGATCTCTGATCCCCTCTGGGACCAGGCCTTGGAGAGCAGAGGTGGGTCTGAGCCAGGATGAGCCAATTTCCGAAGATTTGGTTCTTGGATTTGGCATTTTGGTGCTTCCCCTCTCGGATTCTGCTCCCTCCTGGGCAGTTTCCAACATGTGCAGTTGTTCTTCAAAAATCTTTGCCAGCAAAGAATTCAGGTGTTGATGTGGCTGCAGGTGTCATTTTCTAGGCCACTCTTGGGGTGCATTTAATTGTGCAATGTGTGTGAGGGTGACAGAAGGGCTGGATAGTGCATATAAATAAATAAAAATAAAATTAAATAGAAATATAAAGAATATAAATGTAAATACTAATATAAATATATAAATCTATGTACAGAAATATATAAATGTAAAAATATATTAACATAATTTTATAATAATATGTCTATATTATTAGTAGTATATTGTAATATTATTATTATATAATATATACATAAATATATAGGGAAATATATGTATATAAAATATATGTACATGTATAAATATATATGGAAATGTGAGACTATAAATATATCAAAAGTACAAATATTATATATTATATATTATATATTATATATTATATTATATTATATTATATTATATTATATTATATATTAATATTATACATTATATTTAAATATAAATATATGTGTATATATACGTATGCGCCCAGAGACAGAGTGACTGAAGGTGTCTTTGCTCCCTTTTCCTTTTCCAGGTCACTATGGAAAGGATATTTATCGCAGCGGAGGGCCAGATCTCCACAATTTCATCTCCTCCGGGTTTGTCACGTTAGGAAGAGGACACACGAAGGGTACAGTGGAAACCATTTTTTGCTAAATAAACCGAAACGATAGTTTGAAATGCGAAGCTCGGAGCTGGGTGCCCGAGGCGCGGCAGGGCCGGTGCTGGGCTGGGGCAGGACCTGCGGGTCCTGGCAGGGCGGTACAGGCTGCCCCGGGCTGCGCAGCGGCTCTGCTCCTGCCGCTCTGTGTTCTCCCCGCTGCTCCGGAGGGGAGGGCAGGCAGTGACCACTTCCACACTGCGGGGCTGGAGTTCCTCCCTTTGACTTCTGGGCTTTTGTTTCAGTTCTTCCTTTATTTAGATGGTGGGGGGAACGGGGGGGTTATGACGAATATTTTATAAAATTATTTCTTTTTAGCTCCCGAAGCCTATATTTTCTGTGTTCCTATAACCTGTGATATAATGTACAAACAGCAAACCACAGGAATCTCCATCTGCTGCTGTGTGTATGTTCTGTGTACATGTACTGTATATAAATATCTGTGCAGAGACAGCTTTGACACAAACACGCCGACCTCCAGGGCGTTCTGGTGCCACCAGAGCCACGTCCTGGTGCCACCACAACCCCGGGCCGTGCTCCCTGTTGCCTGTTTGGTGAGTTTTTCTGGTGTGCAGAAGTGCTCGGAGTGTCCTCCCATCCCGAGTGCCGCCGGTGGCCTGGCTGTGACACCGGGGGTGCACGTGCCATCCCTGTCCCCTTCTGTGTCCCCACAACTGCTGTACTCCCCCAGACACAATGTATGTGGAGACTCCTCTCTAGAGCAATGTACTGTACGTGGAGCTGTGTCCTCGTGCTCGCCTGGTTGAACGCTCCTGTGTTGTTTCTGTGGATGACCGTGACTCACAAATGATTAAAGGACCTTGGTATTTTAATTTTTATTATATTTTTTCAACTACATTTCCTGCACTTTTTCCAGTTCTCCACGGGTGTCATCCAAAGTAGTGTTGGTCCTGTAGAACTGTCAGAGAAGAAACAAATATATGTATATTGTCTGTGTATGTCTGTGTGTGCTTAAATAAAGTTTACTGAGGCTGAGGCAGCACCCGTGGGACTTGTAATCCAATACCCTGAAATCCCAGACCTGTGATCCAAAACCCTGAAATCCCAGTCCTGTAATCCAGTACCCTGCAATCCCAGATTTGTGATCCAAAACCCTGTAATCCAATACCCTGCAATTCCAGACTTGTGACCCAAAATCCGGAAATCCCAGTCCTGTAATCCAGTACCCTGCAATCCCAGACCTGTGATCCAATACCCTGCAATCCCAGATTTGTTCTGCAATCTCTGCAATCCCAGATTTATTCTCCAATCCCTGCAATCCCAGATCTGTAATCCAGTCCCTGCAATCCCAGATTTTATACCCAATCCCTGCAATCCCAGATTTGTTCTCCAGTCCCTGCAATCCCAGATTTGTTCTCCAATCCCTGCAATCCCAGATTTGTTCTCCAGTCCCTGCAATCCCAGTCCAGCTCTGCACTGAGGGAAGGGAAGCAGAGGAGCCTCAGATGGGCTGGGACCTGCACAGGCTCAAGGAAGGAGTCCTGGTGACATTTCACACAAGGTGTCCCCATCCCAAGGGAGGTTTATGGCCACATCAGGACATGTTTTTATGTGCTTTTATATCAGGACGTATTTTTCATTTTAACATGTGTTTTTAGGGTCAGGTTGCAAAGGTGCCCCAGGAGTGATGGTCCAAGGAGTGGGGTGTCCTGATAGGCTCCACCAAGCCATGGAGACCCCTGAGCAGGGCTGCAAACCCAGCCCTTTGTCTCAGGCAGGTGAGTTATCCTCACCTCACACCCCTGAGGCACCTCCCAGGACAAAGATTCTGCTCCCAGCTCCTTCCCAGGCGAGAAGAAAACCTCCTCTCCTCCTTTAGCTGCAAAGGCTCGGGGCTCTGCTCTCCTGTAGGTGGGCCAGGGGTTTCCACACCTTTCCCAGAGCACATTCCCTGGCCCTGGCAAGGGGGGACAGTGGCACTGGGAACACAGCCTGTTCATCCACCACAGGGGGTGCTTTCCAAACAGAACAAAAGGCTTTGTCCTCTGAAGAAATTAATATCCTTGTTGTTCATAGACATCAGAATGGGCTGGCTTTAGAATTTACCTTTCAGCTGCCTGTAAATCCACCTGGCTTTTGAGCAGTGCTGTAATGTTCATTTCCAGTTTCTTAATGGCAGATTCCCCCACTGCTGGGTGGTGAGAGTGACAAACCCCTCACACCTGCTGCAGGACCTGCTTGTGCTCGTGTGTGGCTTTGTCTTTGTCTGTGACATGACCTGATTGTCTGTCTGTGCTGTGACAGGGGGCACGTGGCGTGTCACAAAGGACTGAGGGGTTCTGTCGTGGGGATTGTGCCTGAAATGGTTGGGTTTGGGGAAATATTGTGACAGATTTCCTGAGTGCAGCTGGAAGTCACCACCCAATACCTGTAAGACAGCTTCAGCCAGGGCTTCAGATGAGGGGGTTCTGTGCTCTTTTATCCTATTCCTATTGAGATGAGTGGGTTCTGTGGTATTTTATCCTATTCCTATTGAGATGAGCAGGTTCTGTCCTGTTTTCTCTTATTGAGATGAGCAGGTTCTATGCTAGTTTCTCCTATTCTCATTGAGATGAGCAGGTTATGTCCTGTTTTCTCTTATTGAGATGAGCAGGTTCCATCCTGTTTTCTCCTATTCCTATTGAGAAGAATATGTTCTATGCTCTTCTGTCCTATTCCTACTGAGATGAGCAGGTTCTGTCCCGTTTTCTCCTATTCTCATTGAGATGAGCAGGTTCTGTCCCGTTTTCTCCTATTCCCATTGAGATGAGCAGGTTCTATGCTAGTTTCTCTTATTCCCATTGAGGTGAGCAGGTTCTGTCCTGTTTTCTCCTATTCCCATTGAGATGAGCAGGTTCTGTCCTGTTCCAGTTCCAGCCCTTGTGTTACACCCTCCACTTCAGCCAAACAACCTCAGCCTGCCCTGTGCAGAGGGTTGTGCCCCTGCACTGCACAGAGCCAGTGAAGTTCCTCTCAATATTTCTCTGCTCTGGGAGACACATTTTTGGTGTTTTCTCAACTGTCTTCTGTGCTGTGGCAGAACTCCAAGTGCTGAGTAATATTTAAGAGCTCATCTATTTCGGGCAGAAGACAAAGACGTGAGACATGCCAAAGCACCATGGATACCAAAGCAGCAGATCCACACGTCTGCCATGCCCAGCCTGGGCAGGATGGGCATTTATGGCTCTGCCATGGCATTCCACTGGGCCATGCCTCACTGCCTGCCATCTGAGGGCTCTGAAGCCATTCCAGTGCGTGTTCTCCAAACCATGGGCAGTTCCTCTGCGGTCAGGATGATCCAGGGGTGAATCTTTGCTCTTCAGGCTGTGCAAGTCCCTGGATGAGGGCTGATCTCATCCAAGGTGAGGTAGGAGGAAGCTGGATGGTTGGTTCTGAGGTAGCAGCCTTAAATTCCGTGTGGAATTAAACACCAGCACCTCTGAGGAGTTCACAGGGAGGGCACAGGGCACCTGAGCCCCAGAGAGGGAGGAGGGATCCCACATTCCTGCGGGGGAGCAGCTCCTGCTGCTGGTGGTGCCGTGGGAGGGTTCAGTGCTCCGGGGACACACGTGGGAGACAGGAGCCAGCTCACCCCTCTGTGCACCAAGCTGGTTTAAATCCCAGCTTCCTCAGGCTGTTCTGAGCATCCTGACACTGCCTGTGTCCCACCCTGTGCCCCCAGAGCTGGGCACCCAGCCAGCCTGGAGGGATTTACAGCCACAGGGATAAACCCTGGAGAGGGAGCACATCCACTCCACACTGCCTGCCCCACATCATATTGCTGGGATTTTGGGTAAAACCAGGATTTTTATTTTGGTTGTGGTTGTTTTTTGCTCCCAGTCTCAGAGCTTGACAATAGTTCCCCCGTGGAATGGAGCTCCTGGGTTTCAGTCTGGGCCAGCAGCAGGAGCTCTGGAGAGCAGATGATAACCTCTGGTCAGCACTCAACAGCTTCTCTGTTTTCCTGGTAGCTCTGCAAGAGTGTGAAAAACAGGGAGGTTATTTTCAGGAAAAAGCAGAATTTCCCAGTTGAACTGAGTGCAAGGGCAGGGGCAGTGAGGCAGGAGGAACAGGGGGTTTAGGCTCCTCTGCAGGGTCACTTCACAGGGGAAAACAGAACTGTTCCTACAACCTGCTCCTTCCCTGGAGCTTATGGCACATCCTGGAGGAGCTGCAGAGGCAGGAAGCCTCTGGAAGAGTCAGATGTTGCCCAAGAACGCTTCCAGGAATGGAACCTCTCCCTCCTGGTCCGAGGCTGTGCCTGGATTCCCTGGCAGGTGCGCTCTGAGCCAGGGCATCAACAGGAGTATTTTTTAAAATTTTTACTCACTCAGCCTTTCTCTGAGGATATTCTGAAGTGGCAGCAGGTGGGAAGGAGAGGAAGGGATGAGCCACGTGTGGCTGCAGAGCCCCAGCCCCCTGTGCTGGCATCACCCTCAGCGTGGGCAAGGTGCAAACCTGCTGGGCACAGCCAGCCTGTGACTGAGCAGCAAAAGCTCCCCCCAGAGCATTTGATCTTGTGATTTGCTGTGCAGATCCGGCAGATCTGCAGCCCAAATGTGGGATTTGCCTGCTGGGCTTCTGCTCTCTCTTGTCTTGTACCTCGGGTGTGGGCACTGGGCTCAGGGCACGGCTTTGGGGGCACAGGATTTGTGCCTGGTGGGTGGGAACAGGGTGTTTGTGCTTGAGCAGGACCTTACACCCAGGGGGATGCTGTCCTCAGGTCCAGCATCACCCCTGGAGAACATCCCCCTTCTTTGTGGGTATTCAAAAGGAGAAAATTGTCCTTGATCTACCTTAGAAAATGAGCATTTTCCCTGGGCATGTGGGCAGAGAGAGGCAGATTGCTGGAGCCAGAGCAGAGGGAGGTGGCTGCCTCCAGGGTTAAGGGCTTGGGAGCTGCAGGAGTTTGTGGGAAGACAGGAGATGGGAGGGAGAGTGGCTGGGGTGAGGGTGGCTGAGCCTCGTGGCTTCTGTGTGCCAGTGGCTCCCAGGGGCTCAGGCTGTGGAGACAGGAGCACAGAATCAGTGCCCCAGGGCTCAGGCTGTTCTGTGTGAATCTCAGACATAGCCAGAACACTCCCAAAACTCATCAGAATGGTGCAAAACAATGCACACACACACATTGTAAAGCAAACCTTTCAGAACTTCTGTTAAAATCAGTCAGAGTTTCTGTTAACGTCTCTCATTTGTGCCTCCATCTCATCCTTACATTTTCAGGCCCCCATGAGGTCGGTCCTCCACACTCATTTTCACCTCCCCCCCAGATGCCAGTTTTTCACCTGCCACCCAGTGCTCCCAGCCAGATGCCAGTCTTTGCTGCCTGTTTATTTATGCCCAAACCTGTCTCTCCTTCAATCCAGAAAGCTCTGCCTCACTGTCTGGCAGCTGGGGACACCCTGTGTCACCAGGAGCAGGCCGTTCCCCCTGGGATGTTTTGGTCTCCCACCCACGGTGTTCCCTCACTGCCCATCCTTGGCTGCTTGTCCTGCAGGCTGAGCAGGGTCCCTGGCAGGCTCTGTATTTCAGCACTGACAGCTCTGGATGCAATCCAGCCTCGGTGCAGCCACCTCAGCTGGCTGAGGATGTGCAGCTGCTGCAGCTGGCACTCCAGGGCTGGCCCCAGTGCCCCTCTGGGGCACCCCAAACTGAGCCCCTTTCACAGCCACTGCCTGGGACCAGCGGGGTTGGCGCTCCACTGGCTGTAAATGTGATTCAGAGATGAGTGGGAGAGAAGGGATTTATTAATTTGCTCCTCATTAGCAGTTTGAGAGTTCTGATTCCTCCCTCCAGCAGTGCCCTGGCTCCCCGCTGCCACGGCTGGTTCCCCATTGCTTGGCTTGCAGCTCTGTGCTCCAGCTCCGCTCCCAAAGCGCTGCTTTCTACCCTTAATTTGTTATTTTGGGGTCTTATATTACATCTGTCACAACTTCCTGGGCCCAGCACAGCTACAAAACACGCAGTGAATCAGCTCCAGGCTGGAATTTACTGCCTGCCCCATCATTAGTAATCCACACTCGCAGCAGACTCATTAGCACGGGCGAAGGCAGAACTTGGAGGATCATTTTTTTCACACCTGCACCTATTGCCGTGAATAGATTTGCAAAAATTGAGGGTTAGGTGTGCTGGGTCCTTAAACACTTGTTAGAAATCCCATCAATGGAGAGCTGTGGAGCCCCAGCCTGCTGCATCCCAATGAATCACCTTCTGTTTATCCTGGATCATTTTGGGTGATTTCCATCGTGCCTTGGTTAAGATCATCCACTCCTGATCCCAGGTGTGTGGTCTTTGGGAGGGTCCTCAGGACGAGGGAAAGAGATGAATCTGACTCCATGTTCTCAGAAGGCACACCAGAAGGTTTAACAAGAATGGCAATAAAAACTCGTGACTCCTCAGAGCCTCGACACAGCTGATGGTGATTGGTTATTCAGTTAAAACAATTCGCATGAAGCCAATGAAACAATCACCTACCACATTGCAAAGCAGCAAAACGGGAGAAGCAAATCAGATAATTATTATTTACATTCCTCTCTGAGGCTCCTCAGCTTCCCAGGAGAAGCAATCCTGGCGAAGGGATTTTTCAGAAAATATCACAGTGACACGGATTAATCCAAGCCTTGCGTGTTCCTAATTGCATTGACTGGGAACTGGGATCACTGGGATGTGGAGGGGGGCCTGGAGCTGTGCAGGAACATTCCATGACGCAGCAGGACATTTCAAACCACTCTGAATTATTTAACCTCCCTCGGCCACGGCCCGTCCATTTCTCAGCAGAGCCTGGACAGCTCTGGTTTTTATAGCCTGGCATCAGCCAGGTGGGAGGAGAGGGGGATGTCACTGTGATATTTTATGAAAACCCCTTTGCTAGGATTTTTCTCCTATTCTAGCTGAGAAGCCTCAGAAAAGAGATGTAAACAATAACTCTCTGATGGCTGTGGAATGTGCTCTGGACATTGTTTACCAACAGGTGCATCTGGGATTGGTGAATGTTGGGTGTTTCTAATTAATAACCAACCATGGTCCAGCTGTGTGGACCCTCTGAGAGTCAAAGGTTTTTATTATTCATTCCATTCCATTCCATTCCATTCCATTCCATTCCATTCCATTCCACTCCACTCCAACTTCTTGATGGATCCTTTTCTGTCTATTCTTTTTTAGTATAGTAACATAACATAACATAACAATATATCCATCTGAAACATGGAGTCAACACTCTCATCCCTTCCCTCATCCTGGGACCCTCAAACACAGCCACAGGGGGAGGCCATGGAAAACGTTCCAGTGGCTGCAGTGCTGTGGGAAGGGATGGGGGGACAGCAGCAAAAGCCCCTCAGTCCCTGGTGTCACCTTCTGACAGGAGCAGAGCTGAGGGGCTGTGTCCTGCTGCCCAGGCTGGGCAGGAGCCTGGGCAGAGCCTTTTGCATGGGGCTGTCCTGCTGGAATCTGAAATGCAGGGAATTCTCAGAACTCTGGAAGGCAAAACTTAGAATTAAACCCAGGATTTGAGGAAAAGGATCCCAACTGAGGTGACAGAAGCAAGAATGTGGAATTGTAGTTAAAAGCTAAGCTAAGCAGAGGGAAGTTTAGGGTTTTAGAATTTAAGATATAGAAAAATAAAAGTAGTTACAAAGGTAACAAGAGGTTTTAGAGTGTACCACTGTAGGTTTGTGTGCCATAACGTGATTGGCTAAGAAAGCTCACACTGTAGCATGGGTCCATAAGACAAAATATTTCAGGATTGGGTCAAAAGCATAAATATCCTTGTTAGCAGTGTTTTATTGATCAGTAAATACTTAAAAGGTCTTGTAACTGAGGCTCTTGTGACCTTCTGAGCCATGTGGTGAAGATGTGAGCAGGACTCACCCTTCCTGCCTATGTAGAAGATAAGAAAAACAAATGGCAGCATCTAGAGCAGCTCAGAGCTCCCACCCAAAATTCACTCCAAATTCCCACACAGGTGCTCTGAGCCTGCCTGGAGCTGCTCCTTGTCCCTTGCAGCTGCAGGGAGGTGGCCACAGCTGGCCAGGGAGCACCTGGATCTCTGCTGCACCAGGAGATCCCTGGGGCTGCTCCGGAGCCAGCTGTAGGCATTTGCCCCACACTCTTAGACAGGAGCAGGAGGGCTGGCAGCTGCTCTGAGCCTGCCTGGAGCTGCTCCTTGTCCCTTGCAGCTGCAGGGAGGTGGCCACAGCTGGGCAGGGAGCACCTGGATCTCTGCTGCACCAGGAGATCCCTGGGGCTGCTCCGGAGCCAGCTGTGGAGTGGAAAGGGAGCCTTTTGTCCCCTGGACATCCCATTGCTCACCCATCCACTGATTTTGGCATTTTTGACTTGGCCTGGTCAAAGGGGCTTCCCTGGGGACAAGGACAGGACAGGGGTTGTCTCTTCTTTCTCTCCTAGAGACAGTGGAAGCCAAAATCTTGTGTTTGAGGCAGGGAAAGGCCACCAGGGCCTTTCTGGGTGTGCACAGCCAGGATTAGCTGGGTGTTTTTGCATCTGGGAGGGAACAAGGCTTCCCTGGCTTTGTGTGAGACTGACCCAGACCCTGGGACTCGCCTTCCCCACTGCTGAGGGCCTCCAGTTCCCATGCCAAGGCGAATCCCACAAGTCTCCACTCCACTGGTTCCCATCTGCTGCATGCAGCCTCTGCTGAGTTCCATGGATGGCTTTCAATCAGCACCTGGAGCTCCAGAACGGACCCCTCTCCTTTCTGTGTGCAATAACAGGGTGACAACGTGAGTGACAGTGGCTGAGAGGAGAAGAAAGAAGCCCTGCCTGTTGCTGGCTGCCCTCTCACAGGGAGTCTGTCAGCTCTCGGGGATGCTGTGGCAGATCCCTTTGAAAGCTGAGCTGGGAGCTGGGGGAGAGCTGGCAGGTACAGCCCAGCTGTCTGTGAAACTGGAGCTGCAGCTGCTTGCCACGAGCTCCTCTTTGAAGAACGTGTTTTTCTCTATTTGTGATCAAGAACCGTTGCATAAAGAGCCCTGATGATTCCTTGCTGTGGTGTCGCTGAGGATCTCAGGCTGCTTCTCTCCCCAAAGAGGGAATTTCACCTCGACGAGGGCTCACCCTGGGGCTGGGTTACGTGCCTTTGGCAGGGCTGCACGGGCTCTTAATCCTGCTTGCCAGCTGTAAATAAGAAATTCAAATATTGTGAAAAGAACTGGAGGCTCTGGCAGCAAGAGGGGACTTTGCAGAGGGATCTGTAATTCTGAAGCATCTGTGATCTCTCCACAACAACACGGTCAGAGTCTGGCAGATGGAGAGCTTGAGCACTCCCAGAAATCCACTGCTCCAGCAAAGCCAGTGTGTGCTGCACAGTTTGTCTGCCAGAGTTCCTTGGGAGGAGCTCATCATCATCACCAGAGAGGTTTTGGAGCCCCAGGGCTCAGGTTTGCCTGCTCAAGGCACACCTTGAGGCTGCCATGGAGCAGAGCTGCCAGAACCCAACCTGGGGCAGGCTGGGCTTGGGTTAAACCTGGGATTTCCTGCCTGGCAGGGGAAAACCAGGAGCAGCTCTTCCCTCTCCTCCATGAGTGGCTGCATGGCAGGGAGCAGCATTCCAGCCCCTGGAAAGGGCTCCACGGAGCTGGGAGCCCTTGGCCAGGGCCAGATCTTCTCATGGCACTTCTTCTGCCTCCTGGAGAGTCCTGCCAGCCAGTGAATGAGCAGAGAGCTGGGGCTGCCAGTGACTCCTGTGGTGCCACACAGCCCTGGAGCACAGCCCAGAGCCACAGAGCTGAGTCCGAGCCCATTTCCTGCCAATACTGGGAGTTTGTGATGGATTTCAGTGGCACTGCTGCAAAAATCAGCTGGTGTGTGCAAAGCAGAGCAGCCCAGGTGCTGCTGCTCACCTGGCCCTGCTGAAAAGGGGGGCAGCAGTTCCTCTCCTCTCCTCTCCTCTCCTCTCCTCTCCTCTCCTCTCCTCTCCTCTCCTCTCCTCTCCTCTCCTCTCCTCCCCGCAGCTTCAGGTGATGCCTTCAGTTTTATCTTTCACATTTCCATACTCTGCACTGCACTGGCACAGAACTCTGAGCTCCACACCCAGTGCCAGCAGCTCTCCTCACAGCTCAGGCACACAGAACAATCCTTTCCCAGCCCCACAACCAAGGACAGCGCTGCAGCTTCAGCCCCAAAAAGTGCAAACAACAGGGGATGGAGGAGAGCAACCTGGGAGGGTGGGACTGCATCACCTGAGCTGCAACTGGACAGTGAACCCAAGGTGGGAATGGACCAAAACTGATCAAAGTGTGAGAACTCGTGACTCTGAGTCCATGCTGGGTCCTTCTTGGGTGCAGCCCTGGCTGGGCTCTTGCACTGCCCATGGGGGATCCTTTGAACGGGTTTTTAAATAAATCCCTGCTTTGTTCCTTTAGCTCTCTCCAGCCATTGCAGGTGCAGGTCCAGCTTGGTCCTGAGCCCACACAAGCCCACAGCTCTGGCTGCTGAGAGCTCCCAGCCAGTGAGCACAGGGAGCCAGGGCTGCTCAGAGGCAAGGACACCCCCAGCACAGAGCCAGGAGTGAGGAGTTTTGCCATGGATGGGTTTTGGGAGGGAGCTGGGGAGCTCTGGGCTGCGAATCTCTCCAGCAGGGTCCTATTGGGGCAGGAGCTGTGCAGCAAGGACTGGCCATGCCCCCAGGAACAGGCTGTCCCAGCTCTGCAGGATGCTCCTTCCCCTCCCCTGGCACTCCCTGAGGAGCTCTGGAGCCCAGCAGGGACAGTGTTTCTGTAATAAACCTGTTCCAGCAACCCCAGTGCCTGCTGGGGAGCAGAATAAAGGACAATTTCCCAGAGCAGGTGGATTTATTTGTGCCTTTGTAGTTCTGCTCTAAAAGCACAAATAATATCCCTGAAGGAGTGGCACGGAGTCCATCAGCTTCCAGCTGCTCAGACCTTCCCTGAGCTGTGCCTGCTCACATCCTCCTTCTGCAGGGGTTGATTGACTGCGAGATAAACAGATCAGGCCATTGCTTTTCTCTCCTCTAAACCCTCTGCTGCTCTTGGAAAACAGCTCCTGTGCCTCAGAGCTGCAGAGAAGGGAGAAATCCTGGCAGGGAAAGCAGGAGGGCAGCCCACAGCTGGCACTGCCCCCTGCCCCACACCCTGCTCCTTACCAGGGGATCCTGGCTGCACCCTTGGGGTGGAGTTTGGGAGGTGCTGGGCTTGGGTTTGGGTCAGGGTTTGAGTTTGGGTTTAGGTTAGGGTCAGGGTTTGGGTTAGGATTTGGATTTGGCTTTGGGTTTGGGTTTGGGTCAGGGTCAGGGTTTGGGTTTGGGTCAGGGTTTGGGTTTGGGTTTGGGTACCATTTTAGGGAAAAAGGGCTTGGAGGAATGTCACAGAATTCTGTGATACTGAATCCTTCAAACAGGATGGTCTGGATTGGAAGGGAAGATAAAATCATCCCACCCCTGCCATGGCAGGGACACCTCCCACTGCCCCAGGGACACCTCCCACTGTCCCAGGCTGCTCCAAGCCCCCTCCAGCCTGGATTTGTACACTTCCAGGGATCCAGGGGCAGCCACAGCTGCTCTGGGAATTCCATTCCAGTCCCTCCCCACCCTCCCAGGGAGGAATTCCTTCCTGCGTTTTCCTAAATATTTTAAAGATGAAAAATACGCTTTCCTTCTCTGTTGATTTGCAAAGTTAATCTGGAAGGAGGTGAATTGAGAGCTGGGAGCTGCCAGGACTTCCCTTAGGCACGTTCCAGGAGCTCCTGTTTAGCTGGCTGGATAAATCCTGCTGGGACCTCTGTGCAAGTGTCTTGTGAAGAGCAAAGCTCTTTGATTATCCTGTTGCTATTTGTCAAATGCAAAGGACCGTGCAAGAAAATCATTTCCAGCCTTCAGAACTACTCTCCTTTCGCTCTGCTTTTGATGTCTGAAGAGAAAATAGCCCTGTGAAGCAACTTGATTTCTTCAGAGCTATTAACAAGTCTTCCAGGGTCCCAGGGTGACATAACAGGTCTGGTCTGACTCATTCCATTTAAGAGTGTCTCCTTCCAGACAGGAATAGCTCAGTGTGCAGCCATAAAAAACATGAATCAATTAATGTCTTCTATTAACTAGAAATGCAGATAAATCTCCTCAATCATGGGAATGCAAATTCCTGGCTCCTCTTCCTTCTCCCTCCATGTGCTCTTTGTATTTGGCTTCTTCCTTAATTGAACTTTCCAAGTGTTGACTCCAGGTCCACGTGGTTATTTTTTATGGTTATTTTTTGTGGTTATTTTTTGTGGTTATTTTTTTTCTGGGTTTTTTTGTGGTTATTTTTTTGTGGGGTTTTTTTTGTGGTTATTTTTTGTGGTTATTTTTTTGTGGGGTTTTTTTTTCGGTGGTTATTTTTTGTGGTTATTTTTTGCAGCTGATCACGGGCACTCTGGGTTGCAGCAAGTTGTGTCAAAGAGGCACTGGGTGCCCCTCCAGGGGCTCCCCATGCTCTCAGGGGGTCTGAGTGCCCCAGACACCCCTGGAATTTCCACATCCCAGCCAAACTCAGACCAGCTGTGCTCAGGGCTGCCCTGTTCTGCTGCCGGGGAGAGGCATCCCTTCTCCTCGTCCTCTCCTCTTGGAGAGGAGATCTCAGTAATCTTTGGGTCAGCTGAACACCAAAGCCTCAGTATCAGTCTGTCTAGCAGCTCCTCTTCACCTGCTGCTAGGTGATAATGACTTGAAAAACAGAATTAATTAGGCTGAACCCTTCCATGCTTCTTGTATCTCTCAAGGTGGATTTTTCTCTTTTTACTTTTTTAATACTCAGAAAAAAAAAAAGGTTTCATCCTTTTCCCAGTAAGAAATAGCAAGGAAAGGATTTGCCTGTATTTTATTAACCATTGAATTGCTTTCAAGCAGGGTTTGGTGAGGCTCTCAGGGTATCCATATTTTCTACCACTTTTTAGTGTTAGACCAGAGACCAAAATATTTTATTCCACTTTTTAGTCTTAGACCAAAGAGCAAAAGCTCGGAACATCCCACACTTGCTCAGTAAATCTCTTCAGAGTGTTTCACTGGATTCCCAAGGCTGATCCCTCTCCTAAGGATGCTCTAGGTCCCTCAGGCCCCTCCCTGGCCAGGCTGTCACTGTCCCCATCCCCATCTGGGGCTCCTCTGTCACTTTTCTTTCTGTTGGAGAGAATTAAACCCGGATTCCTTTGGAACCCTGCCCTCGGATGCAGCTCCACTCCCCGATGGCTTTTGTTCCTGAGGTACTGCTGGAGCAGTCTGAATCATGATCTCATCAGAGACAATAAAACGCTCAAGAGGGTTCTTAAGTGCTGCCTCGAAGCTCTGTCAGGGAATGAGCCCGTTAACATGAGGAATTCATTCCCCATCTCCTCAGCCATCACTCCTTCAGTCCCCACGTTACCCTTGCTCTGAATTAATTTGGGGTCAGACCAATCCAGCATCCAGGGAAAACACATTTATGCCAAAAGCAGAGGATTACGGAGGAGGTTGAGGGTAATGAACAAACCCACGGAGCAAGCATCAATTATTCATGCATGCACATGTGCACTCACACACAAACCACTCTGCTGAATAAAAACACCAAGCCAGAAGACATGGGGGATAAAACCATGGAAATAGCAACAAGTTCAGAATAAAAAATTTCCACTTTTTCCTTGAAAATATCATTTGCATGAAAAATGTGTGCCTTTCATCTAAATCTCCATTTTCCTGCAGAGGAAAAATTGCCTTTCCCCATTATTGCCTGTCTCAGGAAGGAGCTGATTTCCCAGGCTGCCAATGCAGCCCACGTTACAGAGGCACAGCACAGGCTGAGCTCCCCCTGATCCCGAGGAGGAATAACTGGCACAGCTCCAGGTGAGCAGTTCATGGCCTCCAAAACCTCCCTGTGGGTTTGGTGCCTCAGCCCCTGGTCTGTGGGGCTCACTCTGCACCCCAGGGATCAGGGGATGGAGACAGCCCTGCGTGCTCTGGGGGGACAGAGGTGACAGCAAGGGCTCAATCCCCTGGATTGATGGCCCAGTTCCTGCTCAGGGACCCTTCACAATGACCCCATGGCAGATCCCGTCCTCTCAGCCCTGGGGGCACCTCTGGGGTGATCCCACCCCTCGTCCCAGCCTTGGGGGCACTGCTGGGGTGGTTCTGCCCCCGTGCCAGGGTCAGTGCTGGTTCCAGAGGGGGTGGCAGCTGCCTCCTGATGCATTACATGGATGTAAACTGCAGCTGAGGGCTCTCAGATTGGCTGCACAGGCCATGAGCCACATTGTTCAGCAGAAAGCAGAGACTGGGATTGCTCAGGACTTGTCTAAGGAAGGTTTCTCCATCCCTGGAGGTGTCCAAGGCCAGGCTGTGTGGGGCTTGGAGCAGCCTGCGGCAGTGGAAGGTGGCATTGGATGGGCTTTAAGGTCCCTTCCAACCCAAACCATTCTGTGATTTTCTGATTCATTTGTAATTATTATTATCATCATTATTGTTGACTAATGGAATTTCAGTAGAGCCTCAGTGAGCTCAGAGCTTTGATCTGCACTCTGAGGCTTCAGGAAAGGGAGTTGTTCCCCAGAGTGCTGAGAATTTCAGTGGTGATGACACAAAAGTGTTGTTACACCCATTTTAGACACGTGAGAGCTGCAATGGCCCCAGAGTGAGGCAGAGTCTGAGTTCAGACACTGCTCAGGCTGGGATGGACTGAAATTGGCCCATTGTCCTCCATTACAACAAAACCCTGGAATTATCACCTCAGACGGGGCTGCTGCTGCTCAGAGAGGTGCCAGCTCCCCCAGAGAGCAGGGACAGCCCCAGCTGTGACCCCACTGAGGTTCCTGTCCCATCCCAAGCTGCTGGGACACCTGGGGACACTGCAGCCCCCAGAGCCACCCCTCCTGCCCAGTTCCCCCTCCCACGGGGGTGATGGCCCCTCTTGTGCTGGGCTGTGCTCCCTCCTGATCCCAGCCCTGCTGAGCACCCTCCCACTTAGCGCCAGGGCTGTAATTATTGTCATTACTGCATTAGTGCCATTATTCCCGCTCCACAGCAGCGTTTTGTCTCTCGTTGTGCTGTTTCTGTTGTGCCCACGATTCAGACAAGGCAGCCAGATGCTCTGCCTTGCTCCAGAGCCCCCTCGTGCTGGCCCTGCCACATCCCCTGTGCAAAGTCAGTCAGTGCCCACCCCGGAGCACTCAAAAACCCAATTAGAGCAGACAGACCAGCACCATCCTCGTCTGCCAGCAGCTCCAGGAGCAAGCCCCCCATCCTTCAGGACATCCAAGGTCACTTTGCCAGCTTTCCCAAAGATTTGGGAGAGCTCCCAGCATCCATCCATCCCTGTGCTGTGTTCCTGGTGCCTCCTGAAGCACACACCCAGGCAGGCAGGTGTTTATCCCTGACAGGTGTCCTCTCACTTCAGTGCAATCTTTCCAAATCCCAGGCTATAAATAAATGACTGAAGAAGAAAGATGTTGAGAATAAGAGACATTGAGAGGCTGGAGCGTGTCCAGGGAAGGGAAGAGAGCTGGGGAAGGGGCTGGAGCAGCTGAGGGAGCTGGAGAAAAGGAGGCTCAGGGGGAAATTCTGGCTCTGCACAACTCCTGACAGGAGGGGACAGCCAGGGGAGTCGGGCTCTGCTCCAGGGAACAGGGACAGGACCAGAGGGAACAGACTTGAGCTGCACCACAGGGAGTTTATATTGAATATTGGGAATATTCCTGCACAGAAAGTGTGGTCAAGCAATGGAAGGGGCTGCCCAGAGAGGTGGTGAAGTCCCCATCCCTGGAAGTGTTGAAAAAACATGTGGATGTGACACTTGAGGACGTGGATTAGTGGTGGCCTTGGTGGTGTGGGCAGCCCCAGCTGCTGTGGGCACCCTGTGCCAGGGCCTGCCCACCCTCCCAGGCAGGATTCCTTCCCAATATCCAACCTGAATTTCCCTTTTCCAGTCTGAACCCATTCCCCCTTGTCCTGTCACTCAGTTCCTGATGAGGTCCCTCTCTGGGTTCCCTCCAGGCCCTGAAGGGGCTCTGAGCTCCCCACACAACCTTCTCCTCTCCAGGCTGGGCAATCCCAGCTCTCCCAGCCTGGCTCCAGTCCCTTTATCACCTTCCAGGTCTGCTCTGGAACTGCTCCAGCAGCTCCTGGTGCTCCTGATGTTGGGGACAGCAGAGCTGGGCACTGTTGCAGGTGGGGTCTCCCAGAGGCAGAATCCCCTCCTGGCCCTGCTGCCCACACTCCTTTGGAGACTCCAGCCCATCCCTCCAGTGGCAGGTCTGGGACCACCAGCCCCACCTTGGCCCTGCTGAAGCCAGCAGCACAGCTGGTCCTGGTTTTAGTGAGAGCAGAATTAGGCTGAATTTTTAAAAGGGAGCATCCAGTTCTCAGCCTGGATCCCTCTGGAGCAGGCCCAGCACGTGGAGTGGCCGTTTGCAGTGTGACACAAGGGAGATGGGATTATTGCTCCCTGAAATCCACAGATATTCTCCAAATCTGCCACTTGCTATTAGAATGCTGCAGAAGCCCCGGGAGAATGACGGCATCTTTACCCAAAAGGTTAAGCAGAACATAATGAATGGAAAAGATGAGCTGTGACAGAACTGAAACAGGAATTTTCAACTTTTGAAAAGCATCCAGATATTCAACGCCTTCTAAATGAAGTCGAGATGTTGTGTGAAATCCATTCGGTATGGAAACACTGAAATGCACTTTTAAAGCTCCAAGTAAACCAACCTTTTCAAAAGCATTCCACAAACATTTCTAAACAGTCAGCTGTGTCTGAAACAGAATCAAAACGTGGCAAACCTCGCTGGCCTGCAGCTCCCTCCCTTCCCTTCTGGGGCAGGTGGGATGAGCTGCTCCTGGGGCAGGTGTGGAGCAGCAGCTCCCAGGGGGCTCCTTCAGGAGCCCCCAGCTCTCCCTGTGCCATGGGAGGTCATTTCCAGGGTTTTTTGGGTATGCCACTTTGCTCCTGAGCTGCTCCTTGCAAAGGGGGCATTTAATGCAATCTCATCATTTCCCCATATCCAAGGAAAAGCCAGTTTGGGGATCCTGATCAGGAGGCAGGAGATGATGTTCCTTGTTTCCACTTGGCACTCACAGGGAGATGGCTCATTCCTCCTCCTGCAGCACTGTTATTTCAACAATCTGATTGTTAACTGATGAAAATTGAAATGTCTCCTCTACGGAAAGTTCCAATTTTTCTTCCATAGGGAAGGCCGAGATGTGAACGGCAGAGATCACTCTGAAGGATCTGTATCCTGCTCTGGGGAATGTGGGCATTTCACAAACCTGCCAGGAAGTGCTGAGGGTCACAGGGGCAGAATTCACCCACAATTTCTTTGGCTTTCCCCATTGCTGACTTCTCCTGAGGAGCAGATTATTCAATTTTATTCTTCCTTTAGATGCAGCCCTAGAAAATGAGCTGTGGATCCTTCTGGTCCCACAGGAGAGGACACTCAAATGGTGGTTGGCCAAGGCCTGGCTGTGTCCATCACACCCTCATCCCACAGGAGCTGCATTTTGGGGTGGGTTGGACCCCAGAACAGGGCACACAAAACTGGAAAATGAGCTCTGGGTTCAGTTCCTACTGGTCCCACAGGAGAGGACACCTCCAATGCTCTGCTGGCCAAGGCCTGGCTGTGTCCATCACACCCCCATCCCTCAGGAGCTGCACTTTGGGGTGGGTTGGACCCCAGAACATGGTACAGAAACCAGGTGTCACCCAGATCTGGAAAAGGAGCTCTGGATTTAGTTCCTGCTGGTCCCACAGGAGAGGATTCTCAAATGGTGGTTGGCCAAGGCCTGGCTGTGTCCATCACACCCCCATCCCATAAGAACAGCACTTTGGGGTGGGTTGGGCCCCAGGACAGGGCACACAAACCAGGTGCAGGTAGCAGAGGCCCCTTGGGCAGGTCCCCACGGGGACAGGGCTGATCCCCTGGCTCTGCCCTGCCCACCAGTAGAACCAGTTTGTGCTGGGACTGCCCCACAGCCTCTCGGAGGCTCTCATCCTTCAGGGAGGGTGGATGGCTCCGCGAGTGCCCCAGATCCAGCAGAGTCATGTGGCTCCAGCTTTATTTGCTGTTATTGCTGCTTTCAAGTGGAAAATTGATATAATAGCAGTCCTTTCTCAGCACACAGCAGTCTGCACATTTGTACAATGTTCTTTGAGGACGATCAGCAGCCACTGGCATAGAAAAGTGACAGATGCTGTCTGCAAATAATGAGCTGAAGCGGTTTCCTTTGGAAGGGAACTTAAGCAAAGTCCCTTTGAGTTTGAAAAGCCAGAGAGGTTCCCATGTGTCCCCAGAAGCTGCTCGGAAAAGGCATTTTCTAGTGGCTCATGTGGCATAATTATCCCGTAACTGTTTCTCTCACACCAACTTCTCTGGAGAGAGGGAATGACCCAGTTCCTGTTTACTGAGCCTCCCCTGCTGGGGACAGGCATGAAAGAGAAGGAAGTTGTTCTGTTCCCTCCTCCAGTGCTCCAAATCTGCCCAAATCCCAGGGATAAGGAGCACAGTGGTGGATGAGGCACACCCCACACCTCTGGGATCCTCACATCCCCTCCTTGCAGCTCGCACTGAAGTTGGTGCAGCCCCTGAGGTCTGTGAGGAGTCTCCCACTTGTGAGGCTGAAGGAAGAGCAGTGGGTGGTTTCATCCCGAGCCTTTGATCCTCTCTTCTTCCTCCCTGCTTTTACTGGCACAGCCACAGTCCTGCTTCTCCTTCTGGAGCTCTAGCAGGTGTTCAGAGTCCTCCCATCACCTCAGAGTGCTCCAAGAAGCCCAAATTACTGAAATTTGAGGATTTAAAGTTTCGTGGTTGGACATTTCCAACCCTGTTAGTGAACAGGAGACACAGTTTGCCTGTAATGATGGAAATCTCCTCTCTGGTGCAGCATGGATGTTTCTGCAGTTGGTATTTTCTGGTTATTGCCACAGTCCTGACTCCTGAGGTTGAAATGAAGCTCTGGGAACCTTTGCTCTTGAGGTCTTGGAGAGATCCAGCATCTTTCCAGGCTTCTGTAGGGAACTGAACCTACAGAAGGTACCAGCTGGGTCTTCTCTCCAGTAAAAACAGCCCTTGATAAACTGTCCCTCTCATTAGAGGTTCAGAAAGTCTCCAAGAATTGATTTTCTTCCAGCCTGACCTGCTTTCTTGGGCTCCTTTAGCAGTGGAATTCCAAGCAAATCCAAGGAAGGATGCTGTAATTCCCCACACATTAGCTGGGATTAATGGTGGAGCTGTGTTACACAGCACATTAAATCACAAATGGATCAAAATAACGAGCCACCATCCCTTAGGGCACCAGGGGGAGAGCTGAGGCACAGCCTCAGTCTTAATTCCCTTTCTTATTTTTAAAAGCTTCATTTGCCAATCTCTTTGTTTATTTGATTCATTTTAGCTCTTTCCTTTCTGTCCCTTCCTATAGATAAGAAGCATTTCTGGGTAAATTTAGAACGGTGTGCTGTTGTGAGAAATTAATTAATTAATACTGATAATTGTTGATGGATTCTGTAGATGAAACACATATAAAAAGGAGATTAAAGTTAAGGGATTCTATTTCATTCCAGTGCCTGAAGGGAGCTACAAGAAGGATGGAGAGAAGCTTGACAAGGGGTGGAGGGACAGAACAAGAGGGAATGGCTTCAAACTCACAGGGAGTAGGGTTAGATGGGATATTGGGAAGAAATTCCCTGGGAGGGTGGGCAGGCCCTGGCACAGGGTGCCCAGAGCAGCTGGGGCTGCCCCTGGATCCCTGGCAGTGCCCAAGGCCAGGCTGGAGCACCCTGGGAGAGTGGAAGGTGTCCCTGTCCATGGAGGGGATGAGCTGTAAGGTCCCTTCCCACCCAGCCCATCCAGAATTCTGTTATGGTTCCAGATTCTCTCACAGGAATTCTCTGCAGTTTGGTTGCCTTTAAAATGTCCCAGCTCTGGACATGGAAGCTGAGCATGGTTTTCATCCAGGGTTGGGCTCTCCTTGGCTGGTTTTGCTCTCGGTTGTTCAGGGGTGATTTTTCGCTGATGCCATTATTTGTTGACTTGGGCTGGAGGGTTTTTTTGAGCTCTGTGGTGTTCAATGAACTGTTCTCTGTGAGATGGAGATCCCTGGCACTGAAGGGATAATCATTCAGTGACAGCAAAGGACAAGAAGGGTGCAGAGCAGAGAGAGTGAAAATCCCTATCCCCAAAGTGGCAGAGCAGGGAATTGTCTGAATGGGGAGCAGCCTGCATGGTCCAGGGGGACATCAGCAGCTCCAGGGAAAATATCCACCCCAGCCTGGGCCTGGAATAGTTTGGGTGACAACAAAACCTCACACAACAGAGCTGAGGGGGTTGAAGGCTCTGCCAATGACTCTGCAGGTGCCCAAGGCTGGAGAAAGGGAGAACAAGTGACCATGAGGTGACAGGGTGAGGATTCATCCAACATCACGTAGGAATCTGGCCTGGAGACAGGCTCAAACATGACCCCATCCCTGCCTCCTGCAGCCCCTGCATCTGCTCTTTTCCTCCTTCAAACCCCCACCACGAATGGAAAAGACATCTCCCAGGCACAGCGACCCCAGGGCAGCAGGAGGACACAGAGGGGAGCTTCTGGTGGAGCTCTGTGTGCCATGCCAGTCAAACCTGCCCTCTCCAGCAGCTGCACACGCATTTCCTGCAGGAGAAATGATCTGAAACCAAGTGAGGACAGGAGGAGGCTGAGCCAGAGCCAGGGAGAGGTTTAACCCTTCCTCCAGGCAGGCTCTGGAGCCAGCAGGATGTGGATAAAACATCCAAAAACATCTCTAAAACATCCCTGTGGGGAGGGAACAGGATCAAAAGGACAAGGAGCTGCCCTGGAGGACAGTTCTACATCTGCAGATGCAAGGTCAAGGGAGCAGCTGGAGGAGAATGTGAAGCCCTAAAAAAGCAGCTCTGAGGACAGGCAGGGGCAGGGGCTTGGCCCTGGCCTCAGACAGGGACAAACAGCTCCTCTGCATTGTCTTGGGTTATTTTTATCTCCAATTTGGTGCCTCTAAAGGAAGGCTGAACACGCTGCTGTCAGAGGAGCCCAGAGCTGCCTTTGCCCTCTTCAGTCTGTACCATTTCTCAGATGAGCCAGCGAAGCTTTGGGAAGGGGCTCCCATGGGAGAAGCAGCTCCAGGAGCTCTGTCCCTGTGTTCCCTTTCTCCGTGGGGCTGCAGCACACAGCAGAGGGAGGCTGGGTGCTGTGGGTGACCATGAGGCCAAGGGTCCCCATGCTGGTGGGCACTGGAGTGGCCGTGTCCTGCTGTCCCCTCTGGGATTCTGGGTGGGTACCCAGGGCACAGCAAGCCTGATTTGGGGCCCAGATCTCCTCCTGCCAGGGAAACTGGCTCCTGATGCAGGCAGATGGATGGGGCAGGGGTTTGAAAGCATCCCGAGGGCATCAGAGCTGGAGGGAGGGGAGCTGGGGGGCTGGGAGGGAGCACGCAGCGAGCAGAGCCCGAGGAGCCGGGGCTGAGCAGCGGGAGGAGGATGGATCGCCCGGCATCGCCCTCTCCTTCCAGCATCCTGCATCCCTCCCACGGCAGCAGCATCACGCCCTCCCTCCTGCAGCTCCCTGCGCCTGCAGAGGCCTCTGCTTCCTCCTCCTCCTCCTCCTCCTCCTCCTGCTGCTGCTGCTGCCTGATCGCCCAGCCGCCAATTAACGGGAACAGTTCCTTACCTTGCCTGCAGGGCTCCGGGGGTCGCGGAGCTTTGGGACTCCGGGCCGGGGTCGCTGCGTTGTTTCGGAGGCAGGGACGGTGCCACGGGCTGGCAGAGGTGCAGCAGGTTGCAGACCCATGCAGAGGTGCAGCAGGGACACTGCCCAGCCCTGCAGAGGTGCAGCAGGCTGCAGACCCATGCAGAGGTGCAGCACGGGCATCGGGAGCAGGCTGGCAGCGGCACGGCCGCTGCGGGGACACGCACACGGAGGTGGCCGGCAATGAAATTCGGTGCCAGCTCCGGCGTTCCCCGCTCGTCTCCTTGTGCCTGACTGCAGCACAGCCCCGGCTGCCTGCTGCCAGAACAGCTGGCTGCCCGCGCTGCACGGAGTGATCGATATGTTTGGCTTTTCATCCATCGTGTGCATCTGCTGTCATGCTCTCGGGGTGGCAATGAGATCGGAGGGCAGCTCCGAACTTTGTTCTCGTGTCACTCACCGTCTGTGGCCTGAATGCAGAGCCCAGACAGGCTCCTGCTGCTCGCCCGGCCCTCTGGAGAGCGGGGTTCATCACAGCCCCTCCTTGGCTCCCCCCCAAAAAAGAGCCAGGCTCAGGATCCGAAAAATCCGCCCAGCAGCCGGGCACTCTCCTCCACAGACAGACAAGGCTCGGGAGTGAAAGCCAGAGGAAAAACAGAGTTCCCAGTTTGTTTACTACCTCTTGGCACACATCCATGCCCAGCTTTTTATATCCCGCTGCCAGGCTCGGCAGGCTGGGTGAGCAGGATGAGCTCCGGGAGGACCATCCTGGGACCCCTGGGATGCTGCTGCCCTCACGGGAAATCCTCTTTGCAAATACAGCAGTGAGACTGTGCCTGTGCTGGGGTGGGATGGGGGATTTCAGCCCAAGCTGCTCTGGGAAAAGCTCTTCCCTGGGTTTCGGAGCCGCCACGGGAAGCAAAGCTGACGTCATTTCTGAGCAGGGAAATTTGTGGAGGTTTCTGGAGAGTGGAAGGAGAGAAAGGATAATCCAGAAGTACTGGTATGCAGGATGAGTTTTAGATGTGAATCAAGGCTCACAAAAGGAGGTGTTTGGGCAAAGACCTTCATTCCCCGGTGAAGAGAGCAGCCAGTTTAAAAAAAATACAATTCTGTGACCCTTTTGTACCCAACAGTAGGGAAAACGTGACCACAATGCTGTTTCCAACTAGAAGGTAATTCCAAAACAAATAACCTTAAAAAGAAAGAAAGAAAACATTAAGCAGTCATTAACCTAAAACCAGTTTCACCAGGGATTGACTCCAGACCTCCACAAAACCCCACTGCTTATGCTGGGTGTGACAAGAGACAATGTCAGCCCCCTTAGGTGACAATCCCAGCACGTGAGTATTGTATTTGTGGGGTGCTCTCGTGGCAGGGAGGAATGATGAATCTGACTCCATGTTCTCTGAAGGCTAATTTATTATTTTATGATGCTATATTATATTAAAGAATACTAAACTATACTATACTAAAGAATACAGAAAGGATACTTACAGAAGGCTAAAAAGATAATAATGAAAACTCATTACTCTCTTCAGAGCCTTGACACAGCTTGGACCTGATTGGCCAATGAGTCAAAATAATTCACATGAAACCAATGAAACAATCACCTGTGGGTAAACAATATTCAACCACATTCCAAAGCAGCAAAACACAGGAGAAGCAAATCAGATAACATTGTTTCCCTTTTTCTCTGAGGCTTCTCAACTTCCCAGGAGAAAAATCCTGGGCAAAGGGATTTTTCAGAAAATATGACTGTGACAAGTGAGTGGTTCCAGGTTCCCCAGCCAGGCAGGACAAGTGGGAATCCTCTTTGCAGCCCTCACAGGAATTATTTCAAGCCAAAGTGGCCAACCCATGGTATTTCATGGTGGAGGTTTTGTTTGGGGCATGCTTGAGGCTATTGATCCACATTCAGAGATATTACTGAAATAAAGGGAGTAAAGAACGTGGGAGCTGGAAGGAAAGAGGTTAATCCAAATAAGCAGCTTGCCTGGGATGGGCATGGCCTGGATCCTGCAGCACACGGGGCTGGAGGCTGCAGAGCCATGCTGGCCGTGGGTGTGTGTGGCACCAGCAGAGCAGCAGCACAGACACGGCACAGGGAGGCGCCTGCACGTGTCAGCCCGCTCCTCGCTGTGTCTGCATTCCCCTCCTTTCCTTCCTTACCAAGGAAAAAATATCCTTGAGGCCCCTTCTAAAGTGCCTCGAGCATCCAAGTGAGGCTTTAACAGCAGCCTCCAGGGCAAGTTTTTGGGTCAAGCATGGCTATTGTATTAGCGGGGTTCCCAGATGAAGGAAGGAATGATGGATCTGACTCCCTGTTCTCAGAAGGCTAATTTATTATTTTTTGATACTTTATTATATTAACAATCACTAAACAAAACTATACTAAACTATACTAAAGAAAGAATACTTAGAGAAGGGTAAAAAGATAATAATGAAAACTCATGACTCTCTCCAGAGCCCCCACACAGCTTGATCGTAATTGGTCAATAAGTCAAAAACAATTCACATGAAACCAATGAAACAATCACCTGTGGATAAACAATCTCCAACCACATTCCAAAGCAGCAAAACACAGGAGAAAGAAATGAGATAATTATTGTTTTCCTTTTTCTCTGAGGCTTCTCAGCTTCCCAGGAGAAAAATGCAGGGCAAAGGGATTTTTCCAGAAAATATGATTGCCACACATGGCCAAAGCATTTCCAGGGGCCGGGGATGATTTTATGACTCTGTGATTCTCTTACCCCTGGGAAGTCTCAGAGGTGACCGAGAGGGAAATCCCACAGGGACAGGAACCTGCCTCCCTCCATCCTGCCTGGCCTTGGAGTGTTTAATCATGGCAGGGCTTGGACAAATCCCAAATCCTGGGCTGGAAACGCCCCTGTGGGGTTTGCTGTAGGGCCTGGTGTGCTTGAGGCACCAGGAGGCCTTGGGGTGGAGAACTCCTGGGAGGGGATGGATTTGGGGAACTCATGGGAGAGGATGGATTTGGGTTCCTGGAACAGGATGGATTTGGGGTCATAGGAGAGGATGGATTCAGGCTCTGCCATGGCTCCCAGCAGCCCTGCAGCCCATGAAGGGTTTGTTAAGGGTTTGTTCCTGTTCCTCACAGCC
The DNA here is from genome assembly GCF_014805655.1 of Passer montanus. Classification (NCBI taxonomy): domain Eukaryota; kingdom Metazoa; phylum Chordata; class Aves; order Passeriformes; family Passeridae; genus Passer; species Passer montanus. The sequence goes on from NW_024361386.1 coordinate 317,817, forward strand.
ATTCCAAGAGCAGTGCCTGGCACTCTTAGAGCTGCTCTTAAAACATTACCATATTTATAAGTAATGCCCTAATTTGAAGGGATATCGAGTTCTTATGGATGTAAGTAGTTATTAATTACAATGCAACAGGAAAATTCATTAGGGAATAGAATCAAACTTTCAATTAATGTCATTTTTATCCGGGAACATTAGATGAGCTGCTTTTTTAATTTTTTTCCCCCCTTGCCTTTAACAAGGATCTGGAAACATTTGCTAATTTCCAACTATTATAGTTCCTTCTATGAAATAATGTGAGCTCTCATTTGCATATAAGAAAACATTTTCTGTATTCACTGTGACTCTGAGCTGCCCTATTTATATCAGGAAATTGAGCTGAAGACTCCCTGCGCATTTCAAGGCGAGGCTTTTCTCATGCAGAAGAGCAGAACATTCTCCAGGCCCGCAGTGAATTAGGGGTGTTTTTTTGGGGAGCTCTAACCCCAGGCTCTGCACGAGGCTTAGCAGAGGGGCTGAGAGAAATCTCAGGGGGTTTCTTGCTGAGTGCTCCCTTGGTCGTTTTCTGAAGTGCTCTCTGCACTTCTTGCTCCAAATCTCTTACTTTCAATTTCGTTTTCAGACTCAAAGCCAAACCTGCTTGATACAACAAAGAGCCTTCATGTGCCAGGTGTGACATCCTTGTCAGCTCAAACTGAAAGGTCAGACACCTCCAGACTCTTTTGGTGGGGAACCCGTTTTCCCTTCTGATCTGGGCAGGTTTTCAGGTTCAGGTTTGGTTTTGTTCTGGTGTTTCTGTATCTGAGGGGTCATTCCACAGCATCCCAGCTGCAGGTCCATGGAAAATGGAACTTTAGTGCAGAGGACTGAGCCTGTGCTGTGCCATGTCCATCTAAGCTCTGAGTGTTGATTTTGGCTTTGTCTGTGTTCTTCTGATGAACCCTAAACAGTCACAGGAAAAAGAAATAAAGCTTGCAAAGACTGTCTTTTCTCCCTCCTTCACATCTTTTGTCTCCCAGGTTTTCATTTTTGTTGTTGCTGCAAGCATCAGATAAATCATCTGCATTAAAAAAAAAAAATTAAAAGCAGCAATAGCAGTAATCACCATTCCTTAATGATCTAAATGCTGAGGGCAGGGCAAGGCAGATAATTAATTTCAACTTTTAAAGCAGAAGTAATCCATCAATGTTTCAGTTGATCCCAGCCAATTTTATTTTGATTTTATATAACAAATAAGTTTCAGATCCTTGAAAAAATAACTTTATTATAGTTAATTTCATCCTGAGCTTTTTCCAATGATAAAAAAATTCACAGCTCAAAAATCCTTCTTCCCTTGCCCCATTATCTTGTGAGGAGAGGAGCCCCAGGCCATGGGATAAATGAGAAAGGAAAGAGGCTTTGGGCAAGGCTTCTGTTGGAAACTAGGGATGGGCATTTCTGAAAGAAATTTCTTAGAGAAACTCCTTTTTGATCAAAACTCTGGATATCTAAGGCTGGAGTTGCTGTCAGAGCCATCCCCTTTCCCACCGGGGGCACCCAAATGAGGTGACAAAGGCAGCCCCAGGATGGCCTGACCCTGGCAGAGTGTCCTTGGGCCAGGAGCTGCAGGGAGGGGAGGGAATGCCCCCTCGGTGTCCCTGGGCCAGGAGGAAATGTCCCCTCGGTGTCCCCAGGCCAGCAGGGAGTGTCCCCTCGGTGCTGCAGGGAGGTGACTCCCGAGGGATGGATGGGTTCCTGGATCTCCCCCATCCCAAATCCAGCTCCCCCGGGCAGGGCTGGTGCTGCAGCCTCCCCCAAGCTCGGGGGCTCTGCAGGACCCTGGACAGCCCCTTGCTGTCCCCGTGCCTTTCCCTGCCCTTCAGCTTCACTCCAGTCCCTCCTCATCCTCTCATGGGCCAGCCTGTTCCAGGCTTTTGTTCCTTTGCTGGATGGAAACTTCCTTCAGTTTTCCTTCAGAATTTATTCATGGCTAGTGCCTACTTTCTCTTCTTGTGCCAAGTTTGTCTGTTAGATCTTCTCCCTCCCCAGCACTTTCCCAGCCCACATATATTTATAGAAAGCAATCTTTGCCTTTTTTTTTCTTCTTTATTTTTTTTCTCCATAGAACCCTTTAAGCTCTTCCTTACAGAGCAAAGCCTGGCTTTGGGGCAGCAGCCCAGCCTTGCTCTGTGCCCACATTTCAGAGCTGTGCTCCTCAGCCCTGGAAGCTCCTGGGGACCAGCAGGAGTTGTCAGCAGCTTGTTTTTCTTGGTGAGCCCCAGCAGAGCCTTTCAGCTGTCTCTGAGCCCCGTGTGTTTTTCTTGTCAGTGTAATGTGCTTAGTAACAACACCTACCACTTTTCCATGTCACACTCTGCACTCCTCCGTCAGCTACACGGTGACTGGCACAGCAACACAAAGAAATTGCATTTAACCAGCAAGGGAGAATGTTGCTTTCCTAAATAACCTTTGCTTCCTCCAGGTGCCTCTGCAGGTCACGGGATTCCAGTGCTTTAGTGACTCACAGCTCTCCCACCTGGCAATTATTAGCTCAAAACAATTCCTGAAGCCTTAAACAAACCTTTTTTTTTGGGTGCAGGAACCTCAGTGACATCTTGCCAGTGAGTGCAGGTCTGCTGGAGTCACTGCTGCTTGGGAAAAATGCTGTGGCTTGAAGTGAGAAAAGTATAAATAGAGATTTTGATATAAGCCAGTAATACATCACTGATATTTTACAGACCAGGAGGGATAATATATTGTGATAATATAATAACAGCTCCTGGGGAAAGCGTATTTTTGGATGAAAAGTGAGAAGGGGAAAAAAAGTGTTTTGAGAATTGAAAAATGCTTCAAGTTTTCAAAACAGGGAACCCAACAGGAGGATATTTCAAAAGGCATTTACTTGTTCAAGGGGAATGTTTGTTCCCTTTGAAAAGATTATTTCCCTTCCAACAGCGGTTTTGGGCAGCCCTGTCCAGCTGCTTGTGGCTGAAAGGAAAAGCAAAGGAAATTCAGGAAGGAGAGCACGGCACAGCCTGGGGATGCTCCTGTTTCCAGCTCCTGCGGCAATATTCCCATTTTTATGCTAAAACTCCACCTCTGGAGCATCCCTGGCTCTTGTGCTCCCAGCTGGGACATGGACCACGTTCTGTGGGAGTTGGGGAGCTCAAGGGTCTTGCAAATGTTGGGGTTTTCTCCTAGAAATTCAGGACTGGGGAGAGTTTGGGAAATTCTGCAAACTGGGGAAAGCTGGGGAGGGGAGTGGCAGCAGAGTGGGCAGGGAGGGAGAGTTCAGAGCCTTCCCAGTCAGCCAGGGACTGCAAGAAGAGCTGGGAGCACATCCCAGTGGATCCACTGGTGAGCCCGGGCTGTGGGACAGGGAGTGGGGCACAGAGCAAAGGCAGGGCAGGTGCTCTCTGCAGCCCTGGAAGGTCTCCTGGCACAAAGCCTGGGCAGCCTGGGAGCTGTTTCCACGAGTGCAGGACGGGCCAGCAGGGCAGGATGTGGACTGGCACACAGATAACCAGCCCTGACTCCTGCTTACCCCCAAATATCAGGTTTTGTCAAAAGGTAGTTTCTCACTCAAGCCAGAGAAACACTAGGAGATGTTAGCACAGAGATTTTCATACTCAACTAATTTAAAAAACCCATCTCTCCCAATCTCAGGGGATTTGATTCCCTTTTTTTTTAATGCAGGCTGGAGGTAGCACAGCATTTCCAGATGATGTAATTAACCTGACCTATTTGGTGGCTCCATATTAATGTTCTTTTGTGACGGATTTACAATAAAGCCTCATTATTAAGGACTTCAAAACAAGTTTTATTATCATTATCTTGTTTCTCCCCATTCATTATTCCCTTCTCCTCAGCTGGAAGTGAGTCAGGACCCCCGGGCACTTTCCCTGTGGCTCTCAGAGACCTGGAGGAGACTGATGGACCTGACCCGTGTGCTTTGCAATTTTCTGCCTTGTACAGTGGCTGTAGAGCTCTGAGCACTCCAGAGTTACTCCAGGTTTATATAATCCACCCAAAGAGCCGGAGCCAACTGGGCAAAGGGCTGGGAATTCTGCAGCTGGTGGAGATTGGTACCCATGGGCATCTTCCTTCTGGAGCTGCCTTGGGAGAGCTGAGCTGGAGCACAGGCTGGGCAGAGCTAAAGAATAAAGCAGGGGTTTATTAAAATACCTCAATGGATGCACCTTGGGCAGCACCAGAGCCCAGCCAGGGCTGCACCCAAGATGAACCCAAATGGTCCCAAAATGCACGAGCGCTGCCGGGGTCTCTCCCTGGGCTCAGCTCTGCTCCATGTGCACATTGCAGTTCAGTGTCCAATCCCAGCTGCAGCCCCTGCAGCCCCATCCTTGTTTTTTTCTCTCCAACCCACGTTGTTTGTGCTTTTGGCCTGAGATTTGGATCATTTGTCCTTGGTGCCCAGCTGGAGCAGGAATTGTTTTGTGTCCCTGCTCTGTGCAGAGAGCTCACCATCCCCTGATGTGAACCCAGACCCACACACTAAAGCAGCACAGAACCTGAAAAATATAAAAACTAAAACCTGAGGCATCCCTGGCAGCCCCAAGCCCCCAGCTCCCACTGGCTGCAGTGCACTGGAACGTTTCCAAAGGCACCACGTTGGGCTGGCCCCCAGGAGGCTCCGAGGGCAGCGAGAGGTTGTTCATTAATCCCCATTTGTATCAGCAGCAAAACCCTCCCAAATCCCCAGGCTGAGCCCTGCTCTCAGCTGTAAGGGGTTTTTTTGGGACTACAATAGGTTTAGAGACAATTCTATACCAGAATCACAGCATAACATTCAAACTTTTTTTTCCCCCTAGAACAAACTGTTACAGAGGGAACTGCAGACAGATTTCTATACCTGCCTTTGCTTCAAAGGGCAGAGCTCAGCCCAAACCCCACGGCACACTTGGTCTCATTGATTGCCAAGGGCAGAACATTCTTAATGCATTGGTATTAAACAAACAGATGGGAAACCAACCCCAGATTTAAATTTCTGTTGAGATAATGTCGAAAGTTTATTGACCCAAGGGTGCTGGTGATTGAGTTAAGTGTTCCACATCAATAGCTGTGGCCAGGCCTTTTGTAGGACACTGAGAAATGGGCTCAATACTTTGAGGCCTCGGTTGGAAGTAAATTTTAAAGCCTAGCAGCAAATGTGTTTTGTTTGGTGCACTGGGAGCCTGTCTTTAGAGAGTTTAGCCCCTGCTTTCCTCCAGCCCAGGGCAGGGAATGTCCTCCTGAGGACGGGGCAGGGGATATTCCAGGGGGTGCCAAGGACCAGATTCAGTCTCTCAGAGCAGATGATGCTGATTTGTGGGAAAAACAGGATGGACTTGAGGGCTGAATGTGGGGTCTGATTTCGGAGAGATTGAGGTGGAAGAAAAGAGCAGGAGGAGAAGGTGTCGATGTGTTAGCAGGTCCCAGGACGAGGGAAGAGATGAATCTGACTCCACATTTCTTGGAAGGCTGATATTAATTATATTATATTATATTATATTATATTATATTATATTATATTATATTATATTATATTATATTATATTATATTATATTATATTATATTATATTATATTATCATATCATATCATATCACAAATGTTATACTGAAGCTATACTAAAAAGAATAGAGAGAAAGGAATACATCAGAAGGCTGGGAAAGAATAAAGAAATGAATAATAACTCGTGACAGATCAGAGAGTCTGACACAGCTGGACCATGGTTGGTCATCAAGTAAAAACAACTCACATGAGACCAATCCCAGATGCACCTGTTGGTAAAGCATCTCCAGAGCACACTCCACAGCCATCAGATAATTATTGTTTAAATTTCTTTTCTGAGGCTTCTCAGCTCCTCAGGAGAAAATCCTAAGGAAAAGATTTTCATAAAACATCACAGTGACAAGAGGAGCTGGAGGGAGCTCCAGACCTCCAGCAGCCCTGAGAGAGGAAAGGCCAAGCTGCAGGGCAAGCAGCAAGAGAATTTTGAGGAAGGCTGTAAAATGATGAGGGGAAAGCAGGAGATGATCCCCAAAGCAGAGCCAGTGGGTCAGGAAATCTTTACTGCCAAGGGCTGGGTGCTGGCCAGGGCCTGCAGGCACACTGAGAGCAGGGCACAGGGACAGGGGTGCTGGTCTCAAAAGGTCTCAAAAACCCTCCCAAAACCTCCCAAACTGGAACCCACCTCACCCTCCAGGCTGGGGAGAAATGCTGCATCATCCCCACCCCAACAGGGACGGGGCAGCTGATGTTCCTCACACGGGGTGGCTGAATTCCCCACAAAACAGGATAATCAAAAGTGATCTTTGCAGCTCAGAGGCAGCAGCTGAACGACCACAGGGGAAGCCAAAGGCAGATATTAGCTCTCTGATTTAAAATTAAAACAATTGATCAATTGTCCTTGCTGGAATTAATAGCAAAACAAATAGGCCTGCAATATTAAACTGAAATTCACTGCCTGGGTCTGGCTGGATCCAAATGTATGGGGTCTCTCAGGACAGTGCTGGATATTTATTATGGCTGAATGAATTGGATTTTTGCACATAAAATGCAGATATTGGGCAATTTGAAAAGTAAAGGTCATTCTGTATAGAATGGGGGTTTTTGGATTTATTTTTTTAGCGTTTCTGGAGCTGGTCAAGCTCAGTGCAGCAGAGGGCACGGGGGGAATGGCAGCAGGGGCTGGATGTGGAATTTCAGTCATTTTTATGCTGCAATTAAAGAAAATGCAGTTTCTGTGCTCTGGGTGGGGACAGGAGGCTCTGGTGCTCGGTGTGATCAGCTCCTCATGGGCTCAGCATGAGCCTTGGTGGCAGATGGAATGGGGATTAAGTTCCTCCTCCTGGTCCTGGGTGAGCCTGTGCTGCCCGGGGTTACCTGGGACAGCAAAGGCACAACAAGGGGATGTGGCCAGACACTGCTGAGCTTTGAAAAGGGGCAGAGAGGAACCTCAGCACCCCAGAATCCCGGGCTGCTCTGGGTTAGAGGAACCTCAAATCCCACCCAGTGCCCCCCCTGCCATGGCAGGGACACCTCCCACTGCCCCAGGCTGCTCCAAGCTCACCCAGGCTGGCGTTGGGCACTGCCAGGGATCCAGGGGCAGCCACAGCTGCTCTGGGAATTCCATCCCTGCCCCTGCCCACCCTCCCAGGGCAGAATTTCTCCCCAGTATCCCACCTCTGGCAGTGGGGAGCATTCCTGCTGTCCTGCCACTCCTTGGGGGATATGGAGCTCGCTGGGGTTATGGCACCAAAAACCCATTTTTGGAGTGAACAGCAACAGGAACCTCAGGGAAATGTTTGGGTCCAGTGGAACAAAAAGCAGCAGAATGTCCCTGCAGAGGCTTTGAATGAAATCAGAGAAGGAAGAATTAACCAGCAGGGCCTGGCTTATTCCCTGTGCAAAAAAATAAAAGGGATTTCAGCCCTCCCTGCATCCTGCTGCTGGCCCAGGGTGTGCTCTGTGCTTCCTGCAGCACCCAGGAGCTGCCTGGGCTGCATTTCCAGGGGGTGCAGAGCAGGGCTCCAGCAGCTCCCAGCCTGGAATCAGCTCCTCACTTCCAGCTGGGAGACTTTTGGTCTGTGTTTAACAATGTGTTTCATTGCAAATTCCGTGTTTGTCTTTAAATGACAATTGAAAGATGTTTCATAATGAGCCAGCTCTGAATGAAAATACAAATGACTTCCCCTGAAGGACCTCGATATGAAACATTTCATCTGGAGTGCAGGGAATCGCTTATTTGCTTTTCTTTGCCTTAAACAGATCAGCAAAATGAAGATGAGTTAATAAAATGGTTTTGATTCTGCCATTTTTTTTAATAAAAAATTCTGGCACTTGCAAAATGCTGCAAATACCCCAGCTCCACTGAGTTTAACAAAGACAGTTCCTAGGGATTCTTCAGTTCCAGATGCATTTCCTCCTTCCTGCTCCTCAGCTCCATAAATCAGAGCTTGTCCATCTCTCAGAGCTCCCTCTTGGTGACTTGGAGGAGGCTCAGGGATGAGGTTTCCCTGTGTGCCACAGGAGGAGAAGTGGCTTTGCCATGCAGGACAAGTTTTGAGCTGCAGAAATCAGCAGAGAATTCTGAGCTGGGGCAGAGGTGGGGCTGCCCTGGCTGAAGGTGCATTTCTCTGGCAGAGGGAAGGGGATCACCCTCACTGCAGGATAAATCAGGCACCCCCTTTTATCACCCTGACTGTGTCTGTCTCCTGAGCCAGCTTTTTGAGACAGATTTTTATAAACAGGGCCTGGATCTCTTCTGAAGGGGGGAGGATCTGGAAAGCACTGGGGGGGATTACTTCACCAGGAGGATTCCTAATTGGGGAGTCCTTGTCAGATATGCTAATTTACTAATCTATAAAAATTGCACATCTTCGGCGTTTTCCACCTGACGAATTTGTGCACCTGAGTATCCTCATATCAATGAACCCCTTTTTATCTTTTTATTTCACCTTTTAGCCTGGCTCCTGTTTCTAGGCCCAGAGAAAAAGGCACCAGGGAAGGCAGAGGGTGCCGTGCCCTGCAGTGACCTTGGCAAGGAGAATTAACTTCTCCCGTACCCCAGAGCCCCCAGGAGCTGCCAGGAGGAGAGGACACCGAGCAGCAAGGATTGCTCTTTAGCTCCAAGTCCACACCCAGCGCCTCAGGGCAGCACATCCAATACTCAGTGCAACACTTCAAAGCTCCCTGTGCTCCTGCAGGAAGCTCAGCAGCATCCTCAGGCCACCGGGGCTGGAGAGCTGTGCTGGGAGCTGGATCTTCCCAGCCCTGCAGCTGGGGCTGTGCTGGATCAGCATTTCAGGCACTGCCAGGAGCCACGGGGACCACAGCGGCTCCTCAGCCTGAAATCTTGCACTCAAACTCTCCCTGTGACTCTGCAGCTGCTCTGCAAGGATATCTCACACATATTCCTTCAGAGCAGGCTGCTGAGGGACTTTGCACCAGAGATGGAGGGGCAGGACCAAGGGAAGCATCTTTGGGCTGAAGGAAGGCAGATTGAGATGGGAGATTTGGGTTAAATTCCTCCCTGTGATGGTGTGAGGCCCTGGCACAGGGTGCCCAGAGCAGCTGGGGCTGCCCCTGGATCCCTGGCAGTGCCCAAGGCCAGGCTGGACAGGGCTTGCAGCAGCCTGGGGCAGTGAGAGGTGTCCCTGGCACAGTGGAAGGTGACCCTGGGGCACTGGGAGGTGTCCCTGCCATGGCAGGGGTGGCACTGGATAATTTTTATCGTCCCCTCCAACCCAAACCATCCTGGGATTCTGTGATCTGCATTTCATTCAAAGGTTTCACCTGATGGGCTCTTGACTCCATGCCCAGATTATTTATTCCAGCTGGGAGCCTCCTTCCCTTGGGTTCATCTGCAGCAGCCTTGTGGGAACAGCTCTGCTCCGGGTTCAGCTCCTCTCTCTGGGCAGCCCTTCCCTGCCTGGCAAAGCCCCATCCCAATTCCCAAGCTCTCCACTCCGTACATTGTATTTCTCTCACAAAAAAAAAAACAAACAACCTTCTGCTTGGATAAATTCAGTGATTTAGCTCCCATTTCTCCCCAGAATTGTTCCCTCCTGCCCACGAGGTGCTCTCAGAGCAGGCTGTGCTCCTTCACACCTACAGAATGTGTTGGGCTGTGTTGCCCAGAGCCCTTTGCCAAGGGAAGGACAGGGGTGGAGCTGGACATTGCCTCTTCTCTTCTCTTCTCTTCTCTTCTCTTCTCTTCTCTTCTCTTCTCTTCTCTTCTCTTCTCTTCTCTTCTCTTCCTCTCTTTCCTGTTGTGCTTAGATCACTCTTCTCCCACCAATGAAATTCACAGGGTTTTTGGAGAATTGGTGTTATTTCTCATATGTAAGTTAAATTTATGAGAGGAAGAAACTATTATGGGATATAAACTATTGAGGGAATGGATTTGTCTACTCAGAGCTATCTGGTTTCACTATAAATTGCCTAAATGGACAGGAAGGAGCTGTTACACAGCACCTTTGGAATGATTTTTCCCTCTTCTGCTTTGGGACTTGTGTAAGCAAAATGCTGTTCCAAGGTGTAGGGAGGAGACATTAAATAAATAAAGCACCAATTGCCAAGATCTGGAGATTGAAAGTGTTTACACAAAATAACTCAAAAGCTCTCCAGGGGCTGACTTGCACAGCCTGGCAGAGCTGAGCTGGAGGGAACTCTGAGATTCCAGAACACTCAGGTAACATTTTCAGGACAACTTGTGCTGATGGGCTTTGGAGAAGAGTGTTTAAAGGCTGTCCCGAGAATGTGCCCCAGGATCTGGCACCAAAGGCCAGGCTGGATGGAGTTGGAGCAGCTGGGACAGTGGGAGGTGTCCCTGCCCATGGAAGGGCTGGAATTTGGTGTCTTTAAGGTCCCTTCCCACCCAAACCATTCTGTGGCTCTGTGATTCTCTGAAAGACCATCCCAGGAACAGCTGCACACAGCTGGACACATCTGGGCAGGTTGAAATCACAGGCAGGGCAGCCTCACACTCAGACTGTGATGGGCAAGAGGGCCTTGCTGTGTTTTGTACACACAGCGCCCAGAACTCACTGCATGAATTAAAAAAAGGACTGAATTCTAGTTTTCCGAAATGTCAGAGCGGTAGGGAATTTGGAGCAGAAATGGGACTTGCCTGAGGCACAGGGAGAGCTCGGGCTGGAGCAGTGGATTCCTGTGGAGAAAGGTTCCATGGTGAGGGACTGCCATCACCCCAGGAACAGCCCTGCATGAAACCTGGCCCTGCTGCTGCTTGCTGACCATGGGATGGGCTGTTCTGCACCTCCCTGAACCACCAGCAGCTCCGTGGAGGCAGGGAAAGCTTCTCTCTGCAAGGGATGGAGAGATTGAAAATACAATGTATGGATGAGCTGGGGTCTGCCTGTGGAGCCCAGCTGTACAGGCTGGGTGACCTCCTGAGGTCAGGGACAACAATCCATCCAGCAAGGTTAAAGGACTGGATTTAGATTAATTCCAGAGCTTGTCCAATAAGATAAAGCAGTGTAGTGAAGGTAAATATTTGCAGCTTTATTTACTGGGAGATTAATGTAATTGGTTTGGATTCCTTCACATCCTCCAGCCTCTTCATAAACACTGCACACTGTTAAATGCTGCAATAATGAAGGCATTTTGTCTTCATCATACTGGAGGGCAAGAGGCAGGGGAGAGCTATTCTTGCAAAATATTAGCCCAGTTTTGCACACCCCAGAGGATCCATTAATTTAGGTTAGAGTCTCTGCAAGGGCTGAGCTTGGTGAGCAGGGGAAGCTTTCCATAGCCCCACCTCCACCTCCTATGGGGCTTTCCCCCCTTTCTGCCTTTTTTTTTAAATTTTTTTTTCCATACAGCCGGTGCAGAACCTGGGCACAGAGTAACCCAGAGTGATCCAGTTTGTCTGGATTCCCTCCCCAGGGGCTGCCAAGTAGGGCTTGGAAAATTCCACAGCTCTGTTGTGTGGCACCACTGCTGTGAGATGCTGATCTCCAGGAACTGGGAGATGAAAGGGAAGGAGGGATTGATCCCAGCCCACCCCAGTAACCAGTGCCATTTCCCCCTGCTCCTCTAATGGGACAGCAGAGCGTGGCTTTCCTGGCAGACCTTGAGATTTAAGCATGGGATGTGCTCAGGTTTGGCTGACAAGGTGGGCTTTGCTCACAGGATGGATCCTGCCCCTGTTTCCCCAGCCCAGCATGCCAGCCCCTAATTACCTGCTGCTTTTCCTCATACCCATCCATCCAAGGGCTCTTTTGGTGCTCAGAGCCTGCTAATGACTTTGGGGACTCCTTTAAAGATCCACTCGTCTGTCTCTGTGCTCGGTGATTTCCTTTGCAGCCTGCAGGTGTTCATTAGTGGGGTGTCTCATGGAATCCACACACATTCCCTGATTGTTGTCACCAAGGGCCACATGGCCTGGACAACCACGACAACAACAACAACAACAATCCAGGCCTGACAGCTCTTTAGGCTCTTTAAGGTATTGATCAGGTGGTTCTGGCTTAGCTATTGAAGAGCAAAAGGTGTTTGTTGCAAATATCTGATCAAGCATCACCCAGCAGCTCTTGCTGGGGAGAGCAGAGTTATCCCTCTGATTTCCCTTTTTCTCCCATGTGGAAGCCAAGTGCAGGGGATGTGGGGAGTTTGTGGGGCTGGAGGGGATGTGGGGACTCCATAGGGCTGGAGGGGAAATGAGGAGTTTCTGGGGCTGAAGGGGATTTGGGTTTTTTTGGGACTGAAGGGGATTTGGGGATTTTTTGAGGCTGGAGGGCTGTTTAACAAAGAACAGGGATGTGGGACACCAGTGTAAGCCCCATCTGGAGGAAGTTCTGGCTGCCCAGGGATCACCTCCCTCCCTGCCCTCCCAGCCTTGCCACAATCTCATTTCTGGAATAACATCTGGCTTTCCCACACTGTCACTGAGTGGATTTTGTCCTTCCAAATTCCAGCCTGCTTAGGAGGCCCGAGCACTCAGAAGGATTTTATTGCTCCAGCAATGCCAGGATGAGATGATTCAGCGACCAAACCAAAACTTGGGGTAGATAACATTGTCCAAATGTCACTTTGTCCAAATGTCACTTTGTCCCTGCCTGTGCCACTGACCGTCCCTGCTGGCAGCAGGGGTAGATGAGGGGTGGGAAGGGGGCCCTGCTGTCTCTCAGCAGTGACTTGCAGCTCTAAAAGTCTCTACTCAACCCACAAATGGGTGTCAGGGCACAATCATCATGTTACCATTTCTACGAGCTCCCTGTAGGTGACTCTCCCAACTGCAGTGTAGATCAAAAATATGCCAGCATGTGAACAGAAGGTAATTTTAGGGCTGTGATTTCTTTATAGAGATTATCATCAAATTTAGATCTGTTGCTGTCAGCACAAACCACCCACCCAGAGACCTGGTTTTCCTGAGGTATTGCAGACAGCATTTCCCTTTTTGGGGACTCTCAGGATGCCCCATTTCCTGTGGGGCCTGCTTTGCCTTGGGCAGGAAACTCCCAAGGACCCGTCCAGTCCCATCCCACCCCAGAGCTCCTCTGGGACAGGAGAGGCTCAGGAAAAGCTCATGAAAGCAGAGAATTCTCTTTCATATCTCCTCACTCCTACTCCTCTCACTGAGAGATTCCTGCACCTGAACTCTCGTGCCACTGCCTGTCTGATCTGCTTTTCCATTCCCTGCCCTTCTTTTGCCTTTCTTTAATTTTTTCCCTTCCATGGCAGTGAGTTTCACAGTTTAATCAGGCACTGCTTGAGAAAATGCCTCCTTGGGTGTTCCTGCAGCCATTCCACCTTGGGTTCACTGTCCAGTTGCAGCTGCAGGTGATGCAGTCCCACCCTCCCAGGTTGCTCTCCTCCATCCCCTGTTGTTTGCACTTTTTGGGGCTGAAGCTGCAGCGCTGTCCTTGGTTGTGGGGCTGGGAAAGGATTGTTCTGTGTGCCTGAGCTGTGAGGAGAGCTGCTGGCACTGGGTGTGGAGTTCAGAGTTCTGTGCCAGTGCAGTGCAGAGTCTGGAAATGTGAAAGATAAAACTGAAGGCATCCACACTGCCAGGGAGCTCCCTCTCAGCAGAGCACCCCCAGGGACTGTCCCTGCTCCCAGCACAGCCCTGAGCTTGCTTTCCCTTCTCTCCTCCCTTCCCTGGAGCTGCCATGCCTGGGATTTAGCAGGAGATCCAGGAAATTTAATACCAGCAGCTTACAAAACATTAAATTCACTCAGACTTATTGTGGCTGAGGTCTTCTGAATCACACAGTGGTGACACTTTCCTTTCTGAAGGAAAACCACCACGTGATCTACTTAGTAATGGCTTTATCATTCTTTAATTATTGCTTTTGTTTCTAAAAAAAAAACCAAAACAAACCAAAAAACTAAGCATGCAGAGAAGCCAAGAAAAGTATATATTTACATCAAATCAATTGAGATACATGAATGAAAGGAAATGAACCAATTTAGCAGGCAGGAAAGGTTAAGGATGATTACATGGATTAAAATCTGTGCAATCTCTTTGCAGCACTACTCATCCTAGGCTGTGCTTGCTGGAACAGAAATAGTCCTGTATTTTATATCACTAAAAAAAAAGGTTTTTAGTGCACTAGGTGGAGAAAGCAGAGAGCTAGTGGGAGCTGGCCAAGCCCTCCAGAAGCAGGCACAAAACTTGGGTCACTGGGAACTTTGCTCTTGGCATCTCACAGCTCCTTCCTCCCTCTCCTTTCTGTCTCCCCTCCTGGTCTCTCTTCCCAGCTCGTTTTATTTTTCCTGTGGAGGCAACACATCTGTAATTCATGTCTTTGGGTGCTCTTAGCCTGGCTCCACTTCTCCAGACCTTCACCTGCTTGGCTCTGGCTCCTCAGCAAAGCTCTCCCACATCTCCTGCCTCAGTTTTGTCTCCCACTCAAGCCTTCAGTGCTCCCAGGCTGCTCCTTGGGGTGGTTCCACAGCTTCTCCACATTTCTCCTCATCTGCAAATCCCCACTGAGGAAGTCCTGGTGCCAACCTGGAGCTGATGCTCTTGGAGGCCTTTTCCAGCCTTGATGATGATTTCCACAACCTCTGCTTGGTTCTGGGAGTGCCTCAGGCGTTCTCCTTTACTACCTCACCTCAAAACAGGACAAGTGGAAATGATGCAGGGAAATTCAGGCTTCCCTTTCAGGGGAGAGCAGTTCACACATTCCAGCGAGGAGGTTTCAGAAGTGCAAATGTTCCTGTAGTACACTGAAAAATATGAATGAAAAGGAACACGAGCTTCAAAATAGCCTGGGGTGAGATTTTTTCTGATGAGGAGGAGACATAGCGAGAAAAAAAACCCAAGATAATTTTATGCACAACCCAAGATGGAGCAGGGAGCCTTTTTCATGTCAAAAATGGATCATCCTATTTTTGAACCAATGCCTGGTTCTGGTCTCCACGAAGCCGTCCCTGTGAGGGAGTGCTGGGGCTGAGCTGTTCCCTTGGCCATTCCCTCCCAGATTTGTTGTGTGTGCAGCTGCCAGGGGCTCAGGGACAGGGACTGAGAGCTGAGGCAGAGCCCCCAGAGGAAATTGCCCAGAGGAAATTCTTCCTTTGCTGGAGTGGGGCAGGGGCCACATCCCGAGGAGGTCGGAACAGCAACAGCCAGTGTTTATTTGGTATGTATTAAATATAAAGTAGTATGTATTTTCAGCCAGTTACAGGGCATCACAAACTTCACTTTAATTCCTGGAAACTCCTTTTTTGTTGGTGTCTGAGGCTCAGCCATGCAGTCTGGCCCCGTGTGTTTATTAATAAATAAACACCAGCCCCTGTCCTGGTGTTTATTGTGGTGTTTATTAATTATTAATGCCAGGTCACCACCTCTGTCTGCACCCAGCACCTGCTCAGGCTGGGTGCCCTCTCTTCCCAGTGGTTTCCTTGGCAGGCACAGAGCTCTCCTGGTCTCTCTTCCCAGCTCATTTTATTTTTCCAGTGGAGGCAGCACATCTGTAATTCATGTCTTTGGGTGTTCTTAGCCTTGCTCCACTTCTCCAGACCTTTACCTACTTGGATCTGGCTCCAAGCACCACGAGTAAAACATATATTTATGGAATAAGTAATTTTAAAATTTGTTCTTGCTAATTATTACCTTCGTTGGGCTCAGTCCCGAGGGAGCCCTTGACGTTTTGAGAGCTTTCTAATGAAATTGTTCTAAAGCTCATTTTGAGCTTCATTAAAACATGGGAGGATCTTTCATCTTTATATAACTTTTGAAACTGCTAATGGCCTTAAATAAAAAAGGAGCCTTGTGAAAAATGCACCAAATATACCAGGGAGGCTTTTATAAAAAAAGGAGTGAGAGGGTGATGATTTAAAAGTGTTTGTGAGGAAAGTTTTCCAGATTAGTTAAAAAAAGTAAAGTGGGAAAAGTTTTGTGGGTTCAGCACAGAGCAAAATCAGCTCCTGGGCTGAGATAAAGAGGGAACCTGCTGGGAATCCTACCAAAGGGATGGCATGAAACCCTGAGGGTCAGGTCTGCAGAATCATGGCTGAGCCCATGGCTGTGTGCACCTGGAGGAGGATCAGCATTCCATAGGAAACCAGTGCAGGAAAACGTGCCAGGAAGGAACAAGGTCAGTCATATCCCACTTTCTTTGTTCCTAAAATGCTGCCTTGCCTGCTGGGGCTGGGATGCTGCACCAGCCCTGCACATCCCCAGCTACTGAACAGCCTGCAGCCATAAGGGAGTCAGGCCCATATTTTTCCCCTTAATTTACAAGATTGTTTGCACACTGGGATGCCAGATGGCCCGAACTTTATGTTAGGAGATAATGCAGTCAAATACCAGCCTCCCATCCTGAGAGGAGCAAAGGAAATCCCTCTGAAGAGGCAGCTTCTTGCTGAGTGCTCACAAACATCCCACCGAGGGCCCCGAGGCTCTGCAGCAGCTCTGAGCCCCCTCTGTGGTTCCAGGCTGGGAGAGGAGCAGCTGCTCTGGGACCGAGTCACAGAACCCCAGAGCCACCCTGAGCTGGGAGGGACCCAAGGAGCATCAAATCCAGCTCCTGCTCCTGCCCAGACCCCCAGAAATCCCACCCTGGACATCCCTGGGTGTCCAAAGGCTCCTGGAGCTCTGGCAGCCTCGGGGCTGTGCTCATTCCCTGGGCAGCCTGGGCAGTGCCAGCACCCTCTGGGCAAGAACCTTTCCCTAAATCCACCCTCAACTTCCCCTGACACAGCTCCAGCCATTCCCTGGCTCCCGTCCCTGCTCACTACAGAGATCAGAGCTGGACACAGTAAATCCACCCTAAACTTCCCCTGACACAGCTCCAGCCATTCCCTGGCTCCCGTCCCTGCTCACTACAGAGATCAGAGCTGGACACAGCACCCAGAGGTGCCCCAGGGCTGGGCAGAGGGGCAGGATCACCCCAGAGGTGCCCCCAGGGCTGGGCAGAGGGAAGAAATCATTCCAGATGTGCCCCCCGGGCTGGGCAGAGGGGCAGGATCACCCCAGACCTGCTGGGACTGCCCCTCCTGATGCCCCCTTTGGTGGAGCTGTTCAGAGGCTGCAGTGCCAGGGAGGGTCACTGCTGTCCCCACACCGCCCCTGTGTTTGTTTCCTTTCCTTTTGCCATTGCTGCAGTTATGATTTGCTTTTCAGCAGCACCCAGTTCTCTTGATGGGGAAACGATTGGCACTAATTGATAAAACGCTTCCATTTACTCGGTGACAGAATTATTAGAGGCTGATAATTGATGGAATGGTATCACACAGCTTTTTCCCGATGATCACATTAATTATAGATCCCTCCTGCTTTCTTGTCTGCAGCACTGTTGCTCCCATTCATGTTCATTTAACTGGATCATGCATTTCATTAGGAAACAATGGAGTGTGATTGTGCAGAGGCAGAATCCCAGCCAGCAGCCCTGGCCTGAGCACCACGATGTGACACAGCAAGCACTTTGGGAGTGGATTTTGGAGGGGTATGTCAGGAAAATCAATCCACAAACACCAGGGGTTTATGTCCAAAAAGGAGACAGAGGAGTCTGTGGTTGTGTTTGAGGGTCACAAGATGAGGGAAGAGATGAGAATCTTGACTCCATGTTTCAGAAGGCTGATTTATTATATTATGATATTATATTATATTAAAATGCTATACTAAAACTATACTCCAAAGCATAGAGAGAAAGCATCCATCAGAAGGCTGGAAAGGAAAGGAATAATAACAAAATCTTGTGGCTGGTCAAGCCTCAACACAGCTGGACCATGGTTGGTCATTAAGCAGAAACATCTCCCATGGACCAATCCAAGATGCATTCCACAGCAGCAGATAATTATTGCTTTTCTTTTCCTCTGAGGCTTCTCAGGAGGAAAATCCTGGGTGAAGGGATTTTCATAAAAATGTCACGGCAACAGGAGCCCTTTTACTTTATTCCAATAACGGGAGAGGCCATGGGGCATTCCCCTGGGGTCTCTCCAGTTTTTGGAGGATGCAGCCTCCTTTTTATCCCAATTTCCCTCTCTCTTCCCATCTTGTCACAGTCTGTGCCTGACCAGAAGCCCAACCCTGTTGCTCTGGTTTTTAAAGTTTTTCTAAGCTTTCTGATATTTACATTTTTGTAACAAACTTTTTAATACACTTTATGTAAATAACTTCTTGTTCTGCATTCTTTTATGGAGGAGGAGAAATTTGATGGACTGTTGGTTTGTCTGGTGTCATTGGAGAGGTGGCACTGTCACCCTCCAATCCACTGTCACCTTTGGAAATCTATAAATATTGGAGTCAGAAATTAAAAGTGCCTTTTTTACCTTGAGAAAAGCAGCGTGTCTATGTCATGTTATTTTGTGTCCTATAGCGACACAACCCAGCACAAATCCTGGCACTGACAGTGATTTAATTGCTTCAAATGTGACAACCCTTCAGCTTTTAACCTAAAGAAAGCCTTATTTCACCAAAATAATGTGTATCTAAACATATGTATAAAGAGATATTTAAAAATTTCAAATAGATATTATAAATATAATTTATATTTATTTATAGAAATAAGGATATATTTATATAATATATAAAATTATATATTATATATAATTTATAGATAATATATAAAATTATATATAACATATATAATTTATATTTATTTAAATAATACATCTTTATATACTTTTATATGATTATATATTAAATTCATATAATTATGTAGTTCCATTCCCTGGGCCCCTGAAGAGCCCCTTGACCTTGCTCAGCCAAGCCCTGAGTCCAGCCCCAGGCTGGGTTTATCCCACACATCTTTGGTGCTGATTTGCAGTTCCCCCTCCCTCTGGCTCTGCCCTCCTGTGAGTTTTTGGGACAGGAGTGACTCTGAGCTCTCAGCACAAAGGATTATCCAGGGGTGCCAAGGCTCAGAGCTGGAGGAATCAGGCACAGCCCAGCTTTGCATCCCTCAGCAGCATTTTGCTGCTGCTCTGGCTTGGGAGACAAACATATGGCCCTGAGTGTGCTGGGAGCCTGGGCTCCCCTGACACCTCCCTCTGACAGATGGGACAGGACAAGCTCCAGTTTGCTCTCCCCAGTTTGCTCTCCCCTGGCAGCAGGAAGCATCTGTGGTGCTGGGAGCCCTGGGACAGGGCAGGAAAACTACGAGGTGAAGGGCATCCCACTGAGGGGAAGAGAAAAACGCTTAATTGGCACTGAAAATAAAGCTGAGACTCAGTCTGAAGGAAAAAAAGCTCCAGTGTCAGGTAAAGCTGTGGAGGTTTCACTGGAAGTGCAGAAAATGAGCTGAAAACTGGAGGAAACTTCCCTCAGAGGGATCAGGAAGGTGTTTGCCTCTCAGTCTCCAGAGGTGGGCATTGGTTGAGAGTCCAAAATACCAGTGTGACAAAAATGGCACAAAAAATGGCACAAAAATGGCACAAAAATGCCCTTCACGGGCCAGCTGCAGAGAGGGGCCAGCTGGGGAGTGGTGACAGAGGCGACAGAGCCTGTTCAGCGTGGGCAGTGCATGGAAAACCCAGTGTTTCACCCTATTTATTGTGTTTGCGGGGCTCCCAGACGAAAGAAGGAATGACAAATCTGACTCCATGTTCTCAGAAGGCTAATTTATTATTTTATTATACTATATTATATTAAAGAATGCTATACTAAAGGATACTTACAGAAGGCTAAAAGATAATAATGAAAACTCATGACTCTCTCCAGAGTCTGACACAGCTTGGCACTGATTGGCCAAAGAACCAAAACAATTCACATGAAACCAGTGAAACAATCACCTGTGGGTAAACAATCTCCAACCACATTCCAAAGCAGCAAAACACAGCAGAAGCAGTGGGATAATTATTGTTTTCCTTTTTCTCTGAGACTTCTCAGCTTCCCAGGAGAGAAATCCTGGGCAAAGGGATTTTTCCAGAAATATGACTGTGACACCTATTGAAGCACTGCAGGAATATCAGGGGTGACCTTTGCCAAGGCAGCAAACAGGTCCATTTTGGGACCATCTTGGTTCATCTTGGGTGTAGCTCTGGCTGTGCTGCCCAAGGTGGATCCACTGAGGAGATCCTTTTAATAAATCCCTGCTTTAATCTGTGACTCTGCTCGGGGTCAGCCTTCCCAAGGCATCAGGGTGGGCACAGGTTCAGTTCCCAATAAATGGCACAGAGAACTCAAACCACTCCCAAATTTCCTTGGGAAATTCAAATCCCTTGGAAATTCAATGGCAAAATCCATTCTGGGCTTTGTACTGTGGATTAAGCAGGGAGAAAGCCAGAGCAGGAGAAGTGGAGGGACAACAGGAAATTATTGCATCTTTCTGTTATCTCTTAGCCCAGCATTAGAATATCAAAAAGCTGCTCTCCAAAACCCATGAAATCTTAAAATATTTGGGGTTTGGTGTATAAATCTGCTGAATTTGTGCAGATTGCCTTCTCTCTCCAGCCACCAGGACTGAAAACTTTTATTTGTTAATAAAGCTGAGTGGCTCGGGGAGCCTGGAAAATGGAGTGTTGGAAAGCAGCAGGAAATAATTCTGCATTTCCCTGGGAAGAATCAATGGGCCCAGCAGCACCACCGTTATTTGTTGAACTCCTGAGCAGTTTGCAATGGGCAGCATCCCACTCCCTGTGCCTGAAAACCCCAAAGTGCTGCTCCTTAAAGGCAGAGAAAACATCAGAGCTGGGAAGGCTCAGAACTGGCCTTTTATTGAAACTCCTATTTCACTGCTCACGAGAGACGTGGAAAATCAATTTCACCAGACGTATTTTTTTTTTAAAGCAACATCTAATTGCTTGCAAATAGGGGCTTGGAGGAGAAGGGCCTCCTTCAATTATAAAGCAGCAGCATGGCAGGGGAAGAACACGATGTCTATTACTTTTTTGATAAATCAATAAAAAAATAAACAAACAGCGGCAGATTGGTCTCCTGGGGATGCCAAGTCCACTCCCAGGATGGATTTTATAGGCCTTATAAAAACAGAGTTTATATTATGGCATCTTAATTAGAGAAGAGCTTGCAGTGCTGCTGAGGATTTATATAAATTCCTGTCCATGGGCCAGCCAGGCTGGAATTGCTGCTCTCCCAGCCACAAAGCCCCTCTCCTGTCTCATTTCTTGCAACTTTGGCTGCTTTCAGAGAAGATGAGACAAGAAACTGAAGCTGGGAATGAAGTTTAGATGAGAAAGGCTGATATTTTGATGTCTTGTTTTTCCTGTCTGAAAACAGAAGAAAAAAAAAAGATATTTAAAAATACACACTCCAATAACAGAAATTTGGGACAGATCTTGCAGTGTTTCCATTTTGCTTTCAATCTTTGAAGGTTTCTCTTGTAGGCTGTGAAATTTTGAGACAAATGTTGAATTTAGAATTTAGAATTTAGAATTAAAATATCCCTGAATAAACACTAAAAAACCCCACCCTAATCACAGATCACAACCTGAAAAGATGTTTGAAGAATTTATGATTATTTACCTTGGAATGGGAGATCTGGATTTGTCCAATTTGCCATGGAATCATCGTGGAATGGTTTGGGTTGGAAGGGACCTCAAAGCCCATCTCATCCCTCATCCTGCCATGGCAGGCTCCGAGGTGCAGAGCGGAAATCTCACAATATTTCATTAACCTGAATGATTTGCTTTCATAAACAAGCAGGTTTTGAAGATCTCTCCAGGACTGCAAATGATTTTGGCAATTATCTGGGAGCGATAATTAGGGATTTCAGAGGAGGATGCAAGGTGACCTGCCGCAGTAATCCACCGTGGAGATCAGGCAGGGAGACATCAAAAGGAGCTGGGTTTGTTGGTGCCACTCCTGTTAACGGGATTAGTGGTGACAGCACAGGAAAACTGCCCTGGACAAGAGAGATTTCCTCCCAGGGCCTGGAAACATTTGTGTTCTGCTCTGGGCTGGACAATTCCTGCAGGCCCACACGGCTGAGGGGCTGGGGTAGAGGGAGCTGTCCCTGCCCACGGGGGCAAAAAAAGGAGGTTTAAGGTCCCTTCCAGCTGAAACCATTCTGGGATTTTTGATTACTTCTTTTTTATTTTTTTTAATTTATTTTTCTTTTTTTCTTTTTTTTCTTTTTTTTTTCTCAGAATACACTTCTAACATTTTACATTTTTAACAATTTTAACTAAGAGATCTAAAATCCAATTTATTTTTCTTTTTTTCTTTTTTTTCTTTTTTTTTCTCAGAATACACTTTTAACATTTTACATTTTTAACAATTTTAACTAAGAGATCTAAAATCCTCTTGACTTCCCAAAACAGTGAATTAGAAAAAAAACCCAAAAACCAAACCAAACAAAACAAACAAGCAAAAAAAAAACCGAAACAAAAAACCAGAAAAACCCAAACCAAACAACTTAGCCAGCTGGAAATGCCAAAATGGGGCTTCTTGACAATTTAGAGATTAATATGATGAAATTTTTTATTTTGAAGTTTAGTTCAAGCTCTTTTCTGTGTCCTCTGGGGCCAGGACAGGCAGAGAATGGGGGGGGTTGGGGGGTAAGAAAAGAACTGCTCAGAAATGGGGGCACCAGAGGGCCCACAATCATAATATAATTAATATGATATATTTTGTATCGGTATATAGTGATATAATAAATATAATATGATTCATATTATATAATGTACCAGAACATAATATACAATCATATAATATACCATAACGTGATGTTATATAATTAATAAAATGTAATATATAATATAATATAATATAATATAATATAATATAATATAATATAATATAAATTCAGTGAATTCACCTCCCAGTTCCTGCACTGGGATCACCCACTGGGGCCAAACTGGCAATTGGGAGACCAGAGTGACTCCCAGTGTCCAGCAGTTCATTTCCCACGGGGTACCTGTGCTTCCCATGCACGTTGTGTGTCCATTATTTGTTTTTTTAATTCATAAACTACCTTGGGGACCTTATGTAAGCCCCACCTGACACACACGGGAGGCGTTTCTGGGTCATGCTCTGTTATGTCTCAGAACTCAAGCCAACTCCCACTAATTGATGCGGCTCCAAGAGAACATTTTCCTGCGGCACTTCATTTGATAATTATTCACCACGGGGTTCCTCAGCTGTTTCTGGCCCTGGTTTGGACAGGAAGCCAAGCTGGAGGGAGTCCTGTTGGAGTCAGCTCCAGTGATTTCAGATAATGGAGAGCCTCCATGATTACCTTTCCTGAAGAAAAAGATGGTCCTGCTTGCCACCACGACCCTTTCCAGGCATTCCTGTCTCAGATTTTTCCTCCTCTCAGAGGGGAATTTGGCTCAGACTCGTCCCAACACCTCATCCCTCATTTCCTGCAAACCAAAATATGGGATTTCTGGGAGGTTCTTGTTTTGCTGGGGATCTTTCCTTTCTGAGGAGCTGGAAGTGAACTCAAGGGTGAGGATCTTCGATTTTGCACATCACTTTCCCCCTGTCACACAACACTGGAGATTCCTGGCCATGAATAACCCCAGGAGATCCATGGTGGTGGAAACTCATGGATTTCACTTCCACCACGGACTCTGATGGTGGAAACCCTTCCAGTCTCCTTCCTTCACCTTCTGGGAGGGATTGTCACAACCTGTTTGCCATGGGAGGGAGATTCAGGAGGGTCTGAGAACTCCAAGAAAATGAAGGACACTCAAAGTGTGACAGCTCCACTCCCAGCCCACATCCAGCCTCATTTCATGAGGAAAACTTCTCCTGGATTAATGCAAATTCAGGGAGGGCAGTGAATATTCAACCGCCTCCAAAAAGGAAAGAGGGAAGCACAATGAAATTTCAGGCTGAATATTAAGCAACAATTCATATTAATTAAAAGTAGACTTCAAGAATCTGAGCAGAGAACACAGTCAGGAGTGGGAGATGGAGCTGAATGAATATTCAGCACCTCCTTTTCCTGGGATTCTCGTCTCACTGAGCTGTGGAATATTCTGGCTCTCTGCTGGCCAGGATGGTCTGAACTGGAAATAAATTATGAGCTTCATAGAGTGCCATTATTGCTAAAATATATCCTGGCCTATAAAGTGCTCTCTTGCAGCAAAACAGGCTCCAGAATCACTTGATTATTGGTTTGCAGAATGTTCTGCACTTTGTTTAGTTCATTGCCCACGTTCTCGTCGTTCTGTGGAGGTGCCTTAGCCACGGATTTGGAAATGAATGGGCTTTTCACCCTCAGCTTTCTGTCTTCTTGTGTACACTGGCATTGCTGCTACTATCAACATGGATATTTTATTTATTCTTTTACATTTTTGCACCTTTCCCACATGAATTGTGATTATTCTTCCCCACACCTGTTATTCTGTCTGTTATGAAATCCAGTTATGTAATGTCTGGGACAGGTCCTGTACTGAAGACAGTTCACACCTCTTCTGTTCCAGTTTCTCCTTCAGCCCATATTAATAAACATTCAGAAAATAGGAATTCTGTGTCACAGCAGGTTGTGCCTTCCCTAACTGCGCTGGTGTGTAGGTGTGAGGTCCAGTTTGCCATTTTCAGTTGTTCAGCTCATGAAATATTCAGAATTTCCTTGATGTTGCTGTAGTTTTTTTGGATGCTCACATTTACCCTGCAGCTACCATGACCTGTGGCTTTAAATCCCCTGCAAGGACCTGGTCTGAAATGTCCTTGGACTGAGAGGGTTTAAGCAAAACCCTTTTGGATGGTTCAAAGGGTGCTGCTGTAAATCTGGGAGGGTGAAACACTGACCAGAGCTCTGCCAGCCCCCTGGGCTGTGTCCAGCAGCTCAGGTGAGACCCAGGCTGAGCATTAAAGCTGATCTGGGGCTGGGCACTCCTTGAGGGATGAAGATGTGAGGTCTGGGATTCCTCCCTTCATCACCCTTAGCCTTGGCCTGTCTGTGCTCCCAGCCAGCTGCTGGCTGACCCCACTGGACAGGTGACAGTGGAGTGTGACTCAGAATAAAAGAATTAATCAGTCATATTTTGCATGTTTTCCTTTTTCTTGCACAGCACCAGGCCAGATCTCAGACCAGTGCAAGGCCCTGGTGCTGAATTCCCTTCCTCACCCATCAGGACAGTCAGAGTTAATTCCAGTGCAGCCACAGGGCACCATCAGTAGAGACAGCCCCACTGCTCTGTGGCTTCTGTGCAAACACATTCCTCTGACTGCTTTAACAGAACTGTGTTTTCTCTGTAACTTCTGGGCAAAGAACCTGGCTCAAGATGTTTGACCTTGGCCAACTCTTGGCTTTGAAAATCTGTCTAGCCCCAGTGTTTTGACAAGTTCGCTCTACCAGTGTAATTAGCATTCCAGGGGTGGCGCAGGGTCCCTCTCTGGCTGTGAAAGGTTCTGACTTCCTCCTCGGTGAATTAATCCTTTTATTCCCGGGTTTGAACTTGCTCATTCTGTGCAATGACCCCAGATCTCTTCAGGGGTTTTCATTAAACACACACTGCTCCTCCTGGAACAGACTGCTCTTCCCGTGGTGAGCAGTCCTCAGCCGTGGCAGCTCTGTCTGAGCAGTTTGGGGTGGCCCAGGAGCAGAGCCCAGTGACAGAGATCACCAGAGCAGCAGAGAGGCCCAGCAGGCGCTGCACTGAGGGACCCTGCAGCTGCTCAAGGATGCACATCCAGCCCCAAAATCCTCTGCTGCCACTCCCACTCAGAGGCTCCGAAGGCAAAGACACCTTGGAAGCTTTTGTGAGCTGGTTAAGATCAGAGAAATCTGGTTGCATAGATCTGGAATGCTAAACTGGAATAAAGGGAGCTGGCATTGCGGGTGGAGGGAAATGTAAATTCACAATTTCCCCCAATGGACCCAATCTTGAGCTCTGAACGAGCTGGCAAGGGCTGGGCTCACTGTGGACATAAAAAGGGGTGAGGCTGGGCTGGTTTCTGATTTTCTTGGGACTCCAGCTCCGGTTTCCACAGGAGGAACTTTTATCACACCTCAGCGTGTGACACAAGCCAGTCCTCAGAACCATGGGGAGGGGGTTCTCAGTGCTGATCTGACTGGCCCCTGGCATCCATAAAAGATGTTTTTTTCATTTTTCTTGCACAATTTCAACTGATGGATCGTGTGTTCCTCCTCCTAAACCCACACAGGCAGCACCACTGGCTGCTTCTTCTCAAGAAATTGGTTTTGATCGACATTGATCAAAACTTTGACAGGATTGCCACCCACAGCGTTGTCCATCAAGTTATTTTCTCCTGATATTAATGATAGACTTGATCTTACATTTCTCACCAATTAGCAAGCCCCAAAGTTAAGTGCAGTGGTCTGTTATTTCCCAAAGTTTTGTCTTTCTCTTTCCTGGTTGGTTCTCACCCGAGCTGGTGCCAGGGTGTCCAGGTCCAGATTTCCTCTCCATGCTTAGGGTCTCATTTCCCCTTTCTCATCAGCAATACCTTCCCCCTTCCTTGACTCCAGGTTGTTTGATGTGGCTCTTTGAGCTGCCCAAAGGTTCTTCTTCCTTTTCCCACGAATGTGGCACACCAAAATACCCCTTTAATCCATGTTTAGAACACACAGTCTTAGTCGATCTTTTATCTTTTCTTTATTTTTTAAATGAAGATTTCAATGAAAGCAATTTTTGCAGTGGAAAATAACTCATGCTAAAATGTTCAACCAGTTTAGAGGGTCAGGTTGGACAGGGCTGGGAGCACCCTGGACAGTGGGAGGTGTCCCTGCCATGGCAGGGGTGGCACTGGAAGGGCTTTGAGGTCCCTCCCAACCCAAACCTTGTGTGAGCCTGTAGGTCTGTGATTTAGGGACACAAAGGAACATGAGAGATGGAGCATGGAAAGGTTTATGGAGAGAGGATAAAATGGAGGGTGACGTTATTGGGGCTGCAAAGCAACAACGAAGACAAGAAAATAATTAAAATTCTCTATTTCCCAGCAAAAATACAGAGCTGCATTTTTGCTCTCTCATCTTCCCTTCTCTAACCCAGAGAACAACCCAGGATCTGTCAATTCTCAAAGACTGGCAGCTCCTTTATCTCCCAAGATATTCTCCATCAGCCAGGCTGCAGAACTAGTTTAATACAGAGCTGCATTTTTGCTCTCTCATCTTCCCTTCTCTAACCCAGAGAACAACCCAGGATCTGTCAATTCTCAAAGACTGGCAGCTCCTTTATCTCCCAAGATATTCTCCATCAGCCAGGCTGCAGAACCGTGGGATCCTGGGTCAGCATGAACCTTCTGAGCACACAGGAACACAGAGAATTTTCCTGGCTGTAACTCCTTCACTTGAAGGGACAGAGGTGTGGCAGGGCACAAGAGCAGCCCTGTCCTTTGGGGGGTGTGGAGGGGGTTTGGATGTCACCCTCAGCCTGCAGGTGACATCACTGTGAGGGACAGCAGACGTGCCTGGCAGGGCACAGGGACAGGGTGACCTAAGGGCTGTTAGATGGAATTTGCAGACATGAGTCACTGTCCTGGAGCCACAGCCACCTCCAGCAGGGGACAATGTGCCTTTGGTGTCGTGGGGATGTGATGGGGATGTCACAGAGATTGGTGCCAGCACAGCTCTGGGGACGTTCCTCAAACGTGAGGGGCCCCAGCCAGATGTGCAGCCACAGCAGCAGCTGTTTGCTTCCATCTTTCAAGGTGCAGCCCTGGCCTGAATGCAGATTAAATTGGAGATGTGGCCAGAATGGCTCAAGTGTCTGTTAGGGGGGAAATGATGCCTCAGGTTTTAGTTTTTATATTTTTCAGATTCTGTGCTGCTTTAGTGTGTGGGTCTGGGATCACATCAGGGGATGGTGAGCTCTGTGCACAGAGCAGGGACACAAAACAATTCCTGCTCCAGCTGGGCACCAAGGACAAGTGATCCAAATCTCAGCCCAGGAGCACAAACCCCGTGGGCTGGAGAGAGAAAAACAAGGATGGGACTGCAGGGGCTGCAGTGGGATTGGACACTGAACTGCAATGTGCACATGGAGCAGAGCTGAGCCCAGGGAGAGACCCCGGCAGCGCTCGTGCATTTTGGGACCATTTGGGTTCATCCTGGGGGCAGCCCTGGCTGGGCTCTGGTGCTGCCCAAGGTGGATCCATGGAGGAGAACCTTTTAATAAATCCCTGCTGTATTTATTCTTTAGCTCTGCCCAGCCTGTGCTCCAGCTCAGCTCTCCCAAGGCAGCACCATGGACGTGGCTCTGTGGAGAGCTGGGGTCAGTTTTGTCTGAGGACAGAGGGGTTGAGTGAGTGAAATGTTGCTCCCAGGCAAGTTATGATGCTCATGATAAAAAAAAAGAGCATTTTCTGAGTGTAATCCATCAATTGCTTGGTTTGAAGTGCCAGTATCAACTGGAGAAATGAGGCTATTTTGCCAGTAGTGAGCCCACTTTTATAAGCACCTTAAAACCTTAACCTCCTTCCCACCAAGTGTTTGAAGAACCTTTGGAGTTTTCTCCACTGGGGCTTCAGGCCAAGCATGAGAATTAAGGAAGATTTGAGCTAAACCTGCTGAGATTGACATTCACTTTGTGCTTTCCTTCTGCTGGGATTTTTTTTGGCAGGGCAGAAAATGACCCAGGGACAGCTACAGAGGTTAAATGAGGGAACTCTCCACTGAGCCCCAAGGAGGAGGGGTTTGTGGAGATCCCTCCCAGGCTATCTCAGGACAAGGTTACCTTGTAAGACTTATCTTAAGGCTTTTGGTGCTCTCTCCACTGGACCAAGCCACCTGGCACACGAAATTCCCTTTTCATGTCTCTTTTGATGAAATCCTGCGATAATTCCCCCAGCTGCTGCAGCCTCCCTGTGCTCACTGAGGGGACTCACAGCGACCTTGCTGTGATCCCATAAAAACCCAGGGCACGCTGCAGTGCCCAGTGCTCATTTCTGTGAGAATCCTGCATCAGAAAGCTCTGGGGATTATCTGAAGAGTTTGAGATTTCTCTCCAAAGCAGTGCTTTATCCTGCCAACAAGACAATAGCATGGAATAGCTGCTGGAATCCTGTTGTTGACAAGGTTTATGTCCTGCAGGAGCTAAAACCAAGGAAAAGACACCAAAGTTTTTTTCCCCTTACATAAGCTTTGAAAGTTGTCCAAGCTAACTTTAACTTCATGCAAAGTTTGCACGTTTGGCAAGTGTGACCACACCTCCCAGGAGGAAATCCAGTCCCTCTCAGAGCAGGAGGATGAAAGACAGGCTGGCACTGAGCTCAGGGAGCAATGACAGGCAACAGCAAAGTGCCTGCAGGTATTTATTTGAACTGTTGGATTAAAATTCTTCGGCTGTGCTCAGGACAACACTTCTCCTTAGTTTTCCAGGTGTTCTTGTTACCTGCCTTTTATCAGCTGGAGTTACAGGAAAGGAGTTTTAAGAATTTGTTTTTGAGTGTTGGACAGGAAACTAAACAAGAAAAGGTGTTTGAACAGACATCAAAATTCATTGCTGAGCTCGAGGTACCCCAGTGCTGACAAAAACTTGTTTCATTTGCAGTTTTGAAGTGGTGCATCAGGAGATGTGTGCAAACAACCCCAATGAGATAGCACAGCTCTGCCCTGAATTTCAACCAACCAGCCATGAAGGAAGAGAAAATTCGGAATATAGGAGCTGAATAATTTCTTGATTTGAGAAAATTTGCTTTTATTCCACAAAGAAATCAGGGATTCAGGCAGCACAGGATATAGTGAATATAAAGAGAGCACGCACAGATCAGGTGAGCTGAGATGAAATGACAGATCCAATAAAGAGTTTCTTTAACAGCTGTGCCCAGGCAGACAGAGAGAAATCAGTTCAACTCAGGAATGAAACACAGGGTCCCAGGATGGGAAGGATCTTAAAGTTCTTCCATTCCCACCCCTGCCATGGCAGGGACACCTTCCACTGTCCCAGGAGCTCCAGCCTGGCCTTGGGCACTGCCAGGGATCCAGGGGCAGCCCCAGCTGCTCTGGGCACCTGTGCCAGGGCCTGCCCACCCTCCTAGGGAACAATTCCTGCCCAAAATCCCATCCACCCCTGCCCTCCTCGAGGTTAAGGCAATTCCCCCTTGTCCTGTCTCTGCAGGCCCTTGTGAAAATCCCCCTCCAGCCCCTTTAGGTACTGGAATGGCCACTGAATAGCAAATAAATAATGAAAAGAAATAATATTTAAATAAACAATTGAATTAATAATTACAATAAATAAATCAAGCATGACCAATAATTTCCTCCATCCCTGGAGGCTTTCAAGACAAGGCCAGCACTAACACAAAACTCAGCTGCTGTAGCCAGAGCTGGGCAGGGATCAGGACCTGGCTGATCACCACTGAACTTCAGGAGTGTGCCCAGGTGTCAGCCCAGCCTGAGTCAGAAGCCAAGGTGCCTCCTTCAGGAAGGAGATGAAATGGGACATTTATCTAACCAGACCTGGCAGCTGGAGGGGGCTGTAAGGAGAACAGCTCTCCTGGAATTTACCTAGGCAATATTTGGTGATGTGCTGCCCCTGGGAGCCTGCTCCCAGCTGTGCAGAGTTTGTTGATGGAACGTGCTGAGAGCAGAATTTTGCCCAGGTTTTCCTCTTCCTCCTGGCACTGGGAGCTCAGCACACTCCTCTGCAATGTCCCAGCTGCTGGTGATAGCAGGCTAATCTTTTAATGAGATTTTTGAAGACTTTATTGCTAGTTTTATGTAAGGAGTCCAGAATCCCAGTGTCAGGAGCTTAATAAATAAGGTTTGTTGGTCTGGGGAATTCCACAGATCTGGAGCAAAAGTTACAAGAGCATTTTACTCACCCACTAGATTTTCTAATAGTCTGGAGCTTATTCTTCTGCACAGTCACTGAAGAGGAAGGAGCTCCTCTCTTTAGCAATTCAGGTCTCAGATGGAGCCTCGTTTCTGTGGCATCAGCACTTCCTGGGGTGTGTTAAACCTTCATCTCCAAGTTCAGCACAGAGGCATGGGAGCAAAACCCATACACCCATTTCTCCATTGCCACCTGGAGCTAATGATCTCCATGCAACAAGAGAAGTCATGCTTATTAAATGTTATTAATCAGCTGTAGTAACTTTTGGAAGGAAGCTTTAGGCTTGGATGGATGATTACCTGGCAGAATTGGTTACCTGCTCACTGTAACTCCTCAGGGGTAACTTGGGAAGGTCTCCAGAATGCAAATTCTTCATTAAGCACCCTCAGTTTTCTCTGCCTGTTTTACATCAAGCCTTACATTTGTCAGGTGAAATGGGAGCTGCATGAGAAGCAGCTCCAGAGGTTCAGGAGTTACTGGCAATATCCATTTATTCACAGAAGTGATCACTTGGGTTTGTTGGGAGGCCATTTCCACAGCAGCAAGCGAAAGGAGGCTCGTGTGCAAGGAAAAACTGAAGGTTCATTTCCATTTTTCCCAATAAATTATGCATGAAAAGCGGGAATTGTGCTCCAGCTCCTGGCTCTGTGCTGTCAGGTGGAGCCGAGCACGAGCCGGGGATGGCTCAGCAGAAGACAGGGCTAAAAGGCAGCGGGGCCTCTCGAGGATCCCAGCTGGGAGCTGCAGCAGCTGCTGGGCTGTTTGCTCCAACTGCAGCATGGAGCTCTGCTCCTGCACTGCCTGAGCTTTCCAGGAACTGCACTGGGGAGAGGGAACCTGCTGGGGGCACCTCTGACAACAGCAGTGTGTAAAGACAGAAAAAACACTCAAAATTCCAGCAGCAAAACCCCCTCTTTAATGCTACAACCTGTTTGGATCCAGTTTCCCAGGCTATCATGTTTATTTATGGTTGGTGAGGAACATCCTGGCCACTCAGTTCATTGCTTAGAAGGTGCTTGTGCATGTCCATGCCAAGACTCTCTTCACACAGGTGTTTGCATTTCTCCTTTGTGGGTTCTCCCGTGGATGTGCATTTCTTTGTGGCTTCTTATTTTTCACAGATGCAAACTGCCTCCTTGCAAGAATTGATTGTTATGCAAACTGATTCTTATGATTCTCATGGGAACTTGACAGGCTAGCTGTTAACTCATCAGAAACAGCAAGGCCTGATGTTACAAGGCCTTTCTTTCATAAGGTTTTACCTGCTTGCAACAGGCAGCTGCCCATGGGGAGCTGTCAGTGATTCCAGCTCTTTCCATGCTGCACTGTCCCCACCCTTCTGTCCTGCCCCTTTTACAGCATTCCTTCATTCTGGCCTGCCTCAAAACAGGTGATTATTCCCAGTGAATTGTTTGTTGGGATCCCAACCTTCTCTGCTCATTTTATGCCCAGGTCTTTGATCCTATCATATTATTTCTCCCTCTTTCCCAAGTTTGGGTTGCCTCTCGTGCCTCTCCCTCTTTCCCTCTCATTTTGGGTTGCTCCTGTGTGAGTTTAACCCCGGGGTGGTTGCAGAGGGGTGGGGAGCAGCAGACTGGATGTGACAGCACAGGTTCTGCCCCTCAGGCAGGGTCTGGAGCTTTCCTGTCCCTCTGTCCTTCCCCTGATCCATCACTCACAGCTGGCACTCTGCTGCTGCAGTGTTGTCACCTGCAGTGCCATCCCTGTGGCTCCAGGAAGGTCCCCACGGAGATCTCCAGGATCCCACCCTCAACCATGGCACGAGGCAGCAGTGATTGGCACTGCCCAGCCTGGAATTTGGCATTTGGGTCCTAAATCCCCTTAAACAACAGGGAAATTTGCTGCTTCACCTCTAAGTCGAGAGTCTTCTCCTCCAATTACAATCCAAATATTCCAACAGCTGACTGAGGCATCTCCAGGACTCCTGGGCACCAAGGGGAGCAGGCCAGAGCCACCTTGAAATATTCTTTCTGAGAAGCACAGTGAGCACCCCCAGCAAATCCCCAGTTCCAGGCTGCCCTGTGACTTCTTTCCTTTTTTTCCCCTCCCTCTCACCCTTCTCCTTTCTGCTTTCCAGGAGATTATAGCAGAGGCTGACAAAGTGCTAATCTTGCTGAGGATTACGCACGAGGAATCTCTATTGATTTCCTTTTTCTCTTTTACAGAAATAATAAAAGGCTGCATTGCAGGGGTTTGGGAGCTGCTGGGGATGAGAGCGCACTTTTTGCTCACATTAACTTTGAGGGTTTTGCTTGCATAAAACATTGATTTATTAGAGAACCTACAAATAATATCCTTAGTAGAGAACACGTTGCATTTGTACAAGTGGAAGTCCTCATTAGTGTGTATAATAGCTGAGGCAGAATAATGCAGGCAGTGGGTGTTGGTGCTATTTTTATTATTATTTTTATGTGGTGCTGTGAGTTTATGACATGTAGTCAGTCACACACTGGGCACTGGCTCTGTCCTCTTGGGCAAGGATTGATTCCTAGAAATTGGGTACCATTCTATGGTAATTTCATTCTTTTTCCATCGAATTTTCATGAGACTTGGATTGGTTCAAAAGGAAAATCTGTCCCTCCGCCTCTCCTGGACGGGAGAGCTTGTGTCAGGAAGAGAAGAGATTCTCCCAGGAGCATTAGGTTCACACTGAGTGGGTGAGAGGTGTGAGCTCCTGGTACCCAAAACCTGACAGAACTGTGGGAAACAGCCCTGGGCAGGCCCTGGCTGCAGCCAGTTGATTTATCCTGTAACTCCACGTGTGGATGCTGCAGCTGGAGGGCCCAGCAGGTCCCTCTGAGTGTCCTCAAACCCTTTGTTCCCAACTGGCAGCTGGGGACAGCTCCTGGGCAAAGGGCAGAGTGTCTCAGGAGGCAGATGGGGTGGGGTGGAGGTACTGTTGTTGTCCGCAGGCTGGGTTTGAGCAGTGCTGGACACTGCAGGGGTCAGTCCCTGCTGGGCAGGGTGGACATGGCCAGGGACCAGCCTGGGGGACAAGGAGCTGTCCCAGCTGACCCCACTGACCCCATGGGATCATGCAAATGTTAAGGTTGGAAAAGACCTTCAGGATCACAAATTCCCACCCAGCCCCACCACCCTGCTCACCATTGGTCCCCAAGGGCCACATCCACACATTTTTGGAACACTTCCAGGGATGGGGACTCACCACTGCCCCGGGCAGCCCCTTCCAATGCTTGGCTGTGTGAGGTCATGTTCAGGAACAAAACTGAGGAGCAGCTGGAGGACAGGCTCTGCTCAAGGCTGTCTGGACATCTCTTGGTTGGTGATGAGTTTTCACTGGGGTTTCATTTCCCTCTCTTCATTATTTTCCTTTTCATTACAATTTATTATCTTATTTCTTTCATGACTATCTCTATCCACAAGTTTTTTTCACTTTTGCCCTTCCAGTTCTCTCTTGCATCCTGTTGGCTGTGTGGGGCTGAGTTCCAAGCTGGGAAAAGAGACAGTAGAAAAGAGAAAGGAGGGATTTGTTACCCAGAACAGCCTGGCTGGGCAGGACGGGAGGGTCTCTGGCAGTGGAACCAAAACTGCGCTCAGGAGAAGGGAAAGAGAAATTCTGCAGTGACAGGAGCTGTGCTGGCAGTGCCACAGGATCCTGGGGGAGACAGCACCCTGCAGTCTCAGAGAGGAGCCCAAAGACCCCCTGAGCCTGGCTATTTTAAAATTTGGGATAAGTGGAGGGGAGGATGTCCTGGTGTCAGTGGGGGGGACAGCTAATAAAGCCCAGCAGTGGCAGAGAGGCCTGGGAGCCATCTCATGGTGCTGCCTACAAGCAAAACAAATGTTCATCTCCCAGGCAGGGGCAGGGCTGAGGAAAATGAGCTGATATTTCCTTCCATTGCCTCGGCAGAAGGTTTAGCAACAGGCAGATCCTCCTCTCAGTCCCCTCCCCTCGAGGCACGGGCAGGACCTGGTGCCTGCTGCCAGAGATTTGTCAAGAGAAAAGAGCAGAGATGAGACTGCTCCCACTGACTGCTGCTAATCCTCCTCCTGACACAGCCCGGGGTCATCCTCTGCTGCTTGCTATTGATTTATTTAGATTTCTCCAGAATAATCAGGAGCATTCCTTTGTGTACTGAAGGACGTGTGGAGGTCTCTGAAGCCAGGCAGATCACCAGCCCTCTGCTCCCTCCTTGCCTGGAGCTTCTCCCCACAGAACTGGGCAAGAAACAGTGAAATGGGTTCAATTCTTTGCCTCCTGCCCTTCCTTCCCAGAGTGAGCACAGGCACTGGACTTTCAGAAAGGTTTGAGTGCTGCATTTTTGAGTCATTTCCCTCCAGTGGTCACAGCAAGGGCTTCTCCTGGACAGTGCTTCATTGGTTTTGAAGAGTTGATGGGTTCATAAAATCCTTCTGTAAAGGCACCACCAGTAAAAGAAAGTCCTGGAATTCTCTAGTCCAGAGCCCAGAGTGTCCAGCCAGGATGTGAGGGGTGTTCAGATGAGCTCAGGCACTGCAGGTCCCTCAAGGGCTGTGGCTGCAGGGCTGGTGCCTCACGTCCCCAGCTCTGAACAACCTGAGGAGGGCTGGAGGAGTGTGGATAGCCAGCCCGCCCTGCTCCCTGCAGCTTTGCTGCCTCCCTGGCTGAGCTGGAATGTTTAATCTGAGCCAGTGAGATTTTCACAGAGGGTCTGGAGGGGAAAGGTCCTTTGGGAAGCCATTCCATGTCTCATTTCACGTGTCTTTCACTTAATACCTTGTGACTAATTCCATCCCTCGCCTGAAGAATATTCACACTAATGTTGATTCTCCATGAACCCCACATGGATTTATATCAGCAGGGTGATGCTGGTGGTAACTCAGATTTATTCCCAAGGAAGGCTGGGAATTGTGGATGTGGTTAGGCAGGAATAAAAGCTTTCTTTTCCCAGCCCAGCACCTTCTCCCATGGCTGGGCTGTGGGAATTGGAGAGCTGCTCCAGGCAGGTTTGCTCAGGGTGAGGAGCACCCCAAAGGAGGAAGGAAGCTCAAGCCTTTCTGTACTTTGTTCAGATTGTTATAGAATAGGGAAAATTGAAAAATCCGGGAGCTTATTATGGGATTGATTGGAAAAACTCCTGGATGGTGGCTGCTGGAATCTGAGCTAGGCTTGGCAAGGCAGTGGGGAACCTCTGGCCTTGACAGGGTTTCTTCTTTCATTTTAGATCCTAAAGAATCTGTTCTCCACTGATGGAGATGATGATTAATTACCCTGCAAGACAAGGACTATTTTTGCCATCAAGAAATCCCTCCTATTTGAGAGTATTGACTTGGTTCCTCCAGTGAAAATTGCCCGTGTGAGAGTTTCTCCCAGAAATGACCAGAGGATAAATGATGTGTGTTCATCATCTCTGAATCAAAGCATGTGGTGTGACTCACCTCTGGCCAGCTCTGTCGTTGTTCTTTTTATAGGATCTCCTCCAAAGGTCACATTTAGCTACTAAAAATAAACCCAGAGCCCAAAAATCCTTCATTCCTCAGCAAACAGAGCAAATGTAGGCTACTCTTGTATTAAAAGTACAGATCCAGGTCACCGAGCTGACCTACTTAGGGGATATTTTAGGGCTTCCCAAAAGATTTCACGTCCTCCAAATGTCAATCTTACTTCAGCTCCTCACATCAGCACAAGTCTTCTTCCTTCAGAGGGGAGTCTTGTTTAGGTGGAGATTTTATCAAAGTTAAACCAGCTTAATGTTCCTTATATGAAGCTGGGAGAAAGGTGAGGTCAACTTGACTCCTGTGGCTGGCAGCAGGAGGAGGATGTGAGTGAAACCTTATTTAGGTCCCAAATGATAGAACTGCTTCTCACCTTGTGCCTTTGGCAGGGATGTGGGATTCCACCAGCAGCAGAGGGTTTATTTAAAACCTTTATTTAAAAGCTGATATTTGGAGAGCAGTGCCTGAACTCAGACAGGGATTTAACCCCACAAACAACCTCATTTCAGGCTCATTTTCAGCCCACAGTGCTGTTTTCTCTCCAGATGAGTGTCCTCAGCCTTTGCCTCCCGAGGACGGGGATGGTTGAAGCCACCTCTGCAGCATTTCCTGCTGGGTGCCCCGGGGAGGTCCCTGCCCTGCCCTGGTCCCTCCCTCTGGCTCTGTCCGAGGTCCTGAACCTTCTGTCCGTGGTGCTGAACTCTGGCCCCGCAGTTTGAGGAGTGAGACGCTGTGGAGGTGCTCCCTGGTGGCCGTGCCACAGCTCAGCCACGGTCCCAAGGGATTCCAATTAGCCAGTGACATTATGAGAGCAAGACCATCAAACCCAGACTTGTGCATTTCATTCTAATCACATCTGCAGATAGAATAATACTTTAATAAGCCTGGAATTGATTTTTTTTACACACACCAGGAACTGAAATCAAGGCAAAAGTGGTTGGAAATTATTTAGCAGTTACTAAGAATTAAGGAAAAACCCTTTATTGTTAATCAAAGTGGATTAATTTCTTTTTAATATTATTTATTATTGAGGAGCTAAAATGTATTTTCTTTATTTTGTGAGCTCAGCTGAGATGAGGACAGGGCTGCTGGCATGGCTGGGGCTGGAGGTGGGAGCTGCAGGACTGTCCCTGATGCACACGTGGCCCTCCAGGAGGGCAAATTCAAGCAAAGACCTCTTGTTCTACCTCCAGTGCCCAAATCTGTGTAAAATTAGGATTTTAGGGAGCTGGACAAAGCAGTGTCCAGCTTTTGGAGCAGCATGGTCACTGCCACACCGGGCACTAATTCATTTCTGTGCTTACACAAGTCTAGAGGGGGACCCAGATTTAAGCCTAACTTTTCATGCTGTTTTCTGATTTTCTTAATTGGAATATTTTTATATCAGCTTCCTGTGATCTAGGTGACCTTTGTGTCAGGCACAGGGCAGGGACCCCCTGATTTTATTTGGGGTGTGGAGCTGCTTCTCCTCAGTTCCTCCAGCTCCCACCACCAAACCCGTCAAATTTATTCTTCTTTAATTTACTTTTTCTACTGCAAGCTCATGTCCAAATAAATTCAGTATTTTGGTGTCTTCTTGTGAAAAACACAGCCCTGAGAAGAGCACCAAAAACAGCTGAGGGCTCTGCATGTGCTGCTGAAAATTATGTTGGCCTCTTTTGACTCTCTTTTGCAGCCCAAACTTTATTGCAAACTTAATGAGATGTTTGGAAAAACACTAACACAGTGTAAATAGAGATTGACAGAAAACTATCTTGGAATAAATAGAGCTGCTGGAAAATATACAGGATTTTAGACTGGGGAGAATGACAATGTCACAAGGAGGCAATTTCACCAAAAAGGCTGCCATGAGGGAATAAAGGGCTGTGTGATTATTTGTGTGGAAAGAACCACTGGAAATTGGGTGCAAAAATATGGAAATGTGCAGGGCAAATTGAGGTGGCTCATGTGGAATCAAACCCCAGAGGGAAGTGGGTGCTGCCTTTTCCATTTGCTGTGGGAAGCATCCTGGAAATGCAGGAAATGTCCCTAAAAGTTCTCTGTGCTGCTGGGGCTGCCTGTGCCACCCAGTTAGAGTTCCTGCTCAGGGAAACAAGCTGGTGTCCACTGCCACAGGGTTCTGTTCTCAGAGAGGATTGGCAGATTTTCCACAGGTTAAGTTGGAATTGAGTTTGTGAGGTTTCTACAGGCTTGCTGTTCAGCTCCTGCATTTTCTGACCTTCATGATTCTGTGGTTGATGATTCCCCCATGAAATAGGGGTCTCCTCGAGCCAGGTCTCATAAGCTCTTGGAGATCTATTTCACACCCAAGATAGCTCAGCTACCTTAGAAAGCATAAAATCAGCAGGATGGCTTCTGAGGTAGAGTTGGAAACAGAAAAAGTTTTACTAAAAAGCAAAATAACACAACTCTTTACAGAGAAAAACCGAGCCAGGTGCATGAGGTTCTTGCTTCTGGTAAAACATCTCACAAAAATGATTAGTTTCTTTATTCTTTTATTTTTCTAGTGAATTGCTCAGGTGGGACTTTATGGCTTCTGTCCAATTGGCTGTCCTTAAGTTTGAGGTGAAGTCCACCAGGTCCTCTGAGGTGTCTTTTCACCTCACTGAGGAGAGAAACTTCTAGGTTTTTTTTCCTTTTTAAGGGGACAAAGGATAGTTTTGTCACTCCATCAACAGCTGGCACATTCCTACACCCCTGAGCAGGAAATTGGAGCTGGGCTGAGCTGGGTCTAAGCCCTCCCAGCTGGTGCCACCTGGGTGCAGAGCTCCCAGAGAGGGACAAAGCAGGGAGAGCAGATCACTGGTGAGCTCGTGGTGCTTCCTCTCTGGCACATTCCTACACCCCTGAGCAGGAAATTGGAGCTGGGCTGAGCTGGGTCTAAGCCCTCCCAGCTGGTGCCAGCCTGGGTGCAGAGCTCCCAGAGAGGGACAAAGCAGGGAGAGCAGATCACTGGTGAGCTCGTGGTGCTTCCTCTGATCTCTACTCTCAAGCATAAAAAAATGAAATAGAAAGGTAATGAAAGCAACTGTTTCCTGTGAGTCATCAAAGGATTTCAGGGAACACACGGAGCAGCCCAGAGAGCTGATTTGAATTGGAGGTGGGAATCTCAGTCCCTGTTGGAAATGTCCTGGGAAAATAAAGCCTTGCAGAAGAAATCAGATAATTAATTGATCCAGCAGCACTGCACCCCACACCTTGGAGCAGAGCTTTGGCAGGAACCCAGTGGTTCCAGGAATCCTGACTGTCCAGCACAGGGACATCTGCAGCTCTGGGCTTCAGAGGAAAAGGAGGAAGGGAGGATTTTGTGGCAAGAGCTGACAACAAAACTGCCTGAGAATAACTCACTTGGAGAGATCCAGTGTCTTTCCTGCCATGGAAATCAACTCTTTCCTTGGATTTAGTGCCTTGCTGCTGCAATTTCTGCCTCCCCATTTGATGCCAGTGCACTTTGCCTTTTCCCACCACTGCATTCTCAGAAAAGCAGAATGCAGTGGTGGGAAATGCTTTTGTGGGATCCCAGCTGGGGTTTGGCTGCTCTGGCTGCCCCCACAGCCCAGCACAGGTATGTGCTGAGCCACAAACCTCAGGTGAGGCAGAGGGAAGGGATGAGAGGGGTGTGAGGGTCCCACCCACGGGGTGTTGTGTTTGTGAGGGTTCCAGGACGAGGGAAGGGAGGAGTCTGACTCTATATTTTTAGAAGGCTGATATATTATATTATATTATATTATATTATATTATATTATATTATATTATATTATATTATATTATATTATATTATATTATATTATATTATATTATATTATATTATATTATATTATATTACATTACATTACATTACATTACATTACATTACATTACATTACATTACATTACATTACATTATATTATATATCAATTATTAAAAATGCTATACTAAAACTATACTAAAGTATAGAGAAAAGGATACATCAGAAGGCTAGAAAAGAATGAAAAATAAAAACTCATGACTCCTCAGAGAGTCACTCACAGCTGGCTTTGATTGGTCATTACGTGGAACAATTCTCATGGAACCAATCAAAGATGTACCTGTTGGCAAACAACCTCCAGACCACATTCCAAAGCAGCAAACTCGGGAGAAGAGAATCAGATAATTATTATTTACATTTTTCGCTGAGGTTTCTCAGCTTCCCAGGAGAAGCAATCCTGGCGAAGGGATTTTTCAGAAAATATCACAGTGACAGAGTATCTGCTGGGAAATGAGCCCAGGCTTTGATCCACAGGGGAGTCTCAGCCTGCAGAACTCGTCCTGGGGGAGATGCTGAGGGTTCCCACAGGCCTGGTGGCTCTGGCACAAGGAAATTCTGTCCTGTGGCATGGGAGAGCAGAGACAGGAATCAGGGAACAGCCGAGGGTGTGGGCAGTGAGGAAGGGACACCCAACACCCTGGTGAGTTTTGGGCTTTGTGTCCATCAGAAGAGCAGCCGGGGTGTGGGGGGTGTTAAACACACACCTGGGGTGGGGGACACGGCCCAGAACCCAAAAGTTTCACTGACTGCAGACATGAACAATAAACATCCCTTGGAGATTTATAACGAACGTGAGCAGAAAACACAACCTGGTGGTACAATTCTCAATCAGCAGCCAGAGCTGTGTGTGTGTGCCTGCTTCCCAGTCATGCTTTTAGCAGATATTTATTAATGGCAATTAGCACAAGTTGTTCCAAAGTGTCTGCAGAAGGCAGCATCAGCACATCTCAGGCTGCTGCCTTCCCAGGGAGGGCTGAGAGCAGTACCTGGGAGCAGCCCTGCTGCTGCTGGAGTGAGATCTTTATTATTCTAATAATCAGCATGGATGGCAGTAATATTTTACACTTACAAAGAAAGCTTGTTCTGAAAGGATCCCCACAGGCCTTCCAGTCCTCTTCACATCCTGCAAAGGCCTCTCTGCCCACGAGATCCCAGGCTGGAAACCCTGGGTGTAAATTAGGAATTCTGTGCTCCATGGATTAAAGCAGAAAAAGGAAGGTAGTGGTGGTGGATTAAAGCCAAATTAGTGTCCAGAAGAATTGTAGCCCCAGAAAGGAGACACTGGACATCTCTCCAAGGTCAAACACACACTGAGCTGGTGAAAGACAAGGGATGAAAAAAAAAAACTGACAGGGAAATTAAAAATTAATACATTTAAAATGGAAATGACAGGTTGGAAATGATCGTCCAAGAAAGTCCAAATTTTCAGAAATGAGGTGATCAAGAGAATTGGAGGTCACATAGAAGAGGAAGAGGCCAGATGCTGGTAAAGGGATCTGAGGAAGTGAAGTGCTGCAGCAATGAATATGCAAAAGGAATCGGCAGAGATGGAGACGAGGTGGAGCAGGGAGGGGCCTCTCATCCTCCAAAATAAAGGGGGACAGTAAAAGTAAGAGGTGTCCAAGCAAAAGAGGGCAGAGTGTAAGGCAAATGAAACAGGAGAGAATAAAAGAGACTGTTCTCAGGCAGGATACAAAGGGAAAAACTGGAAAAAAGAACAGCAGAAAGGTCCCTGTGGTCAGAGAGTCTTGGTTAAGAATTTCTTGTCAGGGAAAGGAGGTGCAGTGAAGAAAGGAAAGGACAAATGTGAGCCAGCAGGAGGAGGAGTAAAACCACATCAGAGCACCTAAATGTGTCAGTGTGAAAGGGCTGGGGCAGCAGGGTCTGACAGCAGCACAAAAAGAGTGGAGATGTGAAGGAGCTGGGAGAGTCAAGGCACAGGGAGGGGCTGAGGCTGGCCCTGCGTGGGCAGGGCTGTACAGGTGAGTGGGAACGCGATGGAAAGAGGAGAACATCAAGGGAATCACGGCAGTGAAAGTTGTCATGGCTGCTCCCAGGCTGGGACAGAGTGCTAACAGAGGTTCTGCTGGAGGAAGGTTTGTAATGAGCTGGAGATTTGCAGGTTGGGGCTGTAAATGCTCCAAAATTAGTGTTAGTGGAGGAACTTTGTCATCAGAGGGATTTTAATACCCTGGAAAATAACAGTTTACAGAACAACTCCCAGTTCTCTCTGGTGCCTTGGACACCTCAGGAGTTTCTTTCCAGCAGCCACTGGATAAACAAGAGGCACCACTTGCCTGAGGAGCTGGGGGGCCTCACGAAATGCTCCTGGGACACCATGACCTTGGGTGGAATGAGCACAAAAGGTTTCAGATGAAATGAAATACCCAGAGCAAGGATGGGTCTGTGGGTTAAACTCTCAGTTCCCAAAGGAGAGCTCTTACAAACTCAGGGGACTGTTCAGCAAAGCCTGACAAGCTCAGCAGCATCTCGAATTCCAGGTGTAAAAGTCTTTGGATGTGGATTTTCAGGGGAGGAGGCACCACAATGGGCTGGATTTTAAAAAGGCTTCTTAGGAATAAGCAGAGCCTGGAAGGAAAGAGAGCAGCTTA
The DNA here is from genome assembly GCF_014805655.1 of Passer montanus. NCBI lineage: Eukaryota > Metazoa > Chordata > Aves > Passeriformes > Passeridae > Passer > Passer montanus. Next base: position 360,267 of record NW_024361386.1, read on the forward strand.
TTCCTCAGGTTGTGCAACCAGGAATGAGGGGTTGCTCAGGGATGGGTTGGGTTGGGTTTCCTGCACTCCACTCACCCCCAAACCCCCAAAACAGGGACAGAAACCCCAACCTGAGCCCCTTAAGCTTCACCCAGCATTTCCCTGTCCCAGGGGAGCCTGGAGGCACTGGCAGGCTGCTGCAGGCAGGGCTGGCTGACAGGAGGCAGCTGCCAACAGGAATCTGTAATGGTTTGGAGATGCTTCCTGTTCCCTCGGTGCAGCCACTAATTTGAATCTCTCTCATCTACTCAGCTGCCAATTTTTGGAAAAAAAAACAAAAAAACCAAAACCTTGCAGAATCTTAATTATCACAGGTTCTTCTGCCATCCTTTCAGGTGGGGCTGGAATTGGCCATTGGGTTTTAAAGGAATTGCAGGAGAAGAATTGCAGGAATGAAAAAGTGTTGGTTTGTTTTTCCCCCTTGGGGAACCAGGCTGAAGGAGATTGATCAGCAAAGGAGTACAACTTAGAGGTCAAGAAGTGATGAAGGGGGAGCTGTCAAGTGTCACAGCGAGTTAAAGCAAAGAGAAAAAGCTCTTTGGTTATGTAAATGAGATGAGGAGGAGAAAGGAGCAAGTGAGACTACTGCAGAGTGAGGGGGATGTGAAACTACAGCCCTCCTCCACAGTAAAAGCAGGGCTTGCCTCCCATTTGTAATGGTGTGGGTGATGAGCAGGGGGTCAGGACAGAGCAACACTCAGGGAATTGTCCAGGAGCTGATGCACGACCCCAGCCACAGCTCTGGCACCAGCAGCAGCACCTGGGGCTCCAGGGGTCCAGAATGTCCCCTTGAGGGGCAGCCAGATCTGTGCAGGACCCAGAGCTGAAATGATTCCCAGATTGAAAATCCCAAAGCAGCCCCATGAGAGAAAAATGGAAACTCACCACATGCAGAATTCCAGATAATTACTTTTTTTGTTGTTTTGTATCAAGAGTGGAAGGTTCAGGGCACCCAATCATCCAGATTTCAAGAGATACTTAAGATTAAATGCTTTAAACACGTCTGTGTTTGTTTCCATGTGAACAACAGGAAGGAGGGAGGGAGGGAGGAGGAAAACAAGCTGTTGCTGCAGGGAGCAATCCCACTTCTGTATTCCCAGGGAAAAGAAGCTCCTCAGGTGATTCCTGTGGCTGCCACCCCAAATCCAACACTCCCAACCACCAGGGCAAACGCAGAGTCTGGCACAAAGCTTGGCTGTTTGGTAAATGAAGAATTGGATTGTTCTGATGCATCTTCTGCAGTTTTTCCTTCTTGGAAATGTCTGTCTGTCCCTGAAATGGAAAGGCAGAAACGAGGAGGGCAGACTGAACACACTCCAAGTGGTCCCAGAATTGCAGGAATCTAGACCAACGTGGAGAATTTTTTCTCCAAAACATAAGGAAAAGTGAATAAAGTGTTTCTGACACTCTTGGCCATGCAATTGATATTCCTGAGGTTGGTGCAGCTCCATGAAACCTCCACCTTCCAAAAGCTGATGGTGCTTCAGGCAGAGCGTTGTGTCAGAGCCCCTCAGCCCCAGGGGCCATGGCCAAACACAATTCCAGCCACAAAATTCCCCCCTCCACACTTTGGATCTGGAGCTGTTTGTGCTAAACCTGGACTCAGTGCTCTCGTGCTTGTCAATCCTGAATGAAAGTCCAGGAGTTTTAGTGCTCACTGCAAGGAAATGAAACCTGTGGGCTGTCCTGATTTACAGAACTAATTAACTTGCTGATAAATTTGAAAATATCTACAGGGAGCTCATTAAGGGGGGAAAAAAAAATCTCATGAATGGTGGAGTTCACAAAGCTTAACCCCGAGGTGAGAAACAATGAGCCAAACTAAATATCACTCAGGAAAACTGCAAAGCAGCCACGAGCAGCTCCAGCCAAGGAGCTGGACACAGAGAGACTCCTGGGTCACCAGGGCACCCCTGCATCCAGGTTCTGCTCCGAATTGCCCTGGAATAATGTTTTTCCAATTTGAATTTCTCTGCTGTTTGCCCTAAGAGCCAGGTTTGGGCTGGATTTCCTTGCATTACTCCCCAGCCATGAGTTATTAGCACGTTATGCACTTTTATTAAGATTTTTCACAGAAATACTGAACAATATTGGCCTTAGGGGCTCCCTTCAGGAGCTCTGGCAACTTCTCCCAGCTTGACTCTTCCCTTTACCACAAGATCTTTTCTGTCTTGCCTTTAGCCAGCTCCTCCCTCCCCTTTTAATTCTCCTGTAATCCTCGTTTTCCTCGGCAGCACTAATGAGTTCCTGATGTGGCACCGTGTCGAATGCTCCCTCACAGCCCCCAGAGATGCTATCGAGCCTGTTCCCTTTGTCTAGAAACTCCATTACCTTATCAGAGAGAGATATCAGATTAGCCTGCCACAATCTCCCCGGATAAAGCCTTGCTTCATCCCAGCCTGTTTCCCACTTAGAGCCGCAGCTTTAATTACTTCAGCCTTCCAAACCCATTTCAAAGCCTGCAGCAAGCTGAGCTGCTCCTTCAGGCTCCAGAGCCCACTGTTTGTCCTTCCCAGCAGGGAGGGGACGGGGGCAGAGATGCTGTCCCAGCCAGGGAAGGGCTCAGGGGGTGGCAGTCAGGAGGGGAGATCCTGGAGGGCAGGAAGCTCCTCCCAGGGGCATTTTCAGGCAGGCTGGGCAGCTGTGGCTGCTGGAAACAGGCTCACAGTCACCCCAGCTGCGGCACCACAACACGAGTTTTGGGATCCCCTAAGGCACTCTGGAGCTGCCACTTCTGTCAGGGATTTGGGCTGAACAAGTCTGGCTGAGGGGACTCCCTGTCCCTATTCCTGCCTAAATGGAACCCAAATTATGCTTGGAAAGCTGTTTGAGGAGATCCACCCAATAAAAACCAATAATAAATGGCCTTTCCCCAAGGCTGGGGCTGTTCCTCCCCAGGGGCAGGACCTGCATCTCTCAGGAGCCTGGAAGAGCAGCTGATGAGGACAGTGACACGTGCAGGTGCCTCCATCCAGGACAACCCCCGAGGCTCTCCTCAGTGCCACCAGAATGAAACAGGCATTTTCAGGGTACAATTCACACAGTTCTGCCAGAAGAGCTTCCCTGCCTGCACAGGCAGTCTGAGCAGCCCAGCCCCGAGGCAGATGTCTGCATCAGAGGTGTCAGGAAGCACAGCCTCGGGAGCCAGGGCTCGTTTCACCCGAATTCCAAGTGTCACGATGCTGAAAGAGCCTCTTGTTAGAAAAAGGTCAGCTCCTTTATTCCTCGTTATTCATTATCTTTTCATATCCCTCCACCATCAGCTTTTGAAAAGCTATTATTGCAGCACGTTCAGCGGTGAAATGGATGAAGTTCTCTTCTCCCCCCATGCTGTGACCTCTGTGAGGGCTGAGAATAAAACTAATGACAATAAATTACAGAGGTGTTGCTGGATATTGCCAGAGGAGTGATAGGATGTGATGGCAGTTAATAGAGGATGGTGAAAACACACAAGGCAGCTGTTGTCTACCAGGAGGCACCCAAATGCACTCAGAGAGAGAGAGAAGTGGCATCCTGTGCTCAGGGCCAGAGCACTCGAGAGCTCCCTGAGTTCCTGAGGCCTGGAGAGGCTCCTGAACAGAGCCAGACAGAGTTAAAGGAATAAAGCAGGGATTTATTTTAAAAACTTTCAAAGGATCCCCCTTGGGCAGTGCAAGAGCCCAGCCAGGGCTGCACCCAAGAAGGACCCAGCATGGACTCAGAGTCACGAGTTCTCACACTTTGATCAGTTTTGGTCCATTCCCACCTTGGGTTCACTGTCCAGTTGCAGCTGCAGGTGATGCAGTCCCACCCTCCCAGGTTGCTCTCCTCCATCCCCTGTTGTTTGCACTTTTTGGGGCTGAAGCTGCAGCGCTGTCCTTGGTTGTGGGGCTGGGAAAGGATTGTTCTGTGTGCCTGAGCTGTGAGGAGAGCTGCTGGCACTGGGTGTGGAGTTCAGAGTTCTGTGCCAGTGCAGTGCAGAGTCTGGGGAATATGAAAGATAAAACTTGAGGCATCATTTGGAGCTGTAACCTCTGTGGTGCTTTGTCTCCTCTCCTGCACAGCGTGTGCTGCTTCCCACCCTGCAGCCACCAAGCCACAGCTGCTGCACAGGTGTGCTCCTGATGCCTGCACTCAGGCTCGCTTAGAAACCTGACAAAGTCCAAAGATACAGGTGGATATATTTCATGAAGGGCCTTCAGGTACATTAAGGGCAGACAGAAGCCTCTCTAGGGAGCTACACCCATAATGGATCATGGTTATGAGTTTTTAAGACAGATACAAGTTGGTCTATTTGCAATCAGGAGTTAATTGTCCCATTATGGCTTCAGGTAATGAAGTTCCCCCAGTTTTCTCCCCCCAGTTCAATTTTTCTTAATATTTTTGGGGCCTCAGGTAGAGGCCCCTAACTGATAGAAATGTCTCAAGCTGTCCTTGGGTCTCAGGCCTGGAAGGGTTGCTTTGTGTGGCCAAAATGTGAAGAGAGCTCACTAACACTGTGTGGAGCTCAGAGCTATGCACTCATGCAGTGCAGGATCTGAAAAACACAAAAGCTAAAATCTCAAGGCACCCCTCTGACCTTGCCAACCTCCGTGCCAGCAGCAGGTCCTTGTGGCCCTCTGCAACCCAGCCCAGAGCAGCAGGGATGGTGCCCCCAGTGCCCAGCTCAGGCCACTGCTGTCCTGGTGCTGGCAGAGCCCCTGAAGCTCCTGTCACACCCTGTGGCCTTGCAGGACCTGCAGGTCCTGCCCCAGCGACAGGATTTAGTGAGGACACGTCAGCCTTGGCAGGAGCAGCGTGGGAACAACGTGTTTGGCTGCCCCAGACACACAGGGAGAGCAGAGCAGAGGGCTTTGAGCAGCCCCTGGACGTCGTGGTGCTCCTGTAGAGCACATCCCAGCAGTTCCAGGAGAGCCCTGGCAGAGAGGGAAGCCGACTGCTCCTGACAGATTGCTGCTCCGTGTTTGCTTTGTCAGAGCATGTACAAACTCCCTGTCTGCAGAGATGAGATAATCACAGGCTGCTGGGGGATTTGAGTGCCTCTGAGTGTGTTCAACAAACATCAAGGGCAGCGAGTCTGGGATGCTGGAAAAAAGGCTCCTCAGCATATGCTGCTCACTGCTGATCCCACTCGGGGTGGAGTGCAGAGGGCAGGCCCTGCCTGAGCCCTGATCAAACTGAGGTTCCCTGAGACTAACGTGGTCCTTCAGCCCACCCTTGAAGGCCCTGTCACACTCTGGGTGTGTGAGGAGCTCGGGTACCTGTGATTTTATCCAGGCTCCTTCAATCCCATTAATCCCTCCACTGGGCTGGGGCTGCAGAGCACAGCTCCTAACTGGTCTCCTCTCAGCAGGGGTTGCTCCAGCTAATTCTCCTCCGTGGTCTGCTCTAACCACTAATCTCAGATCTTTAAGCTGGACTTTCTTAAGGAACCACCTCTCTGTAAGTCTAGCACACATTTGGGAAACTTAAGACATTTCTGTCAGTATGAACCCACTGCTCTTTTTACCTGCTCCACCCTCCTGCCTGCCTTTGGAAGGGCAGCACTGAGCAGCTTGAGGAGCTCAGGAGATGCAGCAGAAATCACAGCACAGAGTGAGGGATGGCTGTGGCTGTTCTGTGAGAGGCATCTTGGGGCAGGGCACAGAATTCACAGAATCCACAGGATCACAGGATTCACAGAATCACGGAATTCACAGAAACACACAGGATTCACAGAATCACTGGGTTGAAGAGACCTTCAAGACCATCGAGTCCAACCCAGCCCCAACACCTCAACTGAACCCTGGCCCCCAGTGCCACATCCAGGCTTTGTTAAACACACCCAGGGATGGTGACTGCACCACCTCCCCGGGCAGCCACTCCAGAACTTTATCACCCTTTCTGTAAATAATTTTTTCCTAATATCCAACCTATATTTCCCTTGGCACAGCTTGAGGCTGTGTGCTCTGGTTCTGTCAGTTCCTGGAGACAGAGCCCAGCCCCAGCTGAGCACAGGCACCTTTCAGGAGCTGTGCAGGGTGATGAGGGCACCCCTGAGTCTCCTTTTCTCCAGGCTGAGCACCCCCAGCTCCCTCAGGGCTTCCTCATGGGGTTTGTGTTCCCAGTTCCTCTCCAGCCCCCTCTGGATGAGCTCACGTGGCAGCCCAGAACAGCACCCTGCAGGTCTGTCAGTGACTGTGGGCAGGACCCAGCCCTCAACAAGCTCCCAGTCCTGCAGAGGGAAGGGCAGACAAAGCAGAACTCATCTCCCATTCCAAAGAGCAGCAGCCCAGAGGCTGCTAATTAAACAGTATCTGCCATGAAGGCAGGCAATGAGGGTGACATTTACCTCTTGTAGGCTATAAATACCCAGCCATGAGCAAACATTTCTAATCAGTGATTACGGGCGAGGTTATTTTCCCTGACGTTATAAATGATTGTTTGTTTATGCAGAGTTAATGGGCAAGATCATGCTGGAGGTGCTGGCCAAGGATTTGGAGCTGGTGCCTGCACCAGGGCTTTGGCACCACGCTGAACTGGGTCACCAGGCTGGGCAGGGCAGGCAGACCCTCCAGCATGAGCCCTGCAGGGCTTGTTCAGGGCCACTGAGGCCAAGAGCAGAGTGCAGATGTGGAGAAGGTCCAGCCCAGGGCCCTGCACAGCCTCCTCCTGTCCTGAGCTGGACACGGGCTCCGTGCTCTGGGGTGAGAATTGGATTTGAGGGGTGCCCATGGCAGGAGGGAATGATGGATCTGACTCCATGTTCTCAGAAGGTTAATTTATTATTTTATGAGATTATATTAAAGAATACTAAACTAAACTATACTAAAGAATACAGAAAGGATACTTACAGAATGCTAAAAAGATAATTATGGAAAACTTGTGACTTTCTCCAGAATCTTGACAGAGCTTGGCCCTGATTGGCCAAAGAGTCAAAACAATTCACATGAAACCAATGAAACAATCACCTGTGGATAAACAAACACATCCCACATGTGAGCACAACCCAGGAGAAGCAAATGAGATAAGAATTGTTTTCCTTTTTCTCTGAGGCTTCTCAGCTTCCCAGGAGAAGAAGCAGTGTGGAGCTCTGAGCATCACTCTGGTGTTCTGGGGAGCTCTGGGGTGTTCCTGGGCATCACTCTGGTGTTCCTGGGGAGCTCTGGGGTGTTCCTGGGCATCACTCTGGTGTTCTGGGGAGCTCTGGGGTGTTCCTGGGCATCACTCTGGTGTTCTGGGGAGCTCTGGGGTGTCCTGGGCATCACTCTGGTGTTCTGGGGAGCTCTGGGGTGTTCCTGGGCATCACTCTGGTGTTCCTGGGAAGTGGCAGGCAGCTCAGGGAGCCGTGGCTTGCACAGGAGCTGCTCTCAGCTGAAACCTGCCCCAAATGTGAGCCCAGGAAGTGCTGAGCAGCTTCTGGATCTGGTCAGCCAGATCCTGTCCCTGCCACAGATGCTGGCCCAGATCTGGGGCAGCCCCTGATTTTATGCTGATTTTACACTTCCATCCCAATGTTCACTGCTGTGTGATGCTTGGAAGGCTTTTTCTGTCCATGCCACACCTGGAGCTGTGGAACTCTGCACCTGCAGCTGGACTGGGATGGTTTTGCATCACAAACCACCCAGCTGCTGCGTGGAGAGCCCAGCCCAGCTGAAATATGGTTTTTCTGACAGCAAATGACACCAGGTGTATCTGTTGAGCTCTTGGAGAGCTGATTTCAGCTCCCAGCCATCTGTGCAGCCTCATTTCCCTACGCCTGGGGCTCTCAGTGCTTCAGCAGCACGTGCAGCCTCAGCAGTGCCTTCCAGCCCCTTGGCACCACGCTGGAGCTGCCAAAACGTGGGGAGGGGCAGCTGTGGGGGAGCTTTGGCTCCCAGTGCCCAGTTAATTCAGCTCCCCAGGGTGGAGGAGCAGGAGATGGGTCTGGAGAGAGAGAAGGAGCCAGCAGTGCCACCCAGCATCCAGCCCAGGGAGAACCCACCTTGCCCCACTGCTGGTGTCCCCGGGGCTCCCAGGATAAATGGCACACATCACCTGTCACGTCATTTAGGTGTGATTGTTATTTTCACCTCTAAAACTGGCACAACTGGACATCCAGGGGATGCTGATCGTGCATGGAAAGGGACACCAGGGTCCCACAACCACCACTGCTGTTTTTAAAGGTGTTACTTCAATGGCTTTTACAGAATTTCCCCACGTAAAACCTGTTTGAGCAGACCTAAATAATGATAAATACCGTAACTTAATGCCACCAGAGACAGACTCATTATTCAGAGATGTTGACTGTAATTTGGGACACTGGAATCAAGACAGCTTTCCTGGAATACCTGGACCTTAAACTGTATTTTTTCCCTTAGCAGTAATCCAGCATTCCCAATATCTGAGTGGCTCTGAGGCCTAGAAACATAAAAATTAGAATTATTTTTGAAAAAAAGACTTGTTTGCAATTTCAGCTGGTTTTCAGTAGGCCAAACAGAAAATTTCTAATCACAACATATGGAAAAGGGTTTTTAAAATTAAATATTTATTTATAAATAGTATGAATGTATAAAATCTCCAAGAATCTGTGCTTTGTACATGTGGGTTATACATCCTGAGACAAGGAGCATGCTGGTGCTCAGAGTTAGGACGTCTTGGGAAGGCTGGGAAAAGGGGGATTGTGCAGCCTGGAGAGGAGAAGGCTCTGGGATGGTTTTGTTGTGGCCTCCCAGTGCCTGAAAAGGGCTCAAAAAAAGATGGGGAGAGATTCTGGACGAGGGATGGAGGGACAGCACACAGGGAATGGCTTCAAACCCCAAGAGGGCAGGGCTGGATGGGATTTTGGGCAGGAATTGTTTCCTGTGAGGGTGGCAGGCCCTGGCACAAGGTGCCCAGAGCAGCTGTGGCTGCCCCTGGATCCCTGGCAGTGCCCAAGGCCAGGCTGGACAGGGCTGGGAGCAGTTGGAACAGTGGGACGTGTCCCTGGGACAGTGGGAGGTGTCCTATGGGGAGAGATTCTGGACAAGGGATGGAGGGACAGCACACAGGGAATGGCTTCAAACCCCAAGAGGGCAGGGCTGGATGGGATTTTGGGCAGGAATTGTTCCCTGTGAGGGTGGGCAGGCCTGGCACAGGGTGCCCAGAGCAGCTGTGGCTGCCCCTGGATCCCTGGCAGTGCCCAAGGCCAGGCTGGACAGGGCTGGGAGCAGTTGGAACAGTGGGACGTGTCCCTGGGACAGTGGGAGGTGTCCCTGCCATGGCAGGAGTGGCACTGGACGGGTTTTAGGGTCCCTCCCAACCCAAACCATTCCAGGATTCTGTGATCTCTCCTTCACAGAGTCTGTGCCACCTTCTCCCTTTGCTGGAATCGAAGCACTGCCAGAAGAGAGCAGGGAATTCTTATTAAAATCAAGATTCTGACGCTGTCACACACAGATCTTTTATAGAATCGCTATTTTGAAAGCCACTCTCGAACGTGACTGCAGTTGGACTTAAGCAGACGCTAAAAGTTAACCATCTGCTTAATTGCTGATAGGATTAGGATTTAAATGGAGCTCTCCCTTCTTCCCTAACACGGAGCCACTTTCTTTGTGCCTCAATAAAGCTCTTAGGGCCATGGCTCATTTTAAGGGCTTGATTAGTGCTGGTGACTTCTTTATCTGCCTGAAGATAAGGCTCTGATCAGTGTTAGATTGCATCTGCATCTTAATTGGCCTGAAAACACTGGCCCAAAGCCAGGTTCAGCAGTCGACAGGCATGCAAAGGAACCTCCATCCAGGGAAAACAGATCACCAGCAGTCAGCAAAAGGGTGGAATTCATTTCAAAGCCTCACACCCTCCTGCCTGCGCCCTCACAGCCACTCCTTGCTGTGCCACATGAAGAGAAAGTCCTTGCTTCTCTGCCCAGACACCTCCAGGCTGGCCATGCCTTGGTGACAGATGAGGAGCAGGGGGATTTTATGGCTTTAGAGTGATTTAATTCCAGTTAAGGACCTCAGTCTATTTATCTGCACCCGGAGTTATCAGTGCTGAGGCTGGGAGAGCTGGGCTCTGGGCAAGCTGGGAGCCACCCTCCTCTGCAGGCTCTGCACCCTCCTGCAAGCACCTGGGGACAGGACAGGGACTGGCCCAAGGCCTTTTGGGAAAAACATATATATTTATATTTATATTTATATTTATATTTATATTTATATTTATATTTATATTTATATTTATATTTATATTTATATATTGTGATTGTGCTTGGAGAGTAGCAGGCAAGGGCTTTAGCTCTCTGCTGATTCCCGCTCCTCTTCAGTGTGAAGAGGAGGATGGCACAGCCAGGCCCTGGCGTTTCCTGAGGGAAAGCAGTGACCAGGGTTGGATTTCTGCTCTCCATGTGGATTTGAGGTCTAGAATTCCTGGACTCACTGGAGAACCCTTCTCACAAGGATTTCATCCTCAGATTTTTCTCTTTACACTTGGTGGAAGAGGGGAAACCAGAGCAGGACTTTGTGTTCTCCTTTCTGCCAACACCACGGGGTTAGAAGGGACCCTGTGTTACTTCCAAAGGTATTTGCATAATTATCTCAGCACTCGAATGTGCAAGAGCTGGCTGTGTTCCACCAAAGATTGCATTTAACTAATCCTGCTTTAGACACCCAGCCTGTTTATACCTTCTCAAATCAGCTCCATCTCCAGCACTGCCCTTTAAAGGACACGTTTTGTTCTCTCCTGACCATATGTTTCCCCCTTTTTTCCCATTCTGGACGTGTTTCCAAAGGTTGCTGCTCCCCCAGCTGCTGTTGTGCACTGCTGGCTGGTGTTAGTCATGCATTCTGCTCAGCTGGTGGCTTTTGGAGGAATCCAGGCCAGATTTATCCAGTTTGTGTTTCCAAGGCAGTGGGAAGTTCTCAGGCATGCAGGGGATCCCAGGCACTCCAGGTTTGTGCTCTGGGCTCTGCAGAACTTTCTCTCCCTGACAGAAAGTTCTGGTTCTTTCTCCTCATCTGGATTCCTTCTAGTTCCTTCTCCTGATTTATCCTGGAATGTGTGAGAAAAAGCAGCAAGGGGTTGGGTGAAAGCAATGAAAATCAGAGCAAATAAAGCAGGGAAAGCTACAGAGGGATGCCGAACTCCTGCTCCAGGTGAGTTCAGGCATTCCCACCTGGCTGAGGGCACCGTGGCTGCTCTGGGGAGCAGAACCATTGCTGGGGGATCCCCACGGAGGAAATGTCACTTTTCCAGAGCAGGAAAAGCTGCCCTTTGGACAGACCTCACCCTCACTGCCCATGAGGAGGAAAAAACATTCCTTTTTCAAGCCAACAGCCTGTCCAAAGCTGCTCCAGAAGGCATCAGCTTCCTTGGAGAGAGAGAGAGAGATTTGGAGCTCTCCATGACCTTTATCTTCACCACGCTGCTGCTGCTTTTAAAAACATCACTTTAAAGCCAAGACGGGGAAAAATATTTTCTCGTGCCTTTGTTTTTCTGCAAGTGCCCTTTTTAGCTGTAGCTGCCTGAAAGCAGGAGCTGCATTTCCCTGGTGCCAAGCTCTCCCTGCAGTTTGCTTTGGCACTGGGGAGGAGCTGCAGGGACGTGCAGGAGGGAGGCAAATGTTGGTGTGTAGGGAGCCTGTGCGTGGGCCTGCTTCCCATGTGCCAGCGTGGATCCCAGGGCTGTGTGGGAGGAGGAGAATCCTGTGAATGAGTGTGTGATTTGTGCAGCCTCTCCACGCAGGAGACAGATTTTTGTGAGTGAACCCGAGCCCTGGTGTACGAGAACATCCTGCTCACGCTCCTGTTTTCACTCAGATATTTCAGGGAGAAGGATTCTTTTCCACATCACAGCTCGGTGAGCTTTGCTGGTTTTTTATTTTTTTCTTTATTTTTCTCAGCCATAACCTCCAGAACTTCAGTGCTCACTGCAGCCAAGTGCTTTCCACCTGCAGCTGCACATTGTGGAGCTGTGTCAGGGCAGGGTTAGGGTGGATTTAGGGAAAGGTTCTTCCCCCAGAGGGTGCTGGACACTGCCCAGGCTCCTCAGGGAACGCCAGAGCTCCAGGAGCCTTTGGGGATGCCCAGGGTGGCATTGTTGGGGGTCTGTGCAGGGACAGGAGCTGGATTTGATGATCCCCATGGGTCCCTCCCAGCTCAGGACATTCTGGGTTTCTATGATTCACCTCCTGCTTGATTCCTTAGATTTTATTTAAGCCTTCATCTCAGTAGCCTTAAAATAAGGAATGAACACTCCCCAAGCTGGAAAAGCAAGGGGTCAAAAGGCAGCAGAGGGCTGAGCTGAAGTCTGCAGTGCCATGTTCACTCACACAGCCTCCAGGTGGATATTTTGCAGGTGAAATCCCTGTTCCTTCACCCCCAGGCTGTGCCCTCACTACCTTGGCTGGGATGGAGAGGGACAAACCTGGGGTTGAGCTGGGCTGGGGGAGCACTTCCAGTCCCTCTCCTGGCATTGTGTGATTCCACCTGCCTTCATCATCTTCCCCCCAGGTACACCAGGAGCTGTTCCAGCTGCCTTTCCTCCCCCACAAAAGGGCCATGATTAATTAGCAGCTGATTTGTGCTTGCAAAATCTTATTAAAAATCCCCCGTGCGATACAAAAAAACCTGCCCTGTGTTTTCCCGGGCTGTTCCTCCAAAGGAATGAAGGCTGGCAGGTGTGAGCACACCTGTTCTGGGCTCAGGTACAGCCTGGGATGGGTGGGGAGGAAAAGCCGACGTGGAAAATAACAGCTCTGTAATCAGCGCAGGGTTTGGATGGCGTGGGATACTGGAGAACAGGGCCATTCACCGCTTAATGAGGATTAAAATAACTCCTGAATAGCTGCCTTATTCCCTGAGCATCCTGTTCAATGAATGAATCACAGGATTACTGCTGAAAAATAGGTTGGAATGGTAGAACAAAAACCTGACATAACGCGTATAAACGGAGGCTTTGGGGACAACCTTTCATCTGGCATTTCCAGCCCCTGGAATGACTGACGTGCTGACTCTACCAGCAGCTCAGCTCTCAGGTTTGTCTCCTCTGCCACAGAACATTTTTGGGGGGCAGCGTGCTTGGGCAGGTGCAGAACACTCTGCAAGCAGGATATTCACAGCACAGGAGAGTAAAGGAATTAGCTGTTGGCTCCTGCACACAAAAGGCAGCTGGGTTTAATGATCTGTGGGGTTAAATATTCCTGTGCTCACCACTCTGAGCCCTGCCTGGGCAGACCTGGCTCAGGAGGGGTTTGGGGCTCTGTTCCCCCATTCCTGGGCTGCTCTTTGCCATTCTCACTGCCCAAAATCCCTGGAAAAGGGCTGGGAAAACTGCTCCCCTTCCCAGCTCTGCTGACCATGGAGCAGCTGAAGGACATTTGCTCGAGGCTTCCCCTCTGGAATACAAATAGTGACCAGAAAGTGCTGGTGGGTGATGAACGAGGAGCCTGGTGCTGGCACTATTTCCATTTTCCTCAGCAGTTTTTGGGCTTTCCTCCCTGCCTTGGGGCTCTGCACTCCCCTGGGTCCCTCAGGCCTCGAGTGCTGGGGAAGATCAGCCCTGGAGAAGGATTTTCTCTTCATTAGTGTGGGCATCAAGGAGGTTTCTTGTCATCAGTACAGAAGCAGGTTCCATCCTGCTCTGAAATCTCAGCACTTTTGGTGACAAGATCAGAGGGACAGAAGGAAAATAATTGTTTTTCATGGAAGCATTTAGCTGGGAAAAGGCTTTGAAGTGTCCCGTCACAAACTCGTGGCCCCAAATGCCACATCCCATGTGCCCAAATGGGCACAAATGCCACATCCCCATCCCCAAATGCCCAAATTTAAATCCCTTCAGGAATGAGGATTCCACCCCTGCCCTGGATCCCTTCATAGGCTGATGGTTCCTTTTCAGGCCTTTTTTAAAACTTTTTTTTTTACTTTTTCCCCCCTTTACCCCCTTTTTTCTTTTTCTTTTTTTTTTCTTTTTTCCCCTTGTTTTCTTCCTTTTCAGGCCATTCTCTTATCCTGTTAACTACAGATTTCAGAGCAGCTCCAAGTACTTTAATAAATTCTCTAAAACGAATGCAAAGTACAGCATGACTGTCAGAATGATCATACATCTGTATTACAGTTACAGGTGTATCTGTAATACAGCTGGCATATATTAAAAATATCCTTGCTTTGCAGATTTCATAAGGAATTTCATTAGGAAAGACAGGCTGGAAAATACAGCATTTTCTTTTCATATTCTGACACTTGATTTTTTTTTTCCATTATAGAACACAATAAATCAAGTTTTATTAGTAATACTCCCATATGAAATCCCTGAGACTGAGAAAAAAAATGGCTCTGGAGAAGTTGAAAACCAAGTACCAAAGGAAAGGTTAAATCAGTGAAAAAAGGAGATTTCCTAGGCAGGAAGTGCATGGGAACTCTTTGGGGGCTATTTAGAGAGTTCTTTAACAGCTACCCGGGGTTTTGCACCTCGGTGCTGATAATTCAGGTGGTGATTGCGGTTTAACCCCGGCTGGGAACTCGGCCCCTGGGATGCAGGGAAGGCTAAAAGTGAGAACACTTGTGGATAGAGACAGTTTAATCAAAGAAATAAAATAATAAATTGCCAATGGAAAGGAACGTGTCTCCTGTGCACGTTGTAGAGGAGTGGAGCGCTGCTTTCCTTTTCCCAGTGCAACATCTCACTCTTTCTGCTGGTTATTTTATCTGATCGCTCCCCCAGCTGTGCTCAGAAATTTCCTTTTGTGCCCTGGCAATTCAGAGCCCTGTGGCTCCTTTCTTCCCCTAATGGAGTTTCCTGGTAAATAGCTTTGAACTCAGATCCTTGTCTCAGCCGTAGATAAGCTCCCGCCTAACTGGCACTTCACAATTAACAGCATTATCTTGTTAAACCTGAGGAGGTGTAGGAAGGCTCAGCCATCATTTTAAAGCATTTTATTGCTTAGAAAGTGTTTACAAAGGGCTACAGAAGTGGTAAATGAATCCCAGTGCTGCATTCAGATGCTTGATTAGCTCAGCCACATGAAAATGCCAATAATTCAGGTTCTGACGGGGCTGCATGACGTTGCTGAAGCAATAGCCTCAAAACACCTGAGGGAAAGGAAAGGAAAGGAAAGGAAAGGAAAGGAAAGGAAAGGAAAGGAAAGGAAAGGAAAGGAATTTGAGGTGAAATAAAAAGAATTTGAGGTGAAATAAAAAGTTGCTCAGAATCAGAAGATGATGGTTCTTATTCAGGTGCACCTGTCCTCAGTGAAGAGCCAGTTTCCCCCAGGAGTGAGGCTGTGGGAATAAGTGACCCATGAGAGAAGAGAGAAAGCTCTGCTGGCTCCCTTCTGGCACAATTGGTGTGTTCAGGCTGTGTCTGCTCCTGTTCTAAAACCAGCATTTCACACCTCGAGTGTCCCCATCTCCGTGTCCCCCCTCAGCTCCCGCAGCCTGTGGGCAGCACCAGCAGGGAACAGCACACCCAGAATTTGGGCTTTGGGTGCTTCCTGCTGTCTGTGAATGAGCTTTGCTGGAGCCAGGCTGGAAGTCCTTGCCCTCCTTGGCCTGAGTGCAGCCCATGGCTGGCAGCAAAGGATGGGCACAGGAGCCACAGGCTCCTCTAAAGCTCCTGGAGGGATGGAGCCCTGAGTGCAGCCCATGGCTGGCTGCAAGGGAGGGCACAGGAGCCACAGGCTCCTCTAAAGCTCCTGGAGGGATGGAGCCCTGAGTGCAGCCCATGGCTGGCTGCAAGGGAGGGCACAGGAGCCACAGGCTCCTCTAAAGCTCCTGGAGGGATGGAGCCCTCCTGGGGAAGTTAATCTTCCCGGGGCTTGCAGGGCAGAGGTGTCTGCAGAGCGATCCGTGCTCGATGAACTCATCAGCTGCAAATGGCACGGACAGGTCACGGAGAAACACCCCGGGCTCGTTGCTCGCTGCCTGCTTGGAGCTCAGAAATAGAGGGAAGGAGGTATAAATGAGGTAATAAACGGGGTGAAAGGAGCGCTGGAATTCGTGCCGGGAGCAGGAGGAAGATGAGGGAGCGATGCGCCCTTGTGGCACAGGAGGCAGCAGCAGCATCCCGGGGATGGGGACAGCGGGCAGGGCACGGGCTGGACAGAGGCTGCACAGAGTTAAAGAATAAAGCAGGGATTTATTTAAAAAACTCTTCAAAGGATCCACCTTGTTTGGTTTTTTTCCTCTGTTTTATGGCCAGGGAGGAATAACTCATATCAAGGATCATGACCTCAGCAAGGTTTCCAGCAGTTTCTAGCAAAGCAACGTGAGATTAATTACAGAAGCAGGTTGTTAATGAGCCTGCCTGGGGTGGAGGCCATGAGGGCTGAGTGACCATGAAGGGACCAAATATCAGGGGAAGGATGGCCTGGTGTGGTTCTGGATTTGGTTTCTTTGTTCCTGGTGGGAAAGGAATTTGCTTATTAAATTTGCAGGTGATATGAACCTTGGATGACTGTAAGTCTATTAGAGAACAGGATTAGAATTTAAAATGTTCTTGACAAATTGGATAAATAGCCTGCAAATAAATTGATTAAATGGAGAAAAATGAGATGCCTCGGGCTGAAGCAGGAATGCTAAAAAGCCTTTTCTGTGTTGGAGAACAATTGGAGAGTTCCTTGGAAAAGCAATAAGGAACCACAAAGGATCACAGACTTTACATGAATCAGGAAAAGAAAAATATCCCAGGTTTGTGTGAACAGGAGGAGCTGACTGGGGACAATCCAGGCATTCCACTCTGCCCTAGGGCTCTCTCAGAAACACGTCCCAGGGTTGGGGAGGGTCTGGGTCAGTGGGAGCACAGGGGGCTGCAGTGACAGGGACCCAAAGCAAAGCAGGAAAACAGGGAAACAGCAAAGGAATGGTGTCAGCAGGAAGGATCAAGGGGCACACAGTAACCGTGGTCATAAAGGGCTGGGCAGGAAAAAGGGGGATTCTCTCCATGTCCCTGGAAGACAGGAAAGAAGGAATTGGTCTGAAAAGCAGAAAGGAAGACTCAGTGACACAGATCATCTGGGGAAAGGAGATATCCATGGAAGGTTTGGGAATGGCAGAGCAGCACGTGAAGGATCCCCAGAGATCTCCTCTCACCCTGCTCTGCTGCAGCTCCATCCATGCTGGAAAGGTCAGGACAAGGAGCTCAGCCCTGACTGACAGCTGAAGGCTGGGGAGGTTCATCAGGAGTCCCTTTTCTGATGATTTCATTTCAGTGGAAGGAGACAGAGCTGTTCTCCCCCCCGGGGCAGCTCCCAGCCCCAGCTCCGGCAGTGGCTCTGCCATGGATCATCTCCCACCCTGCCTCACAGGATTCCCATCTCCTGGGGAGGGATCAGGGCTCAGGTACTGCTGTTTAACTCCTCGAGGCCACACCTGTGACTCCTCTCTGCTCTCACAGGGGGACAGTCTGGGCTTGGGGGTCACATCCTGATCCCTCCAAAGCCCTGTTGGCTTGGAAGGGGTCCTCCAGGAGCAGCCCACCCTGCAGGTACAGCCGGGTGTGCTCCTGTCTGAACATGATTCTCACCTTTGCACAGAACCCTCCTCACATCCTGATCCCTCCAAAGCCCTGATGGGGCTGGAAGGGGTCCTCCAGGAGCAGCCCACCCTGCAGGTACAGCCGGGTGTGCTCCCGTCTGAACATGATTCTCACCTTTGCACAGAACCCTCATTTGCAGGCTCAGCAGAAGGGGAGCAGATTCCCATTATCGTGTTCTCCTTGCATCTGGAATTTTAAGTGAACTGCATAACAGAATCTTCTGCTTTCTTAAGCATTTCCTTCTCCTTTCTTTAATCATGCTGAGATTTCCTGTGATACTGTGAGCTGTAATTATCATCTGCAGATCAGTGGCAATGCTAAGCTGGTTCTTAAAGGGATTTTTTTTTCTGTGAATTTCAGATGACCAAGAACAAAATTATAATCACCTGATACTAAACGGTGACAACCAGACACCTACACATGGTAAGAGACAGCAAAGAGCAAAATTACACACGTTGTAACTTTCCTCTGCCAGCCAGTAACATTTACTGGTACCAAATGTGTTTAATGTTAATGGAAATATTCCTCTGGCAGTGCTGCATGGCTGATTGTTCCCACTGACATTAAACACAGGACCATATTTTCAGTAGTGTGCACAGGGAAATATGGCCCAGTCTTTTCTAACTGTGCTGATCAGCCTTGTGTCTAATTCCAAGATACTCCTTTGTTTCCCACCTGGTTTCCTCCCCCTCGTCCCAGCCTGGAGCTGTTTCTTTGCCTCCTCCATGGCCAGAAGCTGCCTCTCTCTGCCCAGCCCTGTCCCCCAGCCCTTCTGTCCCCTCCTTTGGGTTTCCCTGGGCGGCAGTGGAGCCTGGGCTGTGCCCCCCTCCCTTGGATCCAGCCCAACCCTGGCAGCTCCTGGCTCCATCCAGCCCCAGGCCAGTCCCTGCCACCCAAACCCCTGTTCCCCAGGGTCTGAGCCATCAGACCAGCCTCTGACTGATCCCTCAGGCCCCCTCTGCTTCCCCTCCTCTTCTGCTGCTCCTTGTCTCAGTCCTGTCCGTGTCCCTCCCTGCCCCCTGTGCCTCTGCAATGGGATCCATTCCCCCTGCTGTAAGCTCCCAGTAAATCTCATCTCTATCACTTCTGGCAGCTCTGAATCTCTGTATTTGTGACTCTTTTTGTCCTGGTGATTGTTTTGAGTTCTGAAACCTCATCCTGACTGTTCTGGAGCTGATTTATTGCAAGTTGTGTTCACATATAGAAATCTCCCTGCTGCTAAGGAGGGTGGGAGAACAACTGCCCTTGGAAAGATCCCCTAAAACCTTGGGGGTTTCTCCTTCCCAGAGGAGGCAGGCATCTCTTCAGCCTGCAAATTGCTTCCATGGTAAGCCTGTGTTATTAGGACTTCATTTTCTGTCTTCCAAACACTCCAGGAGGAAGAGTGTCAGCTTTAAACTCATCAGTGCCACAGCAGTATTTATTGAGCCTGAACTGACAGCTTCCAATGTTCCTGACTACTTACTCTGTTTGCTTTTTTACCTTCCTGAGGGAAAAAAAAAAGAGAAGAAAATGGAGAATTAGGGTTGAGAATGTGTTGTCTTCTCTTTGGTCTTGGTACTCATTCTTAAACTCCAGCCCCTGCTGGGCTCTGAGCTGCCCTTGACCTGTGTCTGCCCAGGAGCTTCAATGCAGCTCCAGCATCAGGGTCCTGTCGCATCCAAGCACTCCAGGGAATGTGACAAAACAATTCCACTTCCCTCTGCTCCTAACAGATGCTTTGCTATTTTTTATGTGCTTAAGAGACAAAAAACCGAAGGCAGATCCACTCATGGTCTTGGATTCCTTGTGCTTCCTGTGCCTGAACAGTTTGGCTGTTGTGAGGGACTGGGATGAGCTGACTACAAATGAGGGTGTGATTCAGAGGTACATCTTCCTCTGAGTTATCCAGATGGCCATGGCTGCTTTTGTTCCTTCCATCCCTGTGTGCTGCTGCTGCTGAGCCATTGCTTGGCGAGTCTGAAAATACATTTGGGCTTTTCAAGTGAGACATCAGAAGAGCTTGCAGGATGGCACAGAGGGCTGGAACGAGTGCTGGGAATTGTGATATCCTGGGGAAGACAATTCCCAGCGGGATCAGAGGTGGTCACAGGCAGCTCAGTCACAGGAAGTGTCCAAGGCCAGCTTGCAGCCCCTGGGAGTGTCCCTGCCCATGGCAGGGGTGGCACTGGGCCAGCTTTAGGGTCCATCCCAACCCAACCCATCCTGGGACTCCTCAGTTCCAGCCTCTCCCAGGCCAGGGGCTGCAGTCCCAGGATTCAGTTCTGCTGTGGTTGAGGGCTCTGAATGAACCGCAGTGACTCTGAGCATCCCACATCTGCCAGAAATCCCTTGGGTGTTTTCTGCTGCTGGACTATTCCTGTCCCAAATCCCCCCCGGGACACCAAATGTGCCATTCCAGAGGCTCCTACAGCCCTTTAGAAACCTCAGCTGAAATTCTGCTCTCAGTGACAGAATTGAGACCCCAATTCCACTGAAATCTGATTTTTCATGTGGATTTCCTTAACTCTAGACTTTACTTCTACCTCAGCTGCAGATTTGAGCTGCAAATGAAGAACTCTACAGCAGTTTTAGGAAATGTAGTGATTTGTATGTAAAATGTGAGTGGGAGGGAGCAAGTATTAGGCTCTAAGCACAACCAAGTTTTACATATGAAATGCAGCTAAATCTTTTGATACATTAATTTATCTTGCTTAGATATTCAGCCTTCACACAAAATAAGCACATAAAATGATTTCCCCCATAAAAACATTAAAATATGAAGGAAAAAACCGAGCTGGGGGCACAAAAGAGAGCTGAGCATCAGCTATAACAGAAATACACAGTGACTGCCTGGGCTCAGTTTCTGTACAGATTATTGCTTTATTTTTTACTGCTACTGAAGTTTCATCTCATTATATTTAGTGCATATATAATTATCCTAACCTAAAGAGCACCTAATAAACATTTTCTTTTTTACATCTTTATAAATACCAAGCGCATTTCCAAATAATATGGTTAGAAGGAAGTTCATATCACGACTTTTATGTCAGTTAATTGCATTTGACAATCATCTCAAAAATACTTGGTGAAGCACCATGAGCAGCCAATTACTTCAAGGTTTTAATTTGGCCAAGTGTTTTTCCATGGATGATGCCTGGGATTGCTCTGATGGAGGCAAATTTCATTTTATAGCTGTACTTGTGTGGGTTTTTAACAGTTTCCTCCATATGGACTCAGGTATGAGTGCGGTTCCCTTCCCTTCCCTTCCCTTCCCTTCCCTTCCCTTCCCTCCTTTTTTCTCTCTTTTCCTTCTTTCCCCCCTTCTTTCTCTTTTCTTCATTTCAAAAATCCAGGGCATCTTCCTTCCCACACACTAATAGGGCTTTGGGGGATATATTGCTGAAAAAATCCTTGCATCAATTTTCTAACATCAGACCAGAAGCTTCAATTTGGGGCAATCCCAGAAGATATGAAAATGATTCCCCATTCTGTCACATCTCCTCCAGCAATTTGTTGAGAGTTTTGTGTCTATTGTGTTTAAGACACTGTTTACAAAATCATAACAATTAAGGACTGTTTAAATTAGCTTTATCCCCAGCAGAAATATATGGGGGGAAAGCAGAAGCTAATCAGATGTGCAGCATGTAACCCAGAGAACAGACTGGATGTCCTGACCTTGGGCAGGGCTGGAATGGCTGTGGGAGGGGTGATAATTCACCTGGGGGGAATTTTGGAAGGAATTTGAGCTGGATCCTCTGAATTATTTTAGAGGATGAGGTTTATTTTCTTATCTTCTACATAGACAGGAAGGGTGAGTCCTGCTCACATCTTCACAGCATGGCTCAGAAGGTCACGAGACCTCTAGTTACAAGAACTTTTAAGGAGTTATTGACCAATAAAACACTGCCAAAAAGGACATTTATGCTTTTGAGCTAATATGTAAATATTTTGTCATATAGACCCATGCTGCAGTGTGAGCTTTCTTAGCCAATCTTGTTATGGCACACAAACCCGTGATGCTGCATTCTAAACTCTTTGTTTACCTCTTTTATTTTTTCTATATCTTAAACTCCAAAACTCTAAACTTTCCCCTATTTAGCTTAACATGTCTCTGCTTTAAACTCCAAACCCACATTCTCTCTTCCAGCACCTGAGCTTGGGAGCCTTTCCCAAGGTCTCAGCTCAAATCCTGGGTTTAATTCTGGAATCCCTGGCAGTGCCCAAGGCCAGGCTGGACAGGGCCTGGGACAGTGAGAGGTGTCTCTGCCATGGCAGGGGTGGGATTGAGTGGTCTTTGTGATCCCTGCCAAGCCAGACCAAACCAGACCAAACCAAACCAAACCATTCCATGCCATTCCAAAATCCCTCTCCCTGCCCACGAGGCCCAGGCAGAGCTGGGGGCAGGTACCAGTCTGCAGTGGTCTCAAACCCAGCAGAGAGGGCTCCCAGCCCCAGCCCTGCCCAGCCCTGGCTGCTGGCAGCTCTGGTGCCAGAGCCAGGGGTTTTATCTCACACTCCAGCACGAGCAGATCCTGTGCCTGGACTGCTCTGTGCAATTTTGATTTCTGCAGCTCTCCCTGCCATGTTAATTGGCAGCGTTGCCCCTCTCAGCCCAGCTGTGGGGTGCAGTATTCAGTGAAGCACTGTGTGTGCTCAGGGGCCTTTCCACACTGATCCCCCTGGCTGACAGCCCTCAGGGGGGTCACTGTCACACCCAGTGCCACCCTGCAGTGTGTGCTGCACCCCTGCCCTCTGCACCTCCAGGCTGCTGCTCAGTTCTCAGCGCAGCAAGGCACAGTGCTAGAGCCACCCTGGCACACACAGGGCTTCAACACTGCCTCTGCTTGCAATCCTCCATCTCCAGCTCTCATAAATGAGGGCAGCTACTCGCTGGAGAGCTCTGATTTACACCACAGAGGATCTGACCTGAAAATGTAGAAACCTCCTGGAGATTAGTCATGAGAAATGCAAAGCACTATTAATAACAGTGTTTGTAACACGAGGAAACACAAGTGTGAAAACACAAACACTGAAGATATCTGTCATAAATCTTGAGTCTGCAAACATCAGTTTATTGCCTGCTCTGACAGCGTGTCACTTCAGCATGGCCTGGGAGCTCTGAGCCCTGCCACAGAAGGCTCCAGAACGTCAGCACAGGCACCAGATTTTCCTGAGGAATGGGGCCCTTTGTAAGAACTTGCGTCAGAATCGCAGACTTTGCGTCTGAGCCTTCAAAGGGCTGAGCAGGAGCAGGGCTGGGGGAGCAGGGAGAGCTCTGACACAGGGCTGGAGCTCTGCTGAGCTGGAGCTGAGCAGCAGAAGGCTGGGTTGTAGCAGCTTCTCCTAGGTGACATTGTTTGCTTTCTCTGGGTGAATGTTTTAAAAGGCATCTGTTGAAATGTCTTGCAGAATTCGCACAACATATGTGCAGACTCAAATGCAAATCTGCAGCACATCCCTTTTGCCACTTGAGCTTTGTTCAAAACTTTGCCATCGATTCATATTTTTTTTATTTTGGTATCATCTGCTCCCGTCCTTGAACATGAAAGGTTCTGTGCCTCATGTAAACACACTTTGAAAGTGTCTTGCAACAAGAGGGGCAGAGCGAGATGTGACAAGAAGACTTCAGGTCTAATCTGCATAGCTCTGGAAATCCTGAAGCTTCTCTGAGCTCTGAGCTTGCAGAGAGGTTGCAAAGCACTGAGAGAGAAATGAGCTCTGCCTCAGCCCAGAGGGTGAGGTCTCTGTGGTGCTGGGTGAGGTTCCTGTGGTGCTGGGTGACGTTTCTGTGATGCTGAGTGAGGTTCCTGTGGTGCTGGATGAGGTCCCTGTGATGGTGGGTGAGGTTCTCATCATGCTGGGTGATGTTTCTGTGGTGCTGGGTGAGGTTCCTGTAGTGCTGGGTGAGGTTTCTGGGTGCTGGGTGAGGTTCCTGTGGTGCTGGATGAAGTTCCTGGGTGCTAGGTGACATTTCTGTGGTGCTGGGTGACATTTCTGTGGTGCTGGGTGTCCCCTGGGCTGGCTGAGCTTCCCCTCCTGCCTGCTCCTCTGCCACCTCCTGTGCCAGGAGGGATGCTGTGCCAGAAAATGGGCACCAAATGGCACAGAGATGCTGAGGAGAATGGGGACCAAACCTGGGTGTAAAGGTAAGGCCAGTAGCCATGGACAGAGCTCGTTTTCCAGTGTCATCTCCAGCTGGGATGATGGGAATGCAGTGTACAACCTCAGCTGCCTTGCAGGGAATGGGAGACCTTTGTTTTGCATCCTGATCATTGATTCTGACCTGCAGCTTCCATAGGAGCCCACAAGCACCACACACAAAGAGGAGAGAGACCAGAGACAAATAAATTGCAGGAGTGAAAAACTGGTGCTGAACTGGCCTCAGAATATAAATTGCATGAGATATTTTTCCTTACTAGAGCACCTCAGTTCTCTGATCTCCCCCTCAAGCTACATTATGCAAAAGACATCTGAAATTAGCTTTGGTCATTTCAGTTTATCCCTTGTTTTGCTGAGTGATGGGCAGTGGCTTTCAAGGTGACTTCTCGTTTGCCAGAATCATTCCAGTCTGTTCCCGGATGGGAAAAGCAGCGAGAAGATGAAGTGATCCTGCAGCAGCCCATCAGATAAATGTGTGGCACTTAATTTCACACCCCTCATGCAAGCAGTCAATTAATGCTCTGCTCTGGCACCGTGCGTGTGCCTGGGCTCACTGCAGCGTGCCCAAACCCCCATGAAAATGGAGATTAGCTCCACGTTCTGCCTGAGCAGTCTGCAAAGAGATGTTACCCCGGGGTCCTTGCCACACAAGCAGGAGGAGGAGTGGGGACATGGTTTCAGTGCTGATCCAGCCTCTGCTTGCTGGGTAACATGGAATCAATCATTTCCAGCCCCCTGATGGTCCTGCGGGCAGTCTGTCAGACATGGGTGGAATCGTCAGCAAGGAAGTGCTGCTCTCTGAGAGGTGCCACTCCACATCCCTCGGGTCTGTGCTCTTTGTGCCACACCAGAACCCCTTCCAGGAGAGTGGAGAGGAGTAGGAGAAAGGGGAGAGGAGCAGGAGAAAAGGGAGAGGAGATTTAGGAACCGAGGTGCTCCCTGTGCCAGGAGAGCAGAGAGGAGCAGGAGAAAAGGGAGAGGAGCAGGAGAAAAGGGAGAGGACATTTAGGAACTGAGGTGGTTATTGCATTGGAAGGAGGAATTTTTCACCAGTGCTGTATTCTGTGAGAAGGAATCACTTTCTTTCTTACAGAATTACTGTGAGAGTAATTCTGTAATTACTGAGGCAGGGCTGCCTCAGCCTGTCTTTGACACCGTGCAGTGCTGAGGGTGGGTGACAGGAGGTTTAAAACATCCAGGGGAAGCCCCAGTGGGAGAAAAGTTGTGGAAGCAGCTCTGGATCCCCGAGCAGACACACAGATGAACTGCTGGGTTCATTTCCAGGCTGCAGGGGCACCGAGGACATGGTGAAATGAAAAATTCAGAGAGTAGGAAAACGTTCTGCTGTCCAACAAGCAGGGCTGCACACGGCAGAAAGGCAGCAGGGGAGGAGGTGGCCTCACTCTCACAGATGTTTTTTTGGAGGAAGCAGATTCACTTTTGACTCAGGTCTAGAAAAATGTCTGTGAAATGTCTGCACTCTGCCTTGGTGGATTTTGGTTTGAGTTTTTTTCCTGGAAATGGGAGAAGTTAGCAAGTGTGGGGACACTGCACAAAACCAGCAGCTTTCCAAGTGAAATTCCCCTGCTCTGTTACCTCTGGGCAGAATCTGAGCTTTTCTCTCCACCAGCCCCTGGTGCAGAGGAGGCAAGAGGGCTTGGGGCAGGTGAGTGCACACTGATCATGCCCTGCTGTTCCTGGGACACTTAGGGATGTACAAGAGGAAAGTGTGAGCACAGGGCTTGGGCATTCTGCTGCTCCTGCAGAGAATTTACCATTCTGATTTCATTTTCAGTGGCCACCTCCTTGGTCCTTTGCCTCAGCTGCTGAGCCCCATCACTGCTGTGGGGTCTGACGGAGCCCACTGGTCTGTTCTGCCTCTGCTTCCAATAACTGAAGTTCCTGCTTCGTTAAATCCTTTCATCTCTGCCCATTTTAATATCTGAACACCTGGGGGTTGTAAGTGCAGTTCAACAGGTCCCTGTGCCTTGGCTGGGCTGATCAAAGACCATTTTCCAGCTTGCAGAGAAAGAACAAGGTTCCAAACCCCTGCAGATAGTTTGGATTTCAATTTTAGCATCTGGCCTCAGTGCTGATCTTTACTGCCAGTGCCCTCAGCATTAGAATTGTGACAGAGGGCACTGGGACCCTGCCTGGGGACCCCTCAGTGGCCAACAAAATGAATATCAGTAGAGGGGCATCCCCCACCCCTCAGGATAGGGATTTCCTGCCTCAGGAACCTCCCCAGCACCTTGCCTTGCCCTCTGAGTGCCCCCAGAGGTGCCCCCAGCCCCAGCTCCAGCCCAGGGAGGTGTGCAGCTTTGCAGAGCCCCAGAGCCTCCAGGTTCAGAGCACCCATGAGGAATGTGGCACACAGAGGGGGCAGCTGGATCATCACCAGCCCAGTTAATGAACCCCCAGACTGGTTTTGTGTCCCTGAGGATGAGGAGGGCGCACTGTGGGGGTGAAGGTGAGTGATGCTGCCTGGCACAGCCCTGCATGCCCGGGGTGAGTGCCAGTGCAGCCCCAACCCTCTGGGACAGCTCCAGGGGATGTGAGGCAGCACTTGGCTGGCCCCATAAGGCTGTGGAGAGGAAGCAGCACCACAGGATCCATTTCTCCTGGATCTGCTGGTGCCAGTTTGAGTCATGCCCAGGAGCCCGTGGCTGAGCCTGGCTCGGGCCCAGCTTTGCTCCCTGCTGGAGCTGTGGGCACAGCCAGCCTCTCTCCATCCCCTCGGGGCACGCTCTAGACCTGTCTTTCTCTGCTCTTTCTTTTGCAGACAAGCCACGAATGAACAACATCCTCACTTCAGCCACCGAGCCCTACGACCTGTCCTTCTCCCGCTCCTTCCAGAACCTCTCCCACCTCCCGCCCTCCTACGAGTCTGCTGTCAAGACCAACCCGAGTAAATATTCATCTCTGAAGAGACTCAGTAGGTGTCGGCTCCTTTCCTTCCCCCTGTTTCTGGTTTGCTCTGGAGGGAGGATTAACCCCTTCCCTGTGCTGGCACTCCTGGCTGTGGTTGTGATTGCCCCACTCTACTCCTGAGCAGCCAAGGAGCTCCAGCTCTGGAAGTGCCAAGCCCTCCCTGCTCCCACGGGCACTGAACACACTCAGCACCTCCAGAATCACTGAATCACTCTCCTGCAGCTGCTCCACTCCAGAGCCAAAGGAAAAGAGGCTCCCAGCTCCCCAAGCTCCCCTTGCAAAGTGCCAGCAAGATAATGTTCTTATTCCGTATGAAGGAGCTGAAGGGAACACAAAAAAAGTGTGATATCTAAAAGCTGGAGTTTGAAAATTACTTATTTGACATTCTTTTTTTAATTTAAATTTGTTTCTTCCCAATGGACTCCCTGTCACGGTTAGGAAAAAAAAAAAAAGTAATGAAGAGATTATTAACAAATACTTCTATTTAAGCAAGATATAAAGCATTAGATATTTTTTAAATCTGTATTTCAGGTGCTTGTCTGGCTTGCCAGGCAGGGAAAAGTCACTTATTTTCCTCCAGTTTGCAGAGACAGGTGGTGAAATACTAGTTTTTTATCTCCCTGGCCCTTCCTTCAGGGCACAGACAACAGAACCCCCTTTGGGGGGTCCTTGGGGGTTTTGGGGGAGTCTCTGAGGGGCTGGGCACCCCCTGTGCCCTGGGGAAGAGCAGCGAGGGGAGGGTGTGAGGATGAGCAAGAGCAGCCAGATTAATTCCATCCTGCCCGTGCTCCAGGGAATTGCTCTTCCCAGCGAAGTGAGAAAGGTCAGAGAGGAAGGAAGCTCCTGTTTTCAGGCTTATTAAACCACTTGGTGCTGGCTGGAGAATCATCACAAGTGACTGGGCAGCTTGGAAATGTTAAAGCCAATTAAAATAAGGAGAGACAAGCCCAGAGAGGAAACCTGCTGGAGCTGCAGAGGAACACATTCTAATTGTGATAGGGTGAATTATAACATCTGTATTGCCTCACCCTTCACGTGAGGCTAAAAATAAAACAAAAGTTTTTAAAATTCCTCTCAGTCCTCCCATCTCCAAGTCAAAAAAGAACCTAATCCAACAACATTCCTGCCAGGCTCTGTTCCCCATCCCTGGCTCAGGCTGACACCCCTCTCAGAGCCAGCAGCCTGGAAAATGTCTGTCTGCTGCTGCCTCGAGCAGCTTGGTGGGTGTGACACACGGCTGTTCCACCTCCTCTGGCTGCTCTGAGGTGGAGATGGGCAGCTTTTCCACACCTGGAAATGTTCCTCCTCCTCCCCGGCATCACTGGAGGCACGCCCTGAGGGAGCTTAGAAGCATCTTTGAAATTAAATCAGCTCCCTGAAAGGTTGAGCCATGGCAGCAAAAGGCTGTACAGACCTGTACCAGGGGCACAGGTGGGACAGGGAAGGAAAAGGGAATTTTTTATGCTCATAATGGACAAAACACTTTAAAGGGTAGCACATGCTGCATCTTTAGTCCAAGGAACACCTTCAAGCCCCTTCCAAGCAGCTGATTGTGCCACCTCTCTAGCAGCCTCAGAGCTGTAAACCTCACATAAGCTGGTTTAGCTCCTGCTGGCAATTACCAGAGCCAGGTGTGAGCATCCAAGCACATCTCCATTTGGGATGTTCTGTGCTTTAATTACATCTATTTAGAGTCACATGGGCAAATCCTGTGGAACTCCTCTCATCCAGAGCAGAGGCCAAGTGCCAGAGTGCTAATTGCTTCGTTCCCACTCTGCAGCCAGCCTCCAGCATCGCTGCTGAGCCTCTGCACACCCAGCCTGGCATTTCCAACCAGGGCAAAACACAGAATAAAAACGTCTGCAGCTCCTGGGGCCATATGGAGTTCCCCCCGCCCTCAGGCTTCCTAGAAGGTGATTTTAAAGACATGAGAGCTCGAGGCCAGGAGAGCTGCTGCCTGACATTTGCAGTGAGAAATCCTTCAGAGAAGTGTTGGACGGCAAAAAATGAAGATTAATTCCTGCAGTGTGTGCTCTGGAGAGCAAATCCCACAAGCAGGAAGGCAGCAGAGGGGAGCTGTGGGTGACCTCACGCCTTGGGGCTGTGTGGGCTGGCAGGAAGGGGCTGGCAGCAGCACTGGTGGCACAGATGTTCTCAGCTCCTGCTCCTGGGTGTGAGGGAACCAACCCCACCTCCTCACGGATCTGGGCTGCGCACAGGGGCTGGCAGCAGGGAAGGGAAGGTGTGGGACAGGGGATGAGGATGTAAGTGAGGGACGTAGCCCAGCACAGGGTGGTGCAGGGTTTGGCTGAACTGGTGTTTTGTGAGCAAAGCTCTGGGATGCTGTCAGCACCCACCCCATGAGCTCTGGCTCATGGGACAAGCAGCCAGTTGTCTTCAACTCCCAGCCAGTGTGGTGCACAAAACCTACAGATTGATGGCTGTAGGATTCCTGTGATCTATCACGATACAGCTGCAGTAGCCAACATCCTCTCTGAGCCCACAGCATTCCTCTCAATGCCAAAAAAAAGAGAGTGAACGTGTGGGGGGTGTGGGCTGCATTTCAGAGCAGCAGAGAGATTGCTTAAGACACAGGAGCAGCAAACTGTGCAAGAATTTTTCTATGGGATAAATTCTATTCTATCAACCAAGGTTGGTTATAAAAATGGGAAAGAAACCTTAGGCAGGTGATTCAGTGTCTCAGGGACCACCAAACCTGGTTTGTGATCACATTTACAAATATTTCAATGCGGTAATTAAAATGTGATGAGGTCATTCATGTGCTGCAGGGAATAGCCATGTCCAAGGCCAGAGGTGAGATGTGCACGTCCTCAAACGGGGACCTCGCCTGCTTGTGTCACCTGCCTTGTTCTTTCCCAGGGTGACATTTGGAGAATGTGACAATTTGAGAAGGTGACATTTGGGGATTTCTCCATTGCTCACCTCTCATGTAAACCCTATGGTACCACGGTCTGGCCTCCAGAGCACATGGAGGAGTGTGGGATGCACCGCCCAGGGAATTACACTGTCCCCACGCATTTCACACTCCTCTGTGTGCCACAAGCCTCAGGTGTCACCAGGAGGCAGCTCCAGAGCCTGGAACAGCACTCTGACACTTCTAACCTCTCCCTTTCCCTCCCCACAGCTGACAAAGAGGCTGACGAGTACTACATGAGGAGGAGACACCTGCCCGACCTGGCAGCCCGGGGCACGCTGCCCATCAACGTCATCAAAATGTCCCAGCAGGGCAACCACCGGGACAGGCCCCGCCGTCCCATCAGGGCCATGTCCCAGGACAGAGTGCTGTCCCCCGAGAGGATCATGCCCGAGGAGTTCAGCATGTCCTACGAACGGATTCTCTCAGACGAGCAGCTGCTGTCAGCAGAGCGCCTGCACTCCCAGGACCCGCTGCTGTCCCCGGAGCGGTCGGGCTACCCCGAGCAGTCCATGTCGAGGGCATTGTCACACACAGATGTCTTTGTGTCAACACCGGTCTTGGATCGCTACAGGATGTCAAAAATGCACTCCCATCCCAGTGCCTCAAATAACTTGTACAATACCTTGAGTATGAACCCGACCTCGGCCAAGCGCCAAGCGTTCGCCTCGCGCCGGCACAACACGGTGGAGCAGCTGCATTACATCCCCGGGCACCACCACCACTACCGCACCGCCAGCAAAACAGAGGTGACTGTTTGACACGACCCAGTGCATTGTAGATACTCCTTAAGGACTGGGGTGGCCACAGCACCCCGTTCTGCGGTGGCCTTATAGGCCAAGATAACCTCTACTAACTCAGTGTCTGCAAAGACTTCTCTGGCAGTCCCACCCACGTTGTTTTTAAAGCCACCCCTTCATCAGTGACACAGGAAGAACTGAAGCAGCAGTCAGACACTAGTGAGGGATAACAGAGGAAATTTCCTGATGTGCATCAGTTTCTGTCAAAGAAAGCCATAGTAATCGATGGCTCCTTCCAAGGGCTCACCTGCATTATCCCATAGTTCCCACGAATTCAGGACTTTTCAGTTGCTCCAAGGAGAAGCAGCCTGAGACAGGGAGGAGGAAATGCAGCCCCCCCACCCTGGCAGAAAGGGGCCTCGCTCTTGGTCCTCGTGTTTGGCCTTTCTGTAGCAAGTAGGGAAGTCCTGGCTGCTGGGGCCATCCCCAGGCTGCTCGACACCCTCAGCACCCACACATCTGTTCTTTGTCACCCTTGGAGCAAATTCAAGGGCAGACTTTCCTTCGGGACTGGCAGATCTAGGGACAGGAATAGCCTGGCTGAGAAATAAAGTTTTAGTTTATACTAAATATACTCATAAGATAAAAACATACTAGTGCCTACAAATCGCCTGCTCTCTCAGTGTAGGAAGTAGTGGGGTTGATGTGTTCAATAAGCACAAATATGCTGAAATGCTTGTTAGACCCTTTTCTCCACTCATTCTAGTATCTTGGTGTCTCCAACATGTAAATAGGAAGGAGGAAGAGGGTTTCTCTTCCTCCAGCTTCTCGCCACTGCTGAACCTAAAGCACCAGAACCCGTTCAGCTCCACACTGCTGACCTGTGCTGGGGGAGGTCCCGACCCCACCGAGACCCCCGCGAGGCCAGGCTCCACGCCTGTCACCGAGCCTGGATTTCTCCCCAGAGATTTCTTTTCCTGATAGCATTTTCCATGGCCCAGTTCCCCTGTTTCTGAACGTTTTCTCCTCCCATTTACAGCCTAGAACTCCATATGTAGCAAATCTTTTTGCAGCCCTTAGCAGAGGCACAAGGCTGAGGGTGTGTGTTTAGCGAAAAGCAGGTCGGTAACTTTCCGTGGTTTTCTCTCCCTGCAATGGCCTCCCAAGAAAACCTTCCAAATTCCAATTCCACTGAGTCCTAATCCTAACCATGAAGACAGTTACATTTCATGCATATAAATTATATATCCAGCATAATTATAATTAATGGGCATGTTGTATATCTGATATAACGCTAATTAGATACTGTATATTTGTAAAATCTTTAAAACATAGACTCGTGGGTCCAGAATTTGCGAGGGTTTTACCTTTGGCTTTCCAGACAGATTGGGCTTTGCTTTGGTTTTTTTTGTTAGATTTGGGTTTGGTTTTTCTTTTCTTTCTTTTATTTACCCCTTTTATTTATTATTGTGTTCCTACCAAATTCTGTAGAACTAACTCCCACTGGAACACACTTCTGTGGTCAGGAAAGGGTCTCAGAGGGTTTGAAGGTCAGCCAGATCTGATGCTGGAGCTGTGGGTGCTGGAGACTGACCCCAGTGTGCCCTCAAGGCCCCAGCACATGCACACCCACCGTGGGTGAGGGCAGGCACACTCCCTGCTCGGGGTGAGGTGAAAACTGACTTCAGGCTGTGAGCACATCCCTTGCACTTCTCTTTGTCCCCACACCAACTCTTTTCCTACATGGCTCTTCATTAGGCATCCCTGAACTCTGCTCTGCCCTCCTCCCTCCCCTCAAATACCTCCCACCTCCTGGCCTTAATGACATTCCCAGCCCAACTGTGCCAAGTCCTGTAGCAAACAATGATCGTGGGGTGTGAGTCTCCTGTGGAGGCTTTGGTGCAGCACCAGGTTTGTCTGGTGCAGGGCAGGCAGGAGGAGCAGGTCCTTACCCCAGTGGGACTTACAGGTGGGCCTCAGTGGGGTGTCCAGGTGGCCTTTCTCTTTCCCAGGCTGTCCTGGAGCTGGTTCTATTTCCAGAGCTTTATCCTACCCCACCTGATGGAGACTGTGTTGAGAAGGACTCCATCAGCCAGAGGTTACTGGGGCTTTGTTTGACGGAAACTGAGCTGGGAGGGAATCAATAAATAAAGAATAGTCTCCAGGGTCAGATCCTGCAGCCTTGGGCAAAATCACTCTGGGCAACAACCAGAACTGTCTGTGGATCAGGGTGGCAGTCCATGGCACGGGAGGGATGGGAGAGAACAGGCTCACAGCTTGTCTCCTGCCCCCTCCCTTGATGGGCACTACTCTCCCCTGACTACCTCCAAGCTCCTCGGCTCAGTCCCTAGATTTTTCCTCCCGGAAGACAATCCCTGTGAAAACATTGCCCTGCCGACCTTCCCACAGGCCAGAGCGTGGGACTCGTGTGAAGAGAAGAGGAACTCTCACGGATGATGGGGAGGCAGCCCCTGCTGAGGTTCTGGGGCTCTTCCACTCTCTCTTGGCTCAAACAAAGCCAGGGAGATCTGAACACTGTGGGGAGCAGAGTCCACTGTAGAGCCTCCAGGAGCTGTGGTGGCAGAGTTGGAGAAGAGGTGACGGTGGGAGGCTGTGGGTAGGTGAACACTCCTCTCTTTCCATGTCCATAGCTGTCTGTCTCAAGCTCTAGTCCTCATCTAAATGTTCTATTTGTGAGCTAAGATGTTGCTGGACCAGATACAAATTTGGAAATTTTTCATTCAAACAGCCTGTGCTGATGCTGAGCTGGGCCATTTGACCTCTGTGTCTTCCCCTTTTCTGGCTAACAAATATCACAGGCCCTCTGCTGACGTGTCTTACCTGGGCAAGATTCCTCCAGAGAAATCTCAGCCTCATTTCCTTGTCTTTTTTCCACCCACTCAACTGTTTCAAGCAGATGTGTCCCACAAGGAGCCTTTTTAGGCCAAATCTCTTCAGGGACTCTGCCACCACCACAGAAAATTTTCAGCAAATTTCCTCGGGAAGGAACCGTGCCCTGGATACCTCCATGCATTCCCACAGCTCACTCTGTGTGCTGGAATGGGTTGGTGGATGGGGCAGTGGCACTTCAGCACAAACAGGTGTCCCTAGGTAATTTTTCTCCCTTATTCCTCCTTCTGAGAATTTGTCACTGAAAGAACACTTGGTCTGGGACCGAGTGTCATGACCCACAGCCTGGTCTCCAGCACTTCAGTTCCCCGTGGTCATCATGTGATGATAATGGGAATTTCCAGCTCTGTGGAGGGATCAGACCGCAAGGTCTGTGACGTGCTTTGAGACCCTCTCACAACAAGAACTGTAGAGCAGCAAAGTGTTTTTGTTTATCTTGTTTGTCATTGTCCTGACACATGATGTCTGATGTGCCACAGTCCACCCTGCCCAGGAGGGGAGTGCTGGGCTGGGATTGCCCAGATTCCCACTGCTCTCCTCCTGGTCAGGGTCCTGGCAGGCTGCAGCTCCAAGGGATGCTGCTCCCTGCCCTGGACCCTCCTGCTTCCTTCTCCTCGTGTCTGAGTCACCACAACATCCTGCACTCAGGAGAAAAGAGGGAAGCAGCCACATTCCTCTGTACAGAAAAATATAACCTGCCTTGATTAATCTCATATACTCTGAAGAATTGATCTGTATTTTCTCCACCCACAGGTGCAAACAAACACCTCGGGAGTGTCCAATTCCCAGAGTGCATGTGCAGGGACTGGGGAAGGGGGATGTAGAAAAGTTTATAGTATTTCCTACAAGCTGATAATTATTTTCATTCCCTGAGCAGCAACACGTCCTGGATGGCTGCACTGGGTTTTATACAATTCTCTGTGTATGTGTATATAGATACAAATACATATATATATATACATACATACTGTAAAATGCAATCAACACGTTCTGACTGACCCTGTACCAACCGAAGCTTCCAAACTGTGTTGAATCATTCTTTGAAATGTGGAAAACTATTTTTAATGAACCACACACAGCACCACATGGAACAGAAACTTTGTCATAAAAAGCCTTCTAATGCCAGTGAATCATGTTTTAACGAAAAAAAAAAAAGAAATATTTTTCAATGTTATAATGTTCCTTTTATAAATGATGATCTGTTACTTGGGGATGGGGGTGGGTGGGAAGAAACAGAGACAGTTGTCCGGGACTAAGCCCTCCTTCCCTGGCCTGGATTTAATTTCTGTCTGCTGAGCCTGGCTGGCTGCAAAGCTGCTCCCAGGAACCTGAGCTTCCCACATGCACATTTCTGTTCTGTCAGAAGCATTCCCACCAGGAATCTGCAGGAGCTTGGCATCAGGTTTTTGTAGTTCCTGATAGCTGGGAAGACATCCTCATCTTGTTCCACCACCACAAACAAAATCGCCATGGAACAGAGTAACTTTAATTGTGCTTGAGATACGTGTTCTGTTTGTGATCAATTTGCCATCTTCAGCTCATGGAGAAATAGCTTGTCTTAGTTTAGTTTCAGATTTACTGCTTAATCTGGAAGGAGGGGCTCTGCTGAAATACCTTCAGCACGAACAGATTTTGTGTTCAGGTGTGTTTCAGCTGAGCAAAAGAAGGGAAATGTGTGAGAAAGGGGCTTCAATATTTTCCTAGCGAGTGTTGTTAGCAATAAGCCCGTGTTGGGGCTGCTCCTTGGGGAGCAGTCACTTCTGTGCTGTGTGTCCACAGGCAGGTGGGAGAAGGGATCATTCCCAGCTCTCCATGGTGAGAGGTGCCCTCCCCGAGCCCAAATCCCAGCTGGGAAAAGCCAAACGTGCTTCACCCAAGGGCCAGGGCAGAGCTGGACGGGGCTGTCTGAGCATGCCGGTGTTAATCTGAAAGAGATCTCTGCTCCCAGCACCCCAGGTCTCCACCGTGGCCACACCATGTGCGGGAGGTCTCCATGCCAGGAGATCCCCATCCTTGGAGGTCTCCATCCCAGAAGGTTTCTCTCCATCCTGGGAGGTCTCTCTCCATCCTGGGAGGTCTCTCTCCATCCCAGGAATCTCCATGCCAGGAGGTCTCTCTCCATGCCAAGAGATCTCCATTCCAAGAGGTCTCCATGCCAGGAGGTCTTCCTCTCTGGAGATCTCCCTCTGTCCCTGGAGGTCTCTCTCCTCTCCTGGGGGTCTCTCCCCATCCCAAGAGGTCTCTCCCCATCCCTGAAGGTCTCTCCCCATCCCAAGAAGTCTCTCTCTATCCTGGGAGGTCTCTCCCCATCCCTGGAGATCTCTCTCTGCCTCTGGAGGTCTCTCCCCATTCCTGGAGGTCTTTCCCCACCCCAGGAGGTCTCTCTCTATCCCGGGAGGTCTCTCCCCATCCCAAGAGGTCTCTCTCTGCCCCTGGAGGTCTCTCCCCATCCCAAGAGGTCTCTCCCCATTCCTGGAAATCTCTCCCCATCCCTGGAGGTCTCTCTCCATCCCTGGAGGTCTCTGCCCATCCCTGGAGTCTCCATCCCACGCCACTGCCAGGAGGAGCTGCTCCCCTGACCCTCTGCTCCGCCGCCGCTCCCGCCCGCCCGCAAACCCCTGAGACATTTTTGTAGCAAGAATTTCTTGGCTCTGAGAAAGACACTTCTTACTGTAATATTTTTAGTTCGGGGGACAATATTTCCTAAGAGGGGTTAAGTGGATATTTTTGTGCTTTAGCCCAGTTTATGGATTCCATGTTTATTATACAGTAGTACTGAAGAGGAAGTACATTTGTATCTGTAACTTTGCACAGACTCTTGGTTAACCATTAAACAAGCTTCAAGATGAGCAGTATTTGACTGTTTTTCTCTGTATTATTCTTGTTGTTATACTTACCTGTAAAAGCACATTCTGTATGTACTGTAAACAAAAATATTATCAGTTTAGTAAAATTTAGAGTCTTAAGGATTTTTCCACTTTTGTCAGTAACAACTATTTATGGATTAAAAAATAAAGGCAATTTCAACATATAAATTGTTTCTTTTTGATATCTATTGGGGGGAAATAAAAGCCATTTTCTTGGCAGCCTTCCCAATCTTTGTAACCAGCGTTTGAAAGGTAGATACCTGTGATTCTGTGTGTAGTTAAATAGCATCTATTAAAATGAATGCTGCAAGGTCTGGAAGACTCATTATTTTTATGTATTTATTTACTGCATTTCATCATCTTGCCAGGAAAAGCAGGGGGAGCAGAGAGACATTACCATTCACTGTGAGACAATTTTGTCTCACAAGCCGAGAAGATTTTATTTTAAAGTTGCCCTTCCTTAAGTTTGCATCCATAAACCATGACATTTTCTCCATCTAGAAAGCCTTGAATTGAAAAGTTGGAGCCTGTGGAATGTCCCATGGTGGTGAGGCTTCCACAGGGCTTTGCTTTTGCCCTTGGCAGTGGAGCACACACAGGATTTTCCCATCGCCCTTCCAGGATGTGAAAGTGCCAAGGAGGTCAGGGTGGGTCTGGCTGAGCTGCCCCCACTGCCACCCCAGAGGGGTCAAACTGCATTTTCATTTCTACCAGCTCTGAACCTGGGCTTCCTTACCACTCTGCCCTGCTGGAACCCTGGCAGAGCTTTTTCCTTGCCTTTTGTGAAGGAAATGTATAATTTCATATTTCGCTTTGCCCCAGGGATCCTTCCCACTGCTGCCCCTTGCAGGGCAGAGGCTGTCACCTCTCCACCACTCACTCAACAAGCCCCAAGCTCTGTTTCAGTCTTTGGCACTTTGGAATTGCCCAGCCTGGGAAAAACAAAAAAGGTTTCAGGATGAGCTGAGTGGGGCTGCCTGAGTGGAGCCAACAGGAAATGTGGAGAGAAACTCTCTACAAGGGATGGAGGGACAGGACACAGGGAATGGCTTCACATGGAGAGAGAGGGTTTGGAGGGATATTGGGAAGGAATTGTTCCCTGGGAGGGTGGGCAGGCCTGGCACAGGGTGCCCAGAGCAGCTGGGGCTGCCCCTGGATCCCTGGCAGTGCCCAAGGCCAGGCTGGACAGGGCTGGGAGCACCCTGGGATGGCAGAAGGTGTCCTTGCCATGGCAGGGGTGGCACTGGATAATTTTTTATGTCCCCTCCAACCCAACCCAGTCTGTAATTCAATGATTCTGCATCTTTATGTTCTTTTGCTGCTCAGCTTTAGTAGACCAAACTTAAGTAGATCAAATGACTTTGAGGAGCAGCACCCCACCCTCATCTTCCAGGGTGAGTCCAGAAGGAAGGCAAGACCCTTGGCCAGGCTTGTGGTCTCCTGTGTGAGCAGAGCTCAGTCAGGCACAATCAGCACTTCCCAAGGAGCACGTGGACCCAGCAGAGCTAATTAAAATGCATTTTTCAGGGAGAAGTTTCGTTTTGCCTGGCAGTTCTATTCATAATTACACAATTCTGTGCAGCACTAATAAGTGGGGATGGAGCAACAGGGAATTAGCTAATTTCTCCACTTCCTATAAAGTTATTGAGGAGAACGTCAGGATTTGTGGTGTTGGGAGCAAGCAGTGACAGAGATGAAGCTGGGACTAATTCCTACCTCAAAAGACAGCAAATCCCACTGCTCCCAACCCCTGTGCTAATTATGTCAGCACTCAGGTGCTCACTCAAGCCACCCTCACTGGCCTCACTGGGTGACCTTCTCAGCCCCTCTGGTGGTGGCCCCAAGTGGCTCTGGTGGCCTGGCAGCCTGGCACCACCCCTGGTGAGGGCAGGACATCCTGAGTGTGACCTGAGGGACACTTGGTGCTGTCCCAGGACGGGAGGAGCCCCTGGGCAGCACCAGTGCCCTGGGTGGTGTGGTGGGATGTCCCAGGCTGAGCCAGAGCCGTGGTTCAGTTGATGAGGAGGTGTTTGCTCAGAGGTTGGACTTGACGGCCTCAAAGGTCTTTTCCAGCCAGGTTAATTCTGTGATCCCTCCTGGGAATGGGGCAGAGGGCAGGCCTGAGCAGAGGGACAGCCTGGGCAGGTCCCTGTGACCCAGCAGGAGCCTCACGGGGGGCTCAGAGGCAGCAGAGAACAGGAGCAGCTGATGGACATTCATCTGGAAGGATGGGAATCATGGGATGGCTCTGGAGGCACCTGAGGAACAATTAAACTGGATTTTTGTCCATTGTCACTCCCACAGCAGGGGCCTGGTGTCACCTTGTCACAGCAGTGCTGGCACAGAGCCATTCCATCAGCAGAGCAGCAATTCCTCCACCTGGGAAGGCTCGGGGTGCTCACACATGAAAAAAGACAGGACTGTGCCCATTCCTGGAAAGACAGAATGCAGGAAAACTGCTGGGAGGCCCCAGGGGTGCTGCTGAGGTGAGAGAGGCCACGCCATCAGTCACACCCTCCCAGCAGCTCTCCCACTCTTCCTGGGCCCCAGAAAAAATACCAGGAATGTTTCCCAAGCTTAGGATTAGCTCTGCTCCCAATTGCCCTGGAAAGACATCGGAAAATGATGAGGAAATTAAAGACTACAGGGTAATTAACACCTGCCAGCATGGGTTTAAAAAATCAGATCTTGTCAAACAATCTCAAATCAATTCTCTAAAGTTCTTCCAGCTGGGGCTGGCAGGACAGAGGGGAGGTGCAATGAGTTTCACCTTTCCCACAGCCCTGGATCCTGTGCTGCTGGAAAATCTGAGGGAGAATTTCATCCCTGCACATCCTTGGGGGAGCTGGTGTCCAAGGGCTGCAGCAGAGAACATCTGGAGGAGCTCAGAGAGGGGCTTCACCCTCTGAAGGGCCACCTCAAGTGGTGTTTGGGCATCAGGGCAAGGCCACACGCAGAGCTCAGCAATCCAGGAAAAATAATGAAATTGTCACCGCTAAAAGTTTCAGGAGACACAAAGAATTTGGGATGAAAAGAGCAACAAAAGAGGGAAATTCTGAGTCAGGGTGGGCTGGGTCCTTTGAAGAGGAGGTGTCCCAATGCCACCAATTCTCTCAGACCTGCAGGAACCAGAGCAGGGCTGCTGGGGTGGACGTGGATGTCCAAATGGAAAAGAATTCCAGCTCAAAACAG
Source organism: Passer montanus (assembly GCF_014805655.1). Classification (NCBI taxonomy): domain Eukaryota; kingdom Metazoa; phylum Chordata; class Aves; order Passeriformes; family Passeridae; genus Passer; species Passer montanus. Next base: position 399,464 of record NW_024361386.1, read on the forward strand.
AGTTGGGGAAATGCTTTGCAGTGAGGTTTTTACAGAGCTCAGCATTTTAATTCAAAGTGAGATGCTGAGGTGACAGGGTCACTGCATATAAGCACTTTTAGGGGGTGAAAAGTGTAGGGTATTAAACAGCTCTTTAATCCAGGCTCAGAAGGAGCAGCTGCTGAAAGCTGGGGCCAGATCCACTGCCCTGGAAAAAAAAACTGTCAAGAAGACAGAATGGGGGATGTGTGCCTTCAGTAAATGCTGGGAGGCTGCCAACTCTGCCTTACTGCCACAGGGATCCTCTGAACAGGAATCCACCTTTCTCCCAGCTGTTTTCCACAGCTCAGCCAGTCCTCCTGTGACTTGAAGCTCCCTTCCAACCCGGGGGTGTTTTCTGCCCACGGAGGAGGGATCTGTGCCCACCAGGTGTTTCTGTGCCCACAAGGTGTTTCTGCCCCAGCAGTCACACACTTCAAGGCATTCAATAATGAATGGGGTTTGGAAGAGCTTTCAGGAGCACTTCCACTCCCTGCAGAGCAGAGGGGACGTTGGAAGGAGAGACCTTGGGAAGTGACTCATGCCAGGCAGAGTGAGTCAGGAGCACTCTGGGAATACGATGCAGCTCCCCATCCTCTCTCCTTGTCCAAATGCCAGGTAGCAGCTCTTCTGCTCTGCCTCCAGCTTCGGGAAGCACTTTTTTATTTATTGGAATTTGAACTTCAGGGCTGCCGACAAAGCTGCCAAAAGAGCTTTGGCTCTGCAGTGACCACGGGCTGCTGGGGACTGAGGGGAGGCCAGGGGACAGACCTCACAGGTGACCTGCTAGTGTCCCTGCCACCCACACGTGGCCAGGAGGGTTTCTCTGCTCACCTTGCTGCCTCTCCTCGCTTGGCACAAGGCTGCATCAGGTCAGAAATCAGCTCAGGGCTGGCTCAGGGTGCTGCAGAGGGTTTAGGGTCACACTGCTGCCCCAGAGCTCCTCAGGAACTGGCTGTGCTCAGGGGCTGTGCAGGGTTATGTGGCAGTGCCTGTAGTGATCCAAACAAAGCTCAGGAGCTGAGCACTCAATCCATGAAGAATTTCTTCTTAATATCCAACCTAAACCTAATGCAGCCTGAGCCCATTCCCTCTCCTCCTGTCCCTGTTCCCTGGGAGCAGAGCTCCCCCCTGGCTGTCCCCTCCTGTCAGGGAGCTGTGCAGAGCCACAGGGTCCCTCCTGAGTTGTGCAGAACCCCAAGGTCCCCCTGAGCCTCCCGCATGCAAACAGAGAGTCCAGAATGCTTGCTCTGAGTGATAGCAGAGAGCGTTAGTGCTCATTAGAGACAAATTGCACTGCCTGCTGTGAGCAAAATAAAGAGGCATTTACCCAGGCTTTCTTGGAGGCAGTGTTTGCACAGAAACATCCCCTCCATGGGGTTAAAGAGCTGCCTTCAGTCTCTGAGGATGGAGTGGGTAAATGAGGACTGCCTGTGAATGGGGGTGGCCATGGGCTGGTGTGACAGACACCCCACGTGTGGAGACACAAATCTTGACTCCATGTTTCAGAGGGCTGGTTTCTTATATTATGATATCTATTATATTGAAATACTACATTAAAACTATACTAAAAGAACAGAGAGAAAAGGATTCATCAGAAAGCTAGAAAGAACAAGAATGGAATGCATAACAAAATTTCCTGACTCCCAGAGAGTCCAATGCAGCTGCATCTGTGATTTGCCATTAATTAGAAACAACCAACATGCACCAATCACAGATGCACCTCTTGCATCCCACAGCAGCAAAGAGTTATTGTTTACATTTCTCTCCTGAGGCTCCTCATCTTCCCAGGAGGGAAAAATCCTAGCAAAGGATTTTTCATAAAATATCATGGCTACAGTGAGGTCTCCCTGTTGTGCCCTGTTGGAGGGAGTTTGCCCTGGGGACATGCAGAGCTGGCTGTAAATGCAGCCAGCCAGAAGTGGTGGAGAAGCTTCACCACCAGGGGAGTCTGGTTTGGATTTTGCTTTGATCTCCTGCACCACCACAGCCCCCTGAGCCTGCTGGAGTCAGTTCAGTGCAGTGAGGCCATCACCCACCAGCTCTCCCTGTTCCTCCAGGCTGGGCAGCTTTCCAGGGCACTGCCACCTTTGTGCCCAAGTCTGGTGGCAGGAAAACAGCAGATCCTGGCTGTGGGTGAAGAAGGAGAGCCTCCAGCAGCAGCAATCTCTCCATCTCCCCCAGCCAGGCCAGGCTGTGTCTGACCTGCTGCCCCCCTTCCTGGCCCTGCTCTGAGCACTGGGGCTGCTAATTCATAGTTTTCACCCAGCCCTGTTATGTTTGAAAGTATTTTTCCAAGGCAGCCTGGTAGCAGCTAATTGAGGAGATCAAAGAGTTCAAGAAAGGGATTTAGTCAAATGTTGGATTATCTGATTAATTGCCTTCCACTGCACGTCTTTTTCCCAAGGTAAATTCAAGTTAGCACCTGTTGAAGAGCTTATTACTCACTGCCTGGGCTCTGCTGCATTGCAATTCAAAGGTTTTCTGTGCTGGATTCCAAAGGCTCTCCGTGTAAAACAGGACAATTTCTCATTGTCTCCGCCGGCAGCCACCTCCTTGCTTTGTAATTAAATAAACACTACCTGGCCAAAACACGCAGCCACCACGTCCAGATGTGTCCCCACACCCAGATGTGTCCCCAAGCCTGAAGAGCCTGCCCTGCTCTCCAGAACACCGTGGCTGCATTTTTCCCCCAGCCCCAGGTGTGGGTCAGTTTGTTGGTGTCAGAGCAGGCACTGCCCTCACAGAGGGGCTGCTTGGAACAGAGGAGCCCTGAACCAGCTGAGGAAGGGTTTTGCCAGGGGATACTCAGGAGTGGTGATGATGGGGGAATGGTCACAAATGATCCCAAAGTGCCAGCAGTGCCCTGGATTTAGGGGTCAGAGCAGCAGCGTAACTCACCGTGACTCAGCAGCAAGGGAGCCAGCTCTGCTCTGAGATGTTCCAAGAGAGGAGAGGCCCAGGGCAGGGAGGTGACTCCAGCCCCTGGGGACGAGCTGAGGCCATCCACACACATTAGAGGGATGATAAAAAGGGAGCGAGTGCAAAAAAGAGCCATAAAAATGATTTGAGGGTGGAAGAGAACGCTTTGAAGTGAAGGATTTAAAACCTCAACCTGTTTAGCTAATTGAGGAGACACTTGAAAGACAATGTGCTCACAACACAGAGCAGCTTAATGTGGAAAAACACCAAGTTCTGAAAAGCTCCTCAATAAACTGGGAAGAGCAACAGGAGCAGGGCCTGGGAGCTGAAGCCAGGCATATTCAGAGTGGGAAAAAATCTCTGCAGATCTTTCCCAGAAAGGATGGTACAGGAACAAGCACCCACAGAACTAACAAACAGAACTAATAAACTCTGCACTAATAAACAGAACTAATAGACTCTCTCACTCTTAATTATTTAAAGGTATCTCTTTAGTATAAGTTGTGTCCTGGGTCCAGCATGGTTTCACTCACCACTCTGCTCCTGGAGCAGCTCCAGAGCACTGCCAGAGCATCCTCAGCTCCCCTGCAGAGAGAGGTGTTCATCCTTCAACTCCAGCTGACCCCACATGCTCCAGGAGTCCCCTCACGCCTTGTCCTGGCCACTCTTTCCAAGGGGAGCTTGATTTCCTGTGGAATCTAAAATATTGGGTAACCAAGTGCAGCAATGACCTGGGGAAGCACCAAAACCCACTCAGGGCTTCACACGTGGTCTGCAGCCATCTCCTGGCAGCTCTGCACCTCCAGTGAGCAGAGCTGGACCTGCCAGACATCCTGCTCCTTCCCAGTACAAACAGGCCTTCAGAAGATCCCTCTGAGGGCTGACCTTTTGCTCGTGCCTTGCTGATCCACCTCCCTGAAATCCAGGTTCTTCTGCTGCAGGTTTAACCGACAGAACAATTCTCCAGCAAGACTGAAAGCATTTGCTTGCTGCCTTGTTTGAAGATGGATGTGGGCAATGGAATGCCTCAGGCTGTTCTCTTTTCCAGGGAAGAGCCAGATGCATCTTGATTTCCCACTGCAACCCTTTTGGTTGCCACGATGTCTTCGAGATCATACATTATTAAAATAATGATGAATATTTCTTATGCATGTACAGTGTAGAGCACAATGGAAAGCTGGAAGGGCTCAGTGTGGATTTGAGGATGGGGCCACAAGGAATGTTTGGAGGAACCTTTGTGGTTGTCATGATGTGATCAGCTCATCACAAGGCCATGGATGAACCAGCAAAGATGATGGCCAGGCTGGGGGGAAGCTCTCACAGCAATCTCAGCCTATTCTTTAGACACAGCTTAACATTAAACCAGACATTAAATGAGCACTGTGCGCTCGTGGAGGGCAAAGAGATGGCTCCTGACAAAGCACTTCTTCACTCTCACGCTTTGTCAGTGTTAATAGAGGTGTTTTATTGTCATCTGCATCAATTGCTCCCTCCTCCTGCCTCCTGGCTCTGCTCCCAGATGCAGAGGTCAGCTGCAGTCGAGGAGATCCCAGCTGGCACTCTAAAGTCTCATTAATTTGCTGAGATGCTGCTTGTTGCTGCCCCCACCCCGAGCAGTGGGGCTGACCCTTGGCTCTGTCACGTGCCACAGGTCCCTGTCCCTCCTGTCCCACCTGTCCCACCTGGCTTGGCAGCAGATGCTGGCCCTGACTCAGCCCAGATGTTCCTACACAAAACAAGCTGGGGATGAATGAGTCCCAAGAGGGGACAGGTGAGGAAAGTTGCCTGGATGATGCAAGCAGGGACAGAGCAGGGACCTGTGGGCAGGCAAAGCTGGCACCTGGGCTCACTGACAGCCAGGCTGCCTGGCTCCTCTGTGATCTCCAAGTGGAGCCACAACTGACTCCTCTAATTACCCCTGAAGACTTAAATTTTAGGTTTCACATTTCCCATTCCTGTAACTCTGTCCAGCCTCTGTTCCAGGATCCTCTTTAGGCATCATCCCCAAAACCACCCTCCCTGATCTGTCAGGCAGCCATCCCCACCCTCTCCCTCTGCATTTCCCAGAGAAAAGATTTATTTCCTTTATAGTTCTATATATTTTATTTAAAATTACCATATGATGCATTATGAAATGAAATGCCTCCCTGGACTAAGCCCATTATGAAGTTACCTTTGTTAGCTCAACCTGAAATTGCATCTTTTGTTTCTTTGAAAAGACCCAAGCCCTACAAAGCCTCAAACTGGCAGCAATTGCCTTTGCTGGCCTTTAATCCAGCATTAGTGGCCTTTCACTCATGTTCTCCTCATCCAGTTTGCCATCCCCTGTGGCCTTTTCACCTGGGGGCTTTGGGAATTCCCAGGGGCTCTCTCTGGGAGCCAAGGGCACACCAGCAAGGAGCCCAGGAGGTACCAACACCTCTGTCTGGCTGCAGAGAAAGGGATTCATTGCCCTGCTTTAGGAACAGAAGTAAACATCTCCCAGCATGCAGAGTTTACCTCAGAACCACCAGACTCTGCTGTCCTTCTGCCCAAAGCAGGGACTAGAGCTGAGCACTTGCCGTGGTGGGACCTGACCCACTGGGGAGGAACCCCAGGACTGCAATTTTGCCTGGTACAGGCTCTCTCCCACTGCTCTCAGCTTCCCTTAGCAATTTCCCACATCTTCCAGCTCTGCTTTGTGAAGAACTCTTTTTTTCCCCTTTGCAGTTGTTCTCCATTCAATTTTATTTGCAGTTGCTAACACCATCCACCCTCCAGGCTTTTAGTCAGAACTGCCTCTCTGCTTGTCGCTTTTTTAATTTCCCAATACCTTTCTTTAGAGAATGTTTCACTTTTGTTCATTTTCGTTTCCCCCTCTACAATTTTCTATTCCTAATTATCATTAACTTGGTGAACTTGCTCCTTTTGAAGAGCAGATAATTAATTTCCAGGGCTGACATCTTTCTCCACTGTAATCAGATCCACATCCTCATTCCCTGGTGCCCTGTGTGCTGCCTTTTTTGTGCTGGGAAGTGAGGGCTGATCTCATGAGGCTCTCAGCTCTCAGCTTGTGGCTCCCAGCACGTCTCCTGGCACTGCTGCTCTGCCAGCTCCTCTCCTCTCCCTCTGATTTATGCAACCAGCAGAGGGAAATGCTCCCTGCAAGGGAGGCTCTCACAGGGAAGAGCACAATGTGAGATTAGGGGGCAGGAGTGGCAGGAGGGGGGCTGGAGTCTCGCAATTTTGGTAACGAATGGAAGGAAAATGGCAACAAGCAGCTCATTTATTGGTGCAGAGTTGAGAGAGCTCAAGCTGTCAGTGTGATCCAAGCAGGGAGCAGACTAAGGGTGGATTTGATGATCTCAGAGGTCTGGGGCTGGGGACAAGGTGGGGATCAGGCACAGCTTGGCCTCGATGGTCTTTGAGATCTTTTCCAACCTCATGCATTCTGTAATTCTGTGATTCCGTGTGATTATCCTCAAAATGCCCTGAATGTGCCAGGGTCTCTAAGGTTGCTGACCTGGACAAAACTTCCCTCATGGACATGAGCCACTTCTTTTCGTGTGGTTTTCATCAAACCCCCCACAGTGCTATGAATATTCTGTTTTTTTCCAAGGCAGCATTTTCCACAGGGAGGCTGGGGCACTGAACCAGCCCTTCCCAGGAACCAGAGGGGTTCAGGCACTGGGGCTGTCCCAGCTGACAGCTCCCTCATCCCAGCTCCCAGTAGATTCTCAGGAGCATTGAACCAAAATACCAGTTCAGGGTTTCGCCTCATAGCTTCTGGCACTAATCAAGATGAATGCTTTAGGAGTTTCCTTGAAGTGAACCCCAAAGTTTGCACACGTAAGTTGGTTTCAAGGCCTTTGGAAAAAGTATTTCCAGACTCAAATCACCCTCTCCACTGACAGGAACACCAGCACTCCAATTAGAGGGGCTGCTTATAACTCCATGAATGTCTTTTGCAGCCTAAAAGCTTTTTAAATGAGGCTCACAGCCATGAACAAGGTAAATACATTTGTAGATTTGTTTGGGCAATTACAGTCATTTAAAAAACAATGCATAATAACAGACATGAATCTAATAAGCCATTGCTAATTAAATGTATTAATGCCACGTTATAAAACGAATGCATCTTGCTGATAAGTTACAGCTACTTTTGTGCTGTAAACACCCGAGCAGTGACACGGGCAGAATTTGCATCCCTGGGCATTGCCAGTGCCCAGGAATAGCTGCAATTAATTTGCCCCAGTGGAGCCACTCTCCTGCCCAGCCACCAGGGTCTCCTTTTTGTGCCTATTCCTCATCTTCCTTTGCTCTGTGAGCAACAGTTGCAGTAAAGTGGAGCTGGTTAACCCCAGAATATGGGACACCACTACAAAGCATTTGTGAACACTCTACTTTGAACTGTGCTCCTCTGCCAATTATAATTTGCAGCAGGTCCAACATTCCCAGGCTGTGGAAAAGCCATTTCTCTGTCCTGGGAGAGTTCAGTCAATTTTACCTGACATTAAGTGCTCAATAGCACAATTTGCCTTCTCTTGCTTTCATCTCTTTGGAAAATGTCACCAAACTGGAGTGAACCAATTGACCACAGACCTTTTGAGGAGTCAGGCCCAAAGCAGCCCCATGGATGCAGAGAAAGGCTGAGAGCCAGGCTGGGGTCCCCTGGGCACCCCAAAATACCAACCTGATTGTTTAAAGCCTTTGTTTGCCCAGTTCTCTCTCTCCATGTTACTTGTCAGCTCCTTCAGGCCCTGCAAGGCCACCCTGAGCTCACCCCAAAGCTTCTCCTGCCCAGGTGAGCAGTGCCAGCTGTGCCAGCCTTTCCTGCCAGCAGAGCTGCTCCATCCCTGGCATCACCCTGGAGCCTCCTCTGGGCTCTGCAGCAGCTCCAGCTCCTCCTGTGCTGGGATCCTCCAGCCCAGCCTGGGAGAGCAGAGGAAGGTGCACATGGCAGTGCCAAGCGGGCAGCTGTCTCCAAGAGCTCCTGGACAGAAAACCTTGACCTTTGACTAATGAATCTCTCCTAATGAAGAGCCTGTCCAGCTGGATTTAATTGCCTGGTTTGGGCAGATGTGGCTGGAAAATCTCACGCCTGTCAAGATTTTTTTCCACCCCCTAAAGCATCAAATTATTCACCGTCCTCTTGTAGCATTTTGCAGCCAACTCTTTCCTGTGATGATTTTCAAAGGATGAAGAATGAGCACCCTGGTGACATTTCTAGTATCTATAAATATCTCCCCACTACCCTGCCTGCCCAACTGGTGAATTATGCAGGGAGATATATATAATAAAACAATCGGATCCATTTTGTTGTCAACAGACCATTCTTCTTCAGCTGACAAGGGAACAGCTCAGGCTGTGGCTCTGGAAAGAGCAGGCAGTGCCTGGGGAGTTGCTGAGCTTCTCCTTTCCTGGACGTCCAGGGGCATCCTGGAGGGCAACACTGAGCAGGGAGAGGCCCTGCTATGCTGGGAAAGGAGGAAAATTTCATTCTTCTCTTAAAAGAGAAGAAGAATGAAATTTAGGGTATTAAAAGTCTCCAGAATGGCAGGAAGTCCCACATTCAGAGCACTGAGTGCCACATCGAGGCCAAGCTGTGCCTGATCCTCACCTTGTCCCCAGCCCAGAGCACTCAGTGCCACCTCCAGGAACTCCTGGGACACCTCCAGAGCTGGTCACTCCAAACCTCCCTGGGCTTTTCCAAGGCCTGAGCCCCCTTTCCATGGGGAAATTCCTGCTGTGCCCGCCCTGAGCCTGCCCTGGCCCAGCCTGAGGCCGTTCCCTCTGCTCCTGTCCCTGTTCCCTGGAGCACAGCCCGACCCCACCCGGCAGTCCCCTCCTGGCAGGAGCTGTGCAGAGCCACAAGGTCCCCTCTGGTAAAAGCAGCCTTGAAGATGTCCCAGTGAAGGACTAACCCAGCATGATGGATTATCTGGAGCACAATGAACTTCCTTCCACTCCTTCTCTTTTGTGTTTAATTCAGCAGTGCTCTGTTCATGCATCTCAACCTCCTGCATGGTGAAATACACAGAGAATTTAATGTGCCCAACTTTGCAGAGCTGTGGGAAGTGACCAGTTTACATTTCATATTTAATTGGCAGGTTTTAATTTAAATTGGGAGGGATTTAATTTAATAGCAAAGCTTTCCCCAGCTAATAGACCACTTCTAGCAGGTACTCATTATGTGGGATACTCTACAGACCCTGTTGCCTCATTTATGGGTTAGAGGCAATTTTAAAAACCCAGCTTAAGACAGCTCTCTCCCTTCCATTAGATATTTGCAGATGGCTTTTGCTAAGCCATAACCAGCTCCTTCATCATTAATTTTTTTGGGTTGTGCCTTGGGGACAGTGCCTAGCAATTAAACAAAGTTCTTACCAGAGAGTTTTCCCTCCTTACCTTCATCCAGAAGCCTGTCGTTCTCCAGGACTGCAAGGACAAGGGTTTTAGATGTTCTCATTCCTGCAGGAAGAGAGCTGCTGTGCTGCTCAGGGCAGGAGAGTTCCTGTGGATCCCCTGCAAAGCCTGAGGGCTTCACCCTCCTGGATGACTCAGTGGGAGCACAGCTGATCCCCTGCCCTGGCAGAGACTTCACCACATCTTCTGCCCCGTGCCAAAGGCACCCATAAAACCACTCAGTCTGAGCTGAGGCTCTGAGAAGCCAAACTGTGCCTACAGAAACGCTGTCCTGGTTTAACCCCAGCAGCAGCAAAGCCCCCCATGCCCCCAGCTCCCTCCCAGAGGGTAAAAGTGTGAAACCTCCCAGGCTGAGGTGAAGGCACTTTGACAGGCAAAGCCATGAGTGGATGGTGCTTCCAGATGCTGCAAGGCATGAGCAGGACAGAGCTCGGAGAGGGACACCAGCACTGTTGCTTTCTGCATTTCTGTCAGATTTCAGTTTCAATGCCACCCTGTGAACGCTGGAGCAGCACTGGCTGGTGATTCTCCCCCTTGCCCAGCTCCTGAGCCCATTTAGGGTCAGAGCTGCCAAGTGAGGACCTCTCCAGATAAGGGGTGTTTGTTGAGGTGTTCCTTTACTTTGGGGGTTTGTCCAGCTGAGAGGGTCTGCAGTGTCCCCACAGGAAGGTCACGAGGTCAGGAGGTGTGTTCCTCCCACCTGACCCCCGTGCTCTCCTCACCCTCATTAACCTGCAACTTCCAGAGACTATTCCAGGAACAATTACTTTTATTAGTAAGTATCTATCATCACAACATATTCCTCCTAAATCATCCCTGTGCTGTGCTTTCACTATTGATTCCATTGAGCGCACTGGATATTAACACCATTTCCAATGTTTCTAAGATTTACAGGAGTGTTAGCAACACACAGCTGACAACCACAACATCTGCTCACCTCCCAGCTTCCAGCACCACACACACCACAAAGAAACATGGAGGGAAAGGTATTGTATTTGCAGGGAGTGCCCTGATGAAGGCAGGAATGATGCATCTGACTCCATGTTCTCAGAAGGCTAATTTATTACTTTGTAATACTATATTATATTAAAGAATACTATGCTATACTCAAGAATACAAAAAGGATACTTACTAAATGCTAAAAAGATAATGAAAACTCATGACTCTCTCCAGAGTCTGACACAGCTTGACCCTGGTTGGTCAAAGAGTCAAAACAATTCACATGAAACCAATGAAACAATCACCTGTGGATAAACAATCTCCAAACACATTCCACACATGAGCACAACACAGGAGAAGCAGATGAGATAATTATTGCTTTTCTTTTCTCTGAGGCTTCTCAGCTTCCCAGGAGAAAAATCCTGGGTGAAGGGATTTTTTCAGAGAATATGAATGCCACAGAAAGTAATAAATTCTGGAGAACTTCACAAGTCACTGGACTATTGAAGTGTTTTGGAGAAGGCTACTGATTTTACTGATGGATAATTTTAAAATGACTTTGGACCATGAAGAGAAATAAAAACCAGATTTAAGTTTAGCACTCTCTGGGTATGGTGTATCGGGCTCTGGGCTGGGATCAGCACTGTAGGAATTACAGGATATTGATTTACAGCAGCCACGAACCTGGGCCGCGTCACTCTGCACCTCTGTCACCTCCTCGCAGGCCCTGCTTGGGTCACATCCCCAGGACACAGAGATAACTCAGGAGTCCATCAGAGAGATGGAACTTGGGTTAACCTCAGCATTGAACTGTTTGAACTGTGTGACATTGTGAGGGGTTTGCAGAGCTGGTGCCTCAGGTCTGCAGCAGCAAGGCCACACCAGCGAGCACCCACTTGGACGGGTTTTCTTTGGTTTTCAGGTTGAAAGTCCAGACGTAGGTTGGGCCTCTCTGGCGTGTTTTGTACAGAGGACACGGGTACAAGCCCCGGGTGTCCTGCTTGTCATCAGGAATGGCCTTGATGAACACGACAGGCATGGCTGGGGTGAGCTCCTTGAGCCTGGCCTCCGTGATTGTCCCCGCCTGCAGAGAGAAGGAGACAAAGGGCTGCTGACCTGGACAAAACTTCCCTCATGGACATGAGCCACTTCTCCTCGTGTGGTTTTCACCAAACCCCCCACAGTGCTATGAATATTCTGTTTTTTCCAAGGCAGCATTTTCCACAGGGAGACTGGGGCACTGAACCAGCCCTTCCCTGGAACCAGAGGGGCTCAGGCACTGGGGCTGTCCCAGCTGACAGCTCCAAGGTGTCCACCAGCTGAGGGACCTGAGCTCCCGTGGTCTTTATCCAAGCTGCTGGGGAGGTGCAAACAGCTTCTGCAGGTTCAAAGAAGCTGAATGAGCCTCACTGAGGAAGGAGGTCTGGATCAAACAGCTTCCTGTCTCACCACGACCCTCCCCAGCGTAGATCATCTCAAGGCTCCAGCTTCCAGCACTCCCACCAGATGCTCAAACCCTCACATCCGAGCTGGATTTGTGTGGGAACAGTGTCCCGGGACCCGTAAAGCCATATTACCAACAAAGTTTCACTTCTCTTGTCCTGCTTTCTACTGAGGTGCAGCTTGAGGCCATTTCCTCTTGTCCTATTGCCAGGGAACAGGGACAGGACAAGAGGAAAAGGCCTCAGGCTGTGCCAGGGCAGGCTCAGGTTGGACATCAGCAGGAATTTCTTAGCTGAAAGGGTGATTAAACATTTCCCAGGGAGGTCTGGAGTGCCCATCCCTGGAGATGTCCCAGGAACACCTGGAGGTGGCACTGAGTGCCCGGGGCTGGGGACAAGGGGGAGATCAGGCACAGCTTGGCCTGGATGGGCTGGGGGATCTTTTCCAAGCTCAGTGATCCTGAGATTACTCTCATGCATTTTTTTCTCAGAGCATTCCAGACCAGAATCACCTCATGGGAGGTGCTGCTTGTGGTGGGAGCGAGGGTGGACACCTGAACCACTGAGATGGAGAACAGCCCCAAAACAGGCTTGCTCCCACTCTCATGATGCAACCAAGAGAATTCAAAATTACTTTTCTGAGGGAATATCACCATTAAATATCAAGTCCCATTATTCTCCTCCAAGCAATGCCCTGCCCAGCAGGCTGTCCAATGCAGGAGAGGGAGAGAACCCTGCCAGGGCAAGAAATCAAGTTTGTTTCCCTAATTTGGGTCTCTCTGACATTTTCTCTCTCTCTTCTTGACAATAAAATACCCTGCACATCAATCCATTTCCAGGGAAAACTGCCTAATGGAGGCTAGAGAGACCAAATGAAAACAAACAGGGAAATGGAAAAGAAACTTTTCAGCACTAAAGAAACTGCCTCTCACTGCAGCAGAGCTTCACATATCATCATTATTCCAAATGCTCTTGTATCAGAATTGTGGGGTGAGATTCAGCCTCTCCAGTAGTTTATTTAGTTCTATAACGAGCAAAGAAAAATCATCCCTCTTGCCACACACCTCGGTTTAATTGTACTAATGCCATCTGTTATGCTCAGCTATGAAAAATCCAACTCTCATTTAGGATTTTATATTTCCAATGTGCTGAACAAACATTAAATAATTCGTATAATACCTTGCAAAGTAGCTATTTATGAAACATTATTATGCACTCTTCTTAAATTCACACCTTTCATTTTTGAGACTGGGTTTTAATCAGATCTTTCTCTCTTTTTTTACTGCTGAGAATACTTCAAATGAAATTTCCAAGAGATATCCTACCTGTTTCTGGGTTAACAAGAGCTGAAATCTTCCTGAGGTACCTCTATGTAAGATATCATTTTGTTATGTCTGGGCTGATTCTCATTTGCATTTTTTATCGCTCTCATCATCAGAAATTAATTCTGCTCTGAGAGCAGTTCTTCCTGACTAGCAGCACAGCCCTCATGGTGCAAAACCACCGTTCTGAGCCTGGAGAGCTCAGCCTCATCTCCTAAATCATCCCTCACTTCTGCTGTCCCAGATTCCCAGCAGGAAACTGAGAGTGGCCATGTGGCAGTGCCACGTGTCACCAGGGCTGAGGCCACCAAGAGCTGTCACAAGCCAGGGGTGGTGACAGCTGGGCCCAAACGCAGCCCCTGGGACGCACAGCCCTGAACCCTGCACGGGGAGGGTCTGTCCTAGATTGCCAAGCAGTATGTATTCTATTGCCATCTGTTAGGGGTGGGGCAGTTATCTTCTGTCAATTGGGCAGTTTTCTTTATCTCTTCCACAGCCAATCCTCCCTCCAGGAGATCTCTGCTCTTCATGGCCACTGAGTGTCCCTGCATGGCTGATCAAATTCCAGCATCTCATTGGGAGATGCTCCGCCCAGAGGGAGGAGCCAAGCATTCCTACCTGGATACAATCTGAGATTTTGGGACACCAGAGCAGCCTTTCCACTGGATTCCCAGAGGAACAGCTGCCTCTTCCACTGGATCTTCAGAGGAAGAATACATCCTTCTCCAGGATCCCTCCTCCAACAGAAGCACTCCTGATACTCCAGGAGGACGGCAGCCACAATTCCAATTGTACTGCTGCCAACACCCTGACCAACAGGGTGTCAGGGTCTATTCTGACTCTGTCAAGTGTTGTTTTGTTTTACTGCATTGTTTATTTTATTTTTTATTTTCTTCCCTAGTAAAGAATGGTTATTCCTGCTGCCATGTCTTTTCCTGAGAGACCCTTAATTTCAAAATTACAATAATTCAGAGGGAGGGGGTTTACATTTTCCATTTTAGGAGAGGCTCCATGGCCTGGCTGCCTTGGGGATGGAATCATCTATGGGCAGGGAAAGGGACAGAGCCAGCAGGGAAGGGGACAAGGAGCCAGCAGGGAGCACTCCAAGGTGGTCCCTGAGTGATGGGGTCAGTGGCTTCAGCTGGACAAGAGGAGTGAAAAACTTCCCTATGAGGTTGTGGGGTGCTGCCCTGTGGCTGCCCCATGCCTGAAGGCATCCAAGGCCAGGTTGGACAGGGCTTGGAGCAGCCTGGGACATTGGAAGGTGTCCCTGCCCATGGTGGTGTGGAACGAGCTGTTTTTTAAGGTCCCTTCCAGACCAAGCCAGCCTGGGATCCTGTGGTTCCATGGCAGGGGCTGTGCTGTGCACAGCTGCCAAAGCTCTGTTGTGTGAAACCCACTCCTGCCCTTGTCCCATCACTTTTGGCATCAAACTCTCTATTGCAGAGAGCAAGAAAGCCAAGGATCAGTCAGCAGCTTGAGATAAAAGGTCTCCAAGTGTCCCAGTCACAGCATCCTTCTGTCACTGAGTCCCAGTGACTTTAACAGGGCTGCAGCAAGAGATCATTTGCACCCAAAATAATCTGCTTAGTTTCATTTCATCTAATAGCTGCCTGCTGTTTTGTAATGAATGTTTTATAAATTTAAGACACCCAAGGGCAAACATAAATGTTTAAATAAATAGAAAAATGTGAGTAGCAGAACATAGAAGGACTCTTTCCTTTTTTGGAGGCACAACCTAAATGTGAAATATTCTTTTAAAAGTGAAGGTGTTCCCCAGAGGAATTCTTCTAAACGTGGCCTGCCATTTTTATCAGAGGATTAATTTGGATGGAGTACACAACCCAAAAGAGCTGTGCACCTGTTTTAAAAGTCCTGCATCCATTAATGCACACTGGTACTCACAGGATTATAGGTAAAATGAATAGTTCCACTAGGTAAAAATGATATTTCAGTGAGAGCAGCAACCCATAAAAATATCCTTTTCCTTTCTGAAATAAATTGAAGCATGATACCCAGAGATTATTAATGGCTCCATGAACATAATTGCTCAGTATCTTTCAATCACAAGGAAAATGTAATCAGAAAAACACATTTACTGGTGTTGGGATGGTCTCTGAAGACAAATACCATTGCTGGATGCAATTGCCCAGACCAGTTATTGGAGGGAGGCAGAGGGGAGAAGGCAAGTATTTCCAAAGATTTCTGGCTTTGCATCACCAAAACCTCTCACTCTCCACTTCCAGCTGGTAAAACCCAGACAGAACTCATTTTCTGGTCATAGTGGCAAGGAAAACATAACAGCAGGCACTGGAATGTTCTTAAATGGAGAATTTGATATTCAGGACCAGGAATTTTAAAAAGCTCTCTCTGTTCTGGTGTGTCCAGCTGATTTCTGACAGGTTTTTAAGGCAGCAGAAATCCAGTGCTCCCTGTGGCAGGGGCTGTGATCTCCCAAGGGCTGTGTGTGGAGAATGGAAGAGCCAGGGAACTGTGGGGGCAGAGCTGGGAGCTGGACAGGGCTGGTCCCTGCTCTGCTGCTGTGAGCAGAGCCCAGACCCCGAGAGCAGAGATCTGAGCTGACCCCCATGAGATCCTCACTACCATCTTCCAGCAGAGCCCTTGCCAATGCTGCTGGCTGCCTGGGGCTTCCCAGACCCAATTCAGGCCATTTCCAGAGCAAAACACAGCCTGGAGCTTGGAACTGCCTAAGGAGATGTGATGAAATGGCATCCATCAGGGAGAGCACAGCTTTTCCTAAATTCCTCTCTTTCATGGAAAACCATTGCAGAGAGGGAGATGATTTATGACAAATAAGTGGAGAGTGTTGGATCAGAATTGCAGAGCCACACCTGTGGCTTCTCCCTCACCCCAGAGCCCTGCAGAGCTCACCTGAGCATCCCAGCGTGCTCCCTCCATGAACAGACCGTGCACATAGGCCCCCTCACGAGGAGCACTGGCAAAATCCTCTCTGCTCTTCTTGGTCACATCACACTGCAACGTCATCTTGTCCAGGGGCCACTTGTTCTTCCGGGCCGTGGTCTGCATGATGGCTGTCAGGATGGACTGGGGGTTGAAGAACCCTCCGAGCCACAGTGTGGAGGGCAAGGAGAAGTCCCTGGTCCAGGCTTCCAGCTCGCTGATGCGGGCCAGCAGGTCAGCAAACCACGAGGCCAGGCTGGCCGTGGAAGGGTAAGATCTCTTCACCCAGGACTCGGGCACCGTGCCCAGGAAGAGGGAGTTCTGCAAGGTCTCCATGTCGCTGGTCATGGTCAGTTCCCCCTGGTGGGAAAGGGCACAGTCAGCACTGACAGCTGGGCCAGGGCATGAGGAGAGCACAGAATCCCACACAGACACTGCTGGCCACATATTCTGGGTGACTTCATGAGTTTGAGGCTTTCCTGCACGCTTTCTATTGCATAGTCATGCAGCCTGCTGTAAAAATACTACTGGGAGGAAAAGCTGTGTATAGTGACAGCAGCAGGGGTGTCCCTCAGTTACCCCTGTGTTTTTTCTGTTTTCTCTCATGGACTGCCAGATTTTCAGGGGTGTAAAGCTGTTCTCACTCACTGCCAGGGCAGGATACTGGAGTTTCTACTCCAGATTATCTACTCTAAAACTGTCCAAATATTTATGTTGAGTCCTGTCCCCCTCCTTTCTCCACTTCCCCTCACTCCTCTCCTCATTTACTGATTTGCAGTGCAAGATTTTCTCTTTGACTTCACGTGTTGTCTGCAAATGTAATCACAGTTCCTTCCACAGCAGGGAAGGAGCACAACAAAGTAAGATATGATTCAGCCAAGTGAGATAAAGGGAGAGGTTTGACTTTTCCTTTGTGCAGCAATTAATTAGTTTCAAAGCTTTTAGAAACCTGTATCAGTTCTGCCAGAGGAGCTGAATTCCAGGACATTCCACTGAAAGATAACATGAGGGTGGCTGAACACTGGAACAGGTTGTCCACAGAGGCTGTGGAGTCTCCATCCTTGGAAATGTTCAAAACCCACCAGGGCATGGTCCAGAACACCCTGCTCTGCCTGTCCCTGCTCAGGATGGGGCTGGAGCAGACAATGTCCTGACCAACTCCTCTGTGATCCTGGCTCACTCAAGCCAAGCAGGATACAAAGAGAAATCCTGCAAATGCCAGCTCAGCTTCCCTGGTATGGAATTGTCTCCACAGTTCAAATCTCTGCAGCTCTGTGCTCAGCTGGAGGGGTTCAACACCCCCAGCACTTTGGAGACCCACAGATAATGTCCATCACTGCTCTCCATTATAAACACTTCCTTTTGTTCCCTTATCACTTTGCCAAAATTTATCTCATTTACTATTTCTCTTTGCCTCAGGCTAAGTGTTTTTGGAAGGATTAACTGAAATCAGTGGAACCATTGCTGAGAACAAGGGGGAGGGAATTGGGTCAGTCTATTCACATTAAAAGATTCCAACTGTTCTTTCACAGGACTCCAGTGCCTCCAGCCGTGAGGTCAGCAGAGGTGCCCTTTGCTGGGGCCACAAAAATCTATGAAGCTTTAGCAAAAGTTGAAATCTTCTTAAAGCAGCTCCCACAGTTGTTTAGCAATGCTTGGCAGAGCCCAGCAGTTCAAGATCTTTGCAGTTTGTTCCTGTGCTGACCATGCCCTGTGGGACACACTGACAGCTGAGAAAGACCTTTAATATCACCAAATCCAGGCACAGAATTGTGCCTTGGACAAGGGGTGGCAATTAGATTTAATGTGGGGAGGAATGTGCTGTTTAATATTGGTAGGGGAATGAGGGGATGCAGAGTGTGCAAATAAACCACAAACAAAATTAACCAAAATTAACAAAATCTGTAACACAGGCTGCAAACCTCTCCCCAAACCCTTCCACAGATCATGGCAGGGAAGGAGATGGGGTCTGCAGGAAAGGCTCCTCAGAGGGCAGCAGCAGTCCCTGAGCTGGGATTCAGAGACATCCTGGAGAGCACATTTCTGGTGGATAGAGAAAATCCTGAGTACAAAGGGGTTTAGATGGGTTTCAAAGCTACAACAGCAAATAGGGTGAAATCAAAAGCTGGAAGAAGCAGCACTTGCAATTAACACTAAAATATGAGTAACAACCTCCTGAAATGTCCATCATGATCTCCATCCTCAGGAGAAACTGGACACAAAGAGGACCATCAATGGCTGGGCTGAAGCCATGGCAAGACCATGCAAGAAGAACAAGAAGCCCTGCCCTGGCCACAGCAGGACACTGGAACAGGAGGAGTCTGTGCTCCTGGAAGTGCTTTGACATGGGTAAGGATATGGCAGAATGTGTGCAAGCAGCCAAATTGATTTAAAGACAACCCCCCTTCGATCATATATCATGTCTAGTTTTACTTTCAGGAAACAAATGAATTAGCAAATGTAATTCTCAGCAAGGCTTGAGAAAAGCAATTTTTAAAGCCTGCGCACTCAAGCATGCTTTGAGACTCCTGTGAGGGTTCAAAGCATCTACAGCAGCAATCTCATAGAGTTGTCCAAACACAATTATGCATAAATTTGCATTTCAGATGCTGAATACTAAAGTGCATCAGAAATTATTCAAGTTACTTTTTAAATTTTTTTTTCTCAGAAATGCTGGGAGTAATTATCATTTAAAGACACCCTTGAAGGAAATCCTAATCAGCCTGCAGCCATTCCCTCAAGATGAGCACACTACAGGCGCAAACTGTTTCTTCAGTTCAGGTTATTTTCACTTGATACCCACCTTGCAGATCAAAATTTGGTCTTTGTTATTTTACAATATATATTATCCTCATTTTGGAGGCTCATCCTTCACCCAAATTGCAACCCAGAGGATCTGCCTGCAAAAAATGAGGCTGGTACAACATTAACATGCAAGTGCTTCAGCCCAGCCTCTGGTTCCACCCAAGCCAGCCAGAACAAAGGGCTTTGAAATGCAACATGCCAGTTATTTCTGATGGCTACCAGTCTATTGCAATTTCTCTTCCTCCTAATGGGATGTCTCCTATTTTTGGACCAAACAATCACTTTCCGCTAGGACGACACGATGAATTATTCAAAAATTCAAATTAGGCGTGACATTTCTAAATCGCCTTCTTTTGGCAGATCCTTCAGTCAGTTAAAAACAATAAGCCTTGTTTTCTCTGGGCTTTATTTATTCGCTGCTCAGCTCTGTGGGGCCTGGCTTGTAAACTCCCCTCCTCTGAGTGCTGTCAGTGCAGGCCCCCAGCCCCAGAGATGAACGAGCCTTAAGAGCTCTTTAATTGTCAGGAAGGGCAATTAAAGCAGGATTTCTGCAGTGTAAGGCCCAGAGTCAAGTGAGGGCAGCACCAGGAAGAGCCATCAGCCCCCTCTGGCTGCTCCATGGTCCCCCAGCTGTGAGAGGTGATGTGAGGGACTCTGAGCAGGGTTTGGGTCATGCACAAGCTCTAATTTACCTCCTCAGGGACCCACACGTGACCTTTGGCTGCAGGCACAAGAACTGGAATCAAGTTGTGCCAGGGGAAACGTGGTTTGGATATCAGGAAAGCTTCAGGCAGTGGGCTGTGAAGCACTGAACAGGCTGTGGTGGAGTCACCAACCACAGGTTGACAGAATATTCCCAGCTGGAAGGGGCCCTCAAGGATCATCAAATCCAACTCTTAGACTAGGGATTGAACCTCCAGCCTTGGTGGTGTCAGCACCAACAGAGCCCAAGTGCCCTGGAAGTGCCCAAAAAACCCTCTGGATGTGACACCTGAGGCCATGGTTTAGGGGTGAGCACGGTGCTGCTGCTGGGGTTATGGTTGGGCTTGGGGATCTCAAAGGGCTTCTCCAGCCTCAAGGACTCCATGGTTCTTGGAATTGCCCACTGATGGCCTTTCAGGCCCTTCAGATGTGTCTCTGCAGCAAACACCAGATTTGCCTAACACCAGAAATGCCAGATGCTGCTCTGCTGCTCTCCTCCAGTCCCAGCCCCAGGGTGTCTCTGAATCCCAGCTCAGGGACTGCTGCTGCCCTCTGAGGAGCCTTTCCTGCAGACCCCATCTCCTTCCTGGCCATGATCTGTGGCAGGGTTTGGGGAGAGGTTTGCAGCCTGTGTTACAGATTCCTGTGGTTAATTTTGTTTGTGGTTTATTTGCACACTCTGCATCCCCTCATTCCCCTACCAATATTAAACAGCACATTCCTCCCCACATTAAATCTAATTGCCACACCTTGTCCAAGTCACAATTATATCTTGTTTGGGGCTCTGGGATTGAAACATTAAATCACTTCTGTTTACCTGTCTCAGGAAATGGAATTTTCAATTCCACTGCCTTATGCTAGAAAATAAGAGAAATCTGTTTATGATAATTGACTACATAAATATCAGCTTCTTTCAAAACGGGCTGTACACACTGACCCACCACCTGTGTCCAGGATAGCTCTGCTTTAACAAGCCCCAGCAGCAAATGCAGTGCACGCACATCTGCAGCTGCTGGCTCCGGGCTGCAGCTGGGATTTGGGAGCAGCTTGGTGCTCAAACCCCAAGCCAAGCCTGCCCTTCCTCACGCAGGGTGGGCAGCTGAAGGTTTCTTTTCCAAGCTGCCCCTGAGGGAGGTTTGAGATCTCATTCCATCTCAGGGCAGGCCCTCCTTGCCCACCCTCAGCTCTCCTATGAACGGGCTGGTCCAAGGCCAGACCCTTCAGCCACAGCTCCTCCCCAGCTGTGGGAGCTGAGCATCCCCGTGAGAAGGGATCACAGCCTGCCACTCTGGAAATGATGGAGCAGGGAATGCCCCCTGACTGATGGCCAGGAGATCCCCCAGGACCCAGCTGTGGCACGAGGGGGAGGCAGGGCAGTGCTGAGGCTTTGCTCTGCCAGCTCCAGGCTGCATTGCTGTGCTGCACTTGTGCCTTCCCAAGGGATGGACAGCAGCTGGCTGTGGGGAAGGGTCCCTGGGGGTGACAAGGTGGAGGGGGAGTGCTGTCAGAGAGCACCAGGACTGCCAGGCAGCTCCTCACTCCCGGGCACTGCAGCCTGATCCATGCTGGCCCTTCCCCAAGGGACAGTCAGAGCCTTTTCTGTTTTGTCCCCCTGAGTGCCTGGGGGGGATGCAGGAGGTGACAATCCTTTCCCAGCCCCAGAACCAAGGACACCGCTGCAGCTTCAGCCCCAAAAAGTGCAAACAACAGGGGATGGAGGAGAGCAACCTGGGAGGGTGGGACTGCATCACCTGCAGCTGCAACTGGACAGCGAACCCAAGGTGGGAATGGACCAAAACTGAACAAAGTGTGAGAACTCGTGACTCTGAGTCCATCCTGGGTCCTTCTTGGGTGCAGCCCTGGCTGGGCTCTTGCACTGCCCAAGGTGGATCCTTTGAGGCCTTTTAATAAATCTCTGCTTTATAATTTAGTTCTGTCCAGTCTCTGTTCCAGGAGCCTCTTTAGGCATCAATCACCCATCTTGGGTGCAGCCTCTGCGAGGCTTTGCACTGCCCAAGGTGCTTCTGTTGCAGGCCTTTAACAAACCTCCATTTATCCCAGGCTTTGCACTGCCCAAGGTGGTCCTGTTGCAGGCCTTTAACAAACCTCCATTTATCCTCTTTTCTGTGTCCTGGGAGCCCCTGCAGCCCCTCAGTACCTTCAGGCCCAGCTCCAGCTCGGCGAGCGAGCGCCGCATTTCGGCCGTGAGCGCGTTCATGCGCTCGCACTCCTGCAGGGCAACCACAGCGTAGGGAGTCCTCTCCTCCACCCTGGCCATCAGCTCTGCCATGTTGAACTCGTCTGTGAGCTTCTCTAACATCTCCTCCAGAAGGGCTTGCACCTGTGCCAAAGGGACGAGAGAGGGGGATGCTGGTGAGGGATCCTGAGCTGGGAGAACTCCCTCTGCCCTGTCAGGGTCTCCAAAACCATCCCTGTCAGCCCTGGGCACCTTTCAAAGATTTCTCCCCATCCTATTAAAATCCAAACGCTGACGGAAGTTAATGTCAGATGAGCAGCTTGCAAAATGATGTTTTAAAACCTGCCCGTGACATGTGGCAGCCTCCTCTTTTCTTGGCTCTCTTATTTCTCCCGAGGTCACACTCACAAGGAGATGGATGGGGCTGGAGCCTCAGCTGAGCCTCAGGACAACACAGCTCATGAGCTGGTTTTCTCTGGTGTATTGATGGAGAGAGGTGATTACATGAAATTGAATTTTAAGCTGAATTTGGCATTCTGGACTAATGGAGCCACGGAAGAAAAGCATAAGGAAACAAAATTATTTTCTGGTCACCACCACAGCATTTCAGAACTGTAAGTACAGAACAGGGAAAGCTCCATCCAATGCAAGTGGATCTTTGTAGTGTCTAAAAAATTTAATAAACCCTTTTCTGACAATGAGGGATGAAACCCCTGCTGTCCATGGGCTCAGCTGCATTTCCCAGGTTTACTGTGGAAGCTCTCACTCAAAGCTTTTCTTTACTTCTGAGCTGGAACCTGAGCAAGACTTCTGTTTGCTGGGACCCTTTGGGCACACATATCACAGTTAAAATTCTATGATCCCAAGTGCCAAACCTGGCATGCAGGGCCAGTGCCAGCTAGGGCAGGGTAATTTTACAGCCAAGGCCACCAATATTCGTATTTTGGACTCTACTCTGATTCCCTCCTGCTGCTCTTCCCAACCCTTGGCTCCTGTCAGCAGTGACGATGTGTGGGCTGTTACTGCAGCCACACAGGTGGCTAAAGCTGGAAAAGCTCCTCAGCTGCACCTCGGGGACACCACAGAAATATCTCATTTGAAATTCCCCTGCAAGTCCCTCTGGCTCTGATTCCTTCACAGCAATTACAGCTCGTTTGCTGTAGTGCGACCTCAGAAATCTGTGGGAGGAACTGGACTTGTCAGAGCCTCAGGAAAATGACAGGCTCACATTTTCCCTGGAAGCTCCCTAAAATCACCTCAGCCAAAGCAGGGGCTGGATGTCCTTCAGTGGAGGAGTTGAGACAAGGCTTTTCTCACGCCCATCCAAGGACCAAGTGGAAGGGACAGCCTGGATAATGACAGAGATCACTTCAGGAAGAAAATGAGCCGTGGGAGCATGTCCCCAGCACAAGGCAGGGCACTGAGGTCACACTCTGCTTGCTCTCAGGCAGATTTCATTCCCAGACAGAGCCATGAGGACTTCTGTGCTCCTGTGAGAGTCTTTTTGACTGTCACCAGGAGTTTGCAGGGTGGCAATAACCTGTGGCACCACTGCTGGGGCACTCCCTGATCGTTTTGCTTCTCTGGGCTGAGGAGTTTATTTGTGTTTCATTAACAAAAGGAGTGGGAGGGGAGAAGAGGAACTCACATTTGCTATCTCTGAACATCTTGCTTGGCTTTGCTACCCCTGGATTATTCCCATCATCTCAAATTTGAGTATGGACTGAAAACTGACCATGTTGGGCACTCCTAGGAGCCCCTTAGGGGAAGGCAGTCAGTTCCCCAGCTTCACACCAAGCCAAAGAAAACCCATGAAACCACAGCTATGTATGAGCTGCAATTAGCCATTCATTAAATTGCAAATCTTCAAGCACAGAGCTGGCACCTTAAGACTGCAGGAGTGAAAACCTGAGCATGTGTTGGCTGATTCCAGATCTTGTCAGGGATGTTTGGGCCGTGTTTTAATGAGCTGTGAGTTTCCACAGGGAGGGCTGAGATCAGCCCAGGACACAGGTGTAGCAAAGGAGTTCAGCTGGAAATAAGGAATTACAAGGCCCTGGGGAGCTGGGGGGACACGGTGGCAGTAGCAGGAGGAGGGCTGAGCTCAGGGTGGCACTGAGGGTGGCAGGCAGTGTGCCCAGGGCCCATTGCTATGCCAGTCACAGGAGTGCACAGGGACTGCTGCTCAGGGAAGGTTTATTTGCAACACCTTCAGAGGATGATAACGAAGGCTCTGCAGTGCACGGGGTAATTAAGAGGCACTGTCCTGTTACTGCCAACACTCAATTACATCCCACTAGGGTGATGTTCTGCATAAAACCAGGCTTTAGACAGGCAGAGCACAGAACCATGGACAAGCCTGATAGATGAGACAGGCATCAAACCCCAGCAGCTGCCCCTGAGCACTCTCCCCATCTCCTCCTGGGTGCCCAGTGCCCCTGAGCACTCTCACCATCTCCTCCTGGGTGCCCACAGCTCCCTGGCCCGCGCTGCTGTCGCGGGGCTGCAGCTCCAGCACGGTGCGCAGGAGCCGCTCCGAGCTCTGCGTCAGGAACCCGATCTCGGCGTTGGGGTGGAGGCCGTACAGGTAGGGAGACTCTGGAGGCAGGGCATCGTCTATGTACTGCACAGAGACATTCAGGAGCACGTTAGGAACAGCCCAGGGCACTCTGCCTGCAGAGCTTCAGTGCTGGAATCATCTCCCCAAGAGGTCAGCCCGGGCTCACCCGGCTCTGCCTGTGGCTGAAACACCAGGGAAGTGATGGAGGAAGGAGAGTACAAATGTTTACAGAGCTGCTTCTGCTCCTGCTGGGAAAATTCTTAACTGCTGGAGTTCTGCTTGGCTCCGTGTCTCAGGCTGGACCTTCTCTAGCAATTATCTGCTGTGCATTTCAGCATCAGCATCCTGAAATCTCTTGTGGGAATTGAGCTTCCAGTAGTTAAGTTTTATGAACAAAACCAGCCTGACGTTCCTCTCTCTGCTACTGCATTTGTGTACAAAGAGCAGATGAGATCAGTAAGTAGATCAACAAGACCCTTCAGTGATTCTCATCAAAACTGATGATAAAAGGAGCTTGAAAGGGCCATTTTAGCAAACAGTATGTGGATGTAATTTTCCAGGAGCCCTACTTAAGTCTCGAGCACCAATACAGTTGCTCTATTCATGCATGAACAGAATGAGCCCATGATGAAGTAGCAAATTACCATTAGACTTGGTTCATCCAGGGGGATGCTGAAACATCCACAGGAACAGAACATAATGGGAAATAAGAGGAACAGTGCAGGAACACTGCAGCCCTGTTCCTGCCTCCTAAGGCAGATTATGGGGCAGTTAGGGAAGACATTCCATTTACATGTATGAATAATGGCAGTGAACAAAGAGCTTACCTGGTGATAGCCATTATAATCCATGTTCCCTGGGAGGGGAAATCCAGGAGCAAGGCAGAGCTCTCCCTCCAGCATTTCTGGCTTAATGAACTCTTCCAGGTAGGTTTTGCAGAGCCGCCTGTCCCAGTCATCCGTGATGTGACCTCCGTACATGATCTCACCCACGAGGTAGCGCAGGTCATCGTAGGGGACCTGGGCGTGGAGCAGGGTGGGCTGAACCCAGGCACTGCCCTGTACCCTCAGGGCTCCCCTCTCAGCAAACAAACACCAGGCAGGAGTTAAATCCTGCCCCAGGAAAGCTGGGGCACAGCACAGTGCAAGTGGCACTGAGGTCTCCCATCTCCTCCCTAAAGCGCCCTGAACTGTGAAGTTCTAAACCCAAAGACACCAAGCAAATGGCATTTCAGGACAGCTTCAAAGCCCCCAGACAGCCCCCCGTGGTGCCCCCACCTTGGAGCTGGCCTGCAGGTAGTTGTAGAGCACGTTGACAGAGATGGTGAGGTCCCCGGTGCTGAAGGGGTACGGGCGGTTCCAGCCCTGGGGGCCGAACTTGCGCCGCTCCGCCACCACCGCGTGGAAGTAGCACAGGGCGAACAGGATGCTCCTGAACTCCTTCTCCTGGCTGCACATCTCCAGGGTGTCCTGCAACACAGGACAGCTGCCCTCAGCCTCAGCGACTCCCAGGGAACCCAAACATGCTGGGCTTTGGACAGGGTGAATCACAGAATCAGAGGCCAAGGCTGGGAAACTCCCCCAAATCATCAAGTTCAACCTTCAACCAAATACCCCCATGCACAACTAATTGTGAAACATATTTTTGAACAATTATAGGGACGTGTCTCCACCATTTCCCTAGGCAGCCTGTTCCAGAGCTTTACCAACCTTCCACTTTAGAACTTTTTCCTACCATCCAACCTGAACCTCCCCTGCTGACGCTTGTTACCTGGGACAAGAGGCTGACCAAACTGTCCTCCAGTTCATTTCTGTATCATACACACATATGCTAGTTTTCAAAGTCAGTGGCTTTGCATTGCAGATTTATTGGCAAATTCTAGCAAATATTTTCTCACTTAATATTTGCTGTTCCAAGCTCCGAGTGGCTTTGCACAGGAAAACATACAGGGGAGGAAGGACACGTGCACCCACTCAATGCCCCATCACCTGCATGTGCTCAACATCCCTCACCAGAAAGATGGGAAGGGAGCCACAGAATTACAGAATTTTCTGTTGGAAGGGACCCTAAAGTCCATGTTTTTCCAGCCCTTCTGCCATGGGCAGGGACACTTTCCACTATCCCAGGTTGCTCCAAGCCCCATCCAATGTTTATCTCAAAAAAAATGCCACGTTAGACCTTTAATTCTCTGAGAGCACCACAGAGCTCAGGGTCTGTGCAGGAAAGGAGGAATCCATTACTCTAGAGGGTAATGAATTCCAACATTGACCAAATGCATGTGACAATCAAGAGCATCCCAAAACCTGTTTCCCCTGGATTAGGCAGCACTCTAAGCTCCCTTTATCAGCATTGTGATGGAGAACTGCTTCAAATACGTGCAGAACACCCTTCTCATTTCAGGAAACATCCCCAGAACAACCCAGTTCATTCTCATTTGGCCTCTCTTCAGTTGTCAATTCTTCTTCAGCTACAAAGCAGAACAATATCCCTTGCTCAGAATAAAGGGCCTTCTTTGTAGCCTTCAGCTGAAAGCTAAATTTGAACATCTCTTCTGTATAAAGCAGGGAAATGAGGTGTAAAAGGGACCCCACCCACTCGCTTCAGGATTTCTGATAAGAGATGTTTCATAATCCTCTAGCAATTTAGAAAATGCTAATTACTATTGATTGAAATGAGTAGAGGCAAGATGAAAATGTTACTTGGGGTGAAGGTTCTCCCCTCCCTCGTTCTCCAGGACATTTTGTGGAGCTAAGGATGATGAATGGCAGTAGATAAGTATGGAATAATCTTCCCTGACCACTGGCATTAATCCTTGCATAGTGCCTCCCCCCACACCTGCTCAGCAATGCTCCCTCCTGCACTTGGCATTTTCTCCACAGCAGCATTTGAGTGCTCTTCCCAGGGAGTCCTGCAGGGATGGAATCCTGCCCTGCTCCTGTCCCATGGTGGGAGCAGAGCTTACAGCCCCTCTGACACTGATCCACACCCTCTGGGGCACCAGGAATATTTCCATCTCTTCCCCACACGGGGCTGTTTCCCTGCACAGCAGGTACAAGAGTCAGTGCCTGCCATGACAGGAGGGTTTTTGAGCAATAAACAAAACGAGCATCCTGCCACGGGCTGCTCTTGTGGGTCAGCCACTCTCACATGGCCTAATTTACATCCTGGCAAAGCAGCTCCTGCCTGCAGGCAGCTTCCAGCTCTGATTTGCAACACTCCTGGTGTCAGCAAGGTCTTAAGCTGAATGGCCTTTGGGCACACAACACCAATCTCCCTGTGCTGCTCTGTGAGCAGATCAGCAGTTCTGAACCTCTAACCCTGGTTAAACAGCAGGCAGAAAAGTCAAGTTTAACCTGCTCACCTCCCATAGCTGTGGGTGTTGGATATCATATGTCACTCAGCAGCCCAGAAAAGAAGGGACCCAGATAGAGAAATCAACTGAAACACAACAAATTCTCCCGATGCTGCAGTCAGAAGTTTGATTCTGTACTGAAAGAGCCTTTCTGAGGTGGTGGAGTCACCGTCCCTGGAGGTGTTTAAAAACAGACTGGACGTGGCACTCAGTGCTGTGGTTCAGTTAATGAGGAGGTGTTGGGTCATTGGTGGGACTTGATGATCTCAAAGGTCTTTTCCAGCCAGGTTAATTCTGTGATTCTGTGATCACACACTGGGGAGAATATGATTAAACTGGACAGAAGTCTGGTGTCCCAAGCCCTGCTTCAGGGAAGAGGCTTCTCAGATCACCTGAACCCTTTCTTGGAAAAACCATTGCTTGGAAAGAGATCTGTGCCTGGTTTGTGGGGAAGAGCAGAGGGAGGTGCTGGACCCAGAGGCTCTGTGCTGCAAGGGGGCTGGGAAGGCAATATCCATAACACTCTGTGGGAGAGGTTTTACAGCGACCTCCGTGAGCCAGAGAGAAGTTTGAGAAGATTTCATGTTTACCCCTGAAAGAATTTCCTACCAAGGTCATTGACAGAGAAACCAAGAAAGAAAGAAGGATAAATAAGAGAAAACTGCAAATGCCTGTTCCAATGAGCACTTTGTTTGTCTCTCGTGGCCAATGAGTAAAGTGTAAATGTATGAGATTTGTAAGAATGTATAAAAAGTGTGCATGCTACGTGGCAGCAGCTCTCTGGCCACAGAGAGCAGCAGGCACAGCTTTCCAAGGCATTTTCCTGGGGAAAGCTGTGAGGAGATCAGAGAAAAGAATGAGAAACAAGTCTTTTCTCCACTTGCTGCACCTGTTATTGTGCACATGTGGAATGTGTAATGGAGATTGTTTAGCAAAGGGTGATTTCTTAACTGGACACTGCATGGTGTTTGGATGGCTTGACCAATTAGGTCACAGCTGTATTGGACTCTCTGTAAGGGGATGAGTTTCTCTATAAGTGTAGTATAAGATGATAGAACAAAGAGAGTGATCAGCCTTCTGCAAGCATGGAGTCAATGCTAATTATTCCCCAGCTGAGGGCCTGCAGCAACACACGCTAGAATAAAACCAGTTTGGAAATGGAGTGTGTTGCTTTGGATTGTCTCCGACTCAACTACGGCAGTGCTGCACTGGGGCTGCAGCAGCCCCAGCACACCCAACCCAACCACGCTCCTACCTGGCTGAAGTTGTCCAGGGCCTTGTGCAGGTTGGCGTGCATCCCGGTGGGCGCCTCGCTGGTGATTTTGATGGAGTTTTCCAGGATGCCCTGGGGAATGATGTGGCTCTCCGGGCACGGCGCTGGCTCGGCGCTGAGGAACACGCGGAAATCCTGGTGGCTGCCCTCGCTGAGCTGCTCCAGCCTCTTCTCCAGGGAGCCCAGCCACTTGGCCACCAGGTGGATGTTCTGGCAGGGACAAAGGGACAAGGCTTGCTCAGTCCCCCCATCACACCCCCATGTGCTGAGCAGGCACCAAATCCATCCCACTGATGGATGCCCTCTGGAATTTGGGACTTGGCCCAGGAGTGCCTGTGTGCAGCTCCCAGCCCCAAAGAGCCAGGTGCATCAAGAACATTTGAAAATTCAGAATAATCATTATAAATCAGCAGCAGAGCCACAGCTGGGCTGGTTGGGCTCTTGGTGCTGGAATTCTCCTCATTTCAGCAATACCAGCTGAGCTTATTCTTGGGCGGAAAAATTGTTATTCCTGGGGAACAGAGCTGTTATTCCTGGGGTGCAAAGTTGTTATTCCTAGGGAGCAGAGCTGTTATTCCTGGGGTGCAAAGTTGTTATTCCTAGGGAGCAGAGCTGTTATTCCTGAGGAGCAAAGTTGTTATTCCTTCCCCCCAGCCCCACAGAGCTCAGATAAAAACATTTGTTCATTTTGATCAGAATTACAGTAAGGACCCTCCATAGCAGTTCCTGGGCAAACAAGTCAAGCAGGTGATTTCACAAAGTCTTTAACACAAAAGGATTTATTTATTCATGCAACTAATTGGACACACCCTCAGAAGATTAAGCAGAATTGTGGGGAGATGGTGAAATGGATGAAGCTAAGCCTCAGTTTTTCCCCTGGAGTCCTATACAGAATTATAGTTTCTAGGCAAGAAAACAGCTTTTTTTTTGTTATATTAGGAATGGGATTTGTGGGCTGAACTACCCTTGTGTTAAAGGCAGGTGTGCAATCCAAACTGGCTGTGTGCACAGGCACTCGGGATGGTGATTTATCCCACCCCAAGAAAGGACAAGGAACTTGCTAAACCTAAATTAAAAGCAGCCGCCAGAAAGATAAACTGCTTGGAGGTGGCAAAGAAATTACATAAAGGAACCATATTAGAGGCTGAGAATAAATATATATCACCTATAAATGGGGCCAGAAAGAGCTCTCATGGTTAAATAGCAGAGTAATGGAGATTATTAGGAGTAAAATTACATTCCTCAGAAAGTGGAAGTTTTGTCCAAATGAGAAAAACAGAAAAGAGCACAAAAGCCAGCCATGGTAAAGTCAAAAAGTACTACAAGAAGCAAGTTTTTGAAAACCATAAAAGCTTATAATAAAGCCTTTTCCAGAAACCAGGAACTTACCAGAGAGTCTATAAAACTGTAACATGATCAAGGTCTGCAGGGAGTGCTCATGGAAGGCCAGGCCAGCCCAAAGCAGCCCAAATTTGCAGGAATAATCCCTGCAGAGCCTGGGGAGGCTCTCACTGTTCCAGCCTGGTGGAATCACTGAAACCCTGAGGCTGGAGATGCCCCTGGAGGTCATCCATGCCACCCTCCTGCTCCCAGAGCAGGTTTTTAACTGGGTCCAGTTGGGGTTTTGGATATTTGCAAGGCTGAAGTCTCCACAACCTGTCTGGGCAATGTGTGCCAGTGTTCAACCACACTTACAATAAAATAAAAAAAAATAATAAAAAAAATAGTATAAGATGGTGAAATGAAATGAAATTAATGTTTAAGGGAAATTTGTATCTCAGTTTTAACCCTTTGCTTCTTGCTCTTTCACTCAGCACCACTATGAAGATTTTGACTCCCCCTTCGGCCAGGAGGGATTTAAACACACCAATAAACCAAATTTATCCAAATCCCAGCTGTCTCTGAGCCAAACCCCAGCTTTTGGAGGTTAAATAACCCCAGCCTCTCCCCATATAACAGATGCTTCAATCTCTTAATTGTTGCAAGGACTCTTAAACTGAAGCAGCAGATGAAGAGCTGTTCAGAGGAGTCGATGATAAATAAGAAGATGTCTCTGGGAGCAGATGGGCTCACCCCAAAAGAACCCCACGTGTGCAGGGTGTGCAGCACAGCTCAGGGGGCAGCAGCCAGCCTGGCAGGGGCTCCAGCAGGACAGGAGACACTCCCCAGCAGCATCAGTTAGGAAAGAACAGCAATCTCAAAGTTCTAACCCATTTTAGAGAGCTCAGATCTGTGAGGATATCTCAGTCTGGGCTGGTGTGTGGGTGGGTGGGGTGGAGGTGCTGCTGTTGTCCCCAGGAGCTGCCCCAGGCTGGGTTTGAGCAGTGCTGGACACTGCAGGGGTCAGTCCCTGCTGGGCAGGGTGGACATGGCCAGGGACCAGCCTGGGGGACAAGGAGCTGTCCCAGCTGTTCCCAGGGATGTTCCAGCCCGTGGAATCCTGCTCAGCAGGAGCAGGAGAAGGCAGGAATGTTGGGAGGGAGGATGTTTGCCTTCCCCAGTCACCACGGGGTGTGACAGAGCCCCTGCCTGCCTGGGGAATGGAGAATGGATTCCTTTCTTGGCTTCCTTGCCTGGGCAGCTTTGGCTTTCCCTGTTGCATTGTCTGGGTCTCAATCTCACTTTTAACCCCACATTCTGCCCCATCCCACCCCCGGGCAGTGAGGGAGCAGCAGGTGGGGCTCACTTTCCACCTGGAACAGGAATTGTCTCTGTGGGGTCCCTGTATCCCCAGGCATGGATTTCGATCAATTCCAGCTCTTTATCTTCCCCAAACCAGTATTGCTGGAGGTAAAACGAAAGGTCTCACAGGCTACCAACCAGTTAAAACACAGCCAACGGGGGTAAGGAGGTTACTGATGGGAGTTTTAACTCCTCACCATATCAAAAAGCATCTGAAAGAGCAAATGATTGGTGAGCTGACAAAATAACTCATAAGACAAAGCCATTTCAAGTCTTGCAAATAAAGCCTGGTAGTGAAGAGCTGCAGGAGGATGCCATCATTCTAAGTGACTGGCAATGGCACTGCAGCAGGAATTCAGCGGTGATAGATGCAAAGTAATGCACTCAGGAAAACAACCCCAGCTACAGATACACACACTGATGGGTTCAAAATTAACTATTATCACTCAGGGAAGAGAGCTCAGAGTCCTCACAGTTATTTCCTGCAAATAACTGTTCAGTGCTCAGCAATGCAAGAGCAAAGGGACGGAGAATAAAGCTGCAAACGGGATTTTGCCACTCCATAAATCCATGGTGGGCCTTCATCTTGTAAACAGCACACAGCTCCCACTCCTCTTAAATCCTGAAGGATTAAACTCCCACAAAAGGAGACACTCCATCAGCAAGGACTCGCCCATTTGGAGAGAGCAGAGCCCGGGGTGGAGGAGGGAGTGAAGGGTGAGCAGAGCAGGCTGCAAGAAAGTGGAAGTGCATTTTCATATGACACAGAACTAAACTGCCAATTTACTGCTTCAGGGTGTTTGGGGAGTTGAGAGAATCACAGAGTGCAGCTGAGCTGGAAGTCAGAGAGAGAAACAGAATTGTTAATGCTGGAAAGAAGCTTTTAAAAAAAAAGCTTTAAAATCAGCAAATCCATCACCCCAGCAGCACCACCACGCTCAGCAGGAACCCAGGTCCCCAGGTGCCACAGCCACATGGGTTTTGAGCACTTGCAGGGATGGTGATCCCATTACTGTTCCAAATCCCTGCCCCCTTCCCCGAGGCTGTGCTGGGTCAGGCAGGAGCTGGGCTGGCAGTGCCTGGGGCTGTGCCACAGAGGGACACCCCAGGGGCTCCCTCATGGAGCACAGAAACCTCTGCTGGCTTGCCAGGAGGTTTCAGTGAGCTAGGGATGGACAGATCCCAGCTGGGACTGGAGAAGAGGATGACCACTGTGGAAAGGAAAAGCTGAGGTGCTTTAGGCAGGGACAGAGTGGTGGCTGCTGTCACTTCTGCCAGGATCTGAACCTGCTGGAGCACTCAGAGATGGACCAAGGGGTGTGGGCCAAGAGAATTGTTGTTTGGGGAAGGCACAGACACTTTGCTGCCTCCCGTTGTGCTGCCCCAGATCTGATTGATGTGGCTGGGAACAATATTTTTATTTTGAACTGCAGAAATTCACTCTCCTCACCCAAAATGATTCAGGGTTGTGCTCACATCGTGTGGATGAGATGGAGTTTGGGGTGTGCGGGGAGATGAGAGGAGATGCCTGGGCAAAGGGATTGTTCTGGGGTTGTTTTCTCACAAACAAGGACTGTGTGAGGAGCACTAGGCAAAATCCAATTGCACCTGAGTGCTGCTGCAGCACTACTGGCCTGATGCACTCAGGATTTCTGGAGTTTGGGAGATCAGATCATCCCCAGGGTCCAGAAAACCAACTCTACAAACACAAGTCAAACAATCAGGAAGGAGTGGACTGAAACCTGCAACCAAAGTGGTGCCAACACCACAGAGATTTAATAAAACTGGGAAAGAGCTCAACAAAATATCAAAAGAAAAATCGTGCATTAAGTATCAGTTTAATCATAGTCTGCATATCTGACCTTAAGTGTTTTCATCTCTAATTGGTAGTTTCTTCCCACATCTGCTTTTGTGGTGTTAGATGGCTCAAAAATAATTGCTTTTGCTTGTGTTGACATGACACCAGTGATCATTATTTGTGGGTATCACTGCCTGCTAACAGCCAACTTAGGGAATATTTCCAGTCCAGTGATAATTGAGTGCATTTATATCCTGTCCTTTTGTGATAGAAGGGATGAAAAAGAGGAATAGATGCAGCCCAACATGGGCTGGTACTAAGAATTCATAATTCAAATGAATATATCTGTCCAGGCCAGACAGGGACGCTGCAGAAGGGATTCGCACCTTGGAAAGAAACTTTGCAAATTAATTCTCAGCAGACAGGTAACAAAACCTGAAAGAACACATCTAATGAGGACACGTGGCCAGAGTAACTGAGAGATGTGTCAGTTATCAGTAATTGAGAGATCTGCCAGCTATCAATAACGAGCCAGTGTGGGCAGTGTGAAACAGCCCCCTGCACACTGACCATGCACACTGCCCATCCCACTGACCATTGCTTGCACACTGACCATCCCACTGACCATTCCTTGCACACTGACCATCCCACTGACCATCCCCTGTGCACTGACCATCCCCACTGACCATCCCACTGACCATCCCCTGTGCACTGACCATCCCCACTGACCATCCCCTGTGCACTGACCATCCCCTGTGCACTGACCATGCACACTGACCATCCCACTGACCATTCCTTGCACACTGACCATCCCCACTGACCATCCCCTGTGCACTGACCATCCCACTGAACATAACCTGTGGACTTACCACCCACACTGACCATCCCACTGACCATTCCTTGCACACTGACCATTCCCTGTGCACTGACCATCCCCACTGACCATCCCCACTGACCATCACACTGACCCTGCACACTGACCATCCGCTGTGCACTGGTCATCCACACTGACCATCCCACTGACCATTCCCTGCACACTGACCATCCTTACTGACCTCTCCCCTGCCCATGCCCGCTGCCCATGCCCCCAGCCCATCCCTTGCCCCCATCCCATGCCCCCTGGCCATGCCCACAGCCCCTCCCTGTGCCGTTTCCCCTCTCAGGGCAGTGCTGCAGGCTGTGGGCCGGGCTGGGCTGCACGTGCAGGGACATGGCAGCACCAGAGGCTTTCCTTTGGGAGTTCCCTGCCGAGCCCCTGTGTTTGCACAAGGCAGAACATATATCACGGTCAGCGTTGCCGTGGCAACCATCAGGAATAGCACGGCATGGACACGGAGCAGCACACGCTCCCCTCCCTGCGCTGGCAGCACCCGGGGTCCCTGCCCTGCCTGAAAGTGCCCCTCTCCTTCAGCCCTCCTCACAAATCACTCCTGCAACAAGGAGAACTGGTGTTGGTGCAAAGCCTCGCTCTCTGGAGAGCTCTCGGAAAACATTCCCTGATTTTCCACCCCTGTGCCAGCCAGGCTGCACAGCCAGAGCCAGCCCAGCACTGCCCCTGCTCACTGCGTGGTGCTGGGACCCCAAGGGACAGGGAAGGGCACTGCTGTGCCCAGGGCATGGCATGGGCAGGAGATGTCACCAGCCTGGCCTGGGATGTGGTGTCAGAATCACAGAACTGTGGAAAGGTTTGGGGTGGAAGGGACCTGAAAGCTCATCCAATTCCAACTCCTTGCCATGGCAGGGACACCTCCCACTGTCCCAGGTGCTCCCAGCCCCAGTGTCCAGCCTGGGCACTGCCAGGGATCCAGGGGCACCCTGTGCCAGACCCTGCCCACCCTCCCAGGGAACAATTCCTTCCCAAAATCCCATCTAAACCCACTCTCTGTCAGTGGGAAGCCACTCCCTGTGTCCTGTCCCTCCATTCCTCATCCTAAGCTCCTCTCCAGCTCTCTCAGAGCCCCTTCAGGCCACGTCAGTTCACTTCAGAGCACTGCTCAGGCTGAACAACCCCAATTCTCCCAGCCTGTCCTCCCAGCAGAGCTGCCCCATCCCTCTGCTCATCCTGGAGCCTCCTCTGGACCTGTGCTCCAGGTGACCCTGCAGGAGAAGAGGGGCTGGGCCAGATGATCCCCAGAGCTCCTTCCAAGCCATCCTGGCACTCTGTGATTTCTGATACAGTGATGAATCTCACACAGTTTTGCTCCAGGAGCTCACTGTTATTCAATTTAATCCATGAACCTGACTCAGTGAAGCAGCAATCTAGGAAAATGGAAAGATGCTCAAGAATTAAATTAACTTGATCACAAAGAGCAGGAAGTGATATTTTGGCTAATGGGTGAAGACTACAATTAAATTGGGAATATCTGATGTCTGAGCTCTTCCCTGCATCAGTGCATTCAAACATGCATCTGAACAAACACAAACAAATTTCTCTGTGTCTTTGCTGTTAAGCTGATCAACCCCATTTTGTGACTGTGGCGGCCACTGGATCAGCAAAAGGCTTCTGGGAGGGAGACAGAGCAGACACAGCTGGTGCTAACTCCTAGCTGAGTGCAAAGCCCCTTCCTGCCTGCACAGGGGACACTGCAGGCAGCAGGGAAACCAGATCCAAGGACAGCTGGGCATGGGGAGGCAGAGATCACAGAGTCACTGGGGCTGGAGACACCTCTGGCACCCCCCAGTCCCTGCTCAAAGCAGGGTCAGGCAGTGCATGGCCCAGGAACAGGCCCAGGTGCTTTTGGATGTGTCCAAGGATGAAACCACAAACTGTACAGGCACGTCCATCCACTGTTTGGCCATTCACAAGGGAAAAAAAAAAAAGATGGTATTTACATCTGAATGGAATTTCCTGAATTTCAGGTTGTGCCCATCCCCAGACACTGATGGGAGAGTCTGGTCTTTATTCCCCACCATCCAGGGTGATGGAATCATCTCTTCTCCAGGCTGGACAATCCCAGCACTGCACGGAGCATCTCCAGCTGTGGGCCCAGCTGCTCCTGCCCCTCATGAGGAGCTGGCAGTGAGCTCTGCCTGCACTCCTCTGGCTTCAAAGCCCTCCAGGCCTCTGAAGTGTTGCTAAGGAGACCCAGAGGCTGACCCTGCTATAAATGGGGTTTTGTGGAGCTCAGGGATCAAGCTCAGCCCTTCAGCACCAATGACAGGAACAGAACAGCTGCTGGGCTTGAGCTGGGCTGTTCTGCAGCCCTCAGGTAAAAAATGCTCACTTAAAGAGCTGCACTTTTGCCTCAGGGGCTCCTGTTCTGCAGTTGGACCATTTGTATTTGTAGGGAATAGTTTTAACTGTGGGCTTCACTCATCTGTCACCACCCTGTACCAGAGCTCAGCAAAGCTGAAGTCACCAGACAGGAACAACACTGGTGCTGAAGGGACAGGGAGCTGCTGGCCAGGCTCTGCCAGGGTGAGGGGGATTATCTTCCCATGAAATTAAGAATTGAGTGGCTTTCTGCTCTTCTCTCTCATGAAATGAGTCATTAAGGAAAATCTCCATTTTCAGAGTGAGCTGAGGAACTTCTCCCAGGGTGTTTTTGTCTTTATTTTGCCTCCTGTGGTGCCAGAAGGCAACAGGACTGAGAGGAAGTGGCTCTTCCCAGCACAGCAGTGATCCTGCTCCTGTCATCCAACAAAACCTCCCAGCTGCCTCCCAAACCCCATTCCCTGACTCCTGAATGCTCCAAGCACATGACTCTCATTATGTCTGGTCCCAATCAAGGACCAGTGATGAGCCACACGTGAAAAAGTCACCCAGATGAGCCCCTCAAGTGTTTGTCCTGGAGAACGTGTGTGTGAGAAGCTCTGCTCCACGTGAGCTGAGCTGCTGGTCAGGGGATGGCAAAATACAGAAGCAAAGCTAACAGTTGCTTTTTGTCTGCTCAAAAACAAATGGGAAGCTTGGGTATAACTGTGCTGTGGGTGGGATACAGCCTTCAAATAATGAGTTTAATTAATCTGGGTAAAATTACCCTGAGATCTGCTCTGGCCTCTCTTTTATTATTAATGCAATGATCCACAAATCCTGTGACACTTTCGTAAATTGAGTCATCTGTGTCATTCCAGATCTTGTACAAACACTCCTGGAGCTGTTTGTGAGGCATTTGTCACCAAACCTCTCAGGAAAGATCTTGCTAGATAAACCAAATGGCAAATATTGCTCTGATCCACCCCTAACTGATGGCAGAACCCAATCATCCCATCCCATCCCTCCATGGCAGGGACACTTTCCACTGTCCCAGGCTGCTCCAGCCTGGCCTTGGGCACTGCCAGGGATCCAGGGGCAGCCACAGCTGCTCTGGGCACCCTGTGCCAGGGCCTGCCCACCCTGCCAGGGAAGAATTTCTTCTGATTTAGCCTTCAGTGTCTGCCTAACCTCTTACTGATTGCTCTGACCACCAGAGAAGCTGGGAATGGATATAATAAAAACCCTTCAGGCCCCCAGTGCTTGTCTGTTAGCGCACATGGAGCCTGGCACTGCTGACAGATCCTTTACAGCAGCACACCAGCGTTGTAGAAAATAACTTTTCACTCTGCATTACTGAATGGCTCAAAAAGCTGCATATTTCCATCTGCACCACCTCAAAGGCAGATGCCAGGATTGCAGCCCTGTGTATATTAAAAGCTCTAGAGAAGCTCAGTGTTGTTTACCTCAGAGGGAGCTTGCAAAAAAAAAAAAAAAGGCAAAAATTAAGATCAAAATATCAGAGATATTTAATTTCAATTCATAACCAGGCCTGCAGGCTTAAATCACGGCTCAGAGCTTTGTCTTAATCTAATTTTATGCAAACAATTCAGTGATAATGAAAGTTTATATAATCCACATCAAGGAAATCAGAGGGGTTCCCAAAACCTGTAATGAGAGCTGACATCACCGAGTGCACATCAGCAAACCCAAACCCTCCCTAAACGAGTGCTCCAGAGAGCACTTGACAGAGGCAGAGCTCCCTCCACACCCCAGAGGCTCTGAGGCATTCTCTGGGGCTGTGATGAGAGCTGGCAGCCTTTCCCTGGTGTGGGATGCTCAGGGGTATTGATGCAGGGCATCCCCAAGGTAGGGAGTAATGAGCTCTGACCCCGTGATTCAGGAGGCTGAACAAAGGATATGGCTTTATTAAGCTGTACTATATTATAACTAATACCATAGTATAACTATACTAAAGAGATACTAAAGAAAAACCTGTGACTGTCCCCAAAAGTCATCACACAGCTTTGACCCAATTGGCCAATCAACCCAAGCAACCCTCACTGGTGTCCAGTTAACAAATCCCTCTCAGTAAACAATCTCCATAACATATTCCATGTGTGCCAAACAGGAGCAGCAAGTACAGATCAGAATTGTTTTTCTCTTCTCCCTCTGTGCCTTCCCCAGGAAAAATTCTGGCAGACAGAATAATGTCTCTCTCTATTCAAAAACCACACAGGGAGCCAGCCCCATGGCAGAGCTCCCTCTGTGCTCTCTGAGGGGCAGAGGATGAGTCCAGGACCTCTCAGAACAGAGCTCTTCATTCAGCCACGGAGCAAACAGAGGCACAGAGAAGTGTGGAACATATTCCTGCACATGCACACCCCACCAACAGCTCCAGGAGGAGAAACCCAACCTGCCAGAGCCTGATCCCAGGGAGAGGTGGCTGCTTGGGACGCACAGTGACACCGTGTCCGTGTCCCCTCACGGTGGGGACACCAAGCTGGGAGGAGGGCAGGACTGGCCCCCAGCCCCGTACCTGAAGGATGACCCAGTGACCCTCCTTTGCAGCCACATCCAGAGCTTGTTCAGCCACCAGCTCCTGGCCTTGTCCAAGGGAAATGTTGTGGAGGTTCCTGTGGTTGAAGGTGTAGCCCAGCTTCTTCCCTGGGAGGGAACAAGGAGTGAGTTCAGGTACCAAACCCTCACACGTGAGCTGCCACACTCCTGGTATCACTTCTCTTGGCTCTCACCCACTCCTTGCCCAAGTGCTCACACAGCAGCATCTTCCCCCAAACTCTTTTAATTACAGTGCAGCATCCCCACAAAGGTACCTTATTACGAAGTGCTTCTTGTTTAAAGAACATTATTCCCCTGCAACCTGGTGTAAAAACACATTTTACAGTGATAAGAAATTAAAATCTTTTTCCTGCTGATTAACCAGGCTTTGAACACCCACACTGGGTGGGGAGAAGCCCCTGCAATGCAGGCTGGTGCAGCAGCTGGGCTTGGAGAGGGCAGCTGGAATGAAATAAATCCCTGGGAGCTTCTTCAAGTAAGGCCTCCCCGGTGTCTGGGGCTGGAGAGCAGAGAGAAACCCTCCAGGTTTCTCAGCAAATCCATGGGAAGGGGTGGTTTGGGAGCCACCCAGACAGATCCCAGTGTCCCTCCAGGGCAGGCTCACTCTGCAGTGCTGGGAAGAGGAAATCACAACTGATATTCATTCATCATTCATCCCCTGGCTTGGGGTGGTGCCCTGGCTCTGTGATTTGCCCCATCCCCTTTCCAGGCAGAGGATCTTGAAGGCAAGCCCCAAACCCCACAGCCCTGCTCTGGAGGGGGGATGGCAGCTCCTCCTGCCCCTTCACTGCTCTCTGATGAACCTTCAGCCTCCCCTGGTCCCTCTGCAGCATCCCAGTGGCTCAGATCATTTCTGCATGCTCATGGCTGCAAATCTCCTGGCCGGGTTTTGAGTCTGTCCCCCACAGACAGAGCACACTGCTGCTCCTCCCACAGCACAGCCAGCTCTCCCTGCTGTGTGCACCTCAGGAGAAAAACCCACTTTGTGCTGCAGGAGGGAACAGCCCCACAAACATCCCCAGGATGGGTTTGGCTCAGCCAGGGAGTCAGGACTCATCCCCACAGCTGATCCCTGGGGATTGCCCACACTTATCTCTGCATGCAGGTTTGCCTTCCTGCAGATGGTGCGCCCTGAATTCCCAATTCCTGCCAAAAGCAGGCAGGTTTTAGAGAGAAACAAGGAAAAGATTTGTCTTGCAAGGCTTAGGAACCATCTCGTGCTACAAGACTGGGAACAGATGGCCACGAGGAGAACAAACTCCAAACTCCAGCTCTCTGCTGAGCCTCAGCACAGCTTCCCCTGGGATACAGCTCCCCACACATTCCAGAGTTCCCAGTCCTGCTTCCCAGCTCTCTTTCACACCATCTCTGGCTGCTGCCAGCTTTGAAAGCTGCTGATCTTCTCCTCTGCCTTCAAGATCCTCTGCCTGGAGAGGGGATGGGGCAAATCACAGAGCCAGGGCACCACCCCGAGCCAGGGGATGAGTATTAAATTAATATCATTTGTGATTTCCGCTGCAGAGGGATATCAGTGAGCCTGCCCTGGCAGTGCCAGCCCTGTTTCCTCCTTGCTGGCTGCAGGAGGAAGGGGATGGGCACTCAGGGAGGGCACAAAGCCCTTCCAGCCCAGCAGTGTTTGCTCCCTGTGACAACAAGGAAAGGCCCCATGGGTGGGCAGCATCTGTGAGAAGCTGACTTCCATTCACAGGAATTATCCTGCATTTTAATAACACCTAATGAAGGACAGAGAAATATTAATAACAAGCGAAACCCCAGTGAGGCAGCTGGAAGGCCAGTGCAGCTGCTCTGTGGCAGTGATGTTATTTCATTACTTCTCTTTTTTGCCTTTTCTTGCTGTAACTTTTCTGGCTGGCTAACCCCAGGTGCTCAGCTATGCTCATCTTTACAATTCCAATTAAACCACTCATGGTTTGATTTTAGTGCTTCGTTTCCCATACAAGGAAATTACAAGGAGAGAGAGACAGGATCACCAAGGTGGCTCCAAAGGGAAGCCAGGGACACCACAGGAGCTTCTTTTGGGGGTGTTCCTTTAATTTCCAGTAATAACACCTGGTTTGGGAGCAGAAAGAGCCTGAAATGAAAAGCTAAGCCCAAGAATTCCCCAGAATGAGCAAAGTTCAACAGCTCTGACAGCTGCTCCTGGCAACGTTGGTAAAGGCTCACTCAAACATTATTTTGGGTGCATTGTGGAGAGGAAAAAGAATGCACGAGTCATTGTGCCAGCCTGGATGATGTTTTGTGCTGTGCAGCCCCAAGGGCATCAGATTCCTCTGCTCCAGAGGGACGTTCAGGCTGAAAATGAGAATTTTTCCAGAGTGGAGCCAAGCCCCACTCAGAGTAAAACACAAGGGCAGCTCTGGAGAGCAGAGTGGCTGCAGCCACTGGGGCACAGGGACATCAGTGACCTCTCAAGGGAGGCATCTCACAGAAGGCATCTCCTTGCCTGTGGAGCCAGCTGACAGCTCCACAGCTGACCATCCACATGGAGATCAGCTCAGGAGGGATGGCAGGAAACCTGGAAACTTTGCCATAAAGCAGCAATCTGTTACGGGGAGCTGCTGCTTATTTTTAGTGATCATAAAATCAAAGAATAGCAGGTTGGAAGGGACCTCAAGGGTCCTCTGGCTCAACCTTTCTTGGCAACGAGCATCTGAGATATCTCTGACGTAAATTACAGGTTGTGCACAAACCCAGCTTGGAGATCCCTGCACTGTGAACAATGTGAACCAGGCAGTGCAGGAAAGAGACAAGTTTAATTTAAACTTCAGATGAAAATCCAGAAAACTTTAAGGAAAACAATAAAACCAAAGCAAAATCCCATCGCATCCTCACACAATTATCTATTTTTAACAAATTACTTCATTATCTACAAAGAGATGAGGAAAAAAAAGCCCAAACAAAACAGGCATGTCGTGCTAAGATAATAATGCAGCAGATAAATAGCAATGCTGTGGTGTGCCTGGAGACAGGATTGATTTACCATGCTTCTCCACATCCTTCAGTGGGTCCACTCCTGGGGACAGGATAAAAAACATCGGGGTGGCAGGCCCTGATTCCTCAAAGGTCGTTGCAAAATCCAGGGATCTCCCCACCACGTATTTGCTGCCCAGCTTTTCTTCTACAAAATCTCTGCCAGAGGGAAAAAAAAATAAATTGCCACTTTGTTCAGAAAATGCAGATTCCCCTGCAAATAGTCTATTAATTATGATGGAATCCCAGAATTGTTAATGTTTGAGAAGAGTCCCAAGGTTATCAAGTGTGACCATTGTCAAGCACCACTGTGTTCACCATTAACTGTGGTCTCAAGTGTCCCATCCACAGATATTTTGAGCACTTCCAGGGCTGGTGCCAGGGTTTGATAACCCTTCAACTGGAAAAGTTTCCCCTAATATTCAATCTAAACCTCTCCTGGTGCAGTTTGGGGCGGTTTTCTCTGGTCCTGTCCCTGTTCCCTGGAGCAGAGCCCGACTCCCCCGGCTGTCCCCTCCTGTCAGGAGTTGTGAAGAGCCAGAAGTTCCTCCTGAGCCTCCTTTTCTCCAGGCTGAGCCCCTTCCCAGCTCCCTCAGCCTCTCCTCATACTTTTGATCCTTCAGATGATTTAGAAACTGCAATTAGGAAAATGAGCAGGAAATAGCTGTGGAGAGGATCTGTAGGCTGGGCTTCAGGGCTGTCCCTCAGCAGCAATGCCTGGCACTCTGTACAGGGCTGGGATGCCACAGGAGACAGCAGCTCCTGACAAACACAGGGAAGCAGCAAGGGAGAGCAGTGGGAGCTGCATTCAGAAGCACAACACAAGCACTGGCTCGATTCTGACTCAGGAATCTCAGGAGGAAAGAAATGAGTTAAGGTACAAGACACAAGAACCAGCCACGTGTTCTGCAGCCCAAGCAGCCGTGCAGAGGAAGCAGCGATCCACACAAAGTCCAGATGATTTACACAATTGCTTTGATCTGCAAAGCTGAAAGGGAAGAGCTCGAAGAATGTCTGGAGCGTGGAGCCTTAGCGTGAGAGTGACAAGGAAAAATACAAAGGAGTGAACAGGGAAAGCTCACAGCTTCCTCAGCTCCACAGCAGCTGCTGGAACAGAGCGCGGTGCGTGGAGAATGTTCTGGCTGGATTCCC
Organism: Passer montanus; assembly: GCF_014805655.1. Lineage (NCBI taxonomy): Eukaryota > Metazoa > Chordata > Aves > Passeriformes > Passeridae > Passer > Passer montanus. Next base: position 442,719 of record NW_024361386.1, read on the forward strand.
CCAGGGTGAGCTCCTGACATCAGTGCTTTACAGAAAGAGAGACACTGAACACTGATTCAAAGGTAGCAATGTTATATTCAAACCCCAGGAACGCTGCTGCAGCTCAGATGGATTACTCAGGCCTTTTGAAGGCAGCCAAATTCTTTCTAAGAGAGCTGAGAACCTCCTTCAAGGACTGGTGAAAGGCAGCTGGAATAGAAATGCCTAAAGGATTGCAATTAAAAAAAAAAAAAGCTTCCACATTTTTAGTATCTCTCCTTCAAGTAGATTTTTCTGTTCAGGGCCAAGATTTGGTAAATTGCTGCTGTAAAGGGCCAGGTCACCAAATTCAACCAAGGTAATCAGATTTAAGGTCACAAAACTCTTGTTTTACGTCACATCTCAGCTCTGAAACAGTGCCTTGGGGACTCAGAAACACAAGGTGCTACAAGAAGATTTTTTGTGGTTGTTCTTCAATAAGATTGAAGGGGAAAAGAGATTTACAGGGGATAATCCTTTCTCAGGAAATCACATTTGTTGGTGCACTGCTGGCCCTGAAGCTCTAAGGAGAGAGTCAGGGGCTTCTCCTGATGCTCCTTAGGCCTAGGGAATGAACCAGACTGGGCAAACATCCCCAGGGATCTGATAGGAAGAGTGGCTGGAGCCCCCAGCTTCCCAGGGCCTGTACAGGCTTGGATCATCTTAAATCCCAAAGAAATCCTACACCATCATCACGGAGCTGGGACACATGAGGTGGGACACAAAGGGGCTTAGAGATTTCTGAACAGCAGCTGGAAATGAGGTTGGGATATTCCAGGGCACCTAAAATCCCCCATGCCACCTGTGGCTGGGCTATTACTCTTAAAAATATTATATATTTCTATATTTATGATGTATATATTTGATATATCATATATTATATTACTCCTAAAATGCAGCCATGGACTGATCAGGGCCCCCAGAGAGGTGCACTGGTCTGGACTGGTCATGATGTCCATGGTCACCAGTGAGGTGTTCCATGTTGGCACACTGAGATATTGATAACTGAGTTGTATTTCAAGAAGAGTCCCCGGAGTCCTGGGGAAGGCTCACTGAACTGTTACTGTTTGCACTGTGAGACAAGAAACAAAACAAAACAATACAAAACCACATTTAAACACTTCTGTGCAAACAGAAAAGCTTGATGTACCCACACCCTAAAAATATCCAGCCAAGCTTTTGAACTTGGATTCCCTTTTCATAAAAGAGAGACAGGAAAGGGGTGAAATTTGATGCTCCTGTTATTTCTGAGCCATATGAATAAGAAAGAAATGAATTATAGTTGCATAAATGCACCTAAAATTCCAAGAGCTTATTTTACTCAAGCTAAACAACAACAGGAAAACCAATATTTTCAGGTGAGAGACACATGGAGAATCCAGCCATAAGAGTAAGAAATGAAAAGAGGTGGATTAACATCAGTATTATGATAAACTGTAGTGTTTACTGTAATAAAAAAATAATACCAGTGACCACAGGGAGATTCACTCAGTCTTGTCTGTGTTTTTCTGTGAACCCTGAAGCACAAACAGATGTAGTTCATACACTGAGTAAAACACCCTGCTGTGTGCACATCAGGTGGTGCAGGAATACAAACTACTGGAGAAACAGGAGCATGAGAGACATCCCAGAGATGCCAAAACATTGGCCAGAGAAGGGAAAACCAAATCCTCATGGAGTGAAAGACCTTTAGCTTGTCCTGGAACAAGGAGGTTGCTTCTGCATAATTTCAGGAGGTTTAGCCTTGCCCAGTTACCTTCACTACATAATTTACCACTACAACTTTCAGAACCAGCAGCACATAAATTTTTCATTTTACAGGAAAAAAAAAAAAAGAGAGAAAACCTCTATAAGACTTTTTTTTACTTCTACTCCTATTCTGGTGTCTAAGAAGAAGCCCAAACTGATCTAGTAGCTAAAATGGATGTTCCTGAGCTCAGACTGCAGCAGATGTGTAACACCTGTGTGGTGATGCTCATTTCTGACTTGGCAGGCTTGCCCCTCACCCTGGTTACTCTGCTCCATCCCTGGTAATGACAAGGAGGCTGGATCCCACTAAGCAAGAAATTCCACTTAAATCCCACTTCTTGGTTGTTTTGCAGGGTTCAGAGATCAATGAATCACAAAATGGCTTGGGTTGGAAGGGATCTTAAAGATCATCCCATGGGTAAGGACACCTCCCACCGTCCCAGGCTGCTCCCAGTCCCAATGTCCAGCCTGGCCTTGTGTCACCATAATATTTAATGAAAAATCCTGTGCTAGCATTTTTATCCTAGCTGAGAAGCCTCAGGAAAGAAATGTAAACAATAACTATCTGATGGCTGTGGAATGTGCTCTGGACATTGTTTACCAACAGGTGCATCTTAGATTAGTCCATGTGGATTGTTTTCACTTGATGACCAATCACAGCCACCTTTGTGGAGGCTGTGAGCAGTCACAGGATTTTGTTATGCATTCCATTCCTGTTTTTTCCAGCCTTCTGATGAATCCTTTTCTCTCTATTCTTTTAGTATAGTTTTAAAGTAGTATTTTAATAAATTATTATATTATGATAAAATATATCCTAATATAATAAAACAGCCTTCTGAAACATGGAGTTGAGATTCGAGTCTCCACACATGGGGCACCAGACACAGCCTTGGGCACTGCCAGGGATCCAGGGGCACCACAGCTGCTCTGGGCACCCTGTGCTGGTGCCTCCCACCCTCACTGGGTTCATCCAAGACCTCTGATAGGAAACCACGCTGCAGAACTCACACCCTAAAAATGTTCTGACATTCCCAAATGCCAGCACACCCCTGAAGTGCTCCTGCTGGCCACCCAGCCCAGCCCAGAGCTGCCCCAGGCCCACCTGACGGCACAGGGCACGCGGTCAGGCCGCAGGGCGCGCAGGATGCACAGGCGCTGCAGGGCTGACTTGTTCTTCCAGTCCTGGGGGAACCTCTCCTTCTCAGGACACTCAGACTCAACAAACTTCTTCCACCGTTTCGCAGACCCTTCAATGTCCCGGTCCAGGTTTCTGAATTCCTCCATGGATGAGAGAGCCTGGAAAAATTCAAGGGAGGTCAGGGAGAACAATCCTGTGTGCCTCTGGACCATTTTTATAACTCTGCTGACTCCTCGTGTTTTGCTCCACCAGGGAGCTGGAGCCTGGGAGCCACAGCCAGAAACCCACCAGGACCAGATTTTGTCCATTCTCCTTGGAAGGTTCAGCCCAGGGAAGGATGAAAGATTTTGGCATCAACCAGCCCGCTCTGTTCATTACCCAAAAAGGGAAAAATTCTCCACACCTGTTTGAAGCTTTCATGCTTTCCAGACTCTGCATTGCATTGGGATAGAACTCTGAATTCCATATAAAACAGCAAGTTCTCCTCACAGCTCAGTCACGCAAAACAATCCTTTTCCATCCCCACAACCAAGACACCCAAAAAGTGCAAACAACAGGGGATGGAGGAGAGCAACCTGGGAGGGTGGGACTGCATCACCTGCAGCTGCAACTGGACAGTGAACCCAAGGTGGGAATGGACCAAAACTGATCAAAGTGTGAGAACTCGTGACTCTGAGTCCATGCTGGGTTCTTCTTGGGTGCAGCCCTGGCTGGGCTCTTGCACTGCCCAAGGTGGATCCTTTGAGGCCTTTTAATAAATCTCTGCTTTGTTCCTGTAACTCTCTCCAGCCTCTGTTCCAGGAGCCTCTCCAGGCATCATCCCCATGCCAAACTCCCAGGGATCCAGAGAATTCCATGGAGACTGTGAGCACAGGAGTGATCCAACAGCTGTTGTTTCCATGTGTGGATTTGCACTAACAAGGAGAAATGTTAGCGACAGAAGGACTTGCTCCAAATTCAGCGCCCTGTCCTGATTTCTGTGAAAAACCAGAAACCAGAGCACTGAACATGAGAAACTGAAGTTCCCAGGAATGATGCCACAAGTTCTGACCTGCCAAGCCCTGGGCCTTGCAGCAGTAAATGTATTCAGTGCACCTCTCATGGCTGAGTGGAACACAATGGCAAATGTTGAATTCAGGGAATTCTCAGTGCAAGTTATTATATAAAACATCTTCTCACTGTTGACTTTTGACGTGATTTACTTAAAATATCACTTCAGAACTTTGGCTGCTGCTGCTTTGAGAAGTCTCTTGGCTGATGTTAACAAGGGAGACTCTGAAAAATTGCTTTTTGGACTTGCTCCAAATTCAGCGCCCTGTCCTGATTTCTGTGAAAAACCAGAAACCAGAGCGGGTTTCTGAAGTTCCCAGGAATGATGCCACAAGTTCTGACCTGCCAAGCCCTGGGCCTTGCAGCAGTAAATGTATTCAGTGCACCTCTCATGGCTGAGTGGAACACAATGGCAAATGTTGAATTCAGGGAATTCTCAGTGCAAGTGCTTATATAAAACATCTTCTCACTGTTGACTTTTGACGTGATTTACTTAAAATATCACTTCAGAACTTTGGCTGCTGCTGCTTTGAGAAGTCTCTTGGCTGATGTTAACAAGGGAGACTCTGAAAAATTGCTTTTTCCTGACTAAATGACAGACATGTAATCAGGAATGATGGTCTCCCTCTCTCCCTGAACAACATATTGTAGAATCATGAAAGCTCTAATTACAAACAAAACCTCTGTATTATATAAATAAACAATAAAATTGTCATTAGTCAACAATATTAACAGCATTTATTAGGAGTGATAGTATTAATGGGGGATGCTTCCATTTAAAAGCCACTGGAGTGAAAGGTCTGTCGATCAGTAATCTTTCTGTGAATATTAATTGCTTTTCAATACCCCTGTTGTGAATCTTTCCAGGAAACTCAGCCCATCACCAAAGGATCCCTGTTCCCAGGCAGGAGTGGTTCTTTGGGGCAGCAGATGGGAACTGCACATCAACCTGTGCAGGGTTATCTATTTCTGTCCACACAATGAAAAGTACTTCTGTCACTTAGAGTTGTCATGGAAATTGAGGGAGACAAAAAATATTGGTCAAAATAGAAAATGATCCAAAGGGCTGGAGGACTGAAGCTCTTGTCTTTGCAGCCCTGTGATCACCTCTGGTGGCTGGAAACAGGAGGGGCTTGAATTTATATCTCAAAATGAGACTTTTCCAGCAAAACAGGGCTCTTCACACCGTGTGAGGGAGAGGATCCACCATCTTCTGAGAGAAAGTGGTTTTTCATTCAGTGAGTCACATACAAGTTGCTTTGTCACTCCAGGTTTCTCTGGCAGCTCCTGGTCTCAGTGAGAAGCAGCGTTTCTGTGGAGCTGGAGCAGCAGTAAAGGCAGAGCTGCCAGAACACTCCTAACACCCAGTCTGTAACCACCTCCCCAGCAGCCATGGGACTGCATTTTAAAATACAGAAGGAAATCAAAATAAAGGAATTTGAGGGTTTTCATAAAAGCTATCACTACCATTTGAGGCTTCAGGTTATATCTGGTTTTTGCTTTCAGTTTTAACTAACATATCTTGTTTGCCTTTTAAAAAACCTGTGCCTCTGCTTAAAAAGATTACATTCTGTAGGGAACACAGTGAACATCAAACACGTCTCTATAAAAATCACACAACCTGACAACACTGGAAAGAAATGATATTTAATATTCTTCCAGTTTTAATAATTGGTGAGATGATTAAATCCTGATGATTAGTCACTATAGCACTTGCAGAATTAAGGAGCTGTGGAACTTATGAATTGAATTACACAGTTTTTAAGCAGAGATCCACAGAGGTCCTTGGTGGGCTTGAGGGGTTTGGAGTGGCTCGTAGGTGAATTTTGTGGTGGGGTTTGGTGACCGTGATGGGATTCAGAAGAAGGTTGGACTCCAGGATCTTGAAGATCTTTTCCAACCTTAACAACTCTACAATTCTGTGATCCCCCAAGCACTTTGTAAAGGTCTTACACTGTCCATGGGCACATTTCAGCTAACATTCATAATTCCTTTCTTTCATTTTCTGCAGCTGGCCCAGGAGTCTTTAGGAAAACCAGCATCCCCACAGCTGGAAAATGACAGCTCCTGGAAAAATGGCAAAGCCAGAGCTGCACCTGGCTTCAATTGATAGATTGGATCACTCAGGAAAAAGACGTACAGGCAGATGAATTGCTCCATTTAAATACTACTGTTAACTAGAGGAATTAATGTAGCAGATGATGGATTATTTACAATCTCTCCCATCCTAGCTTTTGGGTTGTATTATTCATACACTGAAGGTGTTATTTTCTGTTTAGCCGCCCTACCTGAATAATTTAACTCATAACAAAAATCTCTACCAAGGTGAAAATAAAGATTTGATGGGGTTTGCCAAGCTTCAATCAACTTTCAACACAAAAATGTTATTGTAACCCTCCTTATTTCTTTCATAAAAGCTGACTGACAAGCTCAAGGCACTGTATGCCCCTGTCTCCCTTTGAACTCCTCCTTGCTGCTTCCACATTTTAATGGGGACAGAAGGTGTGCAGAGCCTCACCACATCACTGTACAAACCCACCCTGTCTGTCTGCAGGGTCCCAGGGCATCACAACATGCAGGGTGGACACCACAAGCAGTCTGATGAGCGATGGATAGGATCTCAGCACCTTTCCTCAGAAAATTTCCAGTGAAAAATAATAAATTGGAGGACAATGGCTTCAGCACTCATCTCCTTCCTACCAGTGCATACTTAGAGTGAGCTCCACTTGATGGGAAAGGGCAGTAACAGAAATGAGACTTAGTCACAATCTTTGTATTCTCATTGCTTACAGCCACCCACCATGTTTTCCTCATTTTGCCTGAGATGTTTCCCAGATGGGCTCATGTTGACATTTTCTCTGCATTTTCTAAAAAGGTTGTTCAAGTGGGTTTGAGAACGGGCCTTGCAAAGTCAGGCTGTTCTCCCAAGCCCTGCTTTCCATCTTCCCTCTTCACTCTTGGATGCCTCTCAGCAATCAGGGACACACAGCCAGAACCAGAAGCTGGGCATGGGTCCCTGAGGGCAGATGAAAGGTGATACTTGTGGATTTCACAAAACTTCCCTGGATTTGGTTGTTATAAATCCCAGATGGGCCAACACACAGCAAAATTAAAAGAGAAAAGATGTCCCATTGTCTGCAAGAAGTCACCTGTTCCAGGTGTCCCCTGCTGGAAATCTCTCAAGGTCCCACTGCCTGCTGTGAGTATTTCCTGCGCATTGCTTCTCTTTACTGACACAGGGAGCCAACAGCTTTTTCCCTTCCAGAGGACACTCTTGGAGATCAGACCCTCCTAGCTTCTCAATCTTGAGGTCCCCAGACAGAACTCTTCCCCTTTCCCTCTCCTCAGTCTCTTCTCACAGTTGTGTTTTCAGGTGAGTGAAGGGCAGAGGGTGGCCCCAAGATCCTGTTGGGTACTGGGCTCCACTGATGCTCTGTGCTCACATCGTGGAAACCAAACACAGGCCACAAGAGCCTCCAAAAAAGGCCATCTCACATTCCCCAATGCAGGGAAAGCTCTGGTTTTACCCCCAGGGTTCCAGAGGTCACCGGCAGTCAGAGTTGAGCTGAGCACTGGGTCTGCAGTCTCCACAGCTCCTCATGTGAACCACCACAGCCAGGGAAAGGAGACAGGGCTCTGTCACACAGTGAGGAGCTCCAGTAGGTCCTTCAGCACTGAATCAGAGAATTGTTTTGGTTAAAACAGACCTCTAAGATCACCAGGTCCTCAAATGCCACATCCACATGGCCGTTCCCTCTCCTCCTGTCCCTGTTCCCTGGGAGCAGAGCTCCCCACCAGCTGTCCCCTCCTGGCAGGAGTTGTGCAGAGCCACAAGGTCCCCCCTGAGCCTCCTTTTCTCCAGGCTGAGCCCCTTTCCCAGCTCCCTCAGCTGCTCCAGCCCCTTCCCCAGCTCTGTTCCCTGCCCTGGACACATTCCAACTCCTCAGTGTCCTTCTTGTCCTGAGTGTCCCAGAGCTGTCCCAGCACTGGAGGTGCCCCAGCAGTGCCAGCACAGGGGACAGGCACTGTCCTGGCCCTGCTGCAACAGCCCAGGTGCCACTGGCCCCTTTCCCACCTGGGCACACCTGGATTCATGTCCAGCCTCTGTCTCCAGCACCCCCAGGGCCTCTCCCAGTTTTGCAGCCCCTCTGCCCCAGCCTGGGGTTGGTGTGACCCAAAGGCAGGATGAGCCATTATTTCCCTTTCCTCCCATTTAGAGGGTGAAGAGGCTTTTACACTGCAAATGCTCAGCTGACAGCAGGCTTTGTGTCAGGGAGGATTGAGAGGGAAAGACAGAGGCTTAGAGCATCCAGGAAAACTCAATTTCCACTCTGCAATCAAACCGACAAAGTGCGTCCTTAAATATTTGATGCGATCACAATCTCTGCCATATTTCAGATAAGCATCAGATCGTTAGCCAGCAGGTTAGAAAAGAAAAGGGGGGAAAAAAAAGGTAAAACCTTCTCAAGTAGCATTTCTGTGAGACATTGGGAATATTTCTCTGAGACTTGATACAGAGGACAGAAGAATGTCCTTAGGAAACTTCTAGATGAGAGCAGATAAATGCCCATTGAAGTGTCACAATCAATGTTTTCTATCAAAGATGCTCTAAAAGGCTGTACATCTGAAGAACTGAGTTAATGGAAGATATTTAATTAAGACTATGATTTTCTGGCATAATAATAATTCTGAATGTAGGAGGGAAGCTGTGAGCTGTGAGCCTTTCCTGTCTGACCAGCCTGATCAAAGGACATTGCATATGCACAGAGAGCACAATGTATGCAGCAGATTGTGCCACAATGAATCTTGGAGGAGAATGAAAAATTTCCTCATCTAAAAAGTGCAAGAAGTGAAAGTTGGAAGAGAGATTTTTGTTCTTTTGTCCAAAAAAAATTCCAGTTTTCTTAAATGCAAAATATATGATTCGGTATTTTATCTCATAAGCCACATACTCAATCTTATCATCTGCATTCTGCAAAATTATAAATATGGAGTTAATATACGACTTTGTCTAGGGCTGTTCTCCTCCTCGAAAGCTGAATTCAGTATTTAGAGCTCATTATTCAACATCACATTTATTAAACAATGCCCTTTCAGTGGCGTTTTCATATCTACATAATGAAAATTCTTCCTCTTCAGAAAAAGATGAGGGAGATGATTGGGATAAGAAGTAATCCAGGCTGGCCAGGTGTACTCCTGCTGTGCACTAACTCGCTGCACTTATCCCGTGGGACACATCTGCATTCAGCACTGAAGAGGCACTGCAGGAAATATCACAAAGGAAATCAGGCTGGGGAAATGCACATTTCCAGCTCCCAGGAGCCAGCCCAGGCTCCTGGGAACAGCCGGACACGGGGACAGCCACGTGCACCATGGGGAGCCACAGGGCAACGTGGAGGAGCTGGAGCTGGGAGAACCTGGCATCCTGGAGTCCCAAGGAACAACATCAGAACAGCCCTCTCCTCCTGGTTTGGGCCAAAACCAAAAGGTTTTGGTTTTGAAGACCACGAGGGCACAGCCAGTGGCTCCATCAGCAGTGGGGAAGCTGGAGAAGAGCCCAGCTGGCCCAGGGGATGCTCAGGTGCTCTGTGACACACCCGGGCTCTGCTGCACCCCTGGAACACCAGCCTGTGAGAAGAGCCTTGGCAGGAGCTGTCTGACCCAGAACGGCTCAACAGGGCAGCCTGCCTTCACACAAGGTCCAAAGCACCACAGAGCATCAACTCAGAGATGAATTCAGAGAACACTCCCCCTCCAGAGGACAGTCTCTGCATGGATTCTGTGTTCACTCAACCACACAGTGAGAATTCCCGAGTGGCATCTGCACCTGGCTGTGGCCCCAGCAGCACTGTGCTCTAAGGTGTGTCCACACGTTCACTGGTGAGGAAACCACCAGCCAAGCCAGGAGACGTGGCCAGCTGTGCATGGACACAGAAAATGTTTTCAGGAGTACCAACAGAAATAAAAACTTTCGAGGCAGACTCTGCGAACACAGAGAGGGAGAACAGCACAACAGGCTGCAATAAAGGAAATTGAAAAGAGACAGAAAACCTCATTACAGGAACAAAAGAACACTTCTGCCTTCTCGAGGGATCACTGCTAAGCCCCTGCAAATGAGAGGCCTTAGGACTGAAATGACCAACTCCACTGAGCTCCAAAAGCAGGGGCTCAGCAAAGGCACTGCTTTAATTAAATGACAAAACTCTGTGCCCTCCCTGCTCTCAGCTAACGCTCAGTAACCCAGAGGCAGGGCTGGCACCAAGGCAATGACTGTGCCCTTTGCTAACATCTCCCCTGCTCCAGAGCCAGGCAAAGCTCCTCCACAGGTGCCATTCCCTCCCACACATCTGACTGATGAACAGAACCGAGCCAAGCTCAGAGCAGCTCTTCTCAGCCTTTAGCTTGAATTCAATTCCTGTTTCAGCTTTAAAGAAGCACCAAAGAGCCTGAAATGTGCCTATTTTCCCAGGCCTCTCAGCAGATATAATTAAAGCTACTACCTTTCCCTACAAACCACCTCCTCCTGGCCAGGTTTTCTTCATCCAGAGGTGAATACCAAACTTCCCACAGGTTACAGCAAAAGACTCTGTGAAACCCTGTGCTGAACTTGAAAGAAGCTGGAAAACTAAATCATAAATGAGTGTTTCCTAAATGAGATGCTCCAGCATCATGAACTGCAAACAGCCAAGCAACTGCAAAGGATTATTTGCCTCTATATATTATTAATCAACCCCCAACAATAAATAATAAGTCAAGTCACACAAGGCCAGTTGCATGCCCAGAGCCCTCACCATTTAATGAGGTTTCCTTGGAAGTTAATGTGCCCAAAGTAGGAGGCTCAGAATGGGCCACAAATATCAATATTGATTTCTTTTGGCACTATCTTGGCCAGGACCCCCTGGCAAAAGGAGTCCTTTGGGCTGGAGAATGTTTCTGTGAAAAATCAGCAGAATGCTAAATTTCACTTTGAATTTGAAATATAAATCTGAAGTGTACTTTGTTCAAGCTTTGTTGAAGAAACAATTTATTATAGCATTTAATCTTCTTGATATAAGAAAAGGAGATTTTAGCCTGCTAATAAACTGTGTAGAATCCATGACTAATTAACCTAATTATAGCAGTCTGTGACAAAATATGATTTTACTAAACCCATGCCTCAAGTAACTAGAATTACCAAAACCTCCGAGGTTAATAAACCAACAGACATCAACACAAACACTAATAAAAGTTGACACCAACCATATTATTTACAGCAAAATCAATAGTACAGTCATCACAAAAGACAATCTGAAGGGTATTCGGTATCTGATAATGCAGAATTCACTATCAGAAAGTCCTGAAATTCATAAAATTAGTGCAGATTGCTGGGCAGTGACTCTTGTGCAGTTCCTGGGGCCGTGGGGTGCAGGCTGAGGACACCTGAGGTGTGCAGCACACCTGGAAACCTTCCCATGCACAGCAGCATTTGTGGCACCACAGATTGCACCTCAACCACAAACCTTCCTCAGTGGGGAAGAGGAGGCTGAGTGGGAAGGGCTCATCTTGAAGGGAACCACAGAGGGGACAGGAAAAGCCATTTCAGCCACAGGGAGGGGGACTGGCAGCACAGCAGGGGTGACCTCACAAAGAAAACTCACTGCAAACCCAGCAGGTGTTTGTTTGGGGAATGTAGAACCTGCAGACATCCTGGGGCATGACAGCAGTCACAGAGACCCACAGAATCATAAAAGTGATTGAAAAGACCTTGGAAAAGACCTCCAAGGTCACCACCTCCAACCATGAACCAGCACTGAGCTGTGTCCTCAAGCCCCACAGAGAAAACATGCTGTAAATAAAATTCATTCTTACGTCACCACAGGTGCCAGAGACTGACCAGCACAGAGTCAGACAGGAGACACAGCCCCAGCTCCAGCAAGGTGGGAATGAACAGGCCCAAGGTGGAAAATATTTGGATCCTTTTCAGAAAACAAACCCCACCCTGATAAATGAGGTCGAAACCCAGCACAATTCACATTTGTTGACAAAGAGGAGCAAATATGGGATAATTTTCATCTTTTGGGGGTGCTTTTCCTCTCTTCTCTCTCCAAACACGTGGCAGGTGCCAGACCTGCCCATTTCCCTGACAGAATTTCCCTGAAGGTCTGGCAGCTGTCACAGCTCCAACCCCAGCACATCCCTGCAGAAATTCCCAATTATTCCCAAACACAGGGGCATCTCCATGTCCTTTACAAACACAGCCACAAACCCCTGAGGGTATTCTCAGTCTGAACAGGGAGAAGCCTAAATCCCAGAGGGAAAAACCATCTTCCTGGGGACACACAGGACACAGGAAGAGATCTCAAAATCAGTGTTGGACCTGCAGAACAAAACACAGCCCAGCCACAAACCCCTGAGGGTATTCTCAGTCTGCTTGAACAGAGAGAAGCCTAAATCCCAGAGGGAAAAACCATCTTCCTGGGGACACACAGGACACAAACAGGGAGAAGCCTAAATCCCAGAGGGAAAAACCATCTTCCTGGGGACACACAGGACACAGGAAGAGATCTCAAAATCAGTGTTGGACCTGCAGAACTCTCCATGCCTGTGGCCTTTTTGTGCTGCCCCTCTAAGGCAAAATAACCTTTTGTTCACCAAAATTACACAAGGACCCTCTGAAGGGTTTTTAGAGGAGATAAAAAGAGCTGATTTCCCATGGATCAGGTACCTTGATTCCTCCCCAGGCAAGGTCAGACAGGAATTCCACAGGGCTCGTGACTCCAGGCTGTGCTGGGTATCTGAGCAGGAAATCCAGTTCTGCTGGGTCGATTTCTTTATTCATCAGAAGTATCTGCAATTCCAAACAAACAAGATATCCTAGAGCAGCCAGGATCCAGAGCAGCAACAAACTCCAGCAGAGTAATTATACAATTAACGTGCTTGAAAAACGTGTGGCTGAAATGTGCAGAGTGCCCCGTGCTGGAGAGGTGTGATGGACACACCATGTAGGTGCTTTGGGTGTCCCAAAAGAGGACCAGGAGTGAATGTGGAGACTGGCAAGAGGAAAAAAGTTGGGAAAACCATGTGGAAAAGGCTGAGTTCCAGCTGGGTGGAGAGCACCCTGAGGAGAAGGCCCTGGCAGGAGCCAGATTGGACAAAAAAAAAAAAAAATTATACAAACACTGTGGACATGGGACAGCAGCTCTGCAGCAGGCACTTCTTTAGGTTCAGTGCAAGAGCCTTTCCAGGTCAGTTTGCTTTGCCATTTTCTGCAGGTCCTGCAAGCAGGAATTTCTCAAATAACCTTTGTCAGTGTTATTCAAATCCAACACAGAATCCGTGCCTGTTATTGGCAGGAATAAATCCTGTGAGGAGCAGCTGAGGGAGCTGGGAAGGGGCTCAGCCTGGAGAAAAGGAGGCTCAGGGGGAAATTCTGGCTCTGCACAGCTCCTGCCAGGAGGGGACAGCCGGGGGGTCGGGCTGTGCTCCAGGGAACAGGGACAGGAGCAGAGGGAACGGCCTCAGGCTGGGCCAGGGCAGGCTCAGGGTGGGCACAGCAGGAATTTCCCCATGGAAAGGGGGCTCAAGCCTTGGAAATGCCCAGGGAGGGCTGGAGTGCCCATCCCTGGAGGTGCCCAAGGAAGGGCTGGGGACAAGATGGGGATCAGGGTGGACTCAGTGGTCTGGAGGGCTTTTCCCAGCCTGAGTGATTCCATGATTCCCAGGGAGGCAGAGAAGACAGTCGAGCCCCCAGCATGGGCTGCTCTGTCAGGGAAGCCTGGCACACAGGGTGCCCAGGGTGCTGCTGGTACCTGGAAGGTGAGCTGGGCACTGAAGGTCAGCTTGTCCCTCTCGAAGAGCCCCCGGGCCGTGTACTGGAACACGGAGAAGGTGATGCTGTCCGTGAGGCTCAGCACCCGCCCTGCCAGGCTCTCAGCAGGAGCTGCCCTCTCCATGGCCTTCTGGAACACCACGTGGAACGCCTGGGAGGGGAGACACAGCGGGAAGGGGCAGTGGGAGATGCCCTTTGCTCACCCTGGGTGCCCCTGAGGTGTCACAGTGATGCCGGCTCGGGTCCTGCCTTGCTGGGAACACACAGAGACCAAGCAGCCCCTGGCTCTGCCTGTGGCTGCTCCTCAGGGACACCTGGCAGTGGTGACATCCCCTGGGACACAGACAGGGCACACGGAACTCCCACACAAGGGCACAGGAGATGTTTCTGTGCCCAGAGTGCTCCTGTTGGGATGACACAGCCGCTTCCTCTGCAAATGTGGAGCCAGCAGAGAGTGGAACTCCCAGAGGAAACTGGGAAAAAACTCCATGGGGAAAAACTCCAACACAAACACATCCTGTGCCACCCCTGCCATGGACACCTCCCACTGTCCCAGGTTGCTCCAAGCCCTGTCCAACCTGAACTCAAACACTTCCAGGGATCCAGGGGCAGCCACAGCTGCTCTGGGAATTCCATCCCAGCCCCTGCCCACCCTCCCAGGGAGGAATTCCTAATTCCCAATCTCCCATCCACCCCCGCCCTCTGGCAGTGGAATCCATTCCCTGTGTCCTGTCTCCCATCCCTTGTCTCCAGCCCTTCTCCTGCTCTCTTGGAGTCCCTTCAGGACCTGGAAGGGGCTCTGAGGTCTCCATGGAGTTTCCTCCAGCTCTCCCAGCTGGCTCCATGAAGGAGCTCTTGGATCACATCCGTTGCCTCTTCTGGACCTGCTCAACCATGCCCACACCTTTCCTGTGCTGAGGACCCCAGAGCTGGACACTGCTCCTGCTGGGGTCTTAGCAGAGTAGAGCAGAGGAGGAAAGCACATCTCCCACTGCACAAATATTTCAACTCAGAGAAGAGCAATTCCTCCAAATAAAAATAAAAATAAAAATAAAAATAAAAATAAAAATAAAAATAAAAATAAAAATAAAAATAAAAATAAAAATAAGAGGAAAGCACATCTCCCACTGCACAAATATTTCAACTCAGAGAAGAGCAATTCCTCCAAATAAAAATAAAAATAAAAATAAAAATAAAAATAAAAATAAAAATTTTAAAAAAATATAATTTTTTAAGTCCCATGAGTGTTTTACTGTCTGGATCCAGCACAGGACTGGCTGAGGAGGGAGGGAGCAGAGAGCTGAAGCAGTCATTGAAGTCCCCTCAAGGATGGGTGTCTGCATTGAGAATAGCCCTTTATATAAGAGGTTAAGGATTATTGCAACAACATTTCTGATCTAAATGAGAAAAGACAAACAACTTTCAGAGTCGTCCAAATTAAAAGCACGAGCAAATTGTCAAATGCAGCTGGAAAAAGAAAATTAACAAGAGCATAAACCCCAAGCCCTGCTTAGCAATGCAAAGCTTTGTGTGCTGGGCCCAGCTAAAGGAAATAACCAGGCCAATACACACTGATGGCACCAACTGGACAAGGCATGACCGTGCTGGCAGCCTTATTTTTAGGGTTCTACAAAGGAATATTGATGCCTCAACAAATTAAAGCAACAGTGATACTGAATGCATTATTAAATAATTGCAGAATGCATTTTCCTGCTTAACGTTTCTTTAAATTGTGTTAAAACACGCTGCAGAGCAGCACATAAATCTTTGTGTTCTAATTTATAATGGGCTCCCAGCTGTGTGGCAAGTATTCTAAAATCATCCCTGTGCATCTTTACACAATGTTTTATGATCTGTCATCAAAATTTATTAGATAAAAACATTTCCCCCAATAATTTTCCATGTATTTATACACGCTGCTAATGTTCACTGGAAAACATAAAACAAACTAACTGCAGGAGACACAGATTAAAGGTGAAACCTCAGGAACCCCTGTATCTATTATGTATGTGAGAGGGATGAATCTTTCAAAAGCCACAAAAGATATTTTGTACATTTTTTCTGATAAAATTACTTCAACAAACGAGTCGTAGCTATCAAAAGGAAAAGCTTCTTTGTGGATGAGGCTCAACATTTTGTAGTGTCTCCTCAATTCCTTTTTCCAGGTCACTTGTCAAGGTAAGAAATCGCTTGAAAGAAGCTGCCGACCACGATGCTCATTTAACCCTCCATCCCCCAAAATACCTTTCTTATATGACAAAAAGAAAAGTTTTCCCTTTCATAGAATATTAAAGCTGCAACTTTTTCTAGACAGAGCTTGGAGCAACCTGGGAGGGTGGGAGGTGTGGAACAGGAAGGGGTGGAAGAGGATGGGCTTTAAACCCCTTCCAACCCCAACCTTGTGTGATTGTGTGAGACTGTGACTGCAATTCTGATTTTATGGACCCCACAAGCAGAGGGCAGATACCTTCAAGGACAATTGAATTCTGGTTTTATGGACCCCACAAGGAGAGGGCAGGAGGGCATGAGGGCAAATACCTTCAGGGAGAACTGAATTCTGGTTTCATGGACCCCACAAGGAGAGGGCAGGTACCTTGAGGGAGAACTGAATTCTGGTTTCATGGACCCCACAAGGAGAGGGCAGATACCTTCAAGGACAATTGAATTCTGGTTTTATGGACCCCACAAGGAGAGGGAAGGAGGGCAGATACCTTGAGGGAGAACTGAATTTTGATTTCATGGACCCCACAAGGAGAGGGCAGGTACCTTGAGGGAGAACTGAATTCTGGTTTCATGGACCCCACAAGGAGAGGGCAGGTACCTTCAGGGAGAACTGAATTCTGGTTTCATGGAGCCCACAAGCAGAGGGCAGGTACCTTCAGGGAGAACTGAATTCTGGTTTCATGGAGCCCACAAGCAGAGGGCAGGTACCTTGAGGGAGAACTGAATTCTGGTTTCATGGACCCCACAAGGAGAGGGCAGATACCTTCAAGGACAATTGAATTCTGGTTTTATGGACCCCACAAGGAGAGGGAAGGAGGGCAGATACCTTGAGGGAGAACTGAATTTTGATTTCATGGACCCCACAAGGAGAGGGCAGGTACCTTGAGGGAGAACTGAATTCTGGTTTCATGGAGCCCACAAGCAGAGGGCAGGTACCTTCAGGGAGAACTGGTACATGGGGTGCACGGCGTGCAGCTCGCTCATGGTGAAGTAGAGCATGGCAGCGCGGCAGGCCGCGGGCCTGTACTGCTCCCTGGCCTCGTTAATCCTGCCTTCTGTCACCTTAAACTCCTGCACCTGAAAGGAAACACAGCACAACTCCTGTCACAACCCCCCTGGGCAGTGCCCACAGCCCTGCCACTCTTGTGGCTGCAGCTCTCTGCCACAGAGAGGAACGCAACTTTCCCAGGCATCGTGAAAAGATCAGAGAAAAGAATGAGAAACAATTCTTATCTTAACTTACTTCACCTGATATTGTGCACATGTGCAATGTGTTATGAAAATTTGTTTACCAAAGGGTGGTTTCTTAATTAACCAGCGGTAATGGTGTTTTAACTAAAGGACCAATCAATTCCGCCTGTAGCTAAGGTATAAAAAAGAGCAATGGCTTTCTTAATAAAGATAATTAATCATTCTTCTGTAATACATGTAGTCTATACTAATTATTACCCATGTGGGGACCTGTTGCAACGATAGACACTAGCCACAAAGCCATCAGGGCAAGCCACAAGTGACCGCCATGGGACCAGCCCTGCCAGGCTGGAGCTGCCCTCCCCAGCATCCTCCCCCTCTGGAACCTTCCATTTAACTCCATTTTCCACCAGTTGCCCAATCCCCCATTTTCCTGAGTCCTCTCCAGACTTCTCCCTAGGTTTCCTGTTCTTTGCTGGCTGGAATTCATTTTCTCATCAA
This sequence comes from Passer montanus, assembly GCF_014805655.1. Classification (NCBI taxonomy): domain Eukaryota; kingdom Metazoa; phylum Chordata; class Aves; order Passeriformes; family Passeridae; genus Passer; species Passer montanus. The sequence goes on from NW_024361386.1 coordinate 460,397, forward strand.
TGAGTTTCTCCTGCTAATTGCCTCCCTCCTGTGCAGGCCATTAACAACCCTGGGCTGAGCAGCCCCAGTGCTGCTCTCAAGCCACTTCCCCAGGGCTGAGAGCTGCTAATTTAGAGCAGCTCTTTGCTGCCTTTCCTCAGCAGCACCAAACCCCCCTGGGCAGGGCTCTGCAGCTGCTCTGAGGGACATGTGGAAACCTTCTTGGCAGAACCATCACCTCAGTCCTGTTGCTCTTTCATTCCACCTCAGTAGCAAGAAGTGCCATCCCTGAACGTCCTGGGGTTTATTTCAATCTCTGGCTGAGGACAGACAGGTCTAACACCATGCTCAGGAGCTGCTGGGACAGTGCTTTTTAATGGAGAGAGGATCACTCAGTGTCTTGGTCGCTGGCTAGGAGGAGAGAGCAGTTCCAGCCTGGACCAGGCAGAACATGAGCCAGTGCCTGGAGGAGGGCAAGTGCTCTGGAGATGGGGGGACTGCAGAGAGAAGCACCTGAATGTCCCCACCAGAGTCCTGGGACAGTCCTGCCATGGGAATCACACTTCCCAGGTTCCCTCAGTGGCAAGAAAAAACCTCTGGGCATTTACCTGAGCCCATGCAGCCAGTAAGGGCAGCTGGGCAGGGGCCAGTGCTCACACAAATGCTGATTTATACTCTGAGGAGAGGAAGGGTATGAAATACCGGAGTTCTTTCAGATTTACTCAAGATCACAGACTCCCCAGACCCCAGTCCCTGGTCAGTAGTAAAACCCAGCCTAACTGAGGCAGTGTGATGTACCCAGGATTATGCTGGAACAGCTTTAAGCTGCCTTGATACAGTGTGTAAATTTTATTGTCTTCACATCAGGCACCGATGTTTTCTCTTGGTCTTAAATAGGTCATTTAACACAAAAAAAGCTCCAAAGAACTAAATGGCCTGGAGCTCTCTAGAACGGAGAGCATTTACAATTTATACCAATTTCTACTCCCTGCTCAGCAGACAGAGCAGAGATGGGCAGAGCAGAGGTGACGAACCACCCAGAAATCCTTAAAGGACCACAGACATGCTTCTCTCCAGGCTATCACCATCCTTGTACCTTCTCCACAATCTCTGCAGCTGTCCTCTTAGTGCTCTCCAGGTTCTCCACCAGCGCTGTGTCTCCCAGGAAATTCCCAGATGCCGATGACAGCCGAGAGAGCAAGTTGTCCTCCAACGTTTTCAAGGTGATCTTGAATCCGTTCTGTTGCTTTGTGAGATCTGACTGCAAATAATAAATCCAGGAAGCTTTAGCCATAAAGGATGAGGTAAAGCAAGGATGAATCACCTCCACATGGGAACAGGCTTCCCACTGACAATTGCCATAGCTCAGCAGTGCTGATTCCTGCTCTACTGGGAATGGATAGAGTTCTGGGATCTGGGATCACTCCTTATCCAACAAGCTAGCAGCTCAGAGAAACCTGGAACAGCACAGAAAGCTCCAGGAGAACTGAGCCCTGTTGCTAGAAATGTAGGAAAATGCTGGAAACGAATCAGGAAGAAAAGACCTTTATCCCCAACTCAAACACATATCCTGTGTCTTTGCAGCTCATTTCTTGGGGTCAAGCCATCCTGGAGAGCCCCAGCTGCTGCTCACCCCTCCTGCTGGACCTCTGCTCTCAGCACTCCAGCCCACACCAGTCCCACCAGCCATGGGGAACACGGGGTTAAAACCTGATGGCAAAACCAGCAGTGAAGTCCTGTGGGCACCAATGTGAGTATGAGGAGATCTCAGGCTCACAACTGGGGGCAGAGCCACGGCCTCTCCTGTCCTGCTCCCATTTGTGTCCTGCCCTCGAGGTCCCACTGCCACCAGTGGCTTACTGGGCTAAAACTGGAAGACAGAGGCACTTCCAGCCCGAGCCAGGCAGAACATGAGTGAGCACGTGCAGTAAATTTATTCCCACTCTTAGGAAATATTTAGGATTATTCACATTTGTTACAGTGCTAAAGATGTCGTCAAAAGGGAGGATTTTCTTTATAAAATTGCCTTGAAATTAAAGCCATACTTATTAAAAGAGAAAATATTTTGGCCTGTTACAAAGTGGGAGGAAGAACCAGAAGAGAAAAATATCATTTCCAGCCTCACAATATTTACAGAGAGAATCCTTTACCACAAATACTGAAAATTGAGCGAGATTAATCCTGCTTCCAAAATTAAATCTGTGAAGTCCAGAAAAAAACTGAAGTAATGAGGAACTCAGCTTTCAGTCACAAGAGGAGGAGGAAAATAAAAGAATTTTTGGGAGAAAAACCTTGAAAATGAAGTACAAGGGTTATCAAAATACCAAGAAAAAAGAAGGCTGAAGGGGGAAAAAAAACCTCTCAATGCTTGTTATACAAGGGAAATCTGATTTTGTGAGGAGCTCAGCAACATCTGCAAGCTGGCATGTGAAATGTTGTTTGTTAAAAATAAAACAAAAATTAAAAAATACCAATAATAGAAATAAAAACTAAAATAAAAAATGAATTATTATAATGATGATTGTAACACTTGCTCCAATGTAAATTCCCAAGCGCTGACCTTCAGCTCCTCCAGGTCAGGTCTCTCAGTGTAGACCAATAATACTAATAATTCTCAGTATAGACCAAGAATACTAATAACAATATCAATAATTATAATTACAATTATTAAATTATAAGTATAATAATGATGCTGATGATGATTTCTACGTGCCCCAGTGACAATTCCCAGGTGCTGACCTTCAGCTCCTCCAGGTCGGGTCTCTCAGCGTAGACCAACAACAACAATATTAATAACAATATCAATATATATATATAACAATATCAATAATTATAATTACTAAATTATAACAATGATGCTGCTGATGATTTGTGCTTGCTCCCAGTGACAATTCCTGGTGCTGACCTTCAGCTCCTCCAGGTCGGGTCTCTCCAGGCGCACCACGCTCGCCAGCAGCTGCTCCTCGAGGCCGTCGCGGGTGACAGAGAAGTTGATGAGGGTGCACTGGGCCTGCAGCTCGGGCTGGAAGTGGGGGTTTGCCAGCTTGGTGTGCAAGATCAGACGGAAGGCAGGGTGCAAGGCACACTCCTTGTCCCCAATCTTGATGTACCTGGAGTTTCAGCAGAAGGAGCATCAGCCAGGAGCTGTCACCACTGCACACGCGGTGGTCTCAGTCAGTGGCAGCACCAGATACTTGGCACTCCTCACAGAAATAATGATTTAATTCATACTGGGCACACTTAAATCAATTCTGATTTAAGGTGAAAACCCCAGAGATTCTCTCCTAAATTTTGGATCTTGTTTAAGGAGGCTCAGATTTTCCAGCAGCGGCAAATAGTCCAACCGTGAACTCTACTGGCTTTGGCCAGAGGCTGAATTCTGCCTAACACTGGAGCTGCAGGGAGGAAAAGCCTTTCAGCCTTGAGCTTTTCACTGGTCATAGCCAAAATTACCCAAAGTGTTGGCTCTGAGCAGGGCAGCTCTGCAGCTGCACTGAGTTTACAGGTGAAGCCGGGTGTGGAGAGTGGTGGCTGCCATTCTCAGGAGGTGACACCAGCCAGGAAAACCCAGCATCCTCCTGCTCTGCACTGCTGACATGCAGTCTCACACTCACAGGGACCCCAAGAAATTCCAGCATTCTCTGAACCCAAGTTTAACCCAGCCCAGAAATCCAGCCATGCCCTGGGTTGTATCCAAAGGAGTGTGGGCAGCAGGGCCAGGAGGGGATCCTGTCTCTGGGAGACCCCACCTGGAACAATGCCCAGCTCTGCTGTCCCCAACATCAGGAGCACCAGGAGCTGCTGGAGCAGTTCCAGAGCAGACCTGGAAGTTGATAAAGGGACTGGAGCACCTCCCCTGTTGAGCCAGGCGGGGAGAGCGGGGATTGCCCAGCCTGGAGAGGAGAAGGTTGTGTGGAGAGCTTAGAGCCCCTTCCATGCAGCATCTGCCTGGAGTCTGGGCTTAGGGCCTGGAAACACGAAACCCAGGGATTTTCTTTGTGGTTATGACTTATTTTCCCTTGGTTAACAAACACATGATTTCACAGGGAGATTTGAGAGCAGAGATGCACAAAAGGGGATGCCTGAGTGTTCCACTGGAGGGAGGCTCAGATTTGCCACCCTCCCTGCTGCACCCCCTTCTCAACATCCTCCAAACATTTCAGTCCTGCCCTGGAACCAATCCTGTCCCTCCATCCTCCATCCTGCAGCCAAACCCATGCTCAGCCACCCTTCCCAGGACTTTTTCCCCAGCAAACGTTGCAGACAGCTTGCCTTGCCCTCCAGTTTACAACAGCCTGGGATGTTTTAGGCAAGCAGGGAAATAATCCTCAAAGAACTTAAGGGAAAAAAGCTCCCTGGCTGCCTCCCTTGCTGATCTCCTCTCAGCTGGAGGTTACCAGCAGCTGCCATGAGAACTTGACCTCATTCTCCCTGCTGCACTCCCTTCTCAACATCCTCCAAACATTTCAGTCCTGCCCTGGAACCAATCCTGTCCCTCCATCCTCCATCCTGCAGCCAAACCCATGCTCAGCCACCCTTCCCAGGACTTTTTCCCCAGCAAACGTTGCAGACAGCTTGCCTTGCCCTCCAGTTTACAACAGCCTGGGATGTTTTAGGCAAGCAGGGAAATAATCCTCAAAGAACTTAAGGGAAAAAAGCTCCCTGGCTGCCTCCCTTGCTGATCTCCTCTCAGCTGGAGGTTACCAGCAGCTGCCATGAGAACTTGACCTCATTAAGAAGCACTTGATGCTGAAATCTGTAGCTGCATTTCTAAACACTGTGCAGTGTTTGCTAAAATTCAAGGCTACTTTTACTTCACAACAGAGCAGCAGCTATTTTGGTAATAATTTGGTGTCAGAACAGCCAATTACAGACCTCAAGGTCAGTGTACAATGGGAGAATTACAGGTCTCTCTTTTACACGAGGTTTAAATGATGCTGTGAAATGAAATGAGAAATCCAGGTTGATTTCCAAGCCGTCCTGTGGCTGAATTACTGTGATTGCCTGATTAAAAACACCCTCACTGCTGAAGGCAGGATGTTAATGCTGCTGGATATGAACACCCAGGGTCTGAGGGCAGGAACAGAGAGCACAGCAGCCCCCAGACCCATCCACACATGTCCCCAAGCCCCCCAGGCTCACCTGCCTTTCTTGATTGTTTCTCGCCCCAGTAACGGCCCCAGCACAGGATCCACGGATTCCTCCAGGTTCTCAATCAAAACCAGGTCTCCAGCAGCCAGGGCTTTTTCCAGTGTGTCCAGATACCTGTGGGAAAGAGCACTGGTGCTTCCTGCAGCAGAGCAGGATGTGACACTGTCAGTGAGGAGGGGACAGAGGGGACCCTCACTGTGGTGGCAGCTACACGTGGGTGCCAGCGTTTGGAGAGAGGAAGAGGGCTAAGGTGGTGCCAGTGCCTGGTGCAGAAAGCGGCACTGACAGAGAAGGTCCTGGCTGTCCAACAGAGAGAATGAGGCCCTAGACCTCCCAAGGACAAGAGTGACCACCGAGTCTGTGCCAGAGCAGCCATGAGCAAAGCTGGCACAGCCTGGACTTATTTTCAGCACATACTTTGTTTTCTCCAGAACCCACTGGTGCAGTTCATCTTAAAGCAAGGGTGAAGAGCAGCATTCAGCTCTGTTTTGCCCATAGTTTAGAGTCATGCTTAGGACACCTTCATTCCTAACAAGGAAATGGAACCCTGTGCCCAGGGCACATAGTGACTGCTCCATGCCCAGGCTCTCTCTCTCTCCAAGAGGTAGGGAGCCCAGATGATCCTCCTGGATGATACAAAGGAGAAAACTGTGTGATAGTGGGAGGTGTCCATGTCCAGAGCACGAGGGGAACTGGATGGTCTCTAAGGTCTCTTCCAACCCAAGCCGATCTGGGATTCTGTGATACTCAGCCTCAGCTCACTCCATCACAGCTTCAGAGGGGTTTCTATGGTAACGGAGCCAAGCACTAAACAGACCCTTGATTTAATAAGAGATCTGTCATTTTGGTAATGAACAAGCAGATAATGTGAGCAGATACAGTGGCAGGTTTCCCTCAGTGTGACTGGCTCAGTGCAGCTGAGTGCCCAGCGCTCACCCAACACCCTGGGCAGGCACGTCTCAGGCTCACTACGTGGGCACTCCTCCTACCAATCAACCTATTAAGCTATTAGCATACACATTTCCTCCAACCACCCAACTGCCTTTAAAACCCAGCCCTAGCCTTCCCTCTATGACTTGCCACACGTCTCACAGGCCTGCAAAACCAATCTTCTGTCTCCCTGGGCCACCTCTAAGGCTGCCAGAAGGCACCCCAAGGTGGAGACAGATAGGCGTGGAGAGGCATTCCTTGAATGGGAGATGATAAGATCTTGTCAGACCCTCCTGGACTGAGAAATCCTCCTTGGCCATGGTGAGTTCCCAGCATGTTTTGGAACTCCATGTAGATTTGTTGGGACCGATTGTTTTTTCCCCTTTGTACCACCCACACTTTTCCTCATAAAACCCCCAGATTCTGCCCTGTTCAGAAGGGAGCTGCTGTCACTGGTGTCCTTTGCAGGGTGCTGGAATTAAGGAACTCTGTGGAATAACTACACAGTGCTCCTGTCTCTTTGTCCCTGTGTTGGCCAGGGTACACCTTGCATGGCAGAGCTGAAATCACTGCTCAGAGCTGAGCTGCCTACCCCTTGCTGAGGTTACCTGGTGGCTGAAGGACTGCCTGACACCCCTAGAAAGCTGTCTCCTGCAGGACCTCTCTCTGGGAAGGTTGTGGGTCCAGGTCGAGCCATCAGACCCCCGACCGGCCGCCAACACCCCGACACCACTGCTGCCAGCCCTCATCCTAACCAAAACAAGGTCATTCACCCTCTAGCCCTGGGTGTGAGCTTCACAGCAAGCCACCTCCTCATCCAGCTCACCTCCACAGCCACACCCGCCCCATTCTCAACCACGCCAGCAGCCCCTCCTTCCAGAGAAGGACAACGTTACCCTTTCTGCCCCGCTCGGATCACGCGGAGCCCTTCCCCGTGGGTGCTCTTGATCCACTTGCTGCCCTGCAGCTGGGGGTCCACCAGGAGGGGCCAGCGCTGGCAGCTGCTCAGGATGGCGGCGTTCTCGCTGGACGTGCGGTCGGCCGGCAGGCCCTGGTTCCGCCAGGCCGCCACGGCCGCCTCGTCCGCCAGCAGCGACAGCGGCTCCAGCCGCGGCGTCACCGGGATCGGCACCTGCCGCGCAGACAGAAAGGCTTCCTGGAGACCCCAGGGAAAGCTGGCTGAGGTAAAAAGTGGTTAGGTTGTGTTTGTCGGTGTCGGCAGAGGTGGGATAAGGAGGTGTGGAGGGGATTTTGGTGCTCTGCCCTGCTCAGGTGAGACCCCACCTGCAGGGCTGCTCCAGCCCTGGGGTCCAGCATCAGAAAGGTGTGGAACTGCTGGAGAGAGCTCAGAGAAGGCCATGGAAATGCTCCAAGGGCTGGAGCCAGGCTGGCAGAGTGCTCATGTGGAGAAAGGAATGCTCCAGGGAGAGCTCAGCATCAGCAGCTCCAGAAACGCTTCTCTGACAGGGGAGGCCATTTCTGGGTGTGCCAACCAGAGCTACCTGTACCAGGTGTCTGAGCAGAATGGGCCTTTCATTTGCATTGGAATTACAGGCACTTCCTTGACATTTCTAAACACACTCAAGTCATTTTTGAAACCATGTCTTAACTAAGATTCTGGCTCAGTGTTAAAAAATGCAGAATGAAGTTTTCATCTCTCAGCCTAAAGAACTGTCTGCTTTGGTCAGCCCTTTGATTTGGGCATCTCCGGGACCTTATTCAAAATCTTCTTGGCACCATTTGTATGAGGAACCTGTTAAAATTAGTGAAATATTAAACAAGTTTCAAGCACAATGATCTCCATCTGGTCCTAACAGCAAGACATGGGTAAAACCAGCTGAGAGGCATGGCCAGCACGACCAGAGCTCGTGTCCAGAATGAAAAAAACACCTGGAGTTTTTCCAAGCCTCCTGGAGATCTGGCAGCAAGCTCTGCCTGCTCCAATTCCTTCTCCATATCCCCCCCTCATTTGTGGCCATGGACAAAACTGCAGAGCTGGGCTCTGTGTTTGGGATTTTCCTGTGTACATGGAGGAACTTCATCGAGCAAGGACACCACATTTTCCCCAGGGAGGAGTACATGGCCACGTCCTGATCCTCCCTCCAGCTTGGTGAGGACACAGTGATGTCCCTCACCTGAGGGGACCAGAATTTGTGGCCACATTAATCCCAGAAACAGTGGCTTCTCAGAGAGTCAGGACTTACTTCTAGCTGGTGCAAATAGGGCCTCCAGATGCCATCCAGGAGGTCCTGGCGGTATTTCCTGGTGAAGTAGCCCAGGTAGGACACAAAGGCTGTGACCAGTAGGACATCTCCACATAAGGTGCTCTGCTGCTGCTTGAAGTCCTTCACAGCCTCAGCCCATCTCACATTTTCAGAGGCGAGTCCCCCAACCTGCAAATTCCCAAGTCAAATTGGTCATTCACACAATCGTGGAATGTGAACCTGACCCAGTCCTGTTTCCAGCAGAATTCCAGCTGCCTTCTGAGGGTCAGAGCCACCTTCACATTCCCAACACAAACTCACTGCTGTTTCTACAGTGCTGGTTGTCCTGTAGACACTTCAGATCAAACAGCTCTTCTTCCACCCTCATGTACCTCCATTCCCCCTGACAAACAGCCAGATCTCCTGATAAACAGCCAGATCTCCTGATAAACAGCCAGGTTCTCCTGATAAACAGCCAGGTTCTCCTGATAAACAGCCAGGATCTCCTAAGCCAAGAATTTATTGGGTTCCCTCTGAACCCCCCATCCCAGGCCCAGCTCTGCAGGGCACACCCAGCTCCTGCAGCGGACAGCAGCCCTTGTCCTGGGAATGCTGCACACACAAGCACAGCTCTGGACACAGCTTCCCACAGCTGCAGACTTCAGAACCTTCTGACCCAGAGCTCATATCCCTGTGCTTAACAGCCACTGATGGTTTTTGACTTCACGACCGAGCGTAAGCTGCTGTGGATATCAACCCAACTTTTGGCACCTACAGCATCCCGTGGGCAGGAAATCCACAGTTCAGCTGAGCTTTCTGTATAAAGTACATCCTTTGATGTGCTGCCTGAACTTTTCAGTTGCTGAAACATTTGTCCAGTGCAAAACCAGGGAACAATCCTGCGGGCACCAGCTTCTCTGCACCACTCAGGATTCCAAGCCCTCAGCACCCCTGTGCTGTCTTCTTTTCAGGTTGAAGAGCTTTAGCCTCTTCAATAATTCCTCAGACAGAAGCAGCCTTTTGATTTTCCTTGCAATCGTTATCTGCACCGAGTGATGCAATCTTTATTATCCAGTTCCTTTTATTGTTGCTGGCTCTGCACCATTTCCCGTTCTCCTCCAGCCTTTGAGGTGCAGCAGAGGGGGTGGTGGTAATGTTGCACATTCAAGATTTATTTAGAAGGTATTCATAGAGCAAGATGGGGATTTTTCTGTTTTGTTCTCCCTTCTCTTCCTAATAAACCCTCATATCCGGTTTCAGAGGGGCTTTGGGTTTGGTGAGGGCTTTTTGCTTCTGGGAGCACAGAGCTCACAGCACTCTTAACTCCATCCTTTCATTCCTGAGTGATAACAATCAGCTCAGCATCACTTACAGGCCATGTGAAGTAAAACCTCATTTCTCCAGTGTACTTTACATTACCTTTATCTACGTGGTGTTTCATCCCTCCATCACTTGGGATCGTTTTTGCAATTCTTTACAGACAGTTGACATCATCACTGTGGAGCCGTGCGACCTCCCACACACCAGCTCATTTATGATTCATGCAATCACAGAATCACAGACTGCTTTGGGTGGGGAGAGACCTTAAAGGTCATCCAGTGCCACCTCCTGCCATGGCAGGGACACCTCCCACTGTCCCAGGCTGCTCCAAGCCCTGTCCAACCTGGCCTTGGGCACTTCCAGAGATCCAGGGGCAGTCCCACAGCCCCTCTAAAACCAAGAAGTCTTTATTGATCTGATTTTCCTGGTACTTGGAGGTGCTTCCATACTCCTAATTAATTTTTTGAGGTTACTTTTTATCTCCTTAGGTCCTGGAAGTCTTTTCTTCTGCTTTGCTTGGATGATACTCTACTGCCACTTTTAATACATTCAAGACACCCCAGGTGTCTCCCACCTCAGATCCTAGAAGTCATTGGAATTCTTTCTATTTAGCAAGAGGCAAATTAAAAGCTACTCCTTGGATTACCTTTGGCTCTTTGATAATGACAGAGAGTGAACAACCATTCCTCGCCCACCTTCTGCACACCAGTCTTGACTTTAGAGGCTTCTACACCTTTTCCAAATTGAAGAGCCCTAATCCATTCCCTCTCTTCTCATGTGGAAGTGGTTATGTACTTTGTTGTAGCTTTTCTAGGCTGCCCACAGCCTCCTTAGACAGACAGGGTGGCCACGTGTGGGATGTAGGCACTGACAGACCCAATACAATGATGCTTAACTTCTGTTTCCTGAGGTTTTTTTCCTACCAATTAGTAATATTCAATTTGTCTTTTTTCCTCCTGTCAAGTGCCACGCTGCTGTTCCTGAGAACTCTCTGCAAGAACTCCAAGAGCTCTTCTGTGAGTGAGAATAGTGCAATTAGGCCCTATCCATGTAACTGCATGATTACAGTTTGTTTTCCCTGCACACGTTATTTAGCATTTGTCATCACTAAATTTCCTCCTCTGCTTTAGCACACACCCCCTCACAAACACCACTCATCAGCCAGCCTCCCTTTCTGGTGCACAGATCCTGTCCTTTGGATCCTTGAGCATCTTGCTTAGGCCACCTGAAGTTCCTGAGATGCAGCCTGGCACTGTGAGAGCCAGGCTTGCCTCAATCCCCCAGGTTCATTTGTCAACCCAAAGCATCGCTCTCCACGCTCACTTGCATTCTTTATACAACCTCAGCCGTGTTTGTTTCGAAGTCTGGGAACTCATTTCTGCCCACAGCCACACCAGTGACACCTCCTGAATGTCAAATGAGCTGCACACCAGCGAGGGCTGTCAGGTCCTGCTCCCAGATCAAAGCCAGGGTGGCACAGGAGATGGTGTGCAGTGCACAGCAGGAAGTTGGGATGCAAGCAGCTCCTTGACTGCAGAAATGATGAATTTTTGACAGTATAAAATCACAGAATTGTTGAGACTGGGAGCTGTTCCCACCTCATGGGGTGGGGAAGAGATGTAACCAGCATGGTCTGGGATGTGGTGTCACAGAGTCACCATGGAATGGATGGGGTTGGAAGGGACCTAAAACCCCATCCCATCCCACCCTTCCATGGCAGGGACACGTCCCACTGTGCCAGGCTGCTCCAAGCCCTGTCCAACCTGGCCTTGGGCACTGCCAGGGATCCAGGGGCAGCCACAGCTGTGCCAGGGCCTGCCCACCCTCACAGGGATTTCTTCTGTATACCTAAACTAAATTTCCCCTCTGTCAGTCTGAACCCATTTTCCCTTGTCCTGTCACTACAGTTCCTGATGCAAAATCCCTCTCCAGTTCCTCGTAGGCCCCTCTCTAAACACCTTTGTTTCTCACTCAGAGAAGACTGAGGCTTTTAGAGATCTTTTCACTCTAATTCTTGTCATTTCAGACCCTGCAAAGCTACGGGCATGTTCACACCTTTGTGTTTATGATACCATTTTTGACTCACACTGTTTTGGCCCATCAACACCTGCTCACACATTTAAGCCCCAAGAAGGAGCTGAGAGTTGTGATGGCAGCAGAGCCAGGCACTTTAATGAGCAGAGCTGCCCCAAACCATCTGGAGTACAACAGCACTTTCTGCAGCTGCCTCTCCTGGTTTCCTTGAGAAAGAGAAGATATTCTGCCACAACCTCATGGAAACAACCTCTGTAAAAGCATTTTCACTGCTGAAACTTGCTGCAGTGTGGGAAACAATCCCAAAAGCATGAGAGGATGGGACGTGCTGTGTGCACAGGGCTCAGCCCAGCCCTGGTCCCTGCCCTGGTGCCACCAGAGCTGCCCTTGCTGGCACTCACCAGGCGGTTGGCGAGGGTGATGGTGCAGGCTGTGGCTTCAGCTTCCTGCTGGCACCTCAGCTTGTCTGACGTGGCCTTCTCAAACCGGGCTGTCAGCTTGCCCAGGTTCTCGTTGAGGCGCTGCGGGTGAAAAACAGGAGGAGTCAGGAACAGCAGGGTTTTAGCAACTCAGGGAGGACCTGGAGCTGTTGGAGGAGTCTAGAAGGCCATGAAGAGACTCCAAGGGCTGGACCCCTCTGCTCTGGAGACTGAGAGAGCTGGAGGTGTCCAGCCTGGAGAAGAGAAGGCTCCAGGGACACCTCAGAGCCCCTTCCAGAGCCTAAAGGGGCTCCAGGAGAGCTGGAGAGGGACTGGGGATGAGGGGTGGAAGGACAGGACACAGGGAATGGCTCCCACTGCCAGAGGGCAGGGATGGATGGGATTTTGGGAAGGAATTGTTCCCCGGGAGGGTGGGCAGGCCCTGGCACAGGGTGCCCAGAGCAGCTGGGGCTGCCCTGGATCCCTGGCAGTGCCCAAGGCCAGGCTGGACAGGGTTGGGAGCAGTCTGGGACAACGAAAGGTGTTTCTGCCATGGCAGGGGTGGCACTGGATGGGCTTTGAGATCCCTCCCAGCTCAAACCATTCTGGCATCCTGTGATCCTGAGGCAAATCCTTGTCCAGAGCTGGCCAAGCTCCAGCCCAGCCCATCCAGCCAGGGCTGGCACCAGGAGCCAGCACAGAGCAGGGCTGGGCTGTGCCACTGCTTGGAACTCACACCCTGGGCACAGGCAGAGGCAAAGGACACACAAAATGAATTTATCTGGGGCTCCTGGCTGAGCCCTGATGACGAGTGCTATGGCTGATCAGCAGGCAGGCAGCTGAGAACCCAGATCTGACATTTCCTGATGCTACAGCCCCTTGTCTCTGAGCAGTCCTTGAGCCTCTGCTGATTCCCCAAGTCCTGCTCAAATCCCCAAGGGGCTCCTGGAGTTCTGCCTGAACCTCTCCAAACCATGCCCTCACACTGTTTCCACAAGGAATACAAGAAATGAATTAAATGGTTCTGCTCTGAGAGCTGCCCCAGTGAGGTGGGGCAGGTCAGGGCTGGGAGGAGCAGCAGGAGCCAAAACACCTGCAGAGAAAACTGGAGAGCCCTGTTCTCGGGCAGAGCTGTTCACACTGGGGTCTAAACCAAACCTACAGCTCCCACAAGCACTTGGAGCATTTCACTTCTGATAAGAAAAGTAATAATTGATTTTATCTGCACCCAGTGCAGACTGCTTAAGGCTAAACTGCTTGTAAATCACTTCAACATTGAGCTACACACTAGAAACAAACCTGAAAATGAAAAAGGATTATATTAGAGATCTCTGCAGCTCTCCTGGATACTGGCAAACACAAAGCAGCCTCTCCTTGACCTTCCTTGGAACAATAACACCAAAAGTTTCTGGCCCTGTGTGCATGTGGACCTATCAGCCTACAAAGGCTCATGTATATCATATTCTACTATAAAAGCACGACCTGATAATTGAATTTCTATAGAATATATGCATATATCTGGTCTGCAGGGCCCCACCAGGGGCACACAAATACAGCTGTGTGCAGCTGGGGACACACCTGTCACTCCTACCTCAGCCCCAGGTGCAGAGCACTCAATTCCCAGGCAGGGAAAAAAGACAGAAGGTCCTTAATGCTTTGGACAACCGGAATTTTCTCATTTATTTATAAAAATGAGGATGAGCTAGCTTGGGGCCCAGCTGTGAGCAGGTGTGAATCAGCACCCAGCAGCGAAGCTACCCAAGAGATCCCAGATAGGTAAGGATGTACCTCCACATCCATCCCACACTCCCCTGCATCCCTCCCCATCTGCAGACAGGAGAGAGCCTCTCAGCCAGGCACTTTTGTAAGAGCCTGCCAGAGGAGCAGCAGTAATCTCCCCAAAGATTGCAATTTTCTTTAACAAAATCCCACTCCTTTGGGAAAAAAAAAAAAAAAAAAAAAGCGCCCAGGCATAAAAAAGCTTTGGAGAAGAGCAGCATAAAGGGATGGAAAAAGTTGCCCAGCACTGTGTGGCATATCTGAGGTGGGAGAATTAGACACCAAAGCCCTCTAAATCCATGCCTGCTTCAGGTGCCTCCTTTCATCTGCAGCAGGAAGGGGCGACCAGAGAGTTCTGCACCATTTTCTTGTATTTTCAGTTAAAACGTGTAGTAAGCATTTTAAGAATGATAAGCCCTTGAAAACATCAAGGGAGTGATGTGTTTTCTAACGGGGTGAGGTGCTGGTGGAAGGGCTGAGGGGAGCAGAGGGACCTCACTCACTGGGACCCTGCCCCTGCTGTGGGTGCAGCCCGACAGCCCAGCCATGGAGGGGATCCCACTCCAAAGAGAGATCCCAAAACACCCGAAAACCAGAGCAGCTGCTTCCCACAGCCTGTTCTTAGCAGGTACCGTGCTGGGAGGGAGCAGGGAGGAAAGCAGGATAAAACAGGATGTGTTTTTACATAGAGATAATTTTCTGAAGGCAAATGATAAAGGTCTCACTCTACACTCTGTAGAAATGCACTTTTAATCACACTGTAATTTCTTCTATTCAGGGATTTTAAAATTTCTTTTTCTTTTTTTTTTAAGTAGCAAAAATCCAAATAACATCCAAGATGTGCTGCCAGGGAGCTGTGCCGTGACAAATGAGGCTCCTGCAAGAAGCAGTTGTCATCCTGCAAAAGCAGGGACTGAGTGTGCAGCCAGCCCAGCTCTGTGCTCCCAGCACTGAATCAGCCTCCAGTTCCCATCCCCTGCCCTGTGCAGCACACTGGGAACACCCTGGTTTGAGATAATGAGTTTTCTGAGGGCCCAGGGGAAGAGGCAAATTACATTAAAAAAATTAAGGGGGAAGAACAAGGATTCGTATTTAACCTTCCTCTTTGGGCATAAGCAAGGCTGGAGAAGAACAGAGGAAATTTAAAAAGCAATATTCTGTCACAGAATCACAGAATTCTTTGGGCTGGAAGGGATCTTAAAGGTCTTTTCCACCCCCTGCCATAGCAGGGACACCTTCCACTGCCCCAGGCTGCTTCAAGCCCTGTCCAGCCTGGTCTTGGACATTTCCAAGGATCCAGGGGCAGCCACAGCTGCTCTGGGCACCCTGCACCAGGGCCTGCCCACCCTCACAGGGAAGGATTTCTTCCCTTTAACTAACCCAAATTTAATCTTTTTCAGTTTGAAGCCATTCCCTGTGTCCTGTTCCTCCATCCCTTGTCCCCAGTCCCTCTCCAGCTCTCCTGGAGCCCCTTTAGGCCCTGGAAGGAGTTCTGAGGTTTCCCTGAAGCATTCCCTTCTCCAGGTGAGCACCCGCAGCTCTCCCAGCCTGGCTCCAGCCCTGGAGCATCTCCATGGCCTCCTCTGGTGTCTCTCGAGCAGCTCCAGCTCCTCCCTGTGCTGGGGCAGCTCTGCAGGTGGGGTCTCACCTGAGCACAGGGGCCAAATCCCCCTCCCTGCTGCCCATGCTGGGGCTCAGCCCAGCAGCACAGGGCTGGATTTCAGGATTTCCAATGCAACAGGAGGGAAAGAAAACGCTGCAATCCTCAACCCTTTGGATTCCCACCCTGCTTTAGAACACAAGCCCTGAGCAGCAGCTCTGCCCAAGCTGAGGATTCCCCCAGGCAGGGACAAGCAGGACGGGTCCCCCCAAGGTCACTCACAGCGATTTTGGCCTTGACAGTGGCCAGCTTCTCCTGGGCTGCTGCCAGCTCAGCGTTGGCCCTGTCCAGAGCCTGCCTCTTGGGCTGCACCTCGCAGAACACGCGGTGGAAGCGCTCGATGTTCAGCACCCACGAGCACAGCCCGGCCGCCGCCGCCGACTTGGTGGCCACGAACTCGGGGTTGAACTTGGGGTCTTGCAGATAGGGCTGGAGGGCTTTGAGGCAGTTCTCGTGGATGTTCTCCTTGTTGAACTTGACCAGGGAATCCAGGAAGCTGTCTACCCTTGCCATGGCCACTCTGGCTGCTTTCCAGCTCCTGTCCTTGGGGATCTTCCCTCCCGGGGCCGTCAGCACCATCACGGCTGCTGTGACGTTGCTGACAGCAGAAGGAGGTGACCCAAAGGACCTCAGCTCCGTCAGATTGGTCTGAAAAGGGGAAAACAAGGTTGTTAGGTAAAAATGAATGGGCTTTCTTTCCACTCTGCCGCTAATAGAGTCAGGCTCCCAGGCTATCAATCTGATAAATTGGGCTGCTCTGGGCCCCAGCAGTGCTGCCTTTAGATCACTGCTCTGCATGGCTGCAGCACACCTGCTCCATTCCCTGCTCCTGACATCCCACCTGGGACCAGCATAGCACACTGCTCCTCCCCAGGTCCTGCGGGAGCAGCAGGTTTTATGCCCTCTCAGAAGATTGAGATAAATAAGAATGAAATCTGTAGAAATAACACTCAGGCCCTCTAAAACAACCTTCAGAGCTTCCCTTCAGAATTAACCAGGTTGGAAAAGACATTTGAGATTATCAAGTCCAACCTGTGACTAAACACCCTCTTATCATGGCACTGAGTGTCACATCCAATCCTTTTTTACACACTTTGGCACCAGCAGGGAGGAAGCTGGAGGAGGGACAATGCAATGTGCAGAACTTGGGCCATCAGATGACACAGCCCCTCTCCTCCAGCGAGGAGGAAAACCACTGGGAATCCTCACCCCACCTTGTTGAGGGTGTTGAGAGCAGCCTGGGCAGCTGCCAGGGCAGGCTCAGCCTTGGCCAGGTCCTCCTCACAGTCCTTCTGCTTCTGCTCCACCTCCTGGGCGATGAGGGCCACCCTCCGCTCCTCCTCGTCGGCCACCGCCTTCTTCCTGCTCACCTTCTCCGTCTCCACGCCCACCACCTGGATCAGCTTGTCAGCATCCTCATTCTTCTGCTTCAGCTCCACCTCCTGGGCTGCCAGCTTGGCCTTCAGCTCATCCACCTGCAGGGCAGAGATCTGTGGGACTGGGCTGTCCCGCCTGCTCCTCAGTGCCCAGCACAGCCTCACACCCAGGGACCCCAGGGCAGCGAGGGCCTGGCTGTCAGCAGAGCCATGGTGATGCCTTCAGTTTTATCTTCCACATTTCCCAGACTCTGCACTGCACTGGCACAGAACTCTGAACTCCACACCCAGTGCCAGCAGCTCTCCTCACAGCTCAGGCACACAGAACAATCCTTTCCCAGCCCCACAGCCAAGGACAGCGCTGCAGCTTCAGCCCCAAAAAGTGCAAACAACAGGGGATGGAGGAGAGCAACCTGGGAGGGTGGGACTGCATCACCTGCAGCTGCAACTGGACAGTGAACCCAAGGTGGGAATGGACCAAAACTGATCAAAGTGTGAGAACTCGTGACTCTGAGTCCATGCTGGGTCCTTCTTGGGTGCAGCCCTGGCTGGGCTCTTGCACTGCCCAAGGGGGATCCTTTGAGGCATTTTAATAAATCCCTGCTTTATTCTTTAGCTCTGTTCCAGGCAGCCTCTCTTTAGGCATCAGTTCCATACAGCCCAGGAGCCCCATCACGCAGCAGGCACGTGCAGAAAATCACCATAAACCCAACCCCATCAGCTTTGGGCACGAGCTCTGATGTCACAACCCCCCTGAGCAGAGGTGCTGTGCTTGCTGGGGAGGTGACAAGGCTACAGTTCAGCCTCACTTCAGCTTCTCGGCCTCACCAGCAGCAAACCTGGGCACGAGGTGGTTTGGAGCAGGATCTGTGCCCCAGGAACTCCTTGAGCCTCCTGCTCACCCCAGCACACCCTGCCCTCCCCAGGCACAGGGCAGGGGCAGCACCTGAGACCATCGGTCCTTCAGGAATCACAGAAACTTGGAATGGTTTGGGTTGGAAGGGACCTGATACCTCATCCAGACACCTTCCACTGTCCCAGGGACACTTCCACTGTCCCAGGCTGCTCCAAGCCCTGTCCAGCCTGGCCTTGGATGGGGATCCAGGGGCAGCCACAGCTGCTCTGGGCACCCCGTGCCAGGGCTTCCCCACCCTCCCAGGGAAGAACTTCTTCCTAACATCATTTTCACCCCAGAAAAATTGCAGGTGGCATCTGCTGACAGGTGCAGAGCTCCGAGGTTCAAGGGGCTTTAAATGTGATGTCAGATGAGCCTGAGAAGGGACATCCCCTCGAGCTGGCAGCCAGGAGGCCACCAGCACAGCCATGGTGGCAGCTCCTCACCCCCTGCTCACAACAGGAGCCCTCAGCAGCATTTGCACGGGGAAGCTCACACAGGCTCTCACTTGCAGACAGAAAACCTCCTGCTAAAATCCCCATTTCGGTGAATTTACCCAGGCTCTGGGCAGACCTCGGAGGCTTTCACTGCCTGATCTCAGGCTCATAAAGGTTCACTCTGAGCTCCTGGGGTGCATCTTTACCCACACAAAAATGCTCACAGCAAGGGAAGCCAGCCACTGGTTTTGGAGATACCATTTTGATACCAGAAGGGAGAGCACAGCCTGCAATCCATGAACTGAAGCTGTTGACATTTAGCACTGGCTTCACGTGGAGAGCAGTTTTTCAGGGCTCTCCACACGCCCTCCATCCATCGCCACCCCCTGCTCCTGGCTCTGTGGGACTGCTCTCACCAGGACAAAGGCACAGCTGTAAATCCAGGCTCACAGAACCCCTCTGTGTGACAAACCCAGCAGCAGCTCCTTGTTCAGCTCCAGCTCTCTGGGGGCTGCAGGAAATTGAAGCGGGCTCTGCTGATGGCTGATATGGCTGTGACCTTCTGCCCAGAAATCAGCTTTTGTGTGCTGGGTACACACACAATGCACACACAGGCGGCAGCTCCGGGGCTTTACAGGGCCAGGACAAAACAAGCAGGGGATTAAAATCCACGGGCACTCAACAGCAGCACAAAGAGCAGGTGTAAGCTCAGCTCCGGGGAGCACACAATGCCCTGCCAAGCTCCTCAGCAATGGAAGGGGAAATGGCTTTGTCAGGGTTTTAAAAAAGGAAGAATGCTGGAGAAGGATTGTTTGCAGAGGCCTGCAGTGACAGGACAAGGGGGATGACTTCAGATTGATGGAGGGCAGGGTTAGGTTGGCTATCAGGAAGAAATTGTTCCCTGTGAGGGTGGGCAGCCCTGGCACAGGGTGCCCAGAGCAGCTGTGGCTGCCCCTGGATCCCTGGCAGTGCCAAGGCCAGGCTGGACAGGGCTTGGATTAACCTGGGACAATAGAACGTGTCTCTGCCATGGCAGGGGGTGAAAAAGGATGATCTTTAAGGTCCCTTCCAGCCCAAAGAATTCTGTGATTCCGTGATTCCATGAGAAACCTGTGAGCAGCTTCCTGAGTGCAGAACAATCTGATAAGCAATTAGTAATGTGAGGTGGAAAGGGAAAGAGCAAAGCAAATGAGAAACTCAAGGGTAATGTGCTGTGACTTCATCAGGGAAAGGAAGGGAGAAGCCCTTGCCTACCACCAGAACAGCATGAGAAAAATTATTGAAGAGAAGAAAACCTGGAGGGCAGGCTCCCAGAAGACTCATTTTATCTGATTGTCCCTGCCTTGTTTCAAGAACACAAAATACATCAAAAGGTCAGCGATTAATTGATAGTGGCAGGCAGGCTGGAATCTGGAATGCAGTGATGCAATATTAACCACAGCCATCCTCAGAATTACTCAGCAATGGGTGCTGACCTCTCGGTGGCACACAGCACTCTGAAAAACAAATGACTCATCCCATACATCTTCCCAATCCATTATCTCCTAACGGGAAGGAGGCTTCAGCTTCCCTGAGTGCTGAGGATGCACTGTGCACAGGGAGAGCTGGTTGTACAACCTGCTGGAGGAGGAAAGTTGGTCAACAGCATCAAGGTGTCCAAATCTCCACAGGAAAGAAAAAAAAAAAAAAAAAAAAAAAAAAAAGGAGATAAAGGTAGAGAGGACCACAGTGAAAGGAGGCAGAGAGGTTATTTTGAAATGGGAGCAGCAAAGTAAAAAATTCCTGCAGCTCCTGATACAACAGCCCCTCGTGCTGAGGCCACTGAAATACAGACATACACAAACCTCATCCTTAACTGGGGCCTGGAGAATGCCAGTGATGAGCACCAGTCCCCAGAGCTATGGCACAGCCAGGTGATAGCCAGGGATCAAATTCCTCCCCCTTTACTGTGAAAATTCCCCCCAGCACAACCTGCAGGTGACACACCTGAGTGAGAGAGAGGACTCTTCACTTCCTCAGGCCCAAGACCAGGTATGTCCATGGGTGAATGTAAAGTTCAGCCTCTTAAACCCATGTTCAAGATTGAGCATGCTGGTGTGATTTCCAATACTGATAAATATCCACACTCTGCTTTCAAATCAACAGCAGTTTTGACTATTGCGCACATCTGGTAATTTAGGTGTTTAATTTTAGGCCCCCAGTGCTAATTTTAGATTTGAATTTGACATGTTTGCCCTCACTGCTCTGCATCTTAATTACCTGCTCAAGGAGGCACCTCTCAGCCCAGCCTCACTGCAACCAGACACAATCACTGCTCTTTCATCCCTCTTGGGATTTGATTTTCCCATCCATCCCATTGTCTCCAAGTCCCCCACCACTGCCTTGTGGCTCAGCAGGGAACCCTGCCCACACAGCACCCACTGAAGAGAAGCCTGAAGGATCCAGAAGGGTTCCCACGTGTCACAACAAACCCAGGGACTTGTTCTCAAAAGATTCACTTCATATTAGCTGCTCCCCAAAAAAATAAACCTAATCCACCTTATCCACCACTGGAAAATTCTGAAAAAACAGCAGCACCCCACAGGTCCATCAGAACTATGGCCTGCATGGGTGAGGTGGGGTTGTTGGGAAATATATCAAGTTTAAAATGTATAATTTTATAATTTCAGTCAGGTTTGTTTGCCTTTGTCCCCGGGGAAGAGAATTTATGTTTCTTTCCAGGGCATTGTTCCACCAGGCAAGGCCTGATGAATTTAACATCTTAACAGACTGGGAATAGCACAGAAGATACAGAAAAGATAACGACCATCAGCTCCAAACATCACCCCTGGCATGAATGGGAGTGTAGCAACAGATGTCACTGCAGAGAGGGTTGGGAAACACCCAGAACAACTTCTAGTCACTGCCAGAGAAGAGTGCCAGTGGGAGTCTTTCGCTGGGGGGTTTTGGGATCACTGATGTGCATTTCAGACCTGTGTTAGCTTTCCTTAAAGATGGATAGCATGATGGAAGGAAAAATGAACATCAGCCTCATTTTGTCAGCATGCACTGCTTAATTTTGAGAGTCTTGCTGGGGTTATTGCAGATTTCCTGGATGCAACTCCAAAAATCACTGACTGTCCTGTATTTTCTAAGCTGTTTTGTCACCACAGCTGAAATTTAACCATTAAAAGAGGATGGTGGTGCCAGCTGGATCCCAATCTCATTTTATTTACCGAAATCTTTCAGTTACCTCCCAAACAACAGAGACTGGGCACACACCTCTCCATTCTCCTTTCCAGTGCAGAGCATCACTTCTGTTCCTCCAGAAACCCAGCTCAAGCCGGACTAGAGCCAGGATCCAGCCCAAATTTCTTCTCTGTAAAACTCTTCCTTAAACCAGACAAGAAAAACAAGGCAAACCAACCCCAAGGAGTCCTTACCTGTGCAGAGGTGCTCTTGAGCTTCTCCAGGCCGTTCTCCAGGCGCTCCATTTTTGCCTTTAAATCCTTGTCCTTCCTGAGCAGCAGGCTCTGGTAGAGTTTGATTTGCTCCAGGAAGGACTTGGGGGTGGTGTAGTTGTAGCGGCGCTCGTTGCTGAGGTACAGCCGGGACACCTCGTTGACACTGATGTGGACATGGGCCATGAATTTGCTTATTGAATCCTTGACTGAATCCTAGAGGGAAGATGGGAAGATGAGGAGAAACTGTTTTAAATAGAAAACTATATATAAACACAGGTCTGTGCTGAATAGAAAGGAATTTGGTAACTTTTGATTCTGCTGCAGCACAATCCAGGGTGTAACACCTCAGCTGATCCCTTTTCACTGTTATCTCTAAAATAACTTTGTTGCTCAGGTACTTTATACACCTTTTTTATATCTTTTTATCTCACGCATTATCTTATTCCAAGCAATTTCTCTACAAAATAACAGCTCTTTTAAGTATAATTTTGGGCTTTTCTCCTGTACAAATGGGAAAAGTGCACACTCCTAAAAAGAAACATTGTAGGCTTTATTCTTCCTAAATCCTTCCTGAAAAAGCTAAATAAACAGAAACGAATCTCTATTCTAGTAGCAGATTGCCATCACTGAGAACTTGACCTATTTTGCCCTTGAGATTTCCAGAGGCTCAGACACAAGTGGGGAGAGAGCAGGTTATTTTCTGTGCAGGTTTGGGGCTGCCCTTGTGCTGGCAGAGCTGTCCTTTCCCTGGCAGTGCCATCAGCTCCCAGTGACACCTCAGCAGCTCCCAGTAAGACATCTTCAGCTCCCTGATGTTGGAAAATACAACAGCTCAAGACACGTTCCTAGCAGTCCCATCCTGTTGGTGATTTATACGCAGCCCTCGGCCGGCGATAAATGGTGCTCACCCGAATATAGTATATAAAATAACGTAATAAACCAGCCTTCTGAAACACGGAGCCAAGCCTCCTCACACAAAGCCTCGACCACGCTCACCTGCAGGGTGTCCATGTCCCGCAGGAAGCGGAGGCTGACGGACTCCAGGGCCTGGCGGGGCCAGGGCTGGAAGCAGTCCATGGTGGTGCAGCCGGCCAGCGCCGGGAAGCGCCGGCAGCGGAGGCGCAGCTTGGGGCCCACGGGGGACAGGCACAGAGCCACCTGAGGAGCAGGAGAGGTACTGAGGAGCAGGGCAGGCCCAGGGAGAGCAGCGCCTGCCCCGCAGCTGAAACGGAGGGGAAATTTAGTAAGATGGAAATCTGTTTCAGGTTTAGGTAAAATGTGCTGTTTTAAATAATTAAGTCTTTCTTAAATACTTGCTTACGTAGATATGTTGTTTAGTCTGTGCTCAAAACTACCTCTTCTACAAAAAACTTATACTCACAAAACTACTTTTACTGGGACAAAATAATGTAAAAAGAGATAAGAGAGGCCTCTTAAACTTTGAAACATAAACTACAAGAAACAAACAAAATTACTTAAGAGTTCTTTCTGTACTTTCTAATAAAAAACTGGCTACAAGTGTAACATGAAATTGATAAAATACATATGCATAAACTTATTATAAAACTCTATGCATATATATACAAGTAAAAGAGATTTTTAAAAGTTCAGAATTCTCAAAGGTACCCATGTTCTTTAAAAAGAATGATCCCCACATGCGTCCAGTGCTGTAATAAACATACCAGCTTTACAACTTCTACAAGTTGTAAACTTAGTTGTATTTTTCCACAAATCACAGCCCACCTCGGGCTCCATCACCCCTTTGATGCCTTAAGTTTTAGATTCTGTACTGCTTTAGTGCGTAGCTCTGAGTTTCACATGAAGTGTTGGTGAGGTCTCTTCACAGAGCAGCCAGACTGTGTGCACCAGCCAGCCTGCTTCTAAGTTTGTCATCAAAGCCTCAGGAATTCATCAAGGCTATTGGAACATAAATTGTGCTAAATTAAGAAAGAAGAGGCTGAGAAACTGAATACCAAGACCACAAGAACTAAATAAGAGGACTGTGAAACACCTGGACTGTAACCAACCACATACGCTGAGAAATGCAGAGAGAAAATGGGTGAAAAGACAAAGGCACCAATCAAGAACTGTGTGTTAGTAGTTTATAGAATCCATAAATATGTGTGTAATGTAAACAATAAACAGCCTCTGCTTGATCATATTGGTCAGCTGCTCAGGAGTCCTGGATTCCCACAATAGGAGGCAAAACAATTCCTTCTCTAGCTGGGGACCAAGGACAAATGATCCAAATCTCAGGCCCAAGGGCATAAACAATGTGGAATGAAGAGAGAAAACAAGAAGGATGGGACTTCATAACCTAAAGCTGTAATTGAACAATTAACTCCAATATGGAAATGGACCATGGATGGAAACTAAACTTTGTTTATGAAAATATGTCTTGAAGAGCTGGTTTTTGGCCTGGGTTCACAGAAAAACCAAGATAGGAGGGAGGCTTTGTACCCCCTGGGGCTTGGAGCTCTGGAATTTTGTCTTTCTGTCTAGGAAAAAGTACTGGAACTAGCTACTAAAACAGTAACAGGCTGAAATATTTGTGTGAAGAACACAGATAATCTATAAAAGGAAAAAGGCAAAAAATCATTCAGCACCAGCCCCTCGTGCTCCATCTCACCTTCAGCTGCCGTCTGACTCGCTCGATGAAAAACCTCCAGCAATTCTCCCTGGAATCCAGCAGCCCCCGGCCCCTGACTTCATTCCTCACACTGCTGATGATGTTTTCCACTTCATCATCAGGGAAGAGATCCGGGATTTCCCCTAGGAGAGGAGGGCATGCTTGGGTTTACACATCTGGATGTTGTTGTGGTCTCAGAGCAAAGGGAAGCTGCTGTCCCCCTCTTCAGGGGCTCAGGGCTGTCCCCTCCTCAGGTAAAACCCCTGCACCAGGTCTCCCTAAGCCCCAGAAGCAGCAAAGAGGCACAGAAGGTCATTCTGCTGAAAAATAAACATCTGTGAGAGCAAACTTCCTTATAAAACACAAGGGAAAGGAAGACAGAATAGAGTCAAAGTACAGAAAATCATATATATTTTTTTTTTTAGCTCTGCAGTCTAATTAGATTAAAAAATAAATATTCAAATCCCTAATAAGCCATATGTATTATAAAATCATTGTAGTTTTGCAAATTGTGCTGCTGATTCCTCACCTCTCCCCATCCCTGGTGGGACCTGACCCAGCTGGCAACTTCCCCATCCAACTCACAAAGAAGGCAAAAAGTGGGAGGGATGTGCCAGAGAAAATGGGGACATGCCCACTGCAGGTGTCCTCCCATGGTGCTGGTGACACAGCCTGCACCCCCAGAACTGCACAGGGATGCTCAGCCACACACACCTGTGCCGTGCTCTGCAGGGAAATGGAGCACTGGCGTGGACACCAACTGCCCTGCAGTGGTTTGGGTGAGCAGCACCTCAAAAACCTGAATGCATCTGGAAAAACGACAGGGAAAGGACTGGAATGGGATAAGCAGCCAGGTGACACACACTGACAAGGTCACCCCTTCATCCGCCAGCTCACAGGTACTCCATTCAAATCTTGTATCCAGAAACAACCTTAATTTCTGAGGTGGATGCAGGAGATCCACCGGTGAAACTCCTCACCTGGTGACAGATTCCCTTGGCTCTGCCCCCAACTGAAATACATCCCTTAACAACCATCTGCAGAATCCCATGCCATATGGAAAAACAGGTACAATCCATGAGGGAAGGACAAGAAATCCCCCAGCTGATGGAGGCCCAGGGAGGCCTTGGCACAGCTTTTACTCCAGAGCCGAACCTCATCTTTTATTCACCAGGAAAAACAACTTCCAGCAATTTCATCATTACCCCTTTGTATATTCCAGAATTCCAGGTGCTGCCAGGAGCAAACCTCCCCAGGAGAGGGGAAAGCAGAGCCCGAGGGCAGTACCTGATGCCAGGAAGTCGTTGACCAGCACCAGGAACTGCTCGTCCGCCAGCTGCGCGTCGCTCAGCAGGAACACGGAGCCCACGCTCTTCAGCCCGGCCTTCAGGTACAGGCTTGCCAGGTCTGCCTGCAGGGGGGACAGCAGGAGGGCTCACATGGGCCAGGCACAGAAATGGCATCCTTCAGAACCTGCCCAGTCACTGAGAACATCAGCACAGCTGAGGGCTGAGGCTCAGGGCTGGGGTGTTCTTGGCAGTGCCAGGAGAGCTCAGGTGTGGCTGCAGCCCTGGGCAGATGCTCTCCAGCATTTGCTTCTCTCCACAGCTGCATGTTGTCTCTGGGGTGTTTCAGTATCTCATTCAGGTTAGAAGAGCCCCCTAAGGACAGCATATCCAACTGTTCCCCCAGAGTGGCCAAAGCCATCACTGACCCATATCCCCAATGCCACATCCACTTGGCTTTTAAGTCCCTCCAAGGGTGGGCATTTTACCACCTCCCTGGGCAGCTGTGCCAGGGCTGGACAGCACTTTCAGTGAATAAATATTCCCAAATATCCAACCTGAGCCTGCCCTGGCCCAGCCTGAGGCCGTTCCCTCTGTTCCTGTCTCTGTTCCCTGGAGCACAGCCCGACCCCCCAGCTGTCCCCTCCTGGCAGGAGTTTTGCAGAGCCACAAGGGCCCCTGAGCCTCCTTTTCTCCAGGCTGAGCCCCTTTCCAGCTCCCTCAGCCTCTCCTGGGGCTCCAGCCCCTTCCCCAGCTCTGTTCCCTGCCCTGGACAGCTCCAGCCCCTCAGTGTCCTTCCTGTCCTGAGTGTCCCAGAGCCGTCCCCAGCACTGGAGGTGGCTCAGCAGTGCCAGCACAGGGCATGGGCACTGTCCTGGCCCTGCTGCCACCCCAGAGCTGGGTCAGCCCAGGTGACTTTGACCTCCTGCCCACCTGGGCACACCTGGGATCAGGGTCATCCCCCTCCATTCTCTTTCCCAACACACGACGACCCCTCAGGGCAACTTCTGCTCCTTTTTCCCTTCCCCTCCATTTCAAATCCCCCACCTTGAGGTCAGGGACGCCGTAGCCTTTCCTCAGGGTGATCTGGAAGACCTCCAGGGAGCTGAGGAAGGCAGCCAGGCGGGTCAGGCTCTGCTTGCCCGTGCCTCCCACGCCGACCAGGAGCGCGTTCCCCCGCGGCGCCTCCAGGACGCGGCTGATGCGGCAGCTGCACCCAGGCATACAAAACCTCTCATTAACAGCAGCATTTCCTATTTCTCTGCCCACTGCTTTTCAATACATATTTTATTCACTAGGAAATTGTGTTCTGAGCAGGGTGAAGAATGGCAGTCTCGGAGATGTGGCAGCAATCAATGCCCATCTCTGCTGAGACCTGTCCAGAAAAAACCTCAAGTTTGGTGGCAATTCAAAAGGTGCCCATTTTTATTTCCACCTGCCAAGTCCTGCTGGACAGAACAATGTTTTAAGTGAAGGCCCGGGTGTCTTTGCAGGGAGTGCAAGGGGAAAAGGACGTTACATTGACACAAAAACTGAGAGCAAAATTCAAGGCTCTGACGCCCCTCCCCAGAAAAGCCCCTCTTCTCAGGACTTTGGGATTTGTGCACAGGTGAGGAGCCCTGCTGAGCATTCCAGAACATTCACACCTGGCTGGCATGGCACAAACCTGCCTGGAAAACAATCTCTGTTCCTTTTATCCATACTGCCACTACATAAGAGTGAGATTTCCTCACTCTTACCATGAACTTGCTGTTATTTCCCAGGTCTGCTCCCCTGAGAGTCCTATGGTGAGCCCTGTCTCCCTTTTGTTCTTTTAAGCAAATGCTGACACCCCCACATGTTCCCCATTAGGTGAGGGGGGTCCAGAGGATCCCACCTGTGGAATCCTCCCTGTCCTGGGTCTGAAACACAAGCCCCATTCCTTTATTCAGCTCCCTTCACTATTTTCCTAGATTAACCTAATTATTTTTCATTTAAGACTGTCAGAAACACTGCCCTGCTTTATTAGAGCTCCAGTATTTCATAATCTATGCACAGACTCTGACCAATTTTATTATAATTTAATAATTTCTGTGAAATTATTTCCATAAAAGCAATCCAGACTGTGAGGAGAGCTTTAGCATTGCTGCTCTGAATTACCCAGGCCAGCTCTGCCCGTGTCACTGCCTTGATGTGCTCCCCAGGGCTCCGTGCTGTGACACAGCCCTGGATGAGGTGACTGACAGGTATCCCCCATGGCCCTACACATATTAAGTCATCAAATGTCTTTTTTGCTTCTTTTTTTTCTCCCAACTGAAAATCTTCAGCAAATTCAAGCTGACATTCAGAAGCTGTTTGAGATGGAAGAAGTTGTGTATTTCAGCCAAATGCAATTTCCAAATGCAGTGAATGAGATTCACTCAGCCCCAGTGAAATCGTGAAGTGCTGCTGGATGCTCAAATCCTGCTTTCCTCATTATTCTCAGTATGAGCTGGAGGGGTAGTGCCGTGTTTTGCAAATTCCAACTGCAAATCCCAACTTATGCAAAGTGCTAGAGGAGCACAGGGCCAATATTGCTGTCACCATTCTGCAGGCAGTGCAAGCAGGAACACTCATGGACAGCAGATTCCATGGCCCCTGTGGATGGAGGAGGGAATGCCCGGACTGTCAGGGAAAATCTGCCCCAGCCCAGTGGTCAACAACACAGGTTGGGAGCACTTGAACAGACAAATTGGTGTGTGTATTAAAAAAATAAATTATCTATATATACATTTGTGTATATATATACTCACATTTTATATATATACACGCACACACATATATATAAATATGCAAGCTGCCAGGTCCAGTGAGAATTAAAACCACCCACCCTGGCTGCAGCAGGTCAGGGGTTTCCTTCCAGCTCAGAGCCCCAAATCTGCACCTCCTGGGACAAGGTTTCTGTACAAATTCAAGCTCTGATTGCCATGGCAGCTCCATCTCCTGAAGCCACCTAAGGCCAGCTCTGCATCCCAGCACCCAGAAGTGATTCTGTCTCTGCTGGGATTCCCCCAGGCTGTGTGAGAGCTGGAGGTGCCCCCCAAAGCATGTAAACAGCTTCATAATAATCAGCAGGAGGCTTATTTTCATATAGTCCCACATGTCCAATTTCCAGCTGGAATCCATCTGCACCTCCAGGCATCTCCATGCGAGCAGGTTTTCCAAAGGATCAAAGCAGTTTAAATGCCTCCATCC
Source organism: Passer montanus (assembly GCF_014805655.1). Classification (NCBI taxonomy): domain Eukaryota; kingdom Metazoa; phylum Chordata; class Aves; order Passeriformes; family Passeridae; genus Passer; species Passer montanus. The sequence goes on from NW_024361386.1 coordinate 489,152, forward strand.
TTTAAAAGTAGCAGGCTGAATGCACATAATCTCACTTTATACAGAGGAAAATCCCTCTAAGGGCCTGTGTAAATGTGGCTCTAAACCAGCAGTCAGCATCTGGGGAAAGCCCAGTACAACCAGCTCTGTCCTGGCTGACAAGGGAAGACAAAAAAGCACCTGAATGTGGTCACATCTGAGAAATGTTATGCAGAGTGCAGGATCTGGCACTTGGCCCTGTAGAACTACAAATTATTTGCCTCAGCCCATGGGTCCATACTCCTACATCCTCCAGGAAACCCCACAAAACCATCTGCACAGACAAATGATGGGGGAATAAAGGCAGAAAAGCCCTTACACGTGGCTCATGGCATCCTCAAACAGTACCAGGTCCATGGCAGCGTTGACTTCGTTGTAGTTCTCCAAGGCTTCCACGAGGATCTGGTTCAGCTCCTCCCAGCTCGGAACTGGCCTATAGCCAGGCTCCCCGAGGCCTTTGGCAAAATGGCAATAAATATTCATGTGTTTGGCCTGCTCTAAAGTGTCCTCAATGTCCTGTGAAAGAGAAGAAAACAGAGAACAGATGCAGGAAAACCCACTGCAGCTCTGAGCCACCTTCCAAGGGAACTGCGGTGTTCCAGCCTTTTTATGTCCACAAGGTTGCACCTGTGTGTTGGAAAAGGGGAAACAGGCACAGGAGTGAAAGAGAGGGAAAGGAAAATCCCCAGGACTGATTTCCCTTCCAATAAACCCATTCTGTTCCATTCTCATCAGAATCAGACCTCATCAGACCTCCACACTTACGTCGTAGCATTTCTTCACCATCTCCCGCTGGATTTTATCAAAAGTGTCCCAATCCACCTCCTCAACCATCCTGTCCCGGTACACCCGGTTTGACTCGTGCAGGTAGAGCTTCACCAGGTCTTGGGGCTGCTTCAGACATTCGGGGGTAGAGAACAGCAGGCCCTGTGGGGAGCAAGGACAGCCAGGAAGCCCAGGCTTGGCTGGAGGGAATCCAGCCCAGCACCCACCAGGCTGAGTCCCCCTCACAGCCACCTGCACCTGAGCAACCCCAAACACCCAGGGAATGTGTCCTTTGTGAATCCAAAACTGCCAAAGCTGCTCCTCAGCCCAGAGGGGTTTGAGTTGGAAGGGACCTTAAGGATCATCCCATCCCACCCCTGCCATGGCAGGGACACCTTCCACTGTCCCAGACCCAGTGTCCAGCCTGGCCTTGGAGCAGCTGCTCTGGGCACCCTGTGCCGGGGCTTCACCATCCTTTACAGCCAAGAATTTCTTCCCAGGATCCCATCAAAACCTACTCTTTGTCAGTGGGAAGTCATTCTCCTTTGTCTTGTCCCTCCCTCCCTTGTCCTAAGCTGCTCTCCAGCTCTCTCAGAGCCCCTTCAGGCCACGTCAGTTCACTTCAGAGCACTGCTCAGGCTGAACAACCCCAATTCTCCCAGCCTGTCCTCCCAGCAGAGCTGCCCCATCCCTCTGATCATCCTGGTGTCCCTCTGGGCTCCCTCCAGCACCTCCAGGTCCTTCCTGGGAGGTTCCCTGGTGCTGGGACCCCTGAGCTGGACAAGTCCTTCAGGTGAGGTCTGAGAAAGCAGCCCAGAGGGGTGGAATCATCTCCCTCAACCTGGGAGGGAGCTCTGGGAAGGTTTCCCACATTCTTTTGAAGGTTTAGACTCATTACATCCATTTTAATACCCCACCCAGCCTCCTCTGGCTGGGCTGGGGTCCTGCTCTCAGCATTTGGGACCCTGCAGAGCCAGGCATCAGCCCAGACACGTGGTTCTCCCATCCCAACCCATGCCACGGGTGCTTTGTCAAGAAGGAAGAAAGGTTTGGAAATGTTACTGGTGGCTATTTTTTCTTTTAATCAATTAATTCTAATTAGGTGCATTCTGCCTGCAGGAAATATCAGTTGCTGTCTGCTTAGCACAGTATGTTTACCATGAACTCTATTAAAATGCATAAAAGAATTATATTTCAAAGAGGTGTCGCCTATACTAAGCCTATTAACAGCACACAGGGTTTTCAATGGTATGAATTAAACAGACAGCTTTTATTCCTAACATCTAATTATTTATACATTAAATATTAAATGCATTGAAAGCAATGTAAAGCAGGCCCTCTCAGCTCACTGGTCCATGGCTCAGATTGTTTGGGTTTCACATCTGTCATTACAGCTGTCAAATTATTTTATTTATTCCAGGAAAAAAAAATGGTGAGAAAAGCTGACAACACAAAGAGAGGAAGGAGCAACACATCAGATCCTAAACTGATTAAAACAGAATTAAAAATCGCTCAATCCCTCTAAAGGGACTGAATCTAAAGACCCCCACACCCCAAAAGCAAGAGGGACACGTGGCTGTGGGTCACTGCATGTGCGGTGGAGGTGGGACAAACATTTAAAAGAAACAAAGAAAAAAAGAGGATGGGGAATCCCTTAAAATGAGAATGAGGAGCATTCCTGTCACCCTCTGGCCCAGAGCTGGCAGGATGTTTTCTGTTACCCCCAACCCTGGCACATTCAGCAGATCAAATTGAAGCCTCGCACTGAAAAGCTGAAATGTTCTCTCCCTGCACCTCCCAAAGCCCAGATGAACTGGAAGGCAGGATTTACCACATCTCCCAACCTGAGCTGCTGATGCTCAGCTGAGCACAGTGACAGCCCTGACTCCCTCCTGCCGCAGTGGAGTTATTCACTTGTTCAGGTCCTGTCCCAGCTTTCCCTGTCTGTCTCTGCTTCAGCTCCTGTCTGACTCCAGGCACAAGGCTCTGAACTTCCACGTGCCCACTTTGTGAAGCAGATGTTAACAAGGACAGTGACAAATGACCAGCTGGGGGTTTAGAACAGGCTACAGTGCTGACCATCAGTGTGGCTGCTGAGGAATTTATCAAATTTTATTAATCAGCCTGAAACTCTGAAAGGCTCTTTGAGCAGCAACACCAGCTGCTCCAAAGCACGAGACTGCTGGGGAAAACAGAAAAACAAAATCTCACCAAGGATGGAAGACAACATTTCTGGAGCTGAACAACTTCACTTTGGTACAGTGGATGGTAATTCGGTTTCAGTGGTAAAATCAAAGCTGGTTTGGGTTGATTTATCACTCTCTAACTGCCATCCTGCATGCTCAATGCTGAGCACCTGAGAGGACGTGCTGGTACAGCCACCAAGCTGCCCTGGCTCTGGCAGAGCAGCTGAACCAGCCACTGCTGTCCTCTCCTCAGGGCCAGCACCCACAGAGCATCCATCCCCTGCACCAAGAGCTTCCCTGTGTGGTGGGGTGGTGCCATGGACCCCCCACCCACACCAGTGGGGTGGGGATCACCAAGACAAGCCCAGCTGCAGCACCCTGACAACAGCCACTGCTCAAAGGGCTGGGTCAGGAGCACAAAGCTCTCTCCAGCTTGTCCTTTTTCCAGCCAGAGGACACTTCAAACCCCTCAAAATCTACACCTCTCTCTGGAGCTGTGCATCCCTCCCCATTGGCCAGAGGAGGCTGGAAAGTGAATAGTCATGGGTGATGGCTCTGGAATCCATTCAAAACCAGGCAGGGGTCAGGGAATGGCCCCAGGTCACCCCTGAGCTCAGGGGACACCCGTGCTGTGCCATTGCTGAGTGGCACACTGTCTTTGGCTCACCAAGGGCCAGAGGGACCTCAGCTGTGACACGGGCACAAACTCCAAATGGCACAGGACAGGAGCTGCACTTACTTGGAAGATATTGGAGAAGTCTCTGAGGTTGAACACGTAGTGGAACTTGACAGCTGTTGGCAGGAAGGTGGCAGCCACCTTCCGATGCAGCCCCAGGGCCAGGGCAATGAGCTGCTGGGCTGATTTTTGCACAGCCTCTGAGAAGTTCCCACTGGCCAGGTGCTGCTCTAAGATGGTGCTGTAGATCCTGGACAAGGAGTCCTGGTCAGGGTTGGAGAGAGCGAAGACACAGAAGTGACGCTGAGGAAGAGAAAGTGAGAGGGGGGAAGGTCAGAGATGGAAACCACCTCGCAGGTCAGTGCCCTTCCTGCGGTGGGACACAGCACTGAGCAATCTCAGCTGGGCTCCACTTCCCAGGAAAGGTTGGCCCAGATGATCTTTGGAGGTCCCTTGGAATGCTCTATGATCCCATGACTTGAAGCCCACCAGAACTCTGTCCCCCCTCCAAATTCCCAGCAGAGGACAGCTGGCAGGAGACACCTTCTGCTGGTTGAACAAGGGATTTTCAGTGACATTTCATGACGGAAGCTCAGTCCACTGAAGAGCTGAGAGGTCTGAAGGCCCCACAGAGCCCTGGGGAAGCCCAGGCCTGTCTCTGGCAGGAACAGCCCCTCCCAGAAGGTGCCACCTCCCAGGAGACCCTTTGCTGATGAGGAGCTTGCAGAGGAAGAGAACATAGAAAGATTAAGGTTAGAAAAGACCTCTGAGATCAAATCCAACCTTTAAACAGGTGCAAGAGGTTCTTGCTCCTGGTAAAACACCTCACAAAAACCAATAGTTTCTTTGTTCTCTTCTTTTTCTAGTAAATTGCTCAGGCAGGACTTTTGGGCTCCTGTCCAATTGGCTGTCCTTAAGTTTGAGGTGAAGTCCCCCAGGTCCTATGAGGTGTCTTTTTACCTAATTGAGGAGAGAAACTTCTGGGCTTTTTTCCTTTTTAAGGGGACAAAGGATAGTTTTGTCACTCCATCAACAGGGGGCACATTCCTACACTGAACAAGCCACCCAAAAACGAGGGCCATGGAGCAGGGCGTTACCTGGAGCCGGGGGTTGATGGTGAAGCTCCCTGCAGTGGGGTTCATGCAGGACACGTACTGCACATTGCTGATCTCCTTCAGGCACAGCCTGCTCCTGTCGTACCTTGGGGCACAGCAAAAGCCACACACGGTGACCACACACCCCTGAGTGTGACTGTGGGCTGCCAGGACCCTTGTGGCTTCAGGGGGTGACATCCTGCCCCGCTCCACGTGGCCCAGCACAGAGAGCCATGCTCCTGGGGGACATCCCGGAGCTGGCATTTCCACCAGCTGGTAACGAGTGCTGAGCAAAGCTCTGGGCTCAGACCCAGCACTGGCGTGGAAATTGTGGGAAACCACAGGAGGGACTCTGGTCAGGGCCAGCCTGGGCTGGGGGCAGGCAGGCTGCAGGGAAGGATGTGCAGCCAGAGCAGCCCCAGGGACCAGAGCTGTGCCCCTGTCCCTCCTCAGCACCCTGGGCTCAGCAGGAGCAGAGGTGCACCCGAGGTGCTGCTGAGAGCAGGGCAGGGAGCCTGGACCCACCTGGGAGGGGACAGGTGGCACATGGTGTCCCCAGCACGTGGCATGGCTCCCACACACCCCTCACACCCTCTTTTTGCCCAACCTCCTCCACACCCACAGCCCTGAATTTCTGCTTCCACCCCGCTGTGCCTGTGGTTGGGAAGGTTTTGTCCAAGCCTGGGCACACACAGCTTTGCTTGCTTTGAGCAGTGCAGATGTGCCACCCCAGAGCAGCTCGTACCAGTGGCCGTAGTCCAGGTGCTGCCTGAGCAGGGTGTGGGGCTGCACGGTCCCGTAGGCGTCCACCTGGGGCATGTTCAGGTCATCCATGAAGTACACCAGCCTCTTGGTGCCTGGGGGGCCGTAATTCCTGCCAGCCTTTTTGTCCAGAGGCTTCTCCAGCACAGCTGTAGGGCCAGGAGGGACTGGGGATGAGTGCTCAGCCTGCTGCAGGGAGCCCCAGCCCTCCCAGCTCCACCTGCACCTTTGTGGCTTTTTAGGAAGGAAGAACAGGGAGAGTAAACTCATTTGGAAGCTCTGGAAAATTCCCGTTTGTTTTAGGAGAAGGCTGAGGTTATGTGCTGCTCTAGACTGTAGCATATTGGGAATATTTACAGTGCTGGAGTGATATTTAATGCAGATCACCCCACGCTGCTGCACAAAATGTTTTATAGGTTATTGATTTCTTTCAGTGCAACCTTTTCTGCCTCAGGCAGGGGCAAAGCAAACAGCAGCAGCTTTTCTGGGCCCTGGGGTGAATTTTCTGCCCATCATGGAGCCCATCCTCACTCCCAGGTGCCCCCAGTTCTCCTGGAGACGGAGGCAGAATTTATTTCACTGACAGAGTTTGGGGTTATCACCAGCCCTGTAAGCAGCAGCAAGGCAAGGAGCAATCCTTTGTAATTAGGGACAACTGGGAGTTTTGATAAAAATTTCATGCAAATGCACACTTCAGCCATCCCTTATCAAGGGCAAAAGTTATTAGGGAAAATTTATATTCTGGGGTTTTTTTTCAGACCACGAATCTTTTAAAACCCCATTTGTTTCCTGCTTGGGTGCCCTGCAGACAGCCTGGTTACCCACTAAGAATTCAGCTGTTTTCTTGTCACAGACACTTCTGCACAAAGCCATGAATTGTGCTTAGAAAAATGATAGATTTTTCCTCAGTGGAGTCTCTCTCCCCCTTCAATAAAACCACAATATTTGAAATTTCTGGTAGCAAGTCAAATTAAGTGTTTCAAATAAGCATTTAATTTAAATTTAATTAGGCCTTAATTAACACATAAAATCAGCCCTTTTCGAGGTTAAACAAGGATGCAGGAGATTCATCATAGTGAAATGCAATTACTGGGGATGAAGTGACATGTTTGTGGAAGTTGCATTTTAATTCAAAGCTTATCCCACGATAATCCTGCAGGGTCCCCGCTCTGGGCTCCTGACACATCCCCATCAGCCCCTCAAACACTCACTGCACACCAGACTTGGCAAGTGTGCCTCCTCTCACCCTGATGGCCACGGGGCAAAGAGTGCCCAACCCCAAAAAAACATTTATTGTCCTTTTCTCAAGGCAGATCTGGAGGGGGAAGGTGGGGAATGAGGGCAGGGATGGAGCTGATGGAGGAGCAGAGGTCCAAGAGATCATGGAGCAGCACACCAGAGCTCCACAGGCAGTGGGATTTGGTCACAATACACCAAAGAAAATCCCCAAATTGTGCCCAGGTTTGGGCACAGAGAGAATCTGGTTCCTTTTAACCCCCATGCACATGAAAATCTGTAAGCCACAGGTCCATGAAGATTGTTTGAACCACATCCCTGTGCTTCCCCCCAAGAGTGCAGCTCTGCACCTTAAAAATTTCTGCCCCAACAGGCACCTTGGGTAAAAATTCTTGGCTTTCAGGTTGGCTCTTTGCAAAGTAAATAAAAACTAAAATCCCAAACTGCTTTGGATTCACATTTTACAAATCTAAAGAAGCACCTGCTGGGGAAGAAAAAGAAGCAGCCAACTGACAAACTCCACAAAAAGGGACAAATTAACTAAAAAATGAGCAGTGGGGAAGGATGCCAGGCAGCATAAATCACACTTCCCGTGATGAAGATGTGCTGGGCTCTGCAGAGGAAGGAAGGGGAGGGCTCAGCCCAGAGCTCAGAGCAACAGGGACACCCTGTACCTGCCCCACACTCACCTGGGCAGGTGGGGAACACCAGGGTCCCCAGCTCAGCCCCCTCCCAACCCAGGGCACACCCCACTCCAGCAGGAAAAGGAAAAAGGGAGGTTGCAACCATCATGCTGCCCATGGCTGTGAGACAGGCCAGAAGGGGAGGTTTTACCCATTTTTTTTCTTGAAGGGCTTCCCTGGAGCAAAAAATTCCTCAGGGGTCTGAGCCCCCCATGTGAGCAGCTCTGTGCCCCTGGGGAGGGGGTGGCACCTGCTCCAGGGGACACGCTGGGCTGTGGCAGGAGAGGAGCACAGCCCCAGGATGCAGCCCTGGCTTCCAGCCTGCACGTGGCCATTAGCACCACCCTCACTGCTAATTGGGATGCAGTTCCCATCATTGCACCCCGAGGACAGTTTGGATCCTCTCCAAAAAAACCATCTTATTCTTCAATTCCAGCATGTTAAAAACACTTCAAGTCAAATACAAGCCATGGACACCACAGCAGATTGAAGCCTGGGCTTTGGCAGCCCTGAACCAGAGTGGTGGGGCTAAGAAGGCAAATCCTCAGGTTGAAAAACATCATCTCCACAAAAGCAGGGCTCTGCTGAAAAGAGAGTTTCACTGTGGGGTTGTGAGTGTGCCCACAAAAACATGGGCAATTCACCCACAGGTCTTTCCTTGAGCTTCTCAGTGCACATCCAGCTCCCAACCACAATGGATGCCCCAGGAATGTCACAGAATCACACAGAAACACAGAATCTCACTGAATGGCACTGAATGGCACAGAATCACAGAGTGGCACAGAACCACAGAATGACACAGAATCACAGAATGACACAGTAACACAGAATCTTACTGAATATCACAGAATGGCACAGAATCACACAGAAACACAGAATCTCACTGAATGGCACAGAATGGCACAGAATCACAGAATGACACAGAATCACAGAATCACACAGTAACACAGAATCTTACTGAATATCACAGAATGGCACAGAATTACAGAGTGGCACAGAATCACAGAATGGCACAGAACCACACAGAATCACACAGAACCACAGAATTAACCCAGCTGGAAAAAGACCTTTGAGATCACCCAGTCCAATATGTGACCTAACACCACCTTGTCAACTAAACCATGGCACTGAGTGCCACATCCAGGCTTTGTCAAACACCTCCAGGGATGGTGACTCCACCACCTCCCTGAGCAGCCCATTCCAATGCCCAACCACCCTTTCAATGCAGAAATTCCTCCTGACATCCAACCTAAACCTAAAAAATTTTTTCACCGAAAGAATAATAAAGCACTGGAATGCTCTTCCCAGGGAGGTGGTGGAATCACCATCTCTGGATGTGTTTAAAAAAAGGCTGGACATGGCACTTGGTGCTGTGGTCTGATTGAGGTGTGAGGGCATGGGTTGGACTCGATGATCTTAGAGGTCTCTTCCAACCTCAATATTCTGTGATTCTGTAAACGCCGCAGCACTCTTTAAGATCTTACCTTGCAGCATGGCAGAGGTGGTGTAGTAGTTAAAGGGGACCTTCTTCACCAGGAAGACGTCGGTGTCCAGCGAGCAGAGCGTGTCCCCCAGCAGCACAGACTTGCCCGTGCCAGCAGTGCCCACCAGCAGCACGGGGCGCCGGCGCTGCAGCAGCCTGCCCACCAGGAACCGCAGCCGAACCGTCTCTGCCGTGGGCACCAGGCAGGCCTGGGGGCACAGCACCCGCCTCAGTGCCCCCTGCCCTGAAAGCCACCCAGGCTGATGCCTTCAGGCTGTAGCTTTTCAGGGAAGGAGTGATGTGCTGCTGCCAGCCATTAAAATCTATCTTTTCATGTGGATCCCCCCACAAAATCACACCTTGCTAAAACAGTGATGATTTTAACAAGTCATCTGCTCACTGTGGCACTTCTGAAAAAACAGAGGTGTGCAAGCACAACTCACTACCTGAGGGACTCTTTTCTTGGCCCAAACATAAGCCCATCTCTGTTTGCAGCCATGAGAATGACAACAAGTCATGGTGCCTCAGAGGCTTTGTCCCTGCCCTGTGTCACCACTTCTCCCTGCACCCTGGGCACAGCAGCTCCCTGCCCCTGCTGTACATCACTCGTGTTTGCAAGATGGATGGAGGTTGTGCTGTTACAGGCAAAGCACAGCAAAAGGGATGGGTGATTTAGTTGTATCCAATGAAGAATTCCATCAGTGCCTGGCCTTTTGAAACACCCACGTTCAGTCACTAAAACACAGGAACTCCTCCAGCCCAGCAGCCTGCCGGGGTCACCTACCTGCAGTGGCACCTCTGGATCAAATTCAAACTGGGGAATAAGTTTAGACCAAGGCTCAAACTTCTTTGTTTCTGGATCAACGTAAAAATCAAAGACTGTGCCCTGGGAAGGGAACTTGATTGTCTTGAATTCTGCCACCCACCACTTGCTGAACTCCACTCTGTAGTCCACGAGCTGCCAGATAAAGAGAGGAGAAATTAGACAAATCCAGAGAAATTCATTAGAGATGGAGAATGTTATTTATCCCAGACCACCAGAGTGGGATTAGTCCTTAAAAACATATTCCACAGCATAACAATCTTATCCTTTTTCCTATTATTAAGTCTAATTTTTCATTTTCTTCATTTTTTCTCATCACTCCTATTTATTCCCCTAAATAATTCATCCTCTGTGTTGATCACTCCTAGAATGTCTGAGATTAGACAGATGGATCAATTTGAAAAAGAGAAATACGTGCCTATGACTAAACAGACACTTGATTGATTTTTGGTGCCTACTTCTTCCAACAGACAAGGACACCACATCCATCTCCATCCGTGGCCATGGACAGTCAGAGCATGCATACCAAATCTCTTCCTCATAAATCACACCACCCTGCAAACACTTAGCTGTTGTTTTCTGGCCTCTTTTCAAGCAGGAGCAGCAGACCCAAGTTCAGCAAAAAAAGGGAGAGCCACAGCACCCAGCAAGCTCCTGCTTTCCTGCTTTTCCCCTTTCTGTCTCTCCATGCATGAAGATTTTCAAGCATCTGAACTTTTATTTTTTGGGAGCTGGGGTGATTTTTGCTTTAGACACTGAGTCAGGATTTGCAAAATGTGCTTAGTCCCCTTCCCTGCCTCAGGTCTCCTTTGTGAAACTGGGCCAGCCACTGTCTGAACCCTTCCCACGCAGAGCACAGGGACTGCAGCCCTCAGCCCTGGGGAGAAACAGGGGGAAGGAGGGGGAAAGCGCTAAAAAGATGTCTGGCAGAGAGCACATGCATCACTGAGCCAGTTCTAGCAGCACAGTTTGTTCCTGGGGCATCTCCATTAGGTCTGTCCTCCCCATAGCCACCACAGGGGTTTTTGGGAGCAGGTGGGACCAGGGACTGCTCAGCCTCCCTCAGGAAACCTGGCTTTGAACTGAGTGTCCTCTGCAAACCTCCCCGAGCCACCACGCATCAAAAGACCAGATGATCTGAAAAGCACATTATTAGCATCCAAGATTTTGCAGTCTCGTGCTGCCCAGAGAGGCAGAATGACTGTAATCTCCTTTCTCCTGCTGTCACAAGTCCTCAGCCCGGCAGCAGAGGAGGAATGTGCAGCGCTGCTAAAAGCTTTCTCACAGTGGTGCCTCACCCTGCTCGCAGTGCTGGGAGGGGCTGAGCCCTTAAGTGGAGCAGTCTCAGCCCCAGCTTTATTGCCAGAATGGTGCCGAGCTCAAACTGCTTCCTTAACAAAAGCCCCGTGTGGATTTCTGCTAATTTGAGGGCCTGGAAATGGCAAATCTATCATCTGTTTTTACAGAGGGGCCTCGCTCCCCACCAACAAACCCCGAGCAGTGGGAAGCCTTCCAGCCTGTTTCTCCTGACATTTCAGCAGCAAAAGGTCACCAGGAAGGGCACCTTCAGCAGGGAGCAATAAACAGCTTTTATATTGGATCGTTTTTCATCAGGCTCCCCCTCGCTCGGACGCCGTGTGCTCACGCTCTCCTCCCTGACATTTACAGAGCAGCAACGCCCAGAATCCTCCCAGCGGGATGCTGAGCCTGCTCCCAGCTCCTCCTGCCACACACCCAGCTGTGCCAAGGCCCTGCCACGCCACGGCTAGCTACTGTGGCATGGGAATGCCACGTCCCAGTGCCACCAGCCACAGTGAGGGGCTGAAGTTCCTCTGCTGCTGGGCAAGAGCCAATTTCTGAATTAAGCCGTGCCCCCAGGCTTGGATTAAAAGTCACCCTGCACTGACAGAAGCAAGGTTGTGGTTTTCCCTGCTGGAACACAGGGAATGGAGGGTTAAATCCTCCACAAGGACCATGAAAGCTGGTCTGGCTCTCCACAGCCTCGAGGTGATGGCACCAAGGGAGCAGCACATGGGTTTGGCCATTCTCCAGTGCTCCCCGTGGATAATGAGGCTGTTCATGAAAGTGATTGTTTAGTTCACGTTTCCAGGTCAAACAGCAGCATTGACACAGCTTTAGGTCTGGGAAAGTAGAAAAAAGCAGGAGAAAAAAACAAGTAATAAAAGGTCTGTTGAAAGATGTTGATCTTCTCATCCCTTCTTACCTGGTCCTGGAACATGGAGCCACCAAAGGCCCAGACAGCAGCAAAGACAAAGTAAAGCTCATAAAGCTCCTTGGGACAGTCAGGAGGTGTATTGTCCTCTGTCAGGAGGCATTCCAGGAGGTAACACAGCATCTGAACCATGCTCTGCTCAGGAATGGGAATAATCTTCTTGAATCTGAGGGATGGAAATGGAAAACAGAATTGGGAAACATAACTGGGTGAAGCACCAGGGCTGCTCCCAGCCCAGGACAGCAAGGCAGGGATGCTTTGCCAGAATATCAGCATTTTCCTTGTCAGCAGGAAGAAGAGAACACCCATCCTCTGCCTGGCCCCACTGGCACTGGCACACACATAATAACAGTAATCAGAAGTTTCAGGCATTTAAAAACTTTGATCCTCTTGAAAGAAGTAAAATGGAGGAGTTGCTGAAGGCGATGATTTCCTGGGAGCGCCAGGAGTTCAAAAGCGGTCAAATAGAGGAGTAATAAAATAAAACCTTTCATCTTGCCATTTTACATCCGTTTAAGCTGCACTTACAGAATTCCAAACTAATATTGTAGCAGCACTGAAGTCCTCCATAAAGTAATTAGAGCTATTTGAAAGGTTGGTTCTACAATTTCTGAATTAAGCAAGCTACCAAAATACTCAGCTCGGAACTGGTGCAGCTAATCCTGGGGATTTCATGGGCTGACAATTGCTCAGCAGAGAGAGCTGGAGATGCTTGATGGGCTTTGCTGCCAACAGCTTTAAAGTTTGGGCACCCAGAGAGCAGCTCCCCAGCAAGATTCCCAACTCCCAGTCCTAAGGAGCAAGACTTGCACTCAAGCAGCTCCTCCTGACACCTCCTCGTTGGGGCTGATGGTGCCCAGGTTCAGCTGCTCACTGACTTTTCTTCTTTTCTTTTCTTTTCTTTTTGGAGGTACGGGGAGCAAGCAGAGGATGGAGAATCACACAATCATAGACTAGATTGGGTTAGAAGGGAACTTTTAAAAGTCATCTATTCCAACCTCCTGCCATGGCAGGGACACCTTCCACTGTCCCAGGTGCTCCCAGCCCCAGTGTCCAGCCTGGCCTTGGGCACTGCCAGGGATCCAGGGGCAGACCCAGCTCCTCTGGGCACCCTGTGCAGGGGCCTGCCCACCCTCACAGCCAGGAAATTATTTTCACTGACTTTTCTTCTTTTCTTTTTATTTTAAACTGGAGGTACGGGGAGCAAGCAGAGGATGGAGAATTACACAATCATAGACTAGATTGGGTTAGAAGGGAACTTTTAAAAGTCATCTATTCCAACCTCCTGCCATGGCAGGGACACCTTCCACTGTCCCAGGTGCTCCCAGCCCCAGTGTCCAGCCTGGCCTTGGGCACTGCCAGGGATCCAGGGGCAGACCCAGCTCCTCTGGGCACCCTGTGCAGGGGCCTGCCCACCCTCACAGCCAGGAAATTATTCCTAACACCTAATCTAAATTTGTCCTTGTTCAGTTTAAAGCCATCACTCCCCGTGCTGTTTGTCACATTCAGTGGTCAGTGTCTGGCCATGGAACACACCCAGGCTGGGAGCTCACACAGAGGGACTCAGCTATGCTCAAATGCTTCAGGAAAGAAATGCAAGGGATTTCTTGCTGCCTCTGGAGCAATCCCACCCTCTCACACAAACAGCAGCTTCCCCCTCATCCCCAAGGGGCTGGAAGAGATGTGGGGAGAGGATAAAAGAGGATCTGCTCTGCATCTTCCACACTTTCTTTCAGCAGTGGTCTGAAATCTGCTCCACTGACCCAAAACTTGTGCAGTGACCTCAGGTCTGGTCTGACACATCAGGAGACTGGAAAGACTTTCCCTTTAGGATCTCCTGGGTTTGATTTCCAAGAGATACAGAACTGATACAAGCACAGGAACCATCAAATCATTATCTAAGGAGAACCAGATCAGACCAAGTAAGGATGGAGTGCCAGCTGCCCCCTCAGCCCACGGCTTCCTGGAGCTGAAGCCAACGACACTCAGGGTTCCTGGGGACAAGGAGGGCACTGGCCAGCCCTGGAGCTGGTCTGGACAGTGTGAGTGACCCCTGCAGTGGTACCTGGCTCTCAGGGTGTCCAGGCAAATGGGCAGGTACTTGTCAAACAGAATGGTCAGGTTGGCCCTCTCCGACTGCACCTCCCGCCGGTCAATCCAGCTGCTGACAGGGGCATTCCAGCCCAGGTCTGAGGGGTTGATGTACAGGATCCCTTCAGGCGCAGGAGAAGAGACAAGAGTAAGGACACAGCAGAGGTTCTCCTTTTTTCCACCAGGAACTTTCAGCTACTCTCTGAAACAACTGGAACCCTGTAAAATGCACCTGGTTCCTCATTACCTGCCCCACTGAAGAGGAGAAATATTCACAGTGAAGAGATGTAACTCAGGAAACTCTCATGATCCTGCCCCAAATTTGGAACGTGGTGTTGCCTGAGCCATGTTATTGCTCTGGGCACCAGACACCAGGGGACACCTTAATTCCCTGTTCACATGCCCTGCTCCAAAAGCTCTTTAGGATAGAGGCTGCTCTCTCCTCATCAGGGACACCAGAGCTGTGCAGGAGAGTTCCCTCAGCAGTGCTGCAGCCATGACCCCACAGCAGCAGCAGGAACACTCTGAGTACACCCCCAAGATGAAGACAGACCCCAAATGGAGCTGGGCTCGGGATCCTCAGTGCGTCTGTGAGCTTCAGGAACACTCCCTGCACACACAGGCAGCTCTGCTCCCAGCCTGGCAGCGTTCAAAGAATCACAGAATCACTGGGTTGGAAGAGACCTTCAGGATCATCAAGACCAACCCAGCCCCAACAGCTCAACTAAACCCTGGCACCCAGTGCCACATCCAGGCTTTGTTAAACACACCCAGGGATGGTGACTGCACCACCTCCCCGGGCAGCCTTTCCAGAACTTTATCACCCTTGCTGTAAAAAAAGGCTGATAATATCCTTTTTCCTAATATCCAACCTACATTTCCCTCGGCACAGCTTAAGACTGGCCAGCAAAAGGCTGCCAGCAGCCCCGGGAGCAGCCCAGCAGGACCCACCTGCCCGGGACACGGTGGCCGGGGTGGCCGTGCGCAGGTGGCTGATCTCAAACAGCAGCCTCATCGTGGGGTTCAGGGGGATCCTCTCGTTGCTGGCCAGGGTCAGCACCTGCATGTGCAGACAGACAGACAGACAGCCTGAAGCTCTGCCAGGAACAGGAATGGAGAGTGTTTAGCACTTGGCACTGCTGGGCTTGGCTGCCCAGCCCAGCTCCTTGAGGCACAGCAGCAAAGGGCTGCAGCCCCAGCAGTGCCCAGCAGGACAAGGGGGATTCTGCCCCTCGGCCCCATCCAGGCCAGAGCCCACCCACAGAGCTGCTCCAGCACAGAAAGGAGCTGGAGCTGCTGGAGAGAGCCCAGAGGAGGCAGCAGGATGAGCAGAGGGATGGAACAGCTCTGTTAGTTCTCACACAGGCTGAGAAAACAGGGGGTGTTCAGCATGGAGAAGGATCTGGGGTGACCTTACTGTGGCCTTTGGTACCTGATGGGGCTCCAAGAGAGCAGGAGACAGACTTTGGACAAGGTCCTGGAGTGACAGGACACAGGAAATGGCTTCCCAGTGCCAGAGGGCAGGGATGGATGGGAGATTCGGAATTAGGACCTCTTCCCTATGAGGGCGGGACGGCCCTGGCACAGGGTGCCCAGAGAAGCTGTGGCTGCCCCTGGATCCCTGGCAGGGCCCAAGGGACAGGGCTTAGAGCAGCCTGGGATAGTGGAAGGTGTCCCTGCCCGTGGCAGGGGCTGGGATGGGGTGAGCCTTCACTTCCCTTCCAGCCCAAACCATTCTGTGATGCCAGGACACAATTTCTGACAGGCACAGAATGCTCCTTCTCTCTTCCACAACCCAGATTCCAAAGCACTCCCTCAGGGTGGGGAAAAGACACAGAATTATGAACCTACCCTACTTCTAAAGGGCCTGAAGTTATGATCAGGACATTTGCAATTACTCACATGCATGCCTCTCCAGAAAAGGGAAATTCCAATGAAAACAAGCTCTAAGTTATTTCCCTCATGCACCATTGCCTTTATGCAATATTGTTTGGTGTGTTTGAAGAAACACAGCTGCATTATTCCAGGAGATGTTATTACAATCTGCATTTCTCCCAGGCTGAATCACCCCTGACAAGGAATACCTGCTTCTTTAGCTGACATCCATTACCTTATTATCATCCATCACAGTGTTCAGAGATTCAATCCACATTGGATCAATATCTCCATCTAGTACCATCCACTTGGGACCATCATGTGAGATGTTGGCCAGCTCTCTCATGATTGATGAAAACAGGCCTGGGAGGGTGACATGAATATGTTGATGAACACTGAAGTTGTCACCTGCTCTAACAGATTTTTCCAGCAATTTCCTAAAAATTATGCTTTCCCCTTATACATTCATAACTCTTTGCATCTGGACATAAATAATACTGTATAATGATATCTGCTTTGAAGAAAAAAATATTATGAGAGTTATTATCACTGAGAATGATGGTGGGCCTACATGAGCTTCTTTCCCACTGAAAACCATAAGACACAGGAAAAATGAAGAGCAGATACTCAGAGGAAAAAGCCCCACAAACTACACAATACAGAGAAAACCATCTGAGTATGCCTTGAAAATTCTTTTTTCTTTTTTTTTTTCCCTGTGGCTTGAAGTATATGAGGAAAATCAAGATGCTTTAAACACTGGGTCATGGCTTTAGTGAGAATGAGAGGAGAACAAGCCCAGACTGACATTGAGTGACAGTACAAAATGTCAGTGAAATCAAGGAGACAGAGAATATGCAGAGTCTCAAGGGGAGTAAATAATGAATGCTAAGAAGAGTGAGAAGCTGGGAACAGAGCAGAAGTACTGCAGGGCAAATGAGAGCTCCACAAAACCATCACTCTCCTCCACACGAGGAAATACCTAGGGAAAGGCTGCTCTGCATGAAGGAACATCAGGCAAGCATTAAAAACAGCCTCTCTTCT
Source organism: Passer montanus (assembly GCF_014805655.1). Lineage (NCBI taxonomy): Eukaryota > Metazoa > Chordata > Aves > Passeriformes > Passeridae > Passer > Passer montanus. Next base: position 506,118 of record NW_024361386.1, read on the forward strand.
GGTGAATTGTGACAGGCATGCTTTGTGTTTCTCCAGGACCAGCTATTCCCTCGTGGTGCAGGTCAGGAACCGCCGGTGGCACCGCATGACCGGCACAAAGCCTGTGCAGGGCAGCTCAGGCACACAGCCATAGAGGGGTCAGAGGTAAATAACACCTCCCTGGCTCTGCCTGGACTCCATTCCTCACGCTGGACACAGCTTGGCAACCTCTGCAGCACTGCCAGTGCCAGCTGCAGCTCCTGCCTGGGAGCATCACAACCACGGCAGATGAAGGGAAGTGCCCCTCTCCCAGCCTCGGGCATCCACACCACAGAGGGGTTTTGGGATTTGAAAGGACAGTTTGGTTCTACAAATAACACTTTTAGGATTCCCTTGTGGGGCCTTTTTCCACCTAAGATGTGCAAACTTCCCAGCTGCCGGCAGTGGAATGAGTGACAGGATGAACTTGGTAAGAGGAAAAGGAGGAGCTGATCCATAAAGGGACGCATCCTCTCTTGTCAGGCCCTGCTGAAAATGGCCTGGCTGCTCTTTGGCACCAAGAAACAACATTTTCAGGAATAGTTAATGAAGAAAATATCTGCCTTGAGCCATCAGAGAGGAGCCCTGTAAGTTCTCTTGAAACATTAGAGAATTGAGAATATTGGAACCTTCCAATATCTCTCCTGCTGTCCAGTGCCACCCACAGCCCCTGATCCACAATCCCCAGTGTGCAGCTCCCTCTGCAGAGGGCTGGCTACATCCCACACTTCCCTCTGGCACTTTGATTTAGGGTCCCCAATCACAATTTAAAATAAATTAACCCTGGCAGTGGAGCAGAGCAGGGGGCAGGAGGGGTGGTGGCAGGGGGCAGGGGAGGTGGTGGCAGCTCCTCTCCTGGAGACCTCTGGCCAAGGATGATTTATGGAGCTGTCCTCCCTCACCTCCCCCTCAGCTCCCAGAACAGGCACACAGGGAATCAAAGCTGCCTTCCTGGATTAGTCACAACCCAACGTTTTCACTCTGCATCTCTGCAATCTTTCAGCAGGTCTTAAATGCTCATCTCATCCTCCTCAGGAGCAATCAGGATCAACAGCCTGGCAAATGCCATGTGCTGGAGATCAGGCAGGGATATTCAGAGGACAAACACCTCTCAAAGGCTGCTGGGAGTGTCCAGCCATGGAAACCTGGAAATGGCAGGTTTTTGGGGGATATTTTTTGGGGGGCCCTAATGGACAGCACAGGGCAGGAGGGAATTCTCTTCCATCAGCAGCCCAGCCCCATAAAACAACCTGCCCCAATTAGGAATTGGGAAGCACTGGTGTTAATGAACTTGATGACTGTCCTTATGGCAAAAAGATAAATTCCCAAAAAGCTGTGACACCCTACATGTCCTTCCAAAAGCAAACCCCCACACAGCTGGGAGCAGCACCTGGGTTGTGAGACCTGCACAAAGAGACCCATCATCCACTCAGGAGCTTCATTAAAAATACCCTTTTTATCTCCAAATTCAGCCACGAAAAGACATTTACCATCTCTCCACTCTCTCGTTGCTGGGTTAATGATGCCGAAGAGCTCGTCGTTGGTGACTGCTTTGGGGTTGAGGTCTGTCCACACAGGCCGGCGCCTCATTCTCTGGTAGGTTTTGTGCAGGGACCTCAGCACCTGAGACTTGCCTGTGCCTGCAGCCCCCACCACGAAGACGGAGTGCCGGACACTGAGCAGCTCCTCCAGCTGCACCACCTGGGGAAACACCCCCAGAGCTGACAGACATGCCAAACTGAAGTTCAGATGTGCAAAATCTAGGGGAAAAAGTCCCTGTGCATGGTTTAGGGTTCTCGTTTAGAACGAGATGTCCTTTAAGGTCCCTTCCAACCCAAAGCATTCTGTGAAATTAGCTCTCATTGGGGCTCTTGCATAGAAATTTGTGACCCAGACCCACAGAGGGATTTGACTCCCAGTTTGGTCTGACCAAACAAACCATGATGGTGAAATCCTGAGCAGGCAGACAAAGCTCCAGCACTGCTCACATGTGACAGCCACCAGCCAAGGAGGCTCTGCACTCCAGGGACTGTGCATGCACAAGAGTCAGTCTCTGGAAATCCAGGGAAGAGGAAGAGTAGTCAAGACTGTCCTACATCAGTCTGTCTGCAAGGGGAATATTGGGGCTTCCCCATGACTGGAAGTGCCCAAGATGAGGTGGACAGGGCTTGGGAGCACTCTGAGATAGTGCAAAGTGTCCCTGCCCATGGCAGAGGGTGAAACAAGTTGAGCTTTAAGGTCCCTTCCAACCCAAACCATTCTACAATTCTGTGATTGTGCAGAGCATTCTTTAAAGAAGCAAAGATGGTTGAGAAAACCCCGCTGAGCTGATGATGGTGCGGGTAGAGCAGAACATCCCTTGGCCTTACTTTGAGCACAAAGTTGTCCTCAGGCTGCAGCCGCAGCTCCAGCACAGCCTCCTTCACCACAGCCTCAAAGTCCAGGTCGCGCTTCCGAGGCACATCCAGCGCAGGGAAGAGGTCCCCGATCAGCCCCATGAACACTGGCACGTCATCTGTCACGATCTTGGGGATGTTGAAGTCGCGGAGGGAGCGCATCAGGACCTGCTCCTCGGGCCGCGCGGGGTCCGCGCGCTTCAGGGCGCCGGCCACCACCAGCACCGACTTGATGGCCCGCAGACCCCAGTCGTAGTGGTCCTGCGTGAGGGGGAAGAAAGGCATAAAAACAGGGGTGAGTTTATGCCTAGGCAGGGGTGAAAACCAGCAGTCCCAGCTGCCAGAGCAGTCAGCAGTAGAAATGCAGTCAAATTCGTTATTTGTGTCGTGGACAGAGACCTCCACCAGCCTGAGGCACCTGGTCTCCATTTCACAAGGTGAGCTTCCCACCAGGGAGAGCACTAAGGAGTCAGGTAATTCAGCTGTCCGTGCCATCACATGGGCTCAGAGCTGGCACTAAGTCAGCAGTAGGACTTGCACTCTGGAGACCTAAGCAATTCTTTCCCCTAAACCCTTAAACCTTGGCCCTTTGTGGAGGTTAAGCAGGGCCTGTCAGAGCCCTGGATCTGCAGGAGCTACTGAGGTGGAAGGCTTGTTAATCCATTCTGAGGCCTCAGACACCCACATTTCTCCATCACCATCTCTCTCACTAATGCAGTTGGTCAAATGCTTCTGCGCCTGCAGATCCTCCAGGAGAGCAGTTTGAAAACGTCATTGCTCTGGTGATCACAAACCCTCTCTTCTCCCAGCAGCTGCCACAAAGGCAGTCAGTAGCTAAAAGCTGTGAAGCTTCAGCCCTGGAGGTGCATGGAAGTGTCACATCCCTGATTTTGGGGGATCCACAGCAGAGTGTCACATCCCTGGTTTTGGGGATCCAGAGCACAGCAGAGGGCTCACCTGCTTGGACAGGAGCTCCTTGCAGAGTTGGTAGAGCGTGATGAACTTCCTGGCCAAGGCCCGGGCCTGGAGGAAGCCCTCAGCCACCAACATAATCTCACAGATCAGCTCAAAGTCTGGCACAACCATGGCACAGGGCCTAGGGAGACAGGCAGGAAAGGACTGCAGAGCAAGCATTGACTACAGAGCTCGAGGGCAGTGGATCTGTAGCTTTATCTTCCAGATCCTCTCCAGTGAGCCACTGGAGGCTCTCCCAGCCTGCCCACACTGCCTTTCCCATGGCACAGGACAGAGCTCCGTTGTTCTCCTCGATCCAGGCTTGATGCACAAGGCTGAAACCATCTGTGAATCCCCAATGCCAATGAATTTCCCAACAAAATGAAGCCTCGATGTTCCAAAACACAATTTCTGCCAGTTTTATCTCACAGGTCACAAAACCTGACCTCGACTCACCTGAAGAGAGCTTTTAAATTCTCAGGTAGCTCGGTTCGTCCTGCGTAACCAGGGTTCATGGTGATGAAAATCCCAACTGAGGGCACTAGGTTAATGTCTTCTCCAAGAAAATTGAAGGATTTCTTCTTCTCCCGGATGGCATCCTGCACACTCTTCACCTGGGAGCCAAGGCAGTGCTCAGTGCTGGTGTTCAGCTATGAAAAACCCCAGACAGCACTGCTGCCCTCCCTGCACTTGGCCCATGATGACTGGGGATTATCACTGCTCTGGTCTGGCCTTTTACTGACCATATAAAGCTTTCTACACTGTTTGGGGTAAATCTGTGTGTCTCCCATCACAATCCAGCTCTGACAAAACAAAAAAGGGCTGAAGAGACGGGACAGTCAAACTGAAAAGAGTTGCAAGAGTTAGTTTAGCTTCATAGGACACTTGGCTGGTCTTTTCTACTTGTCTGATTGCAGCTTTGTTCTTCTCATCCTCCCCTTTCCAAAGAGGTCCATTACAGCCAGACCATCTCACTGCCCACCTTCCATTCCCATGGAGCAAGTCACAGGATCACTGGGTTGGAAGAGACCTTCAAGATCATCGAGTCCAACCCAGCCCCAACAGCTCAACTCAGCCCTGGCACCCAGTGCCACATCCAGGCTTTGTTAAACACACCCAGGGATGGTGGCTGCACCACCTCCCCGGGCAGCCATTCCAGAACTTTATCACTTTTTGTATAAAAAACCTTCTTCTAAACAGCCAACCCAGCCAGGCCACCTCACTGCCACCTCCCATTCCGAGTCCATCCCAGCCAGACCCTCCTTCCCCACTTCCCAAGGGAGCAGCCCCTTGCAGCCAGCTCACCTCTTGATAACACCACTTCAGGAGGGAGGAATCTCTGCCCTAAACTCACCCTTTTGCCACCTTAAAGCAAAGCAATTAAGGGAGTTTCTCAGTGTAAGGACCCACATCGACAGGAGCTGCATGACTAAGGCAGCCAATTAAGCATCACCATGGTTACCCTCTAATAGCAGCAGAGGCGATGATGGAGTGACAGCCCTGCTCGCTCAGACACCACGCTCCAGCCAGGAGCCGGGGAATCATTAGCAGCTGAGTCATATCTGGGCTTCTTTTGTTCGGCTCCCCCTTTTATTTTAAGATCCTCAAAGACGTTTTTCAATGACAACTTTAAGCTAGAACCTGATGGAAGGGAAATGGAAAGGGAACGACACACAGACACCTGTAGCTGCCTGGGATGTTTTTGGGACATCAGAGGAGGCACAAAGATGAGAGAAAGAGAAATGAGAGTGAGGAGTTCGTGGAGGGGTTCAGAACAATTCCTTTGACCTAGACATTTACAGAAGTGTAGAAACTTCTGGGCTCTACACCTTAATTTCTGCAATGCCAGGCCCCAAAGTGGGTCTAGGAAGAATTCAGCACCTCAGTCCCAAAACTGGGATCCCAAAACTTCACAGCTGACATTGGGGACCAGAAGAACTTTGATATTTTAGCAACTCAGTTTTCAGCCCTGAAGTTCCCCAAGACTCAAATCCTTCTGCTCTGGCCCTGTGGGAGGAAGGGAGGGAGGGAAGGAAGGCTGGCTTGTATTTATCTACAAGCTTTTCTCCACTTACCTGTACAGCAACCACAGAAAGGACCTCAACTGAGATCCTGTTAAATTCATCAAAACAGCCCCAGGCTCCTGTCTGGGAAAGGCCTTTGTAAATATTCCCACAAGACTGAAAATAGAATAAAATAAAATAAAATTACAAGAGTGAAATCACAAACGGAATCTACTCCAGCAAAAAATGGATTTTATTTCCCTGCCTGTTTATTTATAGCAATTTACAGTCTATTGTGGGTATTTAGAAAGTGCACGGGAGCAGCAGGCACAACTCAATTATAATATTTATAGCTCTGCACAGTTTGCCACTTGATTTGCTAATTGCCCTCTCTAACATCTCTGCACTCTGGTTCCATCCAAAGGTCACCTGGGCTGAGTGACTGATGGCCCCACGTCTATGAGAGACCTCAGCTGGATAAAATATGGTCCAGGGCCACCAAACTCAGTGCCCCTGGAGAGCACAGGGATCAGCCTCGTGACCAGTGCTGGCCTTATCCCAGCAGAGGATCCTGAGGAACCAGGAGGGCTCTGGGACAGGTATCCTGTGGGTCTGGAGAGAGGGAATGCATCAGCACAGCCTCGGTCTCCACTGAACAGGCCAGAATTTGTGAAGAATTTCATGTAGAATGAACTAACTCCAGAAGTGAAGGGAAAGGTGGAGCAGGGCAGAGAGCACAGCTCAACTCTCCCCCTCCTCAAGACCCTCGTGCAAGCCTCAGAGACAAAAAGGAGGAGGAGAAAAAGCTGCTCAGCAGGAAGGGGAGGCAGCAGGGATGTGAGGAGAGGGGATGGCTCAGAGCAAGCCCAGCTGGATCACTCCCACCCTGCAGGCTCCAGGACCCTGATCAGCCCCAGTCTGGGGGGAGCAGCACCTTGTAGTCCATCTGCTCGGAGCAGTTGAACACGTAGACCATGATGCCCAGGGCTCGGCCCAGGTCCTTGGTGGTCTCTGTCTTGCCGGTGCCCGCAGGGCCCGCGGGGGCCCCGCTCATGGTCAGGTGCAGGGACTGGGTCAGGGTGATGTAACACCTGCACAGGGCGAGGGAAAAGGGGAAAGAGACTGAGCTGGGTGAGGGGAATGGCAGATTTGTCTTTCCAAGCAAGATGTGGGTAGATAAAACCGGCACTGAGAGATAAAAGAAACGATGGGAAGCATTTCGCTGATTGGGGAATGGAAAAAGGTATTTGCTTTTACAAATAAACTGTAGGGTTGATGATAAATTAAATTGGACATTGAAAGATGAAAGAAAAATGGGGAAAAGCCCTAAATTCCATAATATTTAAAAATTAAAAGGGAGGGTTATACATTAGAGGGAAATCTCTGGTATCAGGCATATTGTGAAGTCTGTACCTCCCAAGTACCTCAGAAATGGGGAAGAGAGAAGTGAAATGCAGCTGGGAAATTGGGATAAAAAGGAGGCTGTGTTCTCCAAAAACTTGAGACACCCCAGGGGAATGCCCTATAACCTCTCCCTTTATTTGAATAAAGTAGAAGGACTCCTCTGTCTCCTTTTTGCACACAACCCCCTGATGTTTGTGGATTAATTTTCCTGGGTGCCACAGGCCACTGCAGTGCACTCTGCGGGGCCCTGTGCCTCCTTTGGGACAGCTCTGTGCCAGCACAGCCAAGGTGAAACCCTGGTGGGCACTGACGACCACCCCAGGTGGTCCCACCAGGCATCACCGGGGCCTCACCTGTCCGTCAGGGGGGTGATGACGAGCCGGGGGGTGTTGCCCAGGTACTCGTAGCAGTAGAGGAACTGGGCATCACAGATGTTGGCCCAGCAGTGCCGCTCCTCGTCCGACCAGCGGTGCCGCAGCTGCGCCAGCCACACGAAGGCCTGGCCATTGTCCACCTGCAGAGTGCCACCAGGGAGGGCAGGGTGATGCCTTCAGGTTTAGCTTTCGTATTTTTCATGTTCTGTGCTGCCTGGGTGTGTAGCTCTGAGCTTTGTGTTAAGTGTTAGTAGGTTTTTTTACAAGGTAGGTTGACAAAATAATCCTTTTCCAGCTTGGGACCAAGGACAATCAATGCAAGCTTCAGACCCAAAATGCGTAAGCAATGGGGAACTGAAGAGAGCAAACTAAAGGAGGATGGGACTTCATGACCTGGACCTGGTATGTGGAATTGGATAATTGGACCCCAATATGGAAATGGACAATTAACCCCAATAGGGAAATGGACCAAAACTTTAAAAAGTGTGCAACCTCATGACTGGGATCCATCTTGGGTATAGCCATGGCTGTTCTCTTTTGCTGTTCCAGGTGCATCCTTTAAAGGCCTTTCAATAAATCCCTACTTTATTATTTTAGCTCTGTCTAGTCTCTGCTCCAGGTCAGCCTCTCTAGGCATCAGTTCTGGCACTCCAGATGGGACAGAAGGTATCTGGAAAACCCCTGGAGCAGAGGAACACCCAGCTCCTGTCCCCCACTTCTGCCATCACTCCCAGGGGAGCCCAGCTGTGGTCCAGAAGGTATCAGAGCCAAAGACCAGGTTGGACAGGGCTTGGAGCAGCCTGGGATGGCAGAAGGTGTCCCTGCCCATGGCAGGCGGGTGGAATGAGAAGAGCCTTAAGGTCCCTTCCAGCCCAAACCACTCTGGGGGTGTGTGATGACAGGGCAGTGGAGTGGGAGTGTGGACAAATCCCAAGGGATTCCCTGTGGGCCCACACCAGAGCAAGAAAGCTCCAGAGAAGAAATCCCAAATGCTTTTCTTATGGCCCTGCTGAGCCGGGCAGTGCTCCCAGTGCCTGTCCGTGCTCTGTCCCTCCACGATCTCCCCTTCAGTGCCCAGCATGGCTCTGAGCTGGGAACTGAGCTGGGAACACCGACCTTCTGTGCTATCATCTTGGCCACCACGTCCCGCGCGTGCACGTCGATGGTGCAGATGGTCATGATCTTCTGCCTGTCGCCCCTGGAGAGCTGCCCCAGCAGCATCGTCACCAGCGTGTTCAGCTGGGCCACCTGCTTCTTGTGGTACTCCTTCATGGCCTTCTCGTAGCCTTCCTTCATCCTGGAGAAGGCCATGCCCACCTCAGCTGTCCACCAGATCTGGGTGCAGCAAAGAGCCACCTGGGGAAACAGGCTGGCTCAACAGCAGGGCAACATGGGGGTTTCCTCACCTCTGAGAGGGTCTGGGCCATGGGGAGGTCAGGGATGAGGCATCCCTGACGTGAAATGAAGTTTTGTTATAATTATATTACCACAGCAGGAAGGAGAGCAGGGATGCATTTTACATCCCCTGAAATTCCCATCAGTGGCAGACACAATTAGCAGCTGCTCATCAGTAAATGAGCCCCTTTCTCATGTCTGAACACATGGGAGGCTGCCAGAGGGGCACCCAAGGGGCTCCTTCCTCTCATCAGGCCCCATCAATTTGTTCTCTCACCCCACTGGGGGTAGGGGCTCCCTGTGACCCCTGGGGTGCAGCAGCCACTGCCCAAGTCCCCGAGCTGCATCCTGCCTGGAGCTCTGGTCAGAGCACAGAGCTCAGCCTGGGAATCCATCACAAGATGGCCGGGAGAAAGGAGAGCTCACCTGATACCTTAGGTTTTAAGTTTTTCTGTTCTTTGGTGTGCAGCTTTAGCTTTCTATTAAGTGCTACTAGGATCTTTTTATGGGGTGGTAAAGACAAAACAATCCCATTCTAGCTGGAGACTCAAGGACAATCTCTTCAAACTTCAGGCCCAAAGCACAAACAATGCAAAAAGAGGAGGGTGGGCAAGCAAGCAAGGAGGATGGAACTTCATCATTTGGAGCTATTAATTGGACAGTTAGCTCCTATGTGCAAATGGACTAAGACTTATCGAAATGTGAGATCTCATGACCAAGCCTTCTTTTGCTTCCATCTTGGAGCCATCCGGGCAGAACCATGACTGTGGCTCAGGCACTGCCAGGGTGTGGCCTTTGAAGGCACTTCAATAAAAATCCACTTTATTCCTCTTAACTCCCTCTAAACTCTGTTCCAGCTCCTTAAGGCACCACACCTTCCTCTGTCCCCTGGACAGCACAGCCAGAACCATTCCCATCCACAGCCCGTTCCCCTCTGGAGGCAGGGCAGGGCAGTACCTGGGCAGGGTGGTCAAAGAGCCACTGGTCCCTGGGCTTGTCCTCGTAGGCCGCCACGGCCGCGCCCAGGCCATCCCTCACCGTGGCCCTCATGGTGTCCAGCAGGCGACCCAGCCACACCTCCACCTGCAGAAAGGGTTAAATGCCAGGAACCCTCCTGCTTCTCACCCCTGGGCGATGAGGGATGGTCCCAGGACACGCCTGCTGTGCCTCAGCAATGGGGGGGACAAGCAGCTCAGCTCTCCAGCCAAACAAGCCTCAGGCCTCCTCCAGGCTGGGGGACTCTGCCATTTCTGCTCCTGCAGGATCAGCATCTCTTCTCAGAGAGGTTTTTCCACCAAAAAAACCCTCCCAGCTAGAGGAGAACCACACTGAACTCCACTGAGGAGCAATTGAGCTCAGCGTGTTCCAGCTCCAGGCCATGGCAGAGTCACCTGTGGGACTGGAGCACAATCTGCCAGCAGCAAGAACACAATTCTTGATGAGAATTCTCACATGCTGGGAACACAATTCCTGCTGAATTTAGTGTTTCACAGGCAAAGTCCTCACTGAGAGGAGGGTTTAAATGCCAAGTGCCATCACCGGGGAGCTCAGAGCTGGTATTACCTACTTTAGCTTCTTTTTACAGTCCATGGAGAAAAGTGCAGCTACAGGGACAGAAAAGCTGAGCAGTAATTTGATTTCTAAATTTTGTACTTCAACCCATCCTATGAAATAAGATTTGGAAAACAGGGGGAAAACCCTTTTCTTTCCAAAGGTATCTGTGCAGAAGTACTATGGAATAATTTAATCTGTTTTCAGACTGCATCCCCTCCCAACTGGGTGGGTAAGAGCAACCTTCAAAACATCTTTCAGGAACTAAAATTAAAAAGCCCAGTGAAGAATAGGCCACAGCCTTTTCTCACACTGTGAGGAGCCATCCAGAGCAGGACTGGAGCTGTGCTGTAAGCAAGGATTAAGTTCCACACCAGCTCCTCCAGCTTTTCCCATGGAAGCAGTGCAGTGGAACTCTACAAGACCTTGGCCAGGGATGCTCACCCAAGGGGGTGGGAGCAGTTTCCACCAGGCAGCTTGGAGGGGTCTCCCCTGTCACCTGCCCACTGCAGTCACAGGGATCACCGAGCTGGACATTTCCTCCTCTCTGCTGCACATTCCCAGGCCAGCTTTGGTTGTCTTCTGCTCAGAGCCCACTTAATTACAACACTTGGACGATAATTTTTGCTTGTATTCGTGGCTAGCCAATTCTGTCACACAGCTCATGGCTACAGACAGATGTCTCTTCTTCATATTTTAGTCTTAACCAGCTTTAAAACACATTCCAGTGCTGATTTCAACAACTGATTTATAGACAGACAGGGTCTCCCCTGTCACCTGCCCACTGGCCAGATTTGGTTGTCTTCTGCTCAGAGCCCACTTAATTACAACACTTGGACGATAATTTTTGCTTGTATTCGTGGCTAGCCAATTCTGTCACACAGCTCATGGCTACAGACAGATGTCTCTTCTTCATATTTTAGTCTTAACCAGCTTTAAAACACATTCCAGTGCTGATTTCAACAACTGATTTATAGAAATACTAAGAAAATATTACTATAAATATTTGGATTAATTTCTTAAATTTACCAGCATCTCAGCAGAGAAAATAAATCTAGTTACATTACCTTTAGTATGTTCTTTTCCCCCTCGCTAAATTTCAGATGTAAACATCATGTATTTTTCTTTCTAATATATTTCTTCTAGATATGTCATCCCATGGCACACTAAGGCCCCTCTCACCTGCCCACTGCAGTCACAGGGTTCACTGAACTGGACATATTCCTCCTCTCTGCTGTACATTCCCAGGCCAGCCTTGGTTGTCTTCTGCTCAGAGTCCACCTGGAACTTCAGCCTGGCCAAGTTGTCAAAGAGTTTGGGAAGGTGACGCTGCACCTGCCAAAGGGATTGTGTACATGAAGTGAGGGGGACAGGACCAGGACAGGCAGGGCAGAGGGCAGCAGAGGTGTGACAGCCACAGTCCTGCTCACAAAGAATGGCCTGGACTTCTTGGCAGCACCAGTCACTCGTGGCCAGGATGCTGCCAAGAGCAGCCTCCTGCTGTCCTTCTCAGGAGCTGGATTTGATGATCCTGGTGGGTTCCCTCCAGCCCAGGCTACCCTGTAATCCATCCTATGGCTTGTTTGCCCAGCTCTCACTCCCTGCCCCGCAGAGGATTCCAACCCCTCCTCAGGAGCTGTCCCACAGGTGGCCAGATCAGTTTCCTGCCTGGCCAAATCCCAGGAGGTGCCAAGTGGGTGGAGAAGCAACGGGCACTCAGCTTCCCCACCAGGACAAGCACACATCCTCTCAAATCTTACACAAACCATGGAATCCTGTTTTTCCCCTGCACGTGGGCAGGCTCAGCAACCCCCACTGTCCACTCCCAGCCCCTGGCCACTGTGCAGGGCCTTGGCTGTGCTCCAGCAGTCGATACAATTCTGCCACCAGAGCCCAAAACGCACCTGAACCTGCACCAGCTCAATACCCAGTTCAAGTGGATAATATCATTGTCTATTTAATCCTCCTTTAGGAATTATCAGGCTTTGAAACTACAGTGGAAAGGCTGAGAGCATATCCGTGTATGATCCTGCCTGACATTTACTTTGATTTTACTGCAAATAGTTTTGAATAACAGAAAGCGCCAGGAATTTCTCCTTACTCTGTGGAGCATTTCAGCACAGCAGCTTTTCTCTGCTTCCTGTGTTCCCTTTCTCTCTCTCCATTTTAAGCATCAATCAGCTGTGTGTTTGTGACACTCTGTGGGCTGAAATCAGCCAGCAGCAGCAAACAGATCCAAGCAGAGTTAAAGGTTAGTGGCAACAAGAGCATTTCCAAGCCTGCCCCATTCACATCCTGACACAAACGCTGGAAAGGAGGAAAAGCTTAAGGAGGCTGAGGTTGCTCACTACTAAAAGGTGGAACAAGGAATTGATTCCTTACCCAACAGGCACCATTTGCTGTTGGTTTGGTTCACACAGCAACCTCAGGATTAGTGATGCCTCCCAAACCAGGCTGGGCAGGGCATGGCAGTGCCAGGCTCAGGGGCTGAGGCTCCCTGACAGCAGCTCCACATGGAAAAGCCCCTGCAGGACTGAATCCTCTGAGCTCTGCTCACAGGGGCAGAGGGTTCTGCTCCCTGGGAATGGGGGGAAGGGGACTGCAAAGCCATTTCTTACGACAGGAGGGTCACTGCCAGCTCCTCCTCGGGATGATGCAGCAATCCTGCTGAGCCAGGAGGAACGGTGTGTTTGAGGGCATTTGGGAGGAGGAATGGTGTGTTTGGGGGGATTTGGGAGGAGGAATGGTGTGTTTGGGGGGATTTGTGAGGAGGAATGGTGTGTTTGGGGGGATTCCCCACACCTGGCATTCAGACCCCATCCCACAAACGCAGTGCAGGGTCAGACACCACCTGGCCTGACCTGGCTGCTCACCTCCTGCAGGCTCTGCTCTGCTCTGCTCCTCCCTGCCCTGCCATCAGGACATCCCAAAGGCTTTTTGGTGGGAAGAAAGAGGCACTTACTGGAAATTGCCTCTTCTGCCTAAAATATCAGCCCTCTACAAGCCACCAGTGCTCTGCCCTGCCACACTGGAATGCCCAGCCTGGGGCTCTTTGTTTGGTGGCATCCCAGGCTGGGATCCAAAGCCAGCAACGAGTTTTGGATGAGATCCTCATGGAGGTCATTTCTCCCACTGTATCCCAGCAGGAAAATGGCACTGTTCTTATGGCACAAAACCCACAGAGGTGCTCTCTGAACCTGCCACGAGCATCCCCAGGGCTAGATCTGACAACAGCCAGGACAGAGCTGCCTGTCAGTGATGGCAGGTGGAGATCAGCTCTGAAGGAGTTGTTAATCCATGCAGAATGGGAGAAAATCACTCCAGAAAGGACACTGAGGAAAGTCCCAGGACAACACCTTCCACTGTGACACTCCTGAAAATGCAAAGGTGCTGCAGCACAAGCCTTACCAGATGGGGGTTGGTGCCATTGGAAAGGATATCCAGTAAATCTGCAGAAGAAATGAAGTAAAATCTGGGAAAGGCCAACCTTTTCATGTCCAAATATTCAGCCAAAGCCTTCTCACACAGACACAACCTGGGGAGACAGAGCAGAGCCCAGGTGGGTAAATACCCTGCTGTGTTTCGTGCTGCCCTTTTCAGGCAGGTTCTCCCCACCTTGGGGAAATGCCAGGCTGAGCTGAGCCCGCAGGCTGCTCCTTCCCACAGCCCTGAATAGACCCACAAAGCACAAGGGAACTCACAGCTCACTCTCTACTCCAGGGGTCAAACACCCAAGAGTCAGGGCAGCCTCATAAAAAGCAGAAGCACGAGTGGAAGAAGAGGTTGGAAAGGTTTGCAGTCTGACCCACTGCTTTAGACAAGCTCGTAGCTGCCACAGGTGGTGGCATCCACTGGGATGAACATTTCCAGAACTGCTTTTATTCTAATGAGCCACATTTTAAAGTCTGATTCCAACCAACTCAGCTTTTTGTGTTTGCAAAGCATGAAAGGAAAGTTGTTTGCTCCGATCTAAAATGAATCTTGCAGTGTTCACATGCTAAACTGCTGCTGAGCTTACAAAGTTCCTAAATAACATTCTCTGTGAGGAACATTGGCCTTGTTCGATTGAAAATAAAATCAAATCCTTATTTGAAATGGAGAGCTGCTACTGACACAACAGCTTAGCATGGACTTTGAAGTGGTTTTCAGGCAGTTTCATATGTTAAGTGAGAAGTGTCTCCATCCCAGGACACTCAGGTCTGTCTCTGTGTTATGCCCCATGTCAAGGGTACACAGACATAATTGTGTAAATTAAATGGGCTCAGCTCTGCTTTTGTTGATCACAAAATCACAGAAGGGTTTGGGTTGGAAGGAACCTCAAAGCCCAACCTGCCCCAGGCTGCTCCAAGCCCTGTCCAGGCTGGTCTTGGGCACTGCCAGGGATCCAGGGGCAGCCCCAGCTGCTCTGGGCACCCTGTGCCAGGGCCTGCCCACCCTCCCAGGGTGATGTGTCACAAATACAAAAACTTGAGAGAGATCAGAAAAGCGGAAGATTTGTGACTGCAGAGGAAGCAGAACCTCGGAGCACAGGTTCAACCAACTTCTCATGGCTGATTCCAGCCTCTGACAAAGCCCTGGGGCTGGTGCTCTACCTACCTACTCTGGATGTCCTCCAGCTGTTGGGACAGACCTGCTTTATTGGTGGCTTCAACCACATTTGGGGTTTTCTGAACTTCATAGGCCAGTTCTTTAAAATCCACATCAATGCCTTCAAAACGTTTGGAGTCCTGCAAAGGGACACAAAGGTCACAGCAACGCTCTCTTGGTGTGCTGAGAGATCCCATCCTCTGAAGAGCTGTCTTTGGGGCGAGGGGAAAGCTCCTCCCTCACCAGTGAAAGGCACGTTCCTCCTCAGCATGCCTGTGAGCCTGGAATAACACTGGGAGCAGGAGAAGAGCTGCTCTCCCCCAGCACCAGAGTGGTAGGACAGGGAGGGAAGGCTGCCACAGCTGCCTGGGCCAGCTCTGTTTGGTGATTTGCAGTGTCTGAGCAATGATCTCAGTCCTCTCCCCTCTGAAGGAAGAGGGAACATGCCTGCAGCACTGAAGGAAGGCAGCAGCTCTCACTCAGCACCCAGGAACTCTGTGTTTGCCATGCAGTGCTGCAAGGGAGAAGATCAGCCCTTCAGCATGGCTCGAGCACAGCCTGGGGTACAAAAACATCCTGGGAACACAACCAGAGCACTGAGGGAGCCTCCAGAGGAGCGAGGCAGCAGGAGAACAGCCCTGCTTTGGGGAATTTGGCACTATAGATAGCCTCATTTAATAATGGAGCTTCTTCAAGAGTTCCCAAACAGGAATTTGGGATCTAGGGGCTCGTACCTGGGGCAGCTGTGCCCGGATGTCTTCTGAGCCTATGAAAATGCCCTCCAGGTGAGACCACGTGCGCTGCACCTCGAACCAGAGGGAGATGACGGAGTCAGCAGTGGAGAGCTTCCTCTGCCAGGCAGACACCTCCTCCAGGAAGAAGGCAATGTACTTGGATGACATTAAATTCTGCAGCTGCACCTGGTTGTCTTCTAGAGTTTCAATGAGCTCCTCGTCTGACTTCAGCAAGGGGGTGTGGGTGCGGGGGTGAGGCTCGTACTGAAACTCCCTGGAGCTCCAGGTCATCCTCAGCTCCTTCAGCACCTTCTCCATGCTCATCTCTCGCACTGCTTTGTCCACGATGCCATGGACCTCCCCCTCAAATTCGTGCAGGTTGAGCTTGAGGAGGTCAGCCAGGGTGGTGTCCGAGTCCATCACAAACCTCACGCCCGTCACCTGCATCAGCTGGTTCCAGTGCCTCTCCCTGATGGCAGGATTCTGAAGTTCTGCCACAGCCTTGAGGGCTGTCAGCATGTTCTTCACCTTGCTGTCCAGCCCGCTGAAAGCATCCCACGGCCTCATTTCCTTGTCCAGATTCCGAATCTCTCTTGCAAACTTCTTGCACTCCAGATCCATGTTCTCCACATTAATATCCACCCACCTGGTGGTCTGCCAGTCATCGAGGCTGGTGTTCACCAGGGAGATCATGTCCCAGAGCTCTTTGAGCAGACACAGCTCCTTCCTGCACTGCTTCAGCTGTTTATACTCTGGCACCATGACTTCAAACAGACCAGCTGATTCATAAATCGAGGTCATGGCTGACTCCATCTGTTTAATCTCCATGTGCTTTGCATCCAGAAGTTGATAAGGCTTTTCGGTGTCAAACCTAGAAATAAATGTTTATTCTTCATAAGTGATGTTGTAACAACTTCTAAAGGACTCCTAAAACAAACAGAGCCTCTGAGAGCCACGGGAGAGATGAAAGGTCTCCAGTACACCCTGATGGCTGAGCCACGTGGCACTGCTGACACCACCCAAACCAACCTCTTCCCAGGGACACAGCACTGCAGGCACAGCAGGGAGGAGGTCTGTGCCTCACCAGGACATGCAGGTGATGTCTTGCATCACCTTAAGATTTTAACTTTTATATTTTTCAGGTCCTGTAGTGCATTAGTGCATAGTTCTGAACTCCATACAAAGTGTAGTTAACTGCCTTCACATTTTGGTCAGACAGAACAATCCCTGTGGACCTGAGACCCAAGGACTCACCACAGGCCCTGAAAAGTATAAACAAAAGTGAATTGTGGGGAGCAAACAGGGGGAATGTGACTTCATTACCTGAAGCTGTAATTGAACAAATAACCCCTGGTATGCAAAGAGACCATATATAGACAACTTATATCTGTAAAAACAACTGGTGACCCTGGTCCATCCTGGGTGCAGCCTCTGTGAGGCTTTGAGTGACCAAGGTGTATCTGTGGAAGGCCTTTAATAAACACCCACTTTATTCTCTAACTGCCCAGCCTCTGTTCTAGGTAGCCACTCCAGGGCACCACAGGGATGAGCTCCTCCCTCTGCAGGCTCAGAATCACAGAATCACAGAATATTGAGGTTGGAAGAGACCTCTAAGATCATCGAGTCCATCCCATGCCCTCACACCTCAACCAGACCACAGCACCAAGTGCCATGTCCAGCTTTATTTAAACACATCCAGAGATGGTGATTCCACCACCTCCCTGGGAAGAGCATTCCAGTGCTTTATCATTCTTTTGGTGAATTTATTTTTCCTAATATCCAGCCTATCCCTTCCCTGATGTGGCTGAGACTGTGTCCTCTGGGTCTGTCAGTGCTCCTGGAGGAAGAGACCGACCCCATCTCCCTTCAGGGAGCTGGAGACAGCAATAAGGTCACCTCTGAGCCTCCTCCTCTCCGGGCTACACAGCCCCAGCTCCTCCAAACGCTCCTCAAGCCGGTGTGGTGCCGGAGCAGCCGTACCTGAAGGGAGCTTCCCTGCAGAAGCGCTCCCTGAGCCGCAGCTGCTGGGCGTCGAAGGCGGCGCAGCTCTGGCGCAGGGCTGTCACCTCGCCGGCCTGCAGAGGGGCCACCTGCTGCTTCACGGCCTGGGCCAGCTTCTTCACCTGGCTCCACTTCTCCGGCAGCTCCTGCGGGCACAGAGGCACTGCTGGGCGCCCCTTCTCTTCCTGCCAAGCACATCCATCTCCACGGAGGGAGAGGAGCCTAGAGGAACTTCTGCCTTTCCCACTCCATACAGGCGGGAATGAATCATTCACACACAAGTGTGGCTGTCACTCGCCAGAAAGAACAGTTCTTTGGCTGTCTCCTGCATGTGGATGGCTGCTCCACACCCTCATTTCTTCTATCAGCAAAGTGAATCAGTTATTTGAAGGTATTTGCACAAGCAGGAACACATCAGCAGATCCCAGGCAGGGGGATTTAGTGGGGCTGGGCTCCCCAGGACGGGGCTGCTGGTGGATGAAGACACAGCTGGCAGGGCTTGTCTCTGTCCCCCAGCACTCACCATCTCTTACAACCTTCTCATGGTCCCCTTTGCAGAAAAGAAAGGGATTCCCAAAGAACTGACTCATGAGAGCCACATGTGGAAAGATGCCAAAATATGTTCAGAACCTGCTGCCAGGGATGTCCTCTGGGTAAAGCAGATCTGGTGGTCTCGACCCAGAGGAGGACTGAAGTCCTGTGGGAAGGCAGCTCCTCTGCCAACATTATCTTTCCCATCTCCATAGCTGCCAAGAACCAGCTTATTTAAAAATAATTATAATTCAACCTAATTAACAGATGGATTTGAAAATGCATTAATTTTTTTTTTCAAGAGCAATCGCTGGGAGTTGGAGCAGGCAATTCCATGTTTTTCACACATAACAAAAGGCTTAATCTCTGCTTTAAAAGAAAAAAAATCTCAAAATTTAGAGCTACTAAGGCACATCCTGCAATAGCAAAACGCTGCCCACTGAGGCCCTCTAATGAGCAGAGCTTTGAATATCCCTGGGATGCTCCCTTTGCCTTCTGCTCCTGGGCAAGCTGCTGTGCCCACCACAAGCCCCCACCCACCTCCAGCTGCTGGTGGACTTCCTCGGGCAGCTGCTGCTCGTAGGCCCTCAGCAGCTCAATGGTCTCCTTCAGGGGCTCAAACATGGCATCAGTGGCACTGTGGCGTTCCTTCACAGCCAGCAGGTGACCCATGACCTCCACCAAGCCACTGTAGTCACCTCTCTCCACCTTTCTGCTCAAACCTTTCTCGGCAGTTTGGATGAACTCGTCCAGGTCAGCCAAGCTGCAAAGACAAAGCAGGGAAGGAAGAACAGGATGAGGGCAGCTCCTCTGGAATCAATATCCAGCCTCAGAACTGGAATTCCTGCTCAGAGGTGTCCCTGGATGTGGTACAGCTTCCTTCAAGGAACAGAAAGACAGGTTGGGACTTCTCAAGTTGGAGGCAGAGTACCTGAACAGAGACAGGGAGCTCAGGAGGGGCTGCCTGAGAGGACAGATTTTACTGTCCCAGTTTTTACTGGGAGGGTGAGGAGGCACCAGCACAGGGTGCCCAGAGCAGCTGTGGCTGCCCCTGGATCCCTGGCAGTGCCCTGGACAGGGCTTGGAGCAGGGACAGTGGGAAGTATCCCTGCCATGGCAGGGGTGTCACTGGATGGGCTCTAAGGTCCCTTCCAGCCCAAACCATTCTGGGATTCTGTGACAGTTTTCACCCCATCTCTTCCACTACAAGAATCCAAGCTCCCCAGGTGAACCTGACACCTTTCAAAGCTGTAACAAACAGGGATTGCCCTTCATGCACTGCCTCTCTTCACAGGGCAGCTCCCTCCTGCAGGTGATGCAAATTCACAGCAGTTTAGGAAAGCAACTGGGCATTTGTAGGAGGAAAATAATCCCTCCAGGACTTTAAAATTAAGATCCCTGTCTCTCAAAGCCCTCGAGCCATAAACCATCACAGACAGGAGAATGTTTGGGGCACATTTCCTCACCTGCTTATCCTGTTCTTAACCTCACCAGCTACTGGGCATTTTCAGCAGAGGAGAACTGGGCTCCTGGGTCTCAAAACACTTTTTAAGTGTCTGCTTAAATTCTCTGGATGCTGCTGGGCCTAAAAGTATCTTTAAATACCTCACCTAATAAAGACTAAACTGCTGACTAAGGGACTCTCAATAACAGCTCCTAAGTGCTCATTCTCTGCCACACTAAACCTCTTTGCAAAGAAATTATCAGACAGATTTATGGTGCTGAAAAGCACACAGGAGATCACATCACCACCCCAGGCAGCAGCCTCCTCCTCAGATGTCTGTGAGCACTCCCCTGGGAGCATCCACAACCTCACACACCCTTCAGCTGTGACCAATAAATCACCCAGGGCATTGTCCTGCACAGATCTGAGCAGCTCTTCAGAGCAAGGAACACGTAGTAATGCAAAAGTTGGAGCCCAAACTGCTCCATGACACCTCCCCATGACTGCTCATGCCAGGCTACCTGAATCATGGGCTTTTAGGAACCTCACAACATCAATGCAGATTTACTGATGGCCAACACCAAATCCAGTAAAGCAAGGACTCTCCAGGCAGAGGTGGGATTATTTGGCTCAGGAGGAGCAAAACACACACCTTGGGCAAACACACACCTACATCAGGTCCCAGGGCATCAGCTGAGGGATGTCAGGGGTACCAAGGGATGCCACTGCTCCCCAGGAGTACCAAGGGATGCCACTGCTCCCAGCTCACACACAAACAGTGACCATGGCACAGAAGACAGTGCTGGGATGGAGCTGCTGTGCAGCACGGGCCCTTCTCTTGCTCCTGTATCAGCTCTGGAGGCTGTCACAGCTCTGAGGCTGCCAGAGCTCCAGGAGTGTTTGAAAACGCTCCCAGGGATGCACAGGGGTTGTTGGGGTGTCTGTGCAGGACCAGCAGCTGCACTGGATGGTCCTTGTGGCTCCTTCCA
This sequence comes from Passer montanus, assembly GCF_014805655.1. Classification (NCBI taxonomy): domain Eukaryota; kingdom Metazoa; phylum Chordata; class Aves; order Passeriformes; family Passeridae; genus Passer; species Passer montanus. The sequence continues at coordinate 526,499 of NW_024361386.1, forward strand.
ACCCAGGGTATTCCATGATTCTCTATCCTTTGGTGATCAGCATGAAATGACACAGCCCAGCCAGGACAAGAGAAACCCCGGGAGCAGAGGCAGGACCAGCCCTCACCTGTGCGTGACGTGGTCCAGGAGGTGCTGCTTGAACACCAAGCTCCACCTTTTGATCTCATTGAGCAAGGCCGCCTTGAAGGGCCGCGCATCGAGCCTCAGCCAGCCCTGGAAGGTGCAGAGGGGCTGCATGCCAGCCACCTCCTCGTAGAGCTGCTCGTAGGAGCCCATCTGCTCCCTGAACTGCTGCAGCGTGGCCGGCGCCTCAGGGACACCCTCCTCGCCGTGGGCCTCGATGTCTGCGGGCGTGGGGACGCGGCCGTGGAGCAGGAGGTGGCGGCACAGCTCCCTCCTGTCCTCCCCGCAGAGGTGCGAGAAGCGGCGCTCCAGCCCCGCGCGGTGCTCGCGGCACGCGGCCGCCGCCGCCTGAGCGCGCGCCAGCAGCTCCTGGCGCCATGGGCACAGCGAGGGCATGGCCTCCAGGGCAGCCTGGGGAAAGGGGAGAGACAGGGGAAATGGGGAAAGGAGAGAGAAAATGGGGGAGTGGAGAGAGAAAATGGGGGAGCAGAGAGAGAAAATGGGAGAGCAGAGAGAGAAAATGGGAGAGCAGAGAGAGAAAATGGGGGAGTGGAGAGAGAAGGGAAAGAAGAGAAGAAGAAGGGAAAGGAGAGAAGAGAAGGGAGAGAAGAAGAAGGAAAAGAAGAGAAGGAGAAAGGAGAGAAGAGAAGGGAAAGAAGAGAGAAGAAAGGAGAGTGGAGAGAGAAGGGAAAGAAGAGAAGGAGAAAGGAGAGAAGGGAAAGGAGAGAGAAGAAAGGAGAGTGGAGAGAGAAGAGAAAGGAGAGAGAAGAGGGAAAAGAGAGAAGAAGAAGGGAAAGAAGAGAAGGGAGAGAAGAAGAGGAGAAAGGAGAGGAGAGGAGAGAAAAGAGAAAGGAGAGAGGAGAAGGGAGAGTGGAGAGAGAAGAAAGGAGAGTGGAGAGAGAAGGGAAAGGAGAGAGAAGAGGGAAAGGAGAGAAGAAGAGACAAAGGAGACAGAGAAAATGGGAGAAGGGATAGGGGAAAGAGGAGAGAAAGGAGAGAAGAGAGGAAGGGAAGAGAGAAGAGGGGAGAAGGCAGAGAAGAGAAAGGAGAGAGTGGAGAGGGAGGGGAGAGGAGAGCACAGTGAGGTGGCAGCACGTGACACCTCCTCACTGCCACCAGCCTGGAGAAGCCCCAGAGCACAGACCTGGTAGTGGCAGAAGCCACTGTGTGCAGCCACCCGGGGCACCAGCGAGGAGATGTGGTAGATGCCCTGGAGAAGACTTTCCACCATGTCACAGAAGCCATCATTGGTGCCAGGGTCCAAGGGAGGGCGAAACACCAAATCTGGGATCACCAAATCCAGCTGCACCTCAAAGAGGGGAGCGAGCCCTGCCTTGGGATCTGGTAGGGAAGGACAGAGATGTCAGGGCCTTTATCAAGGAATCTGGAGCCACTCACTTCCTATTACAAGATGCCACAGGCCTGCAGGGACAGCAGGAGGGTGTGGTGGCAGACACACACTCACTGGTGCCTGCACAACCCATGGAGGTGTTGGCAAACCAGCTGTGCTGTGGTACCCACCAGGGGGGAACAGGTGAGACACAAGTGATTCAAAGAGCAGAAAACACCCTGAGGAGGAAAGGCTCTTCAGGTAATGCAGAGGGAGTCTGAGAGCTGAACAATGCCAGCATGGAAGTGCTTGCAGAGGAGAAAAACCACAGGAACCAAGTGGCTCTTTAATTTAGTGGTGAAAGGCATGAAATAAAAATAAAAATAAAATTAAAAAAAACCCCACAAGCAACCAGAAAGTGAAGCCAGATGCAAATGTGACAACCTAGGCATGTTTTTAACAAGGTGGTGAAGAACTGCATGCAATTCTCTGGCTCATTGTGCCTCCACACCCAGAAGGGAAGCGTTCCTGGAGATGCGCTTCAGCTGCACACAAGCTGCTCTCAGCAGAGCAAGGAGGGCTGGGCTGGTGATTCCTGGGCTCAGCTCACCTCCATCCCTCCCCCTGAGCAATCCAGTGACGAGGGCTGGAGTCACCCTCCCCTTCTGCAGGCTCCAGTGCCACAGGACAGCCAGGAAGAAGAGAACAGCCACTGAGTATGAGGGAGCACAGCCAGAGAGGTCCCCTTGGAGAGGCTGAGCAGCCCCTGCAGCCAGGGCACAGGAACCAGGTGTCACCTGTGTTCTCCAGGAGATATTTCAGTGAGCACTCAATGGCAGTGAAGAATCCATCCAGGACTATCTCATCCACATAATCCAAGTACACCTTCCAGGCGTCGGATGCTGGGTCTGCACGAAGGAGGCTCTGGTTTTCCTGGAAGACAAAGAAGATTCCTTCACACACAGCAGGGCTGAGCGTGTCCTAGGGAGAGCTGCCCCCACCCAGGAGCTGATGCTGGACAGCACAGCAGTGTCAGCCTCGTGGAGATGGATCTTCCTACTGGGGCATGGCCACGATTTGCTCCTGTCAAGGGCTGTTTGGTCTCCAGAAACACTTCAAGGTAAAAATGGAGTGCAGAAGAGCCTTAGAAAGTCTTCCACGTGTTCTCCTCCCTCTTCTCTGAGGCCATGGGACTTAGGGCTGCTTTTCACCCCTGGGGCAGGGAGAACTGGGGGTCTCAAAGGCCCCTCCTGATGAACCCATCTGGTTCTCTTCAGAGTCCAAGGCCAGACATGACCCTCAGGAGAGGGCTGGCCCTATAGCCCATCTCCTCCAGCCAGGGGCTGTCCCTGACATGCACAACACCTGGCTCCAGGCAGGTGAGGAGCAGAGCTTTGGGCTCTCTCCTGGCCTGCAGAGCACTCCGAGCTCAGCAGGAGGTGATGTCCACAGAGGGACATCGAGCTTGGAACCGAAGGGTCAGCCCCAGCCTGTGTTCCCAGATGAGCACCTCAGAGGGGATTTTTCCTTGGAGCAGCATCCCAAACCCGATGCACCACTCCCCTCTAGTGGCTCTCCAGCATCCAGGGCTGCAGCCAGACCCTTCCCTGGGCTGCTGCTGCTGCTGGTCCTGCCGGGGCTGGGAGCCCAGCCAGCCCCACACCCCAATCCAGGTCATCCCTCAGAAACAACAGCAATTAACCCCGGGTCGGGTTCTCAGATGGGTTCAGGGAGTTCATTTAAGGCGAAGCAGCTCTGGAAGTTTCCAGTTTTCAACACGGAGCCTCTGAGGAGCCCCCAGCCCTGCAGGTGCCCCCTCACCTGGACCAGGGAGTGGATCCTCTGCCCACAGTCCCTGACCAGGCTGTAGCGCCGTTCCAGGCGCTCCTGGCACTCCTCCAGGCTCAGCACTGCCTCCTTTTTGGAATCCCTCCTTTCCAGGATGGGTGATCCCCATGAGTGCACGATGCTCTGGATCTCCTCAACGTTGCCCTTGGCTTTCTGCACCCTCTGCTCCAGGTCACAGACATCGCCCATCACCCCGGAGATGTGGTCCCAGACACCTGGGGAAAATGAGATGGTTGAGCCTCCATTTTCAGAGCTGCTGGGCCAAGCTCTGGTGTTATCTCCTTCAGATCTTTTCCCTGTGGTCCCAAGTGTTTCTCACTCATCCTTAAGGAAAGAGATTCACCTCGAGCAGCAGAGCCACCTCTACCTGTCCCGTACCCCAGCAAGGCTCAGAGGGACCAGCAGAGCCTCTCCACCCCACAGCCTGGGCTAAACCTGAGGGAACAGGACCTGCCCACAGCCCCAGCAGATCTGGGGGGTGTGGGAAGGAGCAGGAATGCCAGGAGAGCTGCTCCTCATCTCCCCAGTGCTGGATAGCCAGAGAGAGCCCTGTCCTACTGGGAACTGCCACTGGGAGCCAGGGAGCAGAGACTGGGCACGCGGGGGAGCAGGAGGAGCCCCAGGTGTCACACTGAGGGAAATGGGTTTGTAAAGAATTCCCAAAACCTGACAGAAAGCTCTCACAGCCTTGCACATCTGTGTGCAAACTCTGAGATAAGGTGTGCTGGCTTAGGAAGGCCACAGAATAGAGATGACATTGTTGAGAGAGGTTGAACCAGAAACAAGTTTCAACAAGATTCAAAATATGGCCTTGCAAAAAGATCAGATATTTTAGAGAATTAGAACTGTGAAAGATGCATTGTAGCATCATGTGGGGTAAAAATATAGGTGATTGGTGTTAAATATAGGTTAAAATATAGGTAAAAAATAGGTGATTGCCATTAGAAGTAACAGCAGCATAGTGGGGCAAAAGCAAATGGGCTGAAAAACATTTCTAAGGTATTGTAACCAGGAAATAGGTTGGCTTCTGAATGGTGTTGAGTTTTACATCTGTCTCACTATTCATTGAGACTGATAACGAAATAAAATCTTTTGAAACCCCTCTCAACTGCCCCATCTCTGTGAAAGCTGGGAAAACCAACACCACATGGAGCCAGCTCACCCTCCGTCTTCCAGGTCAGCGTTTCCTCTGCCTCTCTCAGCTTCAGGTCGATGTCCTGCAGCTGCCCCTGCACCAGAGGATGTTCCACCTCCAGCACGGTCCTCAGGACCTTGTTGTAGCTGTTCCCCATCAGCTCCAGGCTGGCCACCAGCTGCCAGAAGGATTCCTTGCAGGAATAGAGCTCAGCTGCCGCCGGGGGGATGGCTCCTGCCCCGCTGCCCCTCAGGTAGCTCACCTCCCTCAGCACCGACACCAGCTGGGGAGGCAAGGCACAGAGCTGAGCACAGCACAGCCCTCCCAGCTCCTGGCATTGCCTCCCACCCCTTCTGACCATCACAGGATGTCCCTGCTGCTCAGCACAGCCCTCCCAGCTCCTGGCATCCCCTCCAGCCCCTTCTGACCATCACAGGATGTCCCTGCTGCTCAGCACAGCCCTCCCAGCTCCTGGCATTCCCTCCAGCCCCTTCTGACCATCACAGGATGTTCCTGCTGCTCAGCACAGCCCTCCCAGCTCCTGGCATTGCCTTCCACCCATTCTGATCATCACAAGATGTTCCTGCTGCTCAGCACAACCCTCCCAGCTCCTGGCATTCCCTCCAGCCCCTTCTGACCATCACAGGGGGTTCCTGCTGGTTTATTCCCAAAGCTGCAAGCTGGAAAGGGCCTGGACAGCTCCTGGTCTGTAGCACCACTGATCTCTAACTCTGGATTCCTTCCCAGCTCTGTTAAGCACCAAGCAGCCTCCGAAAGCCACCATCACCTCTGGTGCTCTCAGCTGCCCCCAGCCCTGTGCTTCCCCCCTCAGATGGAGTCTGAGCCACAGCACACGTCTCAGCAATGCTGCTCTGCAAGAGCCATGGGCCATTGTCAAAGTGAAAGATAAGATGGCTCCAGTTCTCTTGGTTTGCTGGGCTGATTGGTACAAAAAAATAATTAAAATATAGTAAAAAACAAAACCACTGACTCAACTCCTTCTGGTGCCACCTTCCATCAAAGGTTTCTGGAGTCACAAAACAAACCTTCCTGGGTTTTTTACAGCCTTTCAGAAGCTCAGGTTCCAGGTACACACAACATGAATGTGCATCTGTAGGTGATGTCCCATCACTCCCCACACCAGCATACACCAGTATGGTGTGGACATGCTGACACCAGCCACACATCTGGCTCCTGAGGAACTTCCTGCCACTGCCTTTAACCAGAATTTGCTCTGCTCAAACTGTAAAGCTGGTATCTAGGCAGAGCAGATCTATGGTAGAGCCTTGCTACCCCCATGGGAGGGGTTCCACAGGCCACAGAGAACCCCACCAGGTGTCCCCCACAGCTTGGGGACATGCCCTGGGGGGCAGGAGAGCCCAGGGGCAGCAGCTCTTACCTGGGGATCAAAATTGACCGTGATCAGTTTGGTCTGGGGATCTCGCCGGATGAGAGGCTGAGTCAGGTTGTACTGGGATTTTTCTGAGACTGTCTGGGACCAGTCTAAATACAGCTTTTCCTGATACCTGCCAGAGGAGAGAAACATGCACCACAGCCACCAGACCAGAGGGTGCAGCTGAAACTGAGTGGAAGCCAAGTCCACTCTGAGGACTGAAGAAGGTGAAGGAATCTTCAAAACCCATCCATGCCACCTCAACAACAGGGCTTCCAAGACAAGCACCCAAAAAACAGTGGCAGCATCAAGTCAGGAGGAAAAAGCTCTCTAAAGTACCAGTTTTAGCAGAGAATTCAGATTTGGAGATGGACTTTCCAAAGCATTTAGCCTAGTGTGACATATCAGCAGCTGGGGGTCTCCAAAGGTCTAAGCAGGGCAGATGCCTGAAGCCCCAGGGATGCTGGGGAGGCTGGAGCTGAGCTCACCTATCTGAGTGAGGCCATGGCACCCCTGGGATGGGGCACAGAGGGCAGAATAGGGCTCCTGGCATCTCACAGGCCATGGACAGTCCTTCCCTCTGCTCTGAATCACATTGCCACCTGAGCACCCAGGAGAGAGCCCCTCGAGGTGGCCACCCCTCACCATCTGTGGGGCTGCTCCTCTCTGAAGGGCTCTGCTGAACCACCCAGCCAAACGTTCTGGAAGGTGCCTCAGGGGAGGGGAGGCTTTCCTCTGCTACAGCCCTGCCTGAGTCCCTGTACCTGTCCAGCAGCTGGATCATCTCTTCATACTTCTGCACCACCCTTCTTCCACGGGCAGAGTCCAAGCTCCTGGCAGCACAACACACAGGGTCACCTCCAGCCCTGGGGGCTGGCATCTGCATTTCCCCCTCCCCAAGGGCCCCCACAGCCTGCCTGGGTTTCACCCCAAATCCTCTCCCTGCACAAAGGCTGCCCAGCCCCCTGGGCTCTCTCTCAGGTAAAACAGGGAGCAGCAGATGGGACAGGAGAAGGACCCAGGGCTGCTGGAAAAATCAGTTACCAAACATCACTTTTAAACATTTTACCCTAGGCAGTTTCCTGTGACAGTTGTGCTCCACTAGATGCAGGTCACAGCTGTGTGAATGACTGTTTATATAATGTATAGAAAATAAATACAAAATGCATGCAATAACATATACTATCTATATATATAAATATAAACACATATATTCTGTTTTTGAATCTTTTCTCCCTCTCAAGTTGCACATGGGAAAGAGCCTCACACCTGCTGAAGGACTTGTCTTTAACTGCTCTAAACAGAGGGGTAAAATCACTGCTAAATGCAGGGACCATGAGAATTCTAGCCCAGCTTTGTTCTCTTGATCACAATCTGGGTGATTGTTCCTTTGTTTAATGCTCAGAAAGTTATCTTCTGCCAACACCCAGGAGCTGGGTTGCTCCCAGCGAGCTGCTGGAGGAATTACAGTGGGAAAGGTTGCAATACCTATTTTAATTACAACCTAGGGCTCTGTTAAAAGCTGAGGAGCCTATCTACTGTCCCACTGTGCCTCTCAATCACTTAATAACCAATCCAATTAAAAAGCTCCTTCAAAACACCAAGATGGCAGGGAAGTGAGCGGCTCCAGGCACCTCTTCACTTCTCACCTCCTCACTAGGGACTGCTTCAGCTACAGCCAGTGGATAGCATTCAACACAGAGAGAACACCCAGAGAGAGACCTGCAGGTGGTCGCAGCTCCTCTGGAGCAGACACTCACAGCCCTGGGATGTGCCTGAGGTGCTCCAAGGGCCCCTGGATCCGCGCCCGCAGCTCCCGCGCCCAGCCCAGCGCTCCAGCCACGGGAGGGACGTTCTTGTGCAGGGGGGGGAAGCCTGCAGGGCACAGGGGAACAGCATTTCATCAGCCCTGCAACCCCACAGCAGCACAGAACTGCCCTGGGCTCCAGGCTTCTCCCCGAAATCCAACCTCTGTCACTCCACGGAGGTCTGGGACCTACAGACCCCGCTGTGGATTTGGAATAAGGGATCACAGGAGAAGCCTGGCACGTCCTGGAACCAGACTGGGGTGAATTCTGTGCTTCCCACAGACACTGAGGAGAGATTTCTGGCTGGGAGCTGGCTGTGACCATCCCATCTCAGAGCCCAGAAGTCCCCAAAGCCACAGCAATTGCTGGACTCACCCTCCACAATCTCCCCATTCCCCTTGTTAACCTGCACTGGCTCCAGCAGTGCTGCCTCTCCTGGAACTCCTCTGATTCCAGAACAGTCTTCCTGAGGCTTCCTGATGGGAATTTACCTATTCCCTTCTGTGCCATCATTCCCAGGGAATAATAAACCTGGGAAAGGCTGATCAACCCCTAAATTCCCACCTCCCCCTAATGCATTTCCAGCATTACCCACACCTCACACATGCACATTTAAAACAAGGATATTGGCATTGCTTTAATGCCAACAGGGCATTCCCTGGCACTTCCCACCAGAAAAGCTGCAAACCTTTGCAATTTGGGAAGTTCTGGTGTCCTTATAAAAAGCAAATTATTCCCCCCCCTCACCCCCAAATTAGCCTAAATCCAGTTTGCAGTAAAATCCATTTTCCTCCTGGCGTGGCACCCACCGAGCTGCAGCCCTGCCTGGGTGTGCCTGGTGTAGGTGAGCCTGGCCTGGTCCAGGACAGTGCTGAACATGCTGAGCAGGACAGGGGCCTTGTCAGCAGCAGCTGCAGCCATCACAGGGCGCTGCAGAAGGTTCTGGAACATGGCCAGCAGCTGTGCAGGGGAAGGAGCAGGGAAAGAAGGGGAAAAGTCACATCCTGCACAAGGTCCCACTGGGATTTTCCTCACTGATGCAGCTCCTCAGGAACTCTGAGGTCTGCACATGTGTCAAAGGGAAGGTTTTCCCTCTGCTTTCCCAAGTAGTTCCTGCCTTTCATGGAGTCATTTATGTTTGAAAAGGACTCCAAGATCACCTTTGACTGATCCCACCACTAAACCATATCACAAAGGATGTCTTTGTTACAGAAATGGTCAGACCTGGTTGAAGAAATGGTCAGAAATGGTTGTGGGACAACCATATTCCAACAGTCATTCTTCAAATTTGCTATTTTAAAAAACCCCAAAACAACTCAAAGATAAATGTTATCTCTTACTATTTTCTATAGCAATTTTTACAATTATTCTGATTTTTTTTTTTTTTTCAGAAAATACCATTTACTTTCTCTGCAGGATAGATTCACTGGTAAACAAAGCCCCTCATTTCTAGAAAACCTCAATTTTCAGAGCTGAAATTCATCCATGTATTAACAAATTGATATTAATAATGATCACCTGGTTTTAACAACAGCTTTCACCAGGAAATCAGAGAATCCCAGAATGGTCTGGGTTGGAAGGGACCTTAAAGCCCAGCTCATTTCACCCTTCCATGGGTAGGACACCTCCAGTAGACCAGGGTGCTCCAAGCTGGCCTTGGAGCTCAGAGCAGCCTTTCCTCCCCTCCCAGGGACACCAGTGCCACTCCTGCCATCCACAAGCCTGATCTGAATCATTTCTCTGTCCCCAAACTGAGCAAAGGCCACTTCTGTTTGTGTCTGGGGTGAGGAGCAGGGACACCCCCAGCTGCAGGGACCCGAGCTCTGAGCGTCCCCACCCAGTGCCACCGTCCCCTTGTCCCCCCCACGGGCACAGCCTGCGGCTCCAGCCCTGCCTGGCCTCTCTGTGGGGCTCACAGGGAGCGAAGGGAGGCACAGACAAACCTTGAAGATGTGCTCCAGCCCCGGGGCGTCGTTGAAGGCCTGGCTGAACACGGTGCCCAGCCGGCGGTCAATGTCCTCCACCTTCTGCTGGAAGTCCAGGGCATCCTGCTCAAACTCCTGCAGGAAGGGAAGCAGCCCGTCCTGAGCTGTGAGGAGGCACTGGGAGGTGCCTGCAGCCTCCCTGCACAGAGGTGTTTGCTCTTCTTATTCACCAGGACTTCAAACACTCCTCCACAGTTCAAGGGCACTTCTGTCCCATCCCACGGCTGAGCCCAAGGCTCCCCAGGATGGACCCAGAGTCCAACGAGCACTAACTTCAGCTGCAGGCAAGACAGGAGGTATCTCCACACTCTCTGACCCTGAAGGTGGCCTGAAGACCACGCCACCACCCCAAAAACCCACAGAAGCTCAAACTCACTGAACCAGCAAGGTGTGCTAGACTTCAGCTGTGCCAGGGGAACTTTGGGGTGGACATCAGGAAAAAATTCTTCACTGGAAGAGTGATTGGGCACTGGAATCATCTGTCCAGGGAGGTGCTGGAGTCACCATCCCTAGAGAAGTTTAACAAAGCCTGGATGTGGCACTCAGGGCTATGGTTGGTTGGTGAGGAGGTGCTGGGGCACAGTTTGGACCTGATGATCTCAAAGCTCTGTTCCAGCCTGGTTCATTGTGTGATTCTGAGATGTGCAGCTGCAAGAACTGGCAAGTGGCTGCAAAAAAGGCCAGCAGCCCCCTGTCCCCTGCAGGGACAGACCAGAGCACGACAAAGGGAGGAAGGAGCTGGAAGGAGGCACCAGGGCTGTGCTGCAGAGGGAGCTGCTCCTGGGAAGGAGGAATTGCTGCTGGCATCCCTCAGGCTGCCCCCACCTACCCGGTTGGCCAGGTCCAGGCAGTCGTAGGCTCGCTCTGAGAACACCTGGTAGCCCTCCTGGAACTCCTCGTGCATGCCCAGCACCTGCTGGCCCAGGGCCTTCCCCTTCATCCCCCCAAACTCAATCTTCTCCAGCTGGGCCAGGTCCAGGGCTGTGCTCAGGAGGCCCTGCAGAGCCAGAGGAGGCACACACAGCTTCAGCCACAAGCAGATGACAAGTTACCACAGCACAGAGCCATGTCTGCTCCTGGGCCACCCTGAGGGTGCTCAGGATGGGATCAGGATGATCTTTGAGGTCATTTCCAACCAAACCACTCTGTGATTCTACGGTTATGAGTGGTTTTAAAATGGATGCCATCCATTGTGGTTTTCAACACAGCTCCTTAAGGAAGGAGCAGAGTTACACCGTGACACACGCGCTGAGCAGGACCCGGGCAAACAAGCCCTGGCCTTGACGTCAGGGGGACCACAGAGCACAGAGTGACCCCCTGGCATCAGGAGGGAAGTGCCAGCAACGCAGGTCATGGCTGCAATGCCTCACAGTCTCACCTTCACCATCTGCAGCCTCTGCAGGAAGCTGTCCAGCCTTGCAAACACCAGCCTGGAGTGGAAGTTCCAGCTCCTCACTTGCTGGCCTGGCTCATAATACACCTGCAGGTTTGTCCTTCTCTCCTCCAGCGCCTCTTTGAAGGCATTCAGGATGTCAAACACCGTTTGCACCTTGCCCAGGCTCTCTTCCACCTCTCCTTTCAGCAGATCTTCTGGGGACAGGTACACCACAGCCTGGAGGAGCCAAATCACACCAGAGATGTCCCTTTGCTGCCACAGCAAACGGTGACTTCTGGCACCGAGCAGCTCTGACCCTTCCTCTCAGTCAGAATCCCTTTGGAAGGAAGCACAGGGGAAAGAAAGAGAGAAGAGGCTTCCCCAAAAGCCTCCCTGTGCAAGCACAGGTGCACACACCTGCTGGATGAGGAGGTTGCAGATCTCCTGGAGCAGCACCACGAGGCGCAGGGGCACGCCGTAGTGCTCGCAGCTGACCCAGACCCAGCACACCATGTGCAGCAGAGGCACCAGGAGAGGCTTCACCCTGCTGAACTCGACAGCTTCCAAGTGCTCCAGGGGCTGCTGGAGGGCTGCCAGGTGCAGGTCGATGTCCTGAGCCTCCCTCAGAGCTGTGGGAAGGGCAGAAGGGGTGAGAGGCACGGGCTGGGGTGGGGGTCACGAGCTGGGAGCTGGCACAGAGTGGGGCAGAAAGTTCTGCTGAGGAGCAGGGAGCTGGCACAAACTGCAGACAGTGCTGGTGAGGAGCAGGGAGGTGACAAAAAAGGGGGGCAGAAATCCCTGCTGAGGTGCAGGGAGGTCACGAGATGGATGCTGGCACAAAGAGGAGCAGACAGTGCTGGTGAGGAGCAGGGAGGTGACAAAAAAGGGGGGCAGAAATTCCTGCTGAGGTGCAGGGAGGTCACGAGCTGCAGACAGTCCTGGTGAGGAGCACAAAGCACTCTCCTGTGTGTGCTGCAGAGCAATCACCTCCATCCCTGCCCACCTACAGCACAACCAGCACAGCACACAACCTGACTCAACTCAATTCCATCAAGGATTTGGGACAAAAGAAGAGTGGAATCAACTTCTTCCTGGATGACTAAACATGGAATCCCAGCACCTTTTTACCTGGCATCTTGACATGCACACTGGAATCTAAACAGCTCTTTTGAGATGGCTCAAACCAGGTTTTAGAACAATTAATCTTTTGGAGCTTAAAATCTCTTGCTGCATTTAACATCTGAGATAGTTGCAGTAAACATCCTAGTCTGAGTAAAACTGCCACTTTCTATATTTTGGTGGCACAGCCTTATTTTCAGTGTAATAATTTCAAAATTGACCCCCTTGAAATTGTGCAGATGGGTCTTTTTGATTTTTCAGAATTTAAGGGAGGTTTTCAATTCAATATATCTCACTCATGTACCAAGTATTGACTGAACTTCCTCATTTTAAATCTTTGAAGCAGTGCCTGGCAACACCAAAAGCACAGCTCTGCTCAGCTGAGCCTGGTTCTGGCTCTGGCAGCCCCATGCCCCGAGGGAGCTGGGGCCCTGGGAGCCCAGAGCACAGAAATCAGCACGTGGCAGAGCTGCCCCAGGTTCTCACCTGCCTCCACATCCGCCAGCATGCTCTGGAAGGCTGGCACGTAGATGCTCTGCACTCTCTCCAGCAGCTCCAGCAGGTTGCTGACCCTCCTGGACGTCAGCTGGCTGTGGATGCCCTCCAGGTCAGCACACCTGCAGCACAGCACAGGTCACCAGCCCAGCTGGGGCTGCGCCCCAAAGCCCTGGCTCAGGATTTTCTGCAGTTACTCAAGGGCACAGACTCTCTAGAACAGGGAGGTTGGAGCTAGAGCAGGGTTTTGAACTGAGATCCCCAAATAGTGAGAGTCCTGAACTCATTTTTATGTGGGGGAAAAAAATCCTTTGAAGAATAAGAAATGTTGGGGGGAGGAGGGTCATGTTGATTTAGATTTGGGGTTTTTTTTGAGGACACTCAAGAAGTTTTCCAACCAGTTTTCCTGAAGCCCCCACACTTCTGGAAAGCAGCAGATGCACCTGCATGGGCAAAGAGCTCCAGCACAGAGTACAAAGGATGTAAAAAGAGCAAGGCTGTGGTTGGAGAGAGGGAAGTGGTGAAGCCCTGCAGCCACTGGGAGGCTTTTCTGCACAGGCTGCAGTGCAAACAGACCAGGCAGGGTCTCACCCAGACTTTATGAAATATTTAGTTTTAGAGCTTAAGAACCCATGTTTTAGTCTGAACTGAGCTGGCAGGAAATGGGGCCAGCCCTAGAGGACAGAGCTGGTGCCAGGCTCAGAGGAGAGCAGTGCCAGAAGGAGCCAGGTGTCGTTTGTGCAGCCGCTGCTGACAGCTCTGCACGGGCAGGGCTCTGCCTCCATCAGCCTGAGCCAACACAGCACAAAGGGCAGGTGAAATTCCACTCCCTGGCTCATCTGACCCCCTCTGGCACCAGCAGCAGCCAGCTGACAGCATGGAGAGTGCCCAGAGCTCTGCTCAGGGGGTGGCTCCTAGTGATGGAAACACCACTGTGGCATTCACGTTCTCTGAACAGAGAGAGACAATTTCCTCTCTCAGTTTTTTTTCTTAGAGAAGCACAGAGAGAAGAAGAGAAAAGCAATTCTTATCTCTGCTTGCTGCTCCTGTTGTTTTGCACGTGTGGAATGTGTTAGGGAGATTGTTTACCTGAAGTGATTTGTCAATTGGATTCTGCTGAGGATTGTTTTGTTTCCTTGGCCAGTTGGCTCAGAGCTGTGTCCTGGCTGTCTCCAGACAACCAAACACCATTTCCAACTAAATTCTCTTGTGTTGCAGCCCTGGAGTGTGGCTGGGCCAAGCCAAACTGAGCCCAGCCACCCCCAGCCACTCAGAGATCACCATGGTTTTAGGTCTGGGAGCAATTCTTTTGGGTTCAGGTCTCGGCATGACCTCGAGCAGCTGCTCTTGGGTCAGAGCAGCAGCACCCCCTCCTCCAAAGCAGCAGCAGCAGCTCCCCCAGCACCTGCTCCTCCAGAACTCCAGCTCCACCTTCGGGGTGGGGTTGGTGCCTTGCAGGAGGGGCTCTGAGGACTCTTTCTTCAGCACTCTGTGGATCTGCTGGCTCCACTCGATGATGGCTGACTCGGTGGCATGTACAAGGGATTTATTGATCAGCTCCAAGCTGCAGGGAACAGAGCACCAGAGTCACTTGGCTTTCCCCTTGTGCATGTGCATTTCTCAGTTGGATCTAGCTCAATGGGCAGCTGGATTTTACAGTTACAGCCCAGATTCATCTTTCCAAACAATAAAATTCATGAGAGAGAACATTTACAAGGGCAGTTAGAAACAAGATAAGGAGGAATGGTTTAAAACTGAAAGAGAGGAGGTTTAATTAGATATTAACAAGGAATTGTTCCCTTGAGGGTGGGCAGACCCTGGCACAGGGTGCCCAGAGCAGCTGGGGTTGCCCCAGGATCCCTGGAAGTGCCCAAGGCCAGGCTGGGCAGGGCTTGGAGCAGAGTTTGGAGTTTTCCCTCAGTGATCCCAGCAGTTCATTGCCTCGCTGCATGCCCACATCCCCTTCCACCTCCTGAGATTTTCTTGCTTGTATCATTGCACAGTCCCCAAAGACAGAGCCCATGAGCTAGACAGAGCAAAACAGATCTCCTTGGCAGTCTGATGAGCTGCAGAGGACAGGGAGGATCCCCAAAAGATGCAGCACATGCAGCAGCAGAGGAAAACCCAATGGAGAGCAAGGGCTGGTACTCACAACTTCTCATTTTTAGGATCAATGTTCTCAATTCCCTCTGAGCCAGCTGGAAGAGGCAGCAAGGTCTTGCCCTTCACCTGGCCAAGAACCTTGAAGACAGTGTTTTTCAGACTGTGGACATGATGGATGATGTCTTGTGACACCACTCGAGGCCAGCCCTGATGGTTCCTCCGGTTGGTCAGGATGGGCACGATCACCTACAGCAGGAGCCATGGAAGAGCAGTGGAGAAGAGCTGAAGGGGGGCAGATTTAGATTCAATTTAGGAAGAAACTGTTCCCTGTGATGCTGGGGAGGCCCTGGCACAGAGAAGCTGTGGCTGGCAGTGCCCAAGGCCAGGCTGGACAGAGGAACCCATCCTGTGCCTGTGTAACGTGGGTCATCCCCCACGGACCCCACGGCTCACGATTTAGGATGTTCCATCGGGCTCCACAGACCCCAGCAGCGCCTTTCCCCCCTTACCTCCTCCACCAGCGCGGCGAAGTGCGGCAGGGGCTCGGCGGGCAGGTCCCCGCACAGCAGCTCCGCGGCGCCGGGGCCGGCTCCGGGCGGCCGCAGGAAGAAAAGCGCCTTGCTGGCGCTGGGGGGCGGCGGGGGCGGCCCGGCCCGCAGCCCCAGCTCCCCGGCCGGGGCTCCTCCCGGGGATACTCCGGGGAATCCTCCCGGGGCACCGCCCGCGCCGCGCCCCGCGCCCCGCACGGCTCCTCCGGGGGATCCCCGGGGGGATACTCGGGGGGATAACCCCTCGGATCCGGCCCCGCAACCCCGCCATCCCCCCCGGCCTCCATCCTCCCCGCTCCGCCGGGTGTTTGCGAGCAGCAGCCGCCGTTGCCCGGGGGATGCCGGAGCCGCTCCCCAGCCCGGCCGGGATGCGAGGGCGGTCCCAGCGCTGCCGCCTCCCTCCCGCTGCCCCGGGTCGTGTTGTTCATGCCGGCAGCGCTGTGCAGATCCAGGTTTCCCCACCCGGCTCGGGAATTTTTCTGCATGGGGCTCAGGCAGCTGCTGTCCCTCCCCCCGGTGCTGTTCCCGCATCATCCACCTGAAGCTGAAACTTGGGTGCTGTGGGCTCCAGCCACCGCCGGATTTCCACTTCATTAATGCCCTCTGGGAGAAGCAGTTCATTGTTTTCCAAATAAAAGACCCTTCTACAACTCCATGCAAAGCAGCACGGATTTTGTGCAGTCCCAGGGCTGCTCGTGTCACCCCAACCAGGTCCTCCCCTGGGCACTACAGCCCACTCCTACTTCCACCTGTCCAGTGACAGGAACATTTTGGTTTTCCCCAGTGCTCTGCTATTCATAAAAACCCAGCAGAGCATTTCTGGAGGACACAGATGTGTCAGTTCTCCAGTCTGCTTTAGACAAGCATCACACTAAGGCATAGCTCATCAACTAAAGTGCTTTGCTGATAGTTTGTCCCTTAATTTCCCAAATAGTCAAAATGAAGTCTTAAGACTTGTGTGCAAGCATCATCTGGGTGTCTAAAAGTTGCCTCCAAAAATTATCTCCTTTATTGGGACACCACAGACCTCCCCTCCTACTTCCAAACACAGGCAGTGGCAGCAGTGGCAAGGGAAGCAAGGCTGGCCCACAAAAAGGCTGGCCCTCTGAAAAACTCCTCTTAAACACAGACCTGCCCCCTCTCTGCCTGCTGTGCCACTTTCCTGCATGTGGGACCAGAATCTGCTCAAGGACACTCACAGCCATGAGGTTCCAGCATGAGCCAAATCTGATCTTGGTCTTTACCCCAAAGCCAGCCAAGCCAAGGTGGTTCCCCAGAGAAATCCAGGGTTTAGTTTCCTCATTAGTGATACACACACAACACAGTTTTCTGGAGGATGGCAAGTGGTTTATTCAGATTTTAAATAAAGGGTTTGGAAAATTCATCTGTTGAATCAAAAAAACAGCAGAGAAAACCAAAATAAAATGGGAACACCAATGTACAGATGTATTCTCACCCCTAATTTAACCTAAAACCCTACAATTGGGTCCCATTTTACTGTTAATTTTCCTCCTATCACCTGGGTTCTGACAGTGAAGGGGGGCATAACCAGCTGAGACATGCTCACCTCTTCTGGCAAACCCACAGCCCCTCCAGGGCCTCTCACACCTGATCTCTTGCAAAGGTCACAGCTGCTGCTGTTACATTATCAATACTTGGTAGCATAAACCCCAAAATTAAAAACAGTTGAGAGAATTTTTGGTTAAAAGTAAAGCTGCCCCATGGTGAGCCCCCAGAAGAGGAGCTGTGTGGGCAGATCCTGTCTCCACAAGGACCAGAGCTGCTGACAGCCCATGGAGCTGCAGCCCAGGGAGATCCATGATGGCCAAGCAGACCCAGATGCCCAGGCCAGCCCCTGTCCCGTGGTGCTGGCAGCACACACTGCCCAGGCCTGTGCAGAGCCAGGCTTCTCTCAGAGCAGAGCACTCCCAGCCTTGTCCCTCTCAGTTGGCTGTTTTAAGCTTCTTGTCTGGCATTTCCTGATGGTTCTTGGCTTGTTTTCTTTTCTGGCATGCTGCTTCTGTGCTGTCCCCCCTGGTGAGTTTGTCCAGGATCAGGGCAGTCTCCTTCAGCAGCCGCATCTCCCTCTTCTCCTTCCTCTCCTCCATCTCCACGATGTCATCAGCAAACAAAGCCTTCAGGGGTGGGATCAGCTTGGGGATGGCCGGGAAGTCACCAAAACGTACCTGAAACACGAGCACACAGCTCCTGTGGGACAACTGCTGCTTGATTTCCTCACTCCCCCTTGCCTTTGGCCTGTGCAGGCAGCAGGGCACTGCCCCTTCCTGTGTGCAGCACCTGCACCCAGCAGCCCTGACCTCAACGAGTTATTGATGTTTTCTTCACAGAAATGCTGTGGCCCAGTACAAATTCTGACTGAGAGTGAGCTGCCCTCACTGCCACGAGTGCCTTCAGGCAGCTTTTGTCTTCTACAGATGTCTGCTACAGAAAGCCATTGGGGCAGCTCATCAGTTGGGATGGGAATGGAAGCAAAATTAGGGTTTTTGGCTGGGAATAGCAAGCACAGACTTGAGGTGGCACGAGGCAAGTACCCAGTGTGTTAAGAGTTGGATTCAAGGGCCATCAGCACCCACCTCACAGCAGTGTGGGGCAAGGCTGACACAGGCTATCTGCTGCCAGCAGTTAAAGGAGCTGTTTCAGAGCCTGCTCTTCAGGAGATGCAGTATTGATACAGCACAAGAGGAGCATTTAATTCACGAGCAGCCATCCCAAACTAACAGTGACACCGTTCCCAGGCTGGCCCCAAGCCCCCACCTTACCCTCATATGGTCAAAGGCGATGCCGACCCTGTCGCTGAAGTCCTCGCTGAAGAGCGGGATCTTGGCGTACCTCTGGCTGAAGTGGTTGAGCATGATGAACTCTGCATTCATCTTCATCCCAGTCTGGATGGCCTGCGAGGTCGTGCTGCAAAAGGAACACGCCCTGGTCACAGCCAGGCTGGCAGGCACTGCTGCTCTGCAGGGTCACACCAAGTGACCTCACGGGCACAGGCCCCTCTCCCTTGGGCAGCCTCCACTGGTGGCAACTCTCTGAGTTCCACACAACCCCGAGTGCAGGAATGCAGCTGTACATGTTGGAGCCTTGCATTTAAGAGCTCCACAACCTGGGGACAGGCACTTGTCTCAGGAATTGTCTCAAGCAGCTAGTCTTTGTCTCCCACGTTTGCCTGGGCAGCACAGGGAATCCCTGGCTGCAGGGTTCTCAGTGAGCTCTGGGGGTAAGATGATTCTTCTACCTCCTGAGCTTAGTCCCAGGATGTTCCCATGCAGAGGGTCTTTCCCTTGGGCTGATCTATTTGTAGAGTTACCAATGTCTGTTTGAAAGCTTTCCTCGTTTCTTTTGGGGATGTTGAGAGGAGCTGTGGTGGTTTCAGAGCTGCTGCAATGACCAGCACCCCATCTCTAGTGTAGAAATGTGCACACCAGAACTTTTGACAGGACTTGGGCCCTTCACCTCCAGCTCCAAGGACTACACCCAGCTGTGCACCTTTCCCTTCCTAAGAGGGACAGACAGCAGAACACACCCCACCTGTGGGTCTTCTCTATAGCTTCTTTTTCCATGCCATCTTCCAGCGTGGCCTCGTGGATCAGCAGGTTGGCATTTTTACCTGTGCAAACAATCACACATTCAATCTTCAGCTGAAGACTGACCAGCCCTCCTGTGCCTCCTCAGCTCCTCACTGTGTGGCAGACACAGCACCAAAGGTTTGGGGATGCCCACTTTGGATACAGACAGATGGAGAGCTTTCTCCAAGAGATTCTGCAAGCAGAGGGCTTTGTTACCTACCCATTTGCACTAAGGCCATGCAGGGCATTGTATCACCAGAATAAACTACTTTCCAGCCAGACTTGTGGATCACTGAACATGCAAAGGCATTTTTACAGTGTTGGACTTCACAGGTCTGAAACTGAACAAGGACACAAGTGTTAGATTCCAGGTCCCCTCCAGCCACGGAGTCCCCAGCTCAGGAACTCACCTCAGCCAGATCATAGCTCTCTAACAGAGAGCTCACAAACTCCTTGGCTTTGGGTCTCATGTTCTCACAGCCTTTCACAAGACACTGAGAAGGAATCATTCTGTCAGGGAGAGAAGAAGACATAATTAAGGACAGGTACAAAATAAAACCTGTTCTTCTCTTCAAGCAGCCGACTTCTCCTCCTCAGCCTCAGTTCAGTGCCTTGGTGACCTGCAGAACCTCTCACTTCTACCCCACTATCAAATACTCTTTCCTCTACTTGCCCAACTCCCTTTTCCTACAGCAAAGGGAAGCCTGCACATAAACCTCACTAAGCAGCACAGGTTAACTCCATCCTGCCCTCTGCAGACTGCGTATCCTTGTTCTACAGGCAGTGGAAGGAGTCAAAGCCACCTCCACCAAAGGGCTGGAGGAATGGATGAGTTTGCCTTGAATAAAGGCCAAGGACGTTCCTCCACACAGAACACTCACTTGATGTCTCCAAGAATCTCCTCACAGTGGTTGTGGTACTCGTGCAGCCAAGGCATGATCTGCTCAGGAGCTACCAGAAACAGAGGGCTGAAATCCTGACCCAGGGCTGCCTGCAAAACCAAAGGGAGGGGGAAAAAATCAGTACCAGGTGTACACCAAATCAGAGAGGAGAATTCTAGGGATAGGCTGGTGCTTCTCCACCACTCTGAAGTTCCCCTCCCCTCACTCAAGCCACGTTCAGGAGCAGAGGAAGTACTCACAAAAGCTCTCCGCCGCTCCATCAGGATATTCACCAGCCCCTGCAAAGGGAACACAGGAGACAGGAGGGGAGTCAGAAATGTCTGGGGAGCCAGAGGCAACAGCCACCACAGCTCAGCAAGCCCAGAGTCAGAAAAAACAAGAAGAGAGAGGGGATTAGAAACACAGATAGATTCAGCAGTGCCTGGGGAATGAATGAAGAGACGAATGCAGAGCAGGGCTGCTGCAGTAAGGTACAAAAATCATAGAGAAAGGATTCATAAAATCAAGCCTGCTCTCCTGGAATCAGTGGCTGGCCTTGTCAAAGCTAGCATTTTGCAAGTTCCCATGTGAATGCAATCCTGTTGTGGGCCATTCATTACCCATTTTCCTGGATAAAAAAACAACTTGCACCTACATAAACTGTTTTTGCACTGTTAGATAGAAAATTGAAAACCATCTCTCACAAACAACTTCCCTGCACATATACACCAGAGGTTTGGGTGACCATTCCATACAGAATAACAACTTGTTACTAACCAATAAAAGTAATTGGCAAGAAAACTACTGACCAATTGGAGTCCCACACAAGGTCTGTAAAACTGTATAAAAAGGAGTTATGTGAATAAAGAATGGGCTTTTTCCACCATGAAGAAAATGGAAACCTGTGAGATTTATTCCCATACAGAGCAGCCCACATTCATCAGCTGGAGCTCCCCAGGCAGCTCTGAACCCAAAGAGCAGAGCAGAGCTGCACAGAGCCCCTTCCCAGCCCCTGCACCCACCGAGTGATGATCTGTGTGCATGTGGGACACAAACACAGCCACGAGGTTACACAGCACTTGGTCAACTTGCTCTCCATAGTGGCGGCAGAGCTGTCCAAAAGTTCCTTCTCCACAGTCCAGGAGCAGGGACCTGGTGGCACTGGTGAGAGGTGACAGGGACAATCAGCAGCCACTCTCAGAGCTCTGAGGGGGATCTTTTGGGCTGGAAGGCAGAGATCAGAGAGCCCTGGGGTTTACCTGGTGTTCACCAGCGTGGAGCTGACATTGCGGATTTTCATTGGAATTGCAGATCCTGTTCCCAAGAACACAATTTCAGGATAAGCACCCACATTTCCTAGAGAAAACAGACAACAAGGATTTTTAGGCAAATGTTCTCCACACACTGCCCACTCAGACACCTTCTAATTCACCTGCCCAGTAATTCCAGAGCCAACGTGGGCAGCACAGGCATTTCTGCCCCTCAGCAGCAGGTTTAGAAGGGAAGGCAGAACAAGCCCCACCACTTCACAGCTTCATCTGGGCTCTGAAGCAGTGGGCCACCAAGAGATCCTGTTTTCCACGACACTGATCCAAGCTAAGTTGCTGATCTGTACCTGGTAGAGCAGACAGGCTCTCCTTGCACTCCTTCACACGGGTCTGGAAGTCAGGGAGATCCAAGGCCTCAGTGACAAACTCATCAGGATCACAGACAGTCACAGCATCTCTGCAACAACAGGCCTCCCATCAGGATGGGGCAAGGCAGGAGCTGAAGCAGCCCTTTCCAGAGCAAAGTGCCAAACCCCTGTGACAAAACAGCCTTACAACATGGGGACAAATGCTCTTTCCATTTTGAGGGGTTGTGAAAGACACATCCCACAAGTGTGGTGTGTGCCAAAAAGGCCTGGTTGGGCTGAGCCAGGCACAGAAATGATCACTCCACCAAAGTGGAGAAGCTCCTGCAAGAGCACTTCATCCCATCCAGAGCTGCCAGGCACTAGAGGGCACTGCAAGGCAGCACAGAAGGTCCTGAAACAGGAGCTGACACCTAAAGGGATCCAGGCACTGATGAAAAGTGTAAGAAACCTGTGTCCTGGGTTTCAGAGCATGTGCAGCACTACAGGTCTTCAGTTACCTCAACAGAGAAGCTTAAACTCTTCTTGGCACCTGCAGTTGTGCCCAGCAAGGACAGAAATCTGAGCCCTGGTGGCTGAAATCCCCTTGCCCCCCATGGTCCCTCAAGGCTCTCACTGAGCAGCTTCACCCATTTGCCCACCAGGAGCAAAGCTAGTAACTGTTTAACCACCTGGAGCTCTCAGCTCCAATGTCAGGCCTTCTAGGTCTTCAGAAGGTAACACCCTCCCTGGGCTCCCCAAAAACTGTCTCCTTACCCCTTTTGCCCTGCCACAGCCACAGCTGGGTGCACAGCATGAGTCAAAGCAAAGGACAAAGGACCACAAGGCTACAGGAGCAAGGGACAGAAACAACACTCCAAAGCACTGGCCAGGTGTTGTTTTCAGTGCTTCACTCCATGTGCTACACCTTGTCTGAGACTTTCAGGGGCAGGACTTCAAAAGTTCCCCCCAGCACAGCCACCAGAAAGGATCTGCAGGGGATCCCACAGTGCCCTCCCTCACCAAAAACACTTTGGGTGTTTGCTTCAAGCCAACACCCAAAACCTGGGAAGAAAAAGATTCCTACTGACCTCTGCCACTCCTGCTGTGGCCTGAGGTGGTATTTCAGGAGGCACTCCCCTCTCACGATGGGCACAGGGCACACAGCCTCTGCTTCCTGCAGGAGGAGGGGGACATGAGACACAGCCTTTGCTGAGGGCAGCAGGCACAGGGGCAAGGTGGGCCTGGATTACCTTGCTCTGGTAGGTGGTGAGCAGAGGGAAGATCTCTGGGTGGATGAGGTTCAGCTGAGTTTGGATCTTGTAGCTGCGTGGGTTGTGCACAGCAGAGGAGTTTTCATTGAGCACCAAGTGCTGAGTGCCAGGCCCAAATCTGTCAGAGGACAAAAATGCCCAACAGCTTCAGCCTCACATCAGAACTGGGCACATGGGCACACCTGAGCTAAAATCTCACCTGAGCCAGCAGAGCCATCTTTTTAGAGCTCTTTACTTTGGCACAAAGATGTGCAGCAGCAGAACAGGCTGCTGCCCACGAGACAGGGAGCAGAGGACACGCACCTCTCCATCCAGTGCTGGTAGCGGCTGTCCCGCAGCACTGACTCGGGGCTCATGTGAATAACCAGGGCCACCTGGTGCTCAGCAACTCCCTCCTGGTACCTGGGACACACAAACAGAAAGAACATCTGTGCTCCACTCCATGTCCTTGGCATCTCCTCCCCCTCTGGTGCTGCCAGAGATGCCCCCCGAGGCAGGCACAGCAGGGATTTATTTCCAGAGCTCCAGGCTCAGGCCATTCGCTCACACCTTCACTGTCCCCCATAAGGAAATTCCTCCATCAGCACCAACATCTGCAGAGCCTCCAGGAGCCCAAATGCTTCTGCACAAGCCCTACAGAGTTGTTATGTGCAGTCCAGGCTTCCAGCAGCCTCCACTGCTCCCCAGGCAGACACCAGGGCACATTGCTGCTCTGGAGGGAAAACAGGCCCGTGGCAGTCACAGAACCTACAGGTCCTGCCTTTCCTAAAAACCCCAAAATCCACCACCAATCCTTTCTTGCATCTCAAGCTCCTCAATGGTGCCAAAGAGCTCAGACATCAGCCAAGAGAAACAGCACACCTAGGCTAGAAGAAGAGCAAAACTCAGCACAGTTCTTGCCCAAGCACTGCAGGTGCCCAGCCCTACCTCCGGAAGGTCTCGTTTTCACAGACAGCATCCACAAAGCCCTCATGGGGACACTCCAGCACGAGGAACACGGGGCCAGGGTCAGTGGGGGTGCACAGCTCCTCAGGAAAGAGCTGCAGGCAGATACACAGTGGTCACAGCACAGCCAGCCAGCACACACAGCCCTTCCACACTCCCAGTGCTCAGTGCACCCAGCCAGGGCAGCTCTGGGGCCTTTCTGCTCCCATTACACAGCAAAATCAAACCTGTGTAACAGCAAATCCCAACCCTGGCCTCAGGGAAACCACAACCTAACCCATGAGGGGAATTTCAGCAGTTTCTAGGTTCCCATGGCAGATTCAGATAGTAGCAAAAGCACGTGTAAGGAAAAAAAGGCTTTATAAAATTCTTGTGACACAAAGATGTGCTGATCCTGTCTCCCAGGTCAGGATCTTCACTGGGTCATGGCCAGAGCTGGCTCTGCCTCTCACTCCAGTGTTTGAGAGATGAAGACCCTGCACTCCAGAACTACAGAGTTTATTCTGGTGACAGAGGTGCAAACAGGGTCAGGAGGGAGTGATGGCTACACAGGCATCCAACCCCAGATTTAAGCAATGCAGGGATTAACTCCACCAGCTCACTCCTAGACCTGCACCAGCTCTGGGAAGGGGAGATGAAGCAGCTCTGCCAAACAGCAAACACCCAGCCATACCCACACAGGAGCTCATTCCCTGCTCACCTCCCCAACAGCCCAGGCCACACTCAGCAACAGCCTGGAGCAGGAACAGCCCCAGGATGCACTGGCAGGAAAAGCATTCTGCACAAAAAATTGTCACCCTTGGAGCAAAGTAAGGGACGGAGAGTGGCAAAGCCACAACAGAAGCACAGACACATCTTACCTCTTTGCCTTCAAAAGTGATG
This sequence comes from Passer montanus, assembly GCF_014805655.1. Classification (NCBI taxonomy): domain Eukaryota; kingdom Metazoa; phylum Chordata; class Aves; order Passeriformes; family Passeridae; genus Passer; species Passer montanus. The sequence continues at coordinate 550,942 of NW_024361386.1, forward strand.
CTCTCCCCGTTTTTGAGAGCTGTAATGATGGGAAGGATGGCTGGAGTTCCCCTGAGAACAAGGGCACAGAAATATTTAGCTGCCAACAGCCCCGTGCCTGCTCCTGCTGCCCCAGGCTGGGCTCTCATACTCACACTGGCAGCCCCAGCTCCTGGGCTTTAGCTGCAAGGAATTTCCCCTTCCTTGGGTGAACCTGCAGAGAGTCAAACACAATTATCACCCAAATAAAAAGGGCCATGAAACAAGATCAAGTACTGCCAGCTTAAGAGCTTCTTCACACACCAAGGGAATGGTTTGTTCTTTTCCAGTTCCACAGCCACTGCTCCAATTTACCCCAAAAAGGCTTTTCTGGGCTCTCTGCTTTCCAGCATCATGCTGCTGCTTCTTGCTTCCCTCTCTAGCCAAGCAAGTAGGAAAACCTGCCTTCCCCTCTGAGGGTTAAACAAGAATGGACTGTACACTCATAACCACTGCTGGATTCTAAAAAAACACTTCCAGTTTTACACATTCCTACTCAGGCTACAGCAACATGACACCTGAAAAGCAGAAACACATGAGAGCTTCAAAGCCCTACTTGAAAGTGCTGTCTCCATTTAAATCCTTGCAGCAAGATGACATTAGGAAACATTTCCTTACACAGGGTGGGCAATGCCCCAAGCCTGCCAGTGTTTAAGAGATTGTTGGGCAATGCCCTCAATAATATGTTTTAAATTTTGGGCAGCCTGAAGTAGCCAGGCAGCTGGACTGGATGGTTCAACCCTGCAAGTGTGTCTCTGCCCACAGGGGCATGGAATGAGATTATCTTTAAGGTCTCTTCCAACCAACTCATCCTGTGGTTACAGAGGATCACTGTATGTCCCTCCTCCCTGAAATACCCTGTTTTATTCTCTTCTCTGTTGCGTTGGTTTAGTGTCCCTGTGCCCAAACTCACTTTACAAAGAAAAGCTGTCACCAGCTCAGGATGCTTCCTTGCACACTTCTGCTCATCACCTGTAAAACAAAACAAAACTACTAAAAATCATCACTCACTATCACTTTTCTTAACACCAAAATATGCCAAAATTTGCTAAAGCATTAACAGAAACATTATCCACTTAACTTAGAGCCCAGCAGCAAAATATTATGAACATCCAAGGCCAGAGAGCCCATGGCTTCAAGTACAGGAAGCCAAACTAAAGCCCAAGACTGAAAAATCATCAGCCCAGCATCCACCTGTAATTAAATTACAAAGGCTGAAGCATCTACCCCCACCAAAAGCAAACTACTACAGGGACTAATCCCACCCAAGCACCCATCATGTCCAGTTCCTAGGCCTTTTAAGCTCTCTCTCAGCTCCCAAAGTACCAGAACACATTCTGCTCCATGGAACCTTCCAGCTGAGGCTCTCTACAGACCTCACTTTCAGACAGCAAATGGCTCAGAGGACAAATTCCTGTCCTTTGGAATCATCTCATTAAAGTTAAAAAGGCCATTCCATGTGTTTCACCTGCTTTCTTTGGGCTCTCCTTTCCTTGCTCCAAGCTTTGCTGTGCAGCTCTCGGGGATCCAGGCCCTGTATCCCCTTTAGGGCTATTTCCACCCTGGGGAGATGCTCCAGGACTCTGGGGGGGTGAACTTCCAGCAGCCAGTGGTTTTCCTGTCCCAAACCCAATAAAAATCACTCAGTCCACAGCAACATAGAAGAAAAGCATGAGCAGCATTTCCTCTTCCATGGCAGTCAGGTTTAAATTGCACCAGAATCCAGACTCTTCCCCCCAGTCCAGCTTGCACTTGCATTCTGCAGTCACTTATTTCAGGAGCCATCCCTCATCCAAGCCCTTCTCCCCAAACTCTTAAACTCTGTCAAGTCTGTGCTGCACCCTCAGAATCAGTTTCCAGCAGAGAATGCAGCTGAGAAAGCCAAACCCAGGCATGTTTCACAGGTCATTCCACCCTCACCTAAAGGAACAAGCCAACCTGACTCAGCAGGTCTTGGTACTTAAATGAGATGCTTCTCCTGACCCAGGCATGTTTCACAGGTCATTCCATCCACCCACACCTAAAGGAACAAGCCAACCTGACTCAGCAGGTCTTGGTACTTAAATGAGATGCTTCTCCTGAGAAAAGCATGTTAATGAACCTCTGCTTCCTCAGGCTGGCAAACAGAAGCTGCTGCTTGAGCCCTCACTGAGCTCCCCCTGTCTCCCTGCAGCAGCAGTGCTCACCTGTCAGAGGGATCTGGTAGACAGTCATTGTCTCATCCTTGTACTCGGGCTCTGTGTGCAGCTGCACAGCTGGGAGAGACCAAACACCACCATTAACAAGAGCATAAGCAGAGATTCCCACCCTTCAAGGATACACATCAGAAAAGTGTCTTTGTTTTTTTTAAAAGGAAAAACTATGATGATGAACGTTCCCCTTCCCTTTCTCTGCCCAACTGCACACCCCAATGAACAATTAAAGTTTTAAAAGCTCATCATCATCATGATGCCATGATGAGCAAATTCACTGGCAGACTTTAGATGCAAACTACCTTCAGTGTTTTAAAAGCAAGCGCTGTTTGTATCAGCCAGCCTGGCAACCCCTGAGCAGAAACAGAGCTAGAAACACTGTTGTGAGGGCTTTAACAGTGTATCAGAGCAAAACCAATGTTTAAAACATCCTCTGAGAGGACCCAAACCAGAGGCTGAGGCAATGCAACCTCGGCCAGAGATGAAACAAAGTTCCAAGTTGCTTTGCCCCACATCACCTACCCAAATCCATCCTTTTGAGGGGCCCTGGAAAGAGGCGAATGGCTTTCAAGTAGTTTTGCTGGAAAAGAGACAGGATGTCAGGAGAGGGCAGGAGCAGTGCCATGACAAACACCCAGCCTGACCAACCTGAGCAGCTCACACTGCCCTGGGCAGGTGTCCCACCTCTGGCAGGCACTGTGCCCTCAGAAAGGCAAAGAGCCACTCCCCACCCCTCCAGCCAGGCAGTTAGTCAGCAGAAACTGCAGGGAAATGAAACTGCTACAACAATGCTGAGGGCTGCAAATTTCTGGTCCAGACGTGGCATTAGGCTGGCAAGGACCACAGCAAACAGGAGAGCAGAGCCTGAGCTCCCATCAATGCAAAATGGGGAGGGAGCAGGCAGGGGAACAAAGATCCTCCCCTCTCCCAAAAGCTGATTTATCAGGACACCAGCCTACAAGGCAGCTGCAGGAGATTTCTGCTGTCCTGCAACTGAGGAGATTTGGATTTTCAAGCCAGCCCCTTTGGGGTGACTCTAACTCAGAGCAGCATGTCACACCTGCACAGAGATCCCCTCTGCCACCAGCTCTCCCAGTTCCAGGGTGAGCTTTAGCACTCTGAGGGTCTGCTCTGCCTCCTGCACCTTGCCACACTCACCAGCTTTGGTGGCCCCAGGAACACACACCTCTGGAGCCCGATAGCCTTCAGGGTAAGGATCATACCTAAGAGCAAGCAGAGAAACAGCTTCATCACAGTCCAGGGAGCACTGGAGACCCCAAAACAAAGATCCCTCTCTGTTCAGGAATGCTTGGCCTCTCACAAAGGCCACAACTGAACCTGGACCTGAATTTTGTGGCAGTTTCAACAAGTCACTTGCCTCTACAGACAAAGAAAACACACACCTTGATAAAATTAATCTGGAGCAAGGCATCAGAACAGATCATTAATCTCTTTCCTTGGAGATTCCCAGAATTTTAATGGACAAGACCCACAGCCATCTATCCTAACCACATCCTGCACTGAGCACAGTGGTGCCCACCAGCTTTTGTGTGCTCCTTTGGACTCAAAGCAGCCTAATCCCCAAACAGCTCCCTGCTGGGACCACTAACACCTCCTGCTCAGAATCTGGGCAGCTGAAGCATGCTGGTCAGGCAGGAGCTGTCCCACCCAGGGTCTGCAGTGCCACAGAGCCCAGCCCAGCTAAACACCTCCTGCTCAGGAGATTTTGGGCAGCTGAAGCCAGACATGCTGGTCATGCAGGACCTGTCCCATCCAGGATCTGCAGTGGGAGAGGCCCAGAGCCCCAGCCCAGCCCCTCCTGCTCAGGAGATTTTGAGCAACTGAAGCCAAGCATTCTGGTCAGGGCCTGTCCCACCCCGTGTCTGCCCTGCTGCAGAGCCCAGCCCAGCCCAGCCCAGCCCAGCCAACCTTCTCAGGAGATGCAGGAACTGTCCTACCATGTGTCTGCCCTGCTGCAGAGCCCAGCCCAGCCCAACACCTTGTGCTCAGGAGATTTTGGGCAGCTGAAGCACGCTGCTCATGCACGGCCTGTCCCACCATGTGTCTGCCCTGCCGCAGAGCTCAGCCCAGCCCAGCCAACCTTCTCAGGAGATTTTGAGCAGTTGAAGCATGCTAGTCATGCAGGAGCTGTCCCACCATGTGTCTGCCCTGCCGCAGAGCCCAGCCCAGCCCTCAGGCAGCGCTCTCGCGTCCCCACGGCCGCCTGGAACGCCGCTCAAGCCGCACGAACGCCTCGCAAAGCGGCCGCGGGCTGTGCCCGCACTCACCCGGCAGCCCCCCGACGTTGGCCCAGGACACGCGGCTGAGGAAGATGCTGTCCAGGTGCGAGATCTTCAGCCTGCGCAGGGGGCACAGGGGGGTGAGCGGGGCCCGGCGCCGCCCGCCGCTCCCCCGGTGCCCCACTTACTTGTGCCAGCTTTTGTGTGCTCCTTTGGACTCAAAGCAGCCTAATCCCCAAACAGCTCCCTGCTGGGACCACTAACACCTCCTGCTCAGAATCTGGGCAGCTGAAGCATGCTGGTCAGGCAGGAGCTGTCCCACCCAGGGTCTGCAGTGCCACAGAGCCCAGCCCAGCTAAACACCTCCTGCTCAGGAGATTTTGGGCAGCTGAAGCCAGACATGCTGGTCATGCAGGACCTGTCCCATCCAGGATCTGCAGTGGGAGAGGCCCAGAGCCCCAGCCCAGCCCCTCCTGCTCAGGAGCTTTTGGGCAGCTGAAGCCAGACATGCTGGTCATGCAGGGCCTGCCCCACCCCGTGTCTGCCCTGCTGCAGAGCCCAGCCCAGCCCAGCCCAGCCAACCTTCTCAGGAGATGCAGGAGCTGTCCTACCATGTGTCTGCACTGCCACAGAGCCCAGCCCAGCTAAACACATTCTGCTCAGGAGATTTTGGGCATCTGAAGCAGGCTGCTCATGCAGGGCCTGCCCCAGCCCGTGTCTGCCCTGCCACAGACTCCAGCCCAGCCCAACCCCTCCTGCTCAGGAGCTTTTGGCCAGCTGAAGCCAGGCATGCTGGTCATGCAGGAGCTGTCCCACCCCGTGTCTGCCCTGCCGCAGAGCTCAGCCCAGCCCAGCCAACCCTCTCAGGAGATTCTGAGCAGTTGAAGCATGCTGGTCATGCAGGAGCTGTCCCAGCCCGTGTCTGCCCTGCCGCAGAGCCCAGCCCAGCCCTCAGGCAGCGCTCTCGCGTCCCCAGGGCCGCCTGGAACGCCGCTCAAGCCGCACGAACGCCTCGCAAAGCGGCCGCGCCCGGCGCGCCGCAGCCAATGGCAGGGCAGAAATGCCCGCGGTCGGACCGCCCCCTTCAGTGCGTCATGAGAACGAACCAATAGGGAGTGAGAATGGCAATCGGAGCTCCGCCCCAAGGCGCCGGTGTGCGGCCCGGACGCTGACATGTGACAGGGCTCCGCCGGTCGGTGTTCAGGGAATAATGGTCCGGGCGGCTCTGTGTCCGGTCCGGGCCGCTCTGTGTCCGGTCATTACCGGCGCTCTGTGTCGGTCCCTGCCGGTCCTGTGTCCGCTCATTGCCGGTCCTCTGTCCGGTCTGTTCTGTGTCCGCTCATTGCCGGTCCTGTGTCGGTCCCTGCCGGTTCTGTGTCCAGTCTGTTCGGTTCTGTGTGCGGTCCGTCCGGTCTTGTGTCCGGTCATTACCGGGGCTCTGTGTCGGTCCCTTCGGGTTCCGTGTGGGTCATTGCCGGTTCCGTGTCGGTCCTGTGCCGGTCCCAGCCGGTCCTGTGCCGGTCCCAGCCCGTTCTGTGCCGGTCCGAGCCAGTTCCGTGTCGGTCCCTGCGGGCCCTGGCCCGTCTCCCTCAGGCTGAGCCTCCCCGGCCCCTCAGAGGGATCCCCGGCCCCGCCATTCCCGCTGCTCTCCCTCAGGGGCCGCTTCGGGGCCTGGACAAGCGCCCAGCCGCAGCTCGGTTTGTTCCTGAGCTCTCCAGCTTCTGTGGCAGCTCTGGGGCTCTTTGTTTGTTTCCCAAAGAGCCCCTGGAAGGTGTTCTAACCAGAACAAACAACCCTGACCATCAGTATCCTTTGTCTCCTTATCTCCTTGGCCAATACCTAAAACCATTCCTCCACATGTTTCACAATTAATTATAAATTCCACTAATGAATGGGGTGTTTGGACCAAATTCCTTCCTGGAATGTCCTTCGAACCCCAAGAACTGGAAATTCGTGGTTCTTTGTTCAGCAGTGCCTGGCCTCTCTGATGTCCCCAGAAGCCTCAGTCCCCCTGCAGCGAGCAGAGCCCACACACAATAACTGTTATGAATAAAAAGTTATCTTTAGAGTTAAAAACAAGTCAGACCAGTTGCCTTAAGTTAGTTTCACTGCTAAAGAGGAGTTCTTCCATTACCTGTTAATGGCTGGTGATGAACCATTGTCCCCCGATGCTGGCCCTTGCCAGGGAGGGACAGGGACAGACCCAGAACAGCGGTGACATCAGAGCCAGTATGCAGATGAGAAATGCATTGCGCCCTGAATTTTTACAGTTTTCTCACGAAAACCCCTAAAATCACGAGCCAACGAGTGACCTAAGTGACGTCTAAGGATGGGAGCGCAGTCCCGTACCTGCTTGGACCCTTTTGCTTCTCACCCTGACCTGAAAAGATGTTGGTTAAAGAGACACCCCGGGATGTTAGACAAAAAGCAGGAATCTGCTGCTCTCCCGTGAGGACAGAATCCCCAGCTCTGTCTGCAGACCAGGACAAAGCTGCATCACCCTCCTGCTCCGTGCCACGCCTGGGAGCAGCGGCAGCCGTCGATTTCTCCCCAACCTTAGCTGATTTTTCTTAAGAAAGGCATTAAAAAGGAGAAAGATCTCCTGCCCATTTATTTCAATAACCCCCCCCACAACCTGGAGAGTCCTCACAAACCCAGCTCTGCCTCAGGGCTGCAGGGAACCTCCCCATCCTGCCCAGGAATGCTCCAACAGCACTCAGCAGTGCAGAGTGTGGGTAACTAATCCATCAGCCGTGCCACGAGGGAGATTTAAAAGCAATATCCCGCCAGACCCCGCTGACAGACAAAGGGGGATCCTTGTCTTTGTGGTTTCCCCAAGGTGATGTGGTGCTTCCCTTTGTTTGCTGTGTTTTCCCCTGGTTATCATCACCCCCTGGAGCCTGGGGTTTATTAAAAGAGCAGGTTTGCACACAGATTAAAGACAGCACAGGACAATATGAAGAGTTTGGTGCGTCAGTGGCTCATAAAGATAATCAGTCTGGTCAAAATAAGAAGCAAAATCAGAAAGGAGATCTTGAGGGTGAAGCAATAACCACAAGATGCTAGCCCCAGGCATAGAGAATCCCCCTTTTTGCTGAAAAGGTCTTGTTCCTCAGCAGCAAATCATGACAGTGCTTGGCAGAGGAGTGGGGAAATTTTCAAAAAGTGGCACAGGACATGACAGGCATTTCCTTAGCCAGAAAAACCTTCAAAATAAAGCCCCCCAAAATAAATATGCCAAGATATAGGCAACTAAATAAGAGAAAAAATCATTAGGCCTCAGAAATAATTGAATTTAGAATGGTTTCAGGGAGCCAACAACAAAGTGTAACCGAGGGAGCTTCATTAAAGAGGAGTTAACTTTTCTTATCTGCAATCTGCCCCAGCCCCCTGGTCCTGTGTCTGCCAGAGCAGCAGATGTGTGGATAAGCCTGGTCCCAGTCTCCCTCTCCCAGTCCTCCCAGTCAGGGATATTTCCTTCTGCTCTCTCAATAAAAGAAAGGTAAACACCCCACGGCCAGCTGCAGTGGCTTGTGATTATTTTCGATATTGCCTGTCAAAGGATAAATTAAATCAATTCCTGCTTGTTCGAGGAGGAGCAGAACAGTCCATTCCCACAGCCCCTTCCCACACCCCATCCCCCATCCCATTCCCATATTCCATCCCCATATCCCATTCCCCATCCCATTCCCATATCCCATTCCCCATCCCATCCCCATATCCCATCTCCCTTATCCCATTCCCCATCCCATATCCCATTCCCATTCCCATATCCCATATCCCATATCCCATATCCCATATCCCATATCCCATATCCCATATCCCATCCCCATATCCCATATCCCATATCCCATATCCCATATCCCATCCCCATATCCCATTCCCCATCCCATTCCCTTATCCCATTCCCCATCCCATATCCCATTCCCATTCCCATATCCCATATCCCATTCCCTTATCCCATTCCCCATCCCATTCCCCATCCCATTCCCGCAGCCGCCGGCGCTGCAGCGTCCCCAGCCCGGCCCTAGGTGGCACCGCGACTCCGCCGCCGCCACCGCGTCCCGCCGGCACCGGGCGGGGGGTGAGCGAGGGGCAGCCCCGGCGAGTCCCCGCAGCCCCCCGAGCCCCTCAGCCCACCCTCCCTGCGGTGTCCCGCTTCCCCCCGCTGTCCCCGGCTGTCCCAGCGCCACCTCCCGAGCTGTCCCGCTGTCCCCGGCTGTCCCAGCGCCACCTCCCGAGCTGTCCCGCTGTCCCCGGGCTGTCCCATCCCCTCCGCGCTGCCCCTGGGCTGCTGCACGTCCTTGCCCAGCACCTGCTGCTGCTTCGGGCTCAGCCCTGTCCGGAGAGCCCGGACACCCCGGCTGCCTGGCACCTGCCCTCGGTGCCACCTTCAGCACCCCCAGGGCAAACCCTGCGGCAAGGCCGGGCCCCAGGGCCCCTGCCCGGGGAGCAGAGCCAGCTCCTGCAGCGGCACAGGCGGGGACCCTGCCCCACGGGTGCTCTGTCCCCCTCCTGTGCCATCTGGGATATGGGACCCTGTCCCACGGGTGCTCTGTCCCCCTCCTGTGCCATCTGGGATATGGGACCGTGCCCCACGGGTGCCCTGTCCCCTCCAGAGCAGAGTCTGGGACATGGGACCGTGCCCCACGGGTGCCCTGTCCCCCTCCTGTGCAGTCTGGGACATGGTACCGTGCCCCACGGGTGCCCTGTCCCCTCCAGAGCAGAGTCTGGGACATGGGACTGTGCCCCACTGAGGATGGCACCCTGCCCGCAGCCAGCTCCAGACACAGCTTGGACAGCCCAGGACCCCGGGCTGCTGCTGGGTTTTCAGCAGCTCACCCATCCCCGGGCCTTGAGGCTGCTGCTTGATGTGGGTAGCTCCTGATGATTAAAGAGGGCTGTGGAGCATTCATGGGATGAATCCCCCTGTTTATTCCTCCCTGGGACAGTGATCCCCCAAGGAGCAGCAGTGAGCTTTCCTCCATTCTGGGCTCCAGCCCTCTCCCCATGCTGCTCCTCACGCGTGTGCCACAGGAGCAGATCCCTTCAGGACCCAGCGCCTCTTGTTCTTGCATGGATGACCCCCACTCCATCGCCTCCTCCAGAAACCAGAGCTCAGCATTTCTGCTGTTTCCCCAGCAGCTGAGATGGGCCTGGAGAGTGGTGCGGGGAGAGCAGGGTGCCCAGAGCTGGTGTGTCCTGGCAGAACCAGCCCTCTTGGTGCCAGTGGGCTCAGCGGTGCCAGACCCCCACCCAAAGAGAGATGCCGGGATCCCAGCTCAGCTCAGAGTGGTCCCAAGCTGCTTGCCTTCACTGCCAGTCACCCCGTGAACCAAACTGGAGCGAGCACACGCTTCAGTGGGTGGCTGACGGCCACCTCACGGCACGGAGCTCGTTTCACTGCATCCCCCTCCTCAATTATTTATGGTCCTTCACTGCAGCGTGGCTTCGCCCTGATGGACGGTGTTTGCACATCTTCCTCTTATCCAGAACATGGGGCTTTGCAGCCACTGCTCTATTTACTGTAATTTTTAGCTCAGACACAACCAGAACTCCCACCCTGTCTGGGCTCTCAGTGCAGAAAACAAGACTAAACTATTTTGGGATGTTTTTCCCTTTTCCTCATACTTGGGTGCTTTCCCATGTGGCTAAGTCTTTGGAGCCTTGGGGAGGGTGAACCTGTTTCACACACCCTGAGAGCTGCCTCTGACCCCTGCACACACTTTAACCCCCTCCTCGGACCACAGGCACCTCCCACACAGGGCAGCTTCATGCTCCACTTGGTTTTCCGAGCTAGGAAATGCATCCAGAGTCGGGGATGAGCTGAGAGCGCAGCGGATGGGAACGAGCCTCCCAGGCTCCATCCTCACCCTCCTCCTTGTCACCTCGTCTGCTCACACCTCCTCAGGGTGCCCAAAATGCTGTGTACTGCTGCCCCAAGACAAGGAGGGAACATGGCTTTGGCCCTGTTTGCCTGGCAAACGTGGAAAAGAGCCTGAAAAATGCCCCTTTGCCTCCATCGCTCCCGTTTTATTCCCACTGGGTGGCACCCGCTGGGGAAAAGCCGGCAATGCGCAAAGCTTCCCCCCCCCCGCCTCTCTCACAGCCAAGGGTCTCTCCATTGAAGTTTACTTTAAGGTCTAATAAAATTTCCAAACTGGAAAAATCTTTATGCAGAGGTTTGCTTTGTTTAAAGGAAGAGGACCATAAAGATAAAGCCTCGCCTGCCCGCCGCTCCCCTCCCGCTGCCCGGCCGAGGGGCCGCGGCTCAGCCCTTCCCTCCCAGCCCGCCTGCGCCCGGAGGAAGGGCTTGTTTTCCTAGCGAGAAGTTTGAAGATTAAAAGTGGGGGGAAAAAATCAGCCATTTGGAATCCTCTACTGACGCTGCAAATACCCTCGTTAATAGATATGTCTCGTTTTGTTACCTCATTTTAATTAATCACTAAACAAAGACAGCTGCCAAATTTTGGCTCTGGCTTCGAGCCTACAACTGACTAGAAGCCCTTGAAAAATAGACTATTTATGGTGCCTGGGCTTAAAGCTTAAATTTCTTGTATAAACTTTACCCTTCCTAAGAATAGCGTGGGGAGAGCATTGCTGGCCCCATGCACGGTGCCCATGCCCCCATGCCCAGCCCGGGGTGGGCAGCAGTGGGGCCAGGAGGGATTGGGGTCCCTCGGGCTGCTGACAGTCCCATCTCACAGCACAGGAGCAGCTGCACTGGTTCCAGGGTGTCTCAACACCCTGTCCTGTTGTCCCCACACAGGTGCCACCACCAAGGGAGGTGCCCCATTCCCTTTGCCCAGTGAGAGTTCTCCACAGGGCAGAGCATCCTGGTGCAGGAGAGCATCCCTGCCTCCCTAGGGCTGCCTGAGGGAAGTATTTGTATCCCAGACATGCAGTGTGGGGGGTGAAGAAGTTATTTCATGTTTTAGGGCATGGCTGCTGCATCCAACCCTGCCATTTCCCCATGGGATGGGGCTCCTGCCTCTGCTCCATACACACCCCAAATGCCAGAGCCCTGGGATTTTGCATCGTGATGGAGCTGCCCAAGCAGGGACACGCGGCTTCTGTGCCTTCCCTTGGATGGCAGCTTGGGGCTTACAGGCTCTGAAAGGGCACTTTTATTTATGTATGTATTTTTAGGAGTATCCTGGGGAAAGGCCCCAGCTTGTCCTCCCCCATCCCTTCAGACCACAGGCAGGGAAGGAGCTTTCCTGGGGGACTGGGGCTTGGCATTGCAGGAGGAGCAGCCCCAGCACGGACTTGGGGCTGCCAGGGGATGTTCAGGGCATGGGCAGGCTGAGGCAGGGGCTGCGTGCCCTGGGCACTGCTCCTGGGGTCTGCAGAGCCCGCTGTCCTCGCTGCTGGCCCTGAGGGAGAGCCCACTGTCCTACTGCTCGGTGTCTGTCTGTCCTGCTGCCCGCTGTCTGTCCATCCCACTGCCCGCTGTCTGTCCGTCCCCCTGCCCTCTGTCCGTCCGTCCCGCTGCCCACTGTCCGTCCCTCCCATTGCCCTCTGTTTGTCCGTCCCACTGCCCGCTGTCCGTCCCTCCCATTGCCCGCTGTCCGTCCGTCCCGCTGCCCGCTGTCTGTCCATCCCACTGCCCGGTGTCTGTCCATCCCACTGCCCGCTGTCCGTCCGTCCCGCGCTGTCTGTCCGTCCCGCCGCGCTCGGGGATGGTGTCTGCGGCCCGCGGGCTCCGCAGCGCTCCCGCTGCCCTCGCGGCCCGGGAGGGAGCAGAGCCAGGCTGCAGGACGAGCTCCTCCAGCTGCAGCCGGCAACCCGCAGCTCATATTTCACCCCGCCAGCAGGTCTCCCACTCGGGTGACACCGAACGCGTGTCACACGCGCTGGAGGCACGGGCTGCCGGCCCCCGCCCGCCCACACAGCCCCAGCGCGGTCCTGCAGCCGTCTGCTGCTCCATGGCTAAAATAAACTGTCTGCACAGCCGGAGCGGCTGCGGCGCGGAACCCCGGCCGTGCCAAAGCCCCGCTCGTGTCAGCACCTGCTTGGAGCGGGCCAAGGCCCGTCCTGCTGCCCCGCACCAGCACCCCGCACACCGCTGTGTCCCCGTGCCGCACGCTGACACGGTGACACTGCCACACCCCGGAGTCCCCGTGCCGCACGGTGACACGGTGACACTGCCACACCCCGGTGTCCCCGTGCCGCACGGTGACACAGCCACACTGCTGTGTCCCCATCCTGCACGGTGACACTGCCACACCGCTGTGTCCCCATTCTGCACGGTGACACGGTGACACTGCCACACCCCGGTGTCCCCGTGCCGCACGGTGACACTGCCACACTGCTGTGTCCCCATGCCGCACGCTGACACGGTGACACTGCCACACCCCGGTGTCCCCGTGCCGCACGGTGACACTGCCACACTGCCACCTCCCCTGGCGCACTGTGGCACCCACGGGCACCAAGTGACCTCAGGTACCAGCGCTGGCTGCCTGGTGGGAATGCCAGGGGACAGCCCCGTCCGTGCCTGCCACCTCCGTGCCACCCCGTGTCCCCGTCCTGCACAGTGACACTGCCACACTGCTGTGTCCCCATCTCGCACAGTGACACAGTGACACAGTGACACAGTGACACTGCCACACTGCTGTGTCCCCATCCCACACGGTGACACTGCCACACTGCCACCTCCCCTGGCGCACTGTGGCACCCACGGGCACCAAGTGACCTCAGGTACCAGCGCTGGCTGCCTGGTGGGAATGCCAGGGGACAGCCCCGTCCGTGCCTGCCACCCACACGGTGACACAGCCACACCGCTGTGTCCCCATTCTGCACGGTGACACAGTGACACTGCCACACCCCCGTGTCCCCGTGCCGCACGGTGATACGGTGACACAGTGACACAGTGACACTGCCACACCACTGTGTCCCCATCCCACACGGTGACACTGCCACACTGCCACCTCCCCTGGCGCACTGTGGCACCCACGGGCACCAAGTGACCTCAGGTATCAGCACTGGCTGCCCAGTGGGAATGCCAGGGGACAGCCCCGTCCGTGCCTGCCACCTCCGTGCCACCCACTGGTGGCCCTGGGCCATCACCACACTCACCCTCTGCAGGGAGCAAAAGCTCCAATGTGCCCTTGGGCTGGGGCAGTGCATGGGCAGCAGATGGCTTGAAGGAACCTGAGGGAAGTGGGAGATGTTCCACTGCCCACTGGGGAGTTTTAACTCTGAACTCTAAGGATGGCAGCCTAAATAACAACTGTGTTCTGTATTGGTACAGATTCACACCCCAAATACACACAGAGCCCTGGGATTTCTGTATTGGTACAGAAAAATATCCCAAATACACACAGAGCTCTGGGATTTCTGTGTTGGTACAGAAACACATCCCAAATACACAGAGCCCTGGGATTTCTGTACTGGTACAGAAACTTATTGATACAGAAACTCGCATCTCTCCACCCCAGAAATGTCACTGTTCCCCCTTTTGTGCCTGTCCTAAAAGCCTTCTGCTTCTAAAGGCCACTATGTAGGGACTGCAGCTCTGTCCTGTGCAGACACACCAGGAGCAGACCTCTCCCGGGCAGGGTGTGACTCAGGAACCTTCCACGGGGCCATCACGCCTGTCTCGTCCCTGCTGTGGCCCTCTGGGGGCTCTGGCTGAGGTCTCTGCTGGACCAGGAGCTGCTGTGCCAAAAGGACTTCACTTACACGCTGCTGTGTAAACAAAGCCAGTGGGAGCTGGGGGTTTCTGGAGGAGCGGGAGAAGGGCTGGTGGAGATCCCCAGCTCCCCGGGCAGTGGCTGCTGCCCCAACCAGAGGGACGTGTTTGTTAGTGTGAGCAGCAGGTTGGCCGGCGGGTGAGTTTACAGCGAGATGGATATAAATAAATAGAAGGAAAAGGACTTTCCCTGCCCGGGGAGTGGCATCCTGCCCGCCCAGGGAGGGCTGCCCTTGGCCTGGATGCTGGTCAGGAGAGGGATTTGCTTCCAGGGACCTCCCTGCTGGTGTCAAAAAACCTACAGGGATTTTTTTGTTTGTTTGTTTGTTTTTTGGGGTTTTTTGAGGGGGCAGGTCAGGGTGAAAGCTGGGGAGAGAGAAGGGGACTGCCACCAGCGCTGTCCCCAGCACCACAGTGGCACTGAGGGCAGAGGTGGTAGACAGCATTCTGCTTGTTCCCAGTGAGGAGAAAGCACTGGGGATGTGGAGGGGTTTATAGGAAGGTCTTGCCATGCCTGCAAGAGGGATTGTTGGTGTGACAGCACCTCAGGGAGTGCTGGCCAGAGCCCAATAAACCCTCCAGAGCTCGGGTACGTGGGGACAGACCGTGTGGTCCCTGAGCCCACGCTCAGGAGAGCAGGATGCAGGAAGTGCCACCTCCCCCTGCCACCTGTGAGAGATCAACCCCTGTCACTGGCTGAGAGAGGCTGAGAGCAGAAGGCTCCAGGGAGAGCTCAGAGCCCCTTCCAGTGCCTAAAGGGGCTACAACAGAGCTGGAGAGGGACCTGGGACAAGGTCTGGAGTACCAGGACACAGGGAATGGCTTCCCACTGGCAGAGGGCAGGGCTGGATGGGATATTGGGAATTAAGAATTGTTCCTGTGAGGGTGGAAGGCCCTGGCACAGGGTGCCCAGAGCAGCTGGGGCTGCCCCTGGATCCCTGGCAGTGCCCAAGGCCAGGTTGGATGGGGCTTGGAGCAGCCTGGGACAGTGGAAGGTGTCCCTGCCATGGCAGGGGTGAGATGGGATGGTCCTTAAGGTCCTTTCCAACACTTCCAAACCTTCCTGTGATTCTCTGTGCCCCTTCCTTCAGCTCACCATTTCCCAGTTCCACCCAAGCAGGGGCACTTTGCAGTGCCAAGGAAACCTGCTCTGCTCACCCAGCCCAGCCTCCCTGGCCTGAAAGAAGTGCCCAGAACACACTGAGGCCACGAGCCTGGCAGGGACTGACCCACAACCGCCACCCTTGGCTGGGATCCTGCCCCACTCCTCACTGCCTGGGCACAACCCCTCAGGTGCCTCTGCCCCCTCTGCCAGTGCACAGACACCTTATTGGGGTGCAGAGAGACTGGGGGGCAGGGGGTGGTGCTGCCCCCTCCCCGTGCAGCCCCGGGGCCGAGTGTGGCCCGGCTGGGGCAGCCCCAGCGCCGGGGCTGTGCCAGGAGGGGACAGCAGCAGCCGAGGCACTCGGGCAGCTCTCCCGGGAGGCCCCGTCCCCCGCCCCTGCTCCGCGGGCTGCAAGAAGTTAATTTATTTTTGGAAAAGCAGCTCGCAGAGTTTGTCTAATTCCACCCGCACCAGCTCCGTTCACTCTATTTTAAACCAGTTCTTACTGTGCTTCAAGTTTATAAAACACAATCAGTGCTCCCTGGTCAAAGCAGCCCTAACCCGCGGAGCAGGCGAGCAGCGCCAGAGCAGCACCTCCTTCCTGCAGGACGCTCTAGCTCAGCCGAAAAAGCCCACAGGTAATCAATTAATTAATTAATGCTTCCTTCTTCGTGTTGTCCTGTCCTCTGCCGGCTCGGTTACGGTGGCACACGGCACCGGTGTGTGGTGACAGCTTTAGGGGGACAGCTGGGCATCGCCGCTGCTGCTGCTGCTGCTGCTGGGGTTTTGAGGGGGCCCAGCAGCACCTGGCAGGTTGTGGACTGCAGGGAGGTCTCTGAGGAGGGTGGCTCTCCTTCAGGAGCGGGCACAAGGTGTGTGTGGCACTCGGGAGCCAGCCTGGCAGGGAGAGGTGCTGCGGAGGCAGCGGCCGGCTGAGCGCGGGGAGGATGGTGCTGATGGGCCATGGAGCTTCCCAAAGCTTCCCAAAGCTTCCCAAAGCTTCTGGCCGTGCTGCAGCCGTTTGGACCGCTGCTGATTCCTGCCCTGGTGGTTTCTCTGGTGTCCCCACCCCAGCTGACACGGTGGGACCCCCCAGAAGTTCAGTGTCACCCTGCTTTTACTCCTCCTTTGCCATGAGCGTGTCACGGCTCCCTTAACTGTGGAGGGTCATTCTGGTTGCACCAAACGCTCAGTGTTTGATGCAACTTCTCAGTGACTCACCACTGCAACCCACAAGAACTGTTTAGAAGAAGCTCCCGGCGTCTCTCACACGCAGCAATCCAGGGCATTTATGGACCGCTTTGTTTCTGTTACACGAATACTTGACAAAAACGCTGCCAGTCAATGCACTGATGTCATTTGCTGAGCGCTGAAGCGCTCGGGGGAGCTTTGTCAGCCTCGTGCTGGGCTCTCGGGTGTCTCGGGGTTAAAGATTTCGAAAGCACCGCCTTGGCAGCGGCACCGGGGCATTTCCAGCGCGGATGGCTCGGCTGCGGAGCGGGGAGGGGGCAGCGCTGCCGGCCCGAGCCGGCTCCGTTCCCTGTGCTGCCCCTGGGCACCCTCCTCCTCCTCTGTGGGCATCCTCCTTATCTGTGGGCATCATCCTCCTCATCTGGGGGCATCCTTCTCCTCCTCTGTGGGCATCCTCCTTATCTGTGGGCATCATCCTCCTCATCTGGGGGCATCATCCTCCTCCTCTGTGGGCATCATCCTCTGTGGGCATCCTCCATCCTCATCCGTGGGCATCCTCCTCCTCCTCTGTGGGCATCCTCCCTCCTCATCTGTGGGCATCATCCTCCTGATCTGTGGGCATCCTCCCTCCTCATCTGTGGGCATCCTCCCTCCTCATTTTAGCAGCCTCAGGCCAAGCACGAGTGTTTTGGGAGCAGGGAGGGTTCAGGGTTCAGCCCTCTGTGTTATTACACTGAGAGCCCTCTGTACCCTGCTTTACTGCTTCTCATCATTTCAGCTCTGAGCGCAGGGGAAAAACACTCCAAAAAGCAGAAAAATTAAAGTGCTTTTTTTAGGATCTCACGAGGCCACCTCTCCTATAAACGTCATTTGTCAGATGGCCCCAGGGCCAGCAGCAGGTGGTGACCCCAGGTCCCCTGTCCAGTGCTGCTCTCTCTGGTGCTGCCTGTGTTTTCTGGTGGTCCAGCTTGGAGGGGAAGGGAAATGCTGTTGTTGTGTGGAGCGTTCAGGCTAAAAATAGTTTCCCTCTCGTGCTCCATCTGAATGGGCAGCCACATATGACTGTACATGGATTTGTCTGATAGTCCCGTTTCAGTGTAAGAGACAAAATATCTTAGTTATGGCTTTGTTCTTCAGCTAACAATGGGTAGCTAAAAATATCCGACTTTGTTCCACTCAATAAAGTTCTCTCAAGGGGAGACACTAACGTTACGTTTTTGCCAAATCCATGCGAAACACGGCCAAAGAAAATGCACATTTTTGCCAGCAGCTTTTCATAAAACATGTAACCAGCAGAAAACTCTGTCCTGTTGGGCTGTGCTGTCTGCTGTGCAGCATCCTGGGACTCCTGGCTGCCTCGCTCCCCGGGAGCATCCCAGCAGGGCCAGGCACGCGGGGCTTCCTCCCACCCTCATCCTCCTCTGGGCACGCTCCAGCCGCCCAGAGCAGTGTTTGGGCTCGGCACGGGCTGAGGTGCTGCTGCCTGCTCGTGCCTGGCAGAGGTGACAGCCCCGTGCTGCCAGCGCTGGCTGCTTGGTGGTCGCTGTGGTCTCGCTCCAGTTCCTTTATTTCCCGTCTGATGGCAGCCAGGGCTGGAGGCCGGCCAGAACAGCCCTGTCCCGCTGTGCAGAGCAGTGCTGGTGATTGTGACCAGCCTGGCACTCTGCAGGAGCAGTGCTGGTGATTGTGACCAGCCTGGCACTCTGCAGGAGCAGTGCTGGTGATTGTGACCAGCCTGGCACTCTGCAGGAGCAGTGCTGGTGATTGTGACCAGCCTGGCACTCTGCAGGAGCAGTGCTGGTGATTGTGACCAGCCTGGCACTCTGCAGGAGCAGTGCTGGTGATTGTGACCAGCCTGGCACTCTGCAGGAGCAGTGCTGGTGATTGTGACCAGCCTGGCACTCTGCAGGAGCAGTGCTGGTGATTGTGACCAGCCTGGCACTCTGCAGGAGCAGTGCTGGTGATTGTGACCAGCCTGGCACTCTGCAGGAGCAGTGCTGGTGATTGTGACCAGCCTGGCACTCTGCAGGAGCAGTGCTGGTGATTGTGACCAGCCTGGCACTCTGCAGGAGCAGTGCTGGTGATTGTGACCAGCCTGGCACTCTGCAGGAGCAGTGCTGGTGATTGTGACCAGCCTGGCACTCTGCAGGAGCAGTGCTGGTGATTGTGACCAGCCTGGCACTCTGCAGGAGCAGTGCTGGTGATTGTGACCAGCCTGGCACTCTGCAGGAGCAGTGCTGGTGATTGTGACCAGCCTGGCACTCTGCAGGAGCAGTGCTGGTGATTGTGACCAGCCTGGCACTCTGCAGGAGCAGTGCTGGTGATTGTGACCAGCCTGGCACTCTGCAGGAGCAGTGCTGGTGATTGTGACCAGCCTGGCACTCTGCAGGAGCAGTGCTGGTGATTGTGACCAGCCTGGCACTCTGCAGGAGCAGTGCTGGTGATTGTGACCAGCCTGGCACTCTGCAGGAGCAGTGCTGGTGATTGTGACCAGCCTGGCACTCTGCAGGAGCAGTGCTGGTGATTGTGAGCAGCCTGGCACCCTGTGCTGTTGTTTTTAGCAGCCTGGCACCCTGTGCTGGTGTTTTTAACAGCCTGGCACACTGTTCTGGTGTTTGTGAGCAGCCTGGCACAGCTGCTGCTGTGCTCTCGCAGCCTCATAGCCAAGAGGAGCCCAGCAGAGATCTCACCGAGCTGGCAGGGACCCTGTGCAGAGCAGGAGATGCACTCTGCTGCACTCATCCTCACCTCCATAGATGATCTGTCCCTCCCCACTGCTCTACCTGAGTCCCTGGTGCCTTTTGTCAGCTCCAGAAAGGCTCAGGGAGGCAGGAGAACCACCCCAAGCTTTCTGAGAGTGAAGGCCAGCTTGCTCTGTGGTTGACAGTCCCCCCTGGGCAGAGCAGAGCTGGGTGACCCAGCTGAGGGAGCCCCTCTGTCCGTGCCAGGGCTGCTCTGGATGACAGCAGCCACTCAGTTTGCTCTCCTGCTCTGGGTCAGCTGTGTGGGGACAGACCGGGTGGTCCCTGAGCCCACACTCAGGAGGGTGCAGGAAGTGCCACCTCCCCCTGCCCCCTGTGTGAGACCAGCCCTGGCTGAGAGAGGCTGAGAGCAGAAGGCTCCAGGAGACCTCAGAGCCCCTTCAGATCCTCCAACAGAGCCCCTGGCCTTTGCTTTTCCTGGTCCTGGAGCTCCGTTTGGTTTGGGCAGCACAGCTGCCAGCAGGTCATTTCCCTGTGCCCTGCACTGGGAAAGGTGCTTGGGCTTCTCCTGCCTTCCATGGTACTGCAGCTCCCCAGGTTTTTTGTGTCTCAGTCACTCCTGTAGCTCTTCTCTGAGCCCATTCCCATTTCCAGCCCCCTCCTGTTGAGTAGGCAATGATTTCCCTCGTTCTGGTGTCTCTCTCTGTGCTGGATTTGCTCTCCAGGCAGTGTCAGCCCAGAGCTCCCAGTCCATTCTCACCGTGTGCCTTCCTGCAGCTCTGTCCCCTTGCTGCTTTTCCCCAGGGTCACTCCATTTCTCCTTCAATTCCCACTGGAATTCAGGGAGAGCCATTCCCGAGGAGCAGGGCAGCTGTGGGTGCTGTGGCAGCAGCAGTGCCCTGTGCCAAGGCTGGGGGCTTGCTTTGATGCCCCTGAGCAGCTCAGGGTGCAGAGGAAGGAGGGACACAGGCTGGGGGTGATGTGTGGCTCTCCCACCCCTCATGGCTGCACAAACCTCCCTCTGCCTGGTGCTTACCCCACTCCACCAGCAGCCCTGGTGTGCAGGAGCTGTCTGTGCTGGAAAGAACAAGCTCCAAAGGTGGGGTGCCCACCCCAAGTGTGTTTTTTGGGAAGGAGACGGGGCCTGACGTGATTCATGCCGTGTTTGCTGCCGCAGCATTCCTGGAATGTACCTGCTTTATTTCTTGGCCCTCTTGCCTGTGACTGGAGAGGAGCTCAGCTCGTGCTTTGGGTGACAGAGATCCAGCCCTGCTCTCGGGCTCAGGGGGGCCTGGCACCAGGACAAAGCCCCTGGGGACCTGCTGGGGCGGTGTTCTGCCAGATGTGACACATTTGTGTCCCCTCCCCAGCTCTGAGCCCCCAGCACAGCTTGTGCCTGTCCCCATCCCGGGCTGGCAGCTGGGCACAGACCCTCTGCAGGTGTCCCCTGCTCAGTGATGTCCCCCTGTGCGTGCTGGGGACATCCCTCACGCTGCCAGCTCTCCTGTGGGCTCACCAGCCCAGCCCCATGGGGGATGGGGGGTCCAGAGGTGCAGCACAGACCCCCATACCCACCAGGGCAGTGGCAGGAGGCACCAGGCTCCTCTGCCAGCCTGTGCCCCTGCTCCTCCACAGAGCTGCAGCTCCCCAGCCCAGTGTGTGCCCCAGAGCAGCAGCCCTGCCCTGCCTGCCCTTCCCTGGCTCCCTCAGGGCTCACCCTGCACTCAAGATCAGCCCCAAACCCCCCTGGCAGCCCCTTTGCTGTGCTCTCCCCAAGCCCCCAGCCCACCCTGGGCATGAGGAGCAGGCTGATCCTGAGCCAGAGGTGCCAGGCTCCTCCAGGATTCCCTGACCACATCACCCAGACCCTGTGGCCATGTCCCAGACACCAGGCAGCCACCAGCCCGGGCTGCTGGCAGTGCCCTGGAGAAGGCACCAGGGAAGGGGACACACTGCCAGGGGGCTTTGCTGCCTCACGTTGATTTATGGCCCAACCTCCAGCCAAAAAATGCACCCTGCCTGCACTGGCATTCTTGGAACAGATGCAGAGGGCTTATCGGCTGTCCCCAGGGGTTTCCTGGCTCTGAACCCTGCTGTGACACTGGGACAGCCACCAGCAGCACGGGGCTGTGTCCCCTCACTCACAGCACTGGGCTGGGGGCTGTGTCTGCCCTCCAGACAGAGCTGTGCCTCGTGGGGAGCAGCCAGCCTGCCAGGAGCGCTGGATTTGGGGGGACATTCACCCTTTGCCCAGCCAGAAGTGTTGGATTTAGTGGGAAATTCACCCATCGCCCAGCCAGGAAGATTGGTTTAGGTGGGAAATTTGCCCATATCCCAGCCAGAAGGGTTGGATTTGGTGGGATATTCACCCATTACCCATCACCCAGCCAGGAGAGTTGGATTTGATGGGAAATTTGTCCATCATCCAGCCAGGAGGGCTGGTTTAGGTGGGACATTCACCCACCACCCAGCCAGGAGGGTTTGTTTAGTTGGAATATTGTCCCATCACCCATCCAGGAGGGTTGGGTTGGGTTGGGTTGGGTGAGAAATTTGTCTATATCCCAGCCAGGAGTGTTGCTTCTGTTGGGAATTCACCCATCACCCAGACAGAAGGATTGGTTTAGGTGGGACATTCTCTCATCACTCAGCCAGGAGGGTTGTTTTTGGTGGGACATTTGCCCATCACCCAGCCAGGAGGGCTGTTTTTGGTGGGACATTTGCCCACCACCCAGCCAGGAGGGTTGTTTTTGGTGGGACATTCTCTCATCACCCAGCCAGGAGGGTTGTTTTTGGTGGGACATTTGCCCACCACCCAGCCAGGAGGGTTGTTTTTGGTGGGACATTTGCCCATCACCCAGCCAGGAGGGCTGTTTTTGGTGGCTCCTTCACCACCACCCAGCGCTGCTGCGCGGGACAGAGGGAGTTTGTTGAGCTGCCAGCAGAGGCACACACGGCTCATTTGCAGTGCGAGTAACACCAAGATGCCTTTGCTGTTGACGGAGGGCTGTGATGCCGCGTGGGATTTGCTCCCAGCTCAGGAAATGCTCCTGGGAAAGCCTTTTCCCCCGCAGGAGAGGAGAGACAGCTCCCAGAGGTGCGGCAGTGCTGCGGGGCGGCCCCGCACGGCTGCGGGCTCCAGCTCGCAGGGTCCCGCTGCCTTCTGTCCCGTTCCTGCCCCACAAACAGCACACAGCACCGCCAGGGGGGCTGGCACCGCCCTGCCGAGGGGCTGTCCCGGCACGCAGTGCCCACCCTGATATCTAGCTTATCTCTTATATCTTATCTATTATATATTTTATGTCTTGCATCTTATATCTAATATTATCTTCTAACTTATATTTTGTATTTTATATCTTATATCTATCTTATATCATCTTATATCTTATATCTTACCTCATCTCTTTTATCTCTTATATCTTGCATCTTATATCTTTTATCTATCTTATATCATATCTCATATATCTTGCATCTTATATATTTTATCTATCTTTTATCTCTTATATCTAGCATCTTATATCATCTTATATTTTATATCTTATGTCTTATATCTTTCTTATCTCTTTAGAAGCAGTGCTAGCACTGGTTTCCTCCTGTGCTACTCCAGACGCTGCTCCAGCTGCTCAGGGCCATGGAGGGCAGCAGAGCAGGGGGCTGAGGGCACTGGGGGCCTGGGGATGTGTCTGGGAGCTGCTGTGTCCCACCTGAGACACCTGCCGGCAGTCTGGACTGGGATAAAGCACCAGGGAGCTCCTGAGCCCCAGCCCCTGGCTCAGCACAGGGACATGAGAGGTGCTGGGCACAGCACTGTCAGGAAAGGGACAGGGCTGTCCTCTGGGGCCATGGCAAGGGTGTCCTTGCAGGGGAGGGGTGTTGGCTCAGCCCTGGGTGTGGGAGGTGCTGCTGCTGCTGCTGCTGGAGCACGGGGACAGTGCTCAGAGCAGTTAACCCCTGGCACACAGGGGAACAGATAAGGGATGTCTAAACCTGGAGTGGGAGGCAGCAGCTCCTTGGAGGAGGGTGGGATGTGCCAAGAGCCTGGTTTTGTACCCTGTACAAGAGTCTGGACACTGAGCCCTGCTGGCTCTGCCCCCGGGGATTCTGTCCCGTGCAGGGCTGGGTGGGACCAGCTCCCCCGTGCTGCCTCCAGCACACACACCCTGCCTGCCCAGCTCCATTTGTCACCAAGAAATTTAACTTTCTGAAGTCTGCAAGCTTGCTAAGAATAAACTTCATAAATTAGTGAGCATATTTAAAGTGCAGCGCTGCTCGCTGATCTGGCATTTTAATCTACTGCTGAAACTATCCAGAGTGTTTGCTCAGCGTGTGGCCAAGTCCTGAAATATTTGCATGCTGCTATTGTCAGTACATCTTCTGACCCTTTGCAAAAGGATGGCAGGAGGAGTGAATTTATAAGAATCTTCCACTGGCCAAGGTGAGGCCGTTGCTGTAGCACACTCCTGGAGTTATCTCCCTGAGATCATCCCTGCTGCTCCAAGCGCTGCAGCAGACACTGTTAAACAATGCAGCTGTGCTTTATGTTCTCCAGGGCTGCAGATCCTCCTCAGTGACACACATTCCTCGCAGGTCAGCTGTAAAACATGCTGGATGTTGGCACGGGGGCAGCCAGAGCCACTCTTTCCACCCGGGAGTGCTGGTGATGCCTGGAGAGGCTCCTGGAGCAGAGGCTGGACAGAGCTAAAGAATAAAGCAGGGATTTATTAAAAAACCTCAAAGGATCCACCTCGGGCAGTGCAAGAGCCCAGCCAGGGCTGCACCCAGGATGGACTCAGAGTCAGGAGTTTTCACACTTTTATCAGTTTTGGTCCATTTTCATATTGGGGTTCGTTGTCCAGTGGGAATAAGCAGGTGGGAGAGGATGCCACAGGACCAGTTCTGCCTCTCTCTGGGGTCCCAGCACAGGAGGAGCTGGAGCTGCTGGGGAGAGCCCAGAGGAGGCTCCAGGATGAGCAGAGGATGGAGCAGCTCTGCTGGGAGGCAAGGCTGGCACAGCTGGCATTGCTCACCTGGGCAGGAGAAGCTTTAAGGTGATCTAACTGTGGCCTTGCAGGGCCTGATGTGATCCCACAAAGGCCTTGGAGTGACAGGAAAAGAGGGAATGGCTCCACATTGACAGAAAACAGGTTTAGATTGGATATGCAGAAGAAGTTGTCGAGTGTGAGGGTGGGCAGGCCCTGGCACAGCTGTGGCTGCCCCTGGATCCCTGGCAGAGCCCAAGGCCAGGCTGGGCAGGGCTGGGAGCAGCCTGGCACAGTGGGAGGTGTCCCTGCCATGGCAGGAGTTGGTACAGGATGGGTTTAAGGTCCTTTCCAACCTAAACCATCCTGGGATTCTGTTGCTGTATGACGTGAAGAGCTGGTTTGGGTCACTGTGCATCGGGCGTGTTCTGAAGGACTCTCCCTGCAGGGCTGGCTCTCCATAACCAAATTCCCAGCTTTTCCTCAGCATCTCAACATCCCTGTGCCCACTGAGCTGGGTGCTGGGCACACCCGGGGGGCACTCAGGGACTTCCCTGCTGCCCTGGGAATGTTGCCCTTCACCTGTGAGGAGGCACAGCCTGCACAAGCTCTGCAGGCTCTCTGGGGTGCCACAGCCACCCCTCCCCAGGCCAGAGCTCCCCGGGGTGTCTCTGTGGCCAGCAATCTGCCCCTGGCTGTGTGGCTGCATTAACTGCTTGTGCACAGCCACCATGCCATCCATGGGTTTGTCTCACCACCTCAGTGTCAGCACAGATGATTTCATCCATTTCCAGATCATTGATAAGGCAGCTGAACAGCCCAGGGCCCAGCCCTGACCCCCAGGGGGCTTTTTCCCCCCTCTGGGTGTGGAGTTCCCACTGACAGTCACAGCTGGGACACCCCACAGCCAGCTTTAATCTGTTAAATATGGCCTGTGTTAATTGGGCATTGTTCTGGTTTCTTCACCAAAATGTAACAGTGCAGTGGCCCTGCAGGAGTCTGAGTGTGTTATAACACCCAGATTATTTTATCAACCAAAACTGCAATTTCAGGAAGAAGGTGAGCCTTAGTTTGACACGTTCTGTATTCTGTAGATGTGTGTGAGTTAGCTTTAATCCCATTTCTCTCACCTAAATTTGCCTGCTGCTGTCTGTCTGAGATGATGCCCAGCTCCTCCAGCGCCTGATTCAGCCAAATAAACCCTGGAGAACAGATTTCTTCTGCAGCTGCTGACTGCTCTGGTGCATCCACGCCGAGGCTAACACAAGCCACAGCCTCCCCAGAGCCAGAATGATTCCCTGTTCACTGACAGAAGTTGCTGCTCCTTCGCTCAGGTTTGCAGCCCAGCGTTGTTCTCAGCTCTTGGCTTTCCTTATCAGCTTTCTGCAGCTTCTCACTTCTCATTCATTATTATCAGTTTCCACTTTCTTAAGTTATATATGGTTTTCTTATTTTTCACTGTTGTCTTCACTTCCCTCATGAGCCAGAGCTGTCTATTTTTTTAACCAGCGTTGCCTTCTTTCTCAATTGTGGGATTGTGGTTTTGGGGCAACGCGTAAAATGTTTTTCAACAATTCCCACTTAGCATTCACATTTTTCTGATTAAATTCCTTCTCCCAATTGATTTGGTTCATAATTGTTTCCAGCTCTGTGAAGCTGAATCGTTTAAGCATTAAGTGGATGTATTTTCAGAACAGAGCTTCACTTTAAATATTCGCTTTATTGTCATTTTGCTTTTCAGTTAAATAAACTAAAGCACTCCTAGAGACTTTTGGCATGCATTTGAGGGTCACAGAACTGGGAAATGGAAATTGTTCCTGAGAAAAGTTGTTTTCATGAAATGTTTTTTGTCAACATATAGATTAATTTGAATAAACTGAGGCTCGTCTGAAATCTGGCAGCTTTAGGATGGCATCATCCCTCCTTTAGCAACCGAAAATTGAGTCCAAAATTTTTTTTGGATTCTCCAAGTTTCCCCAACGTTCTGCATTTGGCAATTAAAACCAGAAATTCTTCAATCACTTTGAGTTTTTCCGGATTTAATTGGAAATACAATTTGTGCTTTCTTTGTTTTTGTCGTAAAATTAAGTTTCTCTTTGAAATTATGAATTTGATACCACATTTCATTGACAAACATTTGGGCAGGCGGTGCTGACTCGTGCTGGGGAGGATGCCCACAGCTGGAATGTCTCCTGTGGGTCACCAGCTCGTGGCTGGGCTCCAGACACAGCTCCCAGCCCTCCCTGCCCGTCCTGAGCAGTGCCTGGATGGAGATTTATCCACAGGACAGGGACAGCCTGCTGGGCAGCTCGGGCTGAAGGAGGAGGAGGAAGGAGGAGGAAGAAGGCAGGAGAAGGCAGGAAAAGGCAGGAAAAGGCAGGAGAAGGAAGGGGGAGGAAGGGGGAGGAAGGAAAAGGAAGGAGGAAGAAGTGGGATGAAGGAGAAATCAGGAGGAGGATGGAGAAGGAAGGAGGATGAAGGAGGAGGAAGGAGAAATCAGGAGGAGGATGGAGGATGGAGGATGGAGAAGGAGAAAGGAGAAGTCAGGAGGAGAATGGAGAAGGAAGGAGAAGGATACCCTCATACCCCAAACTCTTGGCTGACCCTCAGGAGGGAGAGAGGGAGACACCCTCCCAGGAGATCCCCATGGCAGCATGCAGGTCTGCTCCCTCTCCCCCCTCTCCTCCAGCCCTGGGTCACGTAACTCGTGCAGCACAGGCCAGACAGACTCTCTGGCAGACTCTCTGGCATCGTGGTTTTTTTGTTTTTTTTTTTTTGAGCTTGATAAATGGGGCCAACTCCTCCAGATTGAACTCAAGAAAATAGCATTATCTGCTGCGCAGTGACTCAGAGGCTGCATTGCAACATCTCGTTGGTAATGTCAGATCGCAGGCAGCGATATTAAAAATGAGCATTTTACCCTGGACAGGGTATTAACTATGAAATTAAATCTGTATTTATTGCTCTTAGCCACGAGCATCCAGACCCTTCCAGAATAAATGTTTTCAGTTCCGTGCAGGAAGGCTCTGTCATGTCCAGGCCAGACGTTTCCAGGCCACGTGCTGCTGGGGTGCCGTGCCCTGTGATGTCATGGCACATCCCATGAGCTCATCCCTCATCGTGCTGGGCTGCTCTGACACACACAGACCTCCCCAGCTCTTCTCTGAGTGCAAACACCAACAAACTTTTCATAGAATCACAGAATTGTGGAATATCCCAAACTGGACCCACAGGGTCACCGTGCCCAACCTCTGACCCTACACAGGACAGCCCCAAGAGTCCCACGGGTGTTGGGGAGCCTTGCCCACACCTCCTGAGCTGCTCTGTGTTTGGAAAATGCCTGAGCAGAGCAGGGTGAGGATGGAGGGGTCTTGGCATGGCTCTGTCCCCTGGCACACGGCTGCAGCATGGCCCTGCCTGTGACAGGGCAGGGCAGGACGCTCTCCAGGTGTCACACAAGGCCCTGTGGGCCTGGCAGGGACAGTGTGGCATCCCCCAGGACCCCCAGCAGCACGGGGTGTCACGGGTGTCATTCTCCTGGGGACAGAGTGAGGTGCCCATGACCCCACCCTGTGCCTGGCAGAGGTGCCTGGAGCCCCCAGGAGCCTGTGCCAGCACTCAGCCCTCCCCCAGGGTCACAGCAGCCCTGTGCACCCCTGGGAGGGCACAGAGAGAGGGACAGGGCGACAGAGGTCCTGCCACGTCCAGCCGGGCACCAGCTGAGAGATCCTCTCCTCCTGAGGGCTTCATCCTCAACCTCCTCTTCCTCCTCTGCCTCCCAGTCCA
Source organism: Passer montanus (assembly GCF_014805655.1). Lineage (NCBI taxonomy): Eukaryota > Metazoa > Chordata > Aves > Passeriformes > Passeridae > Passer > Passer montanus. The sequence goes on from NW_024361386.1 coordinate 578,846, forward strand.
GGAGCTTTTCTGCTGAACAAGAGGGTTTCACTGGAATGGCTGCTTTGTAGAGAAAAAGGTCTGTTCTTGGGGGGAAAAAATTCAGTCAATGCAAGAGTCAGGATTGAAGCCAGGTGGATTTGTTTGGGTGCAAGTGGTTCGCCAGTGGCATTTTTCAGTTGGAAACCAACAGACCTTTACAAGGATGGTGAGAAATGATGATGTGCAGTTTGATTCAGACTGAAATTCCTTGTGTGTAATTTCTATTTGCTTTTTTAATTTTTTTTTTTATTATTAACAAATATTTGGAATGGCTCTTAGGTTTTGTTGAGCTTTTGTTCTGGATGAGTTTCTGGTGGAGCCTGGCTCTCTCACCAGTGTTCCCCAGGGAGTGTTTCCTGGAAGGTGGGAGCCGTGCACAGCTGTACAAGACAATTCCAAATACACCTGTAATTTCCAGACTGGCAGTTCTCAATGAAACTCTGCCAAATCAGCTTTCCAGAGACGTTTCCAGTGGTAGAGATTGATTTGAAGGACAGCAAACACAGCCAGCTCCTCATTCAGAAGCTCTGCGGAGCTCCCTGGTCACACTGCAAGGGGAAGGAAAACGAAACACTCCCAACTTTCTCTGCAAGTCAGCACGGTGTGGTTTGCACTCCCAGCTCGTGGCAGCACTCCTGGGACAGCAGCACCCCTGGGATGGGCTGGGACTGAGCCAGGTGCTGCTGCAGGGCTGGCCCAGGCTGCTGCAGGAGGGAGCCCAGCAGGGATGGGAGCCCCATTTGAGGAGCCCCAGCAGGAACGGGGAGCCCCAGAAGGGACGAGGAGCCCCAGCTGAGGAGCCCCAGCTGGGATGGGAGCCCCAGGAGGAATGGGGAGCCCAGCAGGGGTGAGGAGCCCCAGCAGGAATGAGGAGCCCCAGGAGGAATGGAGAGCCCAATTTGAGGAGCCCCAGCAAGAATGGGGGCCCCAGATAAGGAGCCCCAGTAGAGATGAGGAGCCCCAGCTGGGATCAGGAGCCCCAGGAGGGATGGGGAGCCCCAGCAGGAATGGGAAACCCCAGCAGGAGTGAGGAGCCCCAGCTGAGGAGGCCCAACAGGGATGAGGAGCCCCAGGAGGAATGAGGAGCCCCAGTAGGGATGGGAGCCCAATTTGAGGAACCCCAGCAGGAATGAGAAGCCCCAGCTGAGGAGTCCCAGCAGGGATGAGGAGCCCCAGGAGGGATGGGGAGGCCCAGCAGGAATGGGGAGCTCAGCTGGGATGGGAACTCCAGCAGGGATGAGGAGCCCCAGCAGGGATGGAGAGCCCCAGCTGAGATGGAAGCCCCAGTAGGGATGGGAGCCCAATTTGAGGAACCCCAGCAGGAATGAGAAGCCCCAGCTGAGGAGTCCCAGCAGGGATGAGGAGGGGCTGTTCTATGATTCTCCATGCTGGGCCAGCAGCCTGCTCCAAGCACAAGCCCAGGGCTGTCTCTTGGCCAGCTCTAGCCCAGAACTCTCCAAAATGTTGTCCAAGCTTGTGGGGCCACGTGGACAGGGCAGCCCTCCCTGAGGAGACAAACTCCACGGGAATTCATCCCCTCAGAGACTGAGCTGGAGGGACCCTCCAGACCCTGCAGCTGCAGCCCCCAGCAAGGCAGTGCATGAAGGATCACAAAGATGCCATTAACCCTTTAAATGCTTTCTCAGCCACCTGCTCAGGAGTGTGTTAAGGCCCCACCAGGCTCATGTGGATCCTCAGCATTGGCCAGGTCTTTTAGGAGTTGAACCAGGAATGTCTTTTTTTGCTCAAATGGCTGTTTGGGGAGTGAGTCCTCCTGTCTTGTACAGTATTTTACTCTGAATTATTGGGATGTACTTTCAGTACTGCAGCACAGCGTGGCTTTTGTCTGATTTTTGTGCTGATTACAAGAAAAAAAAATCTCCTTGGAACATTAAACAAGAAAGGTGAAGGGAACATTCCTCCAGCAGGACATCTCCATGTGCTGACCTAACTTCCTGAAGCTAGGAGTACCATTCCCAAAAAAAGGCTGAATATGCCAATTCCATTGATTTCAGGCTCCCACACAGCCTGAATGCCAGCAAGGAGGAGAGGGGCGTGGGCAGGACCTGGAGTTTGCAGTGGGATGGGCAGGATGTGGAGGCTGTTCTTCTCAGGGGGGTCAAAGACCATGGCCTGGAGGGAAATGTCCCCAGGAGGTGCCTCTGGCTTGGTCTGGCATCCTGGTGCAAGGGATGGCTGGGGAAAGCAGAGGGAGGAGAGGTTTCAGCTCGAGAGGACCCGCTGCTGCCAAACTTATCCCCATAAAAAAGAAACTCCGTGCTCCAGATCTGATACCAGCCCTTGATGTGTGGCTTGGAGCCAGGCATCTCTCGGGGCTGGCCCGAGCAGAGCTGAGAGCTGGGGGGAAAGGGCGAAGCAAGAAACCCCACCTGAACTGGCAGAGGCTCTGCAGAGCCTCGAGTGACGAATGTGGCTGAGTATCAATGAAAGGTTCCAGGATAAACTTGCACTGAGCAAGCAAATAGTCACTCTGTTGGGGTTGGAGATCAGTGCAGGAGGCCAAAGGCTCTCCAGAGCCTTGGAGTTTGCCACAGATCCCAAATCTTTTCTGGCAGAGGCTCACCTGAAAGGGAGGGAGCTGGGAGGGAGGGAGGTGGACGCTGGTTGAGATATGGAACCATGGCTGTTATTAATGGCCAAACCCTCACACAGGTCCTGCCCAGGGAGCCCTTGAGCAATTAGAAGAAGTGATATGTCCTGTCTGTAAAGCAAGAGGACTGGCAAGAAGGCAAAATCAAGAGAAGCTGAGGAGTTAGATGCTGGCACCTCCAAAGCTCCCCATTTAAGGGGCATTTCTGGGGTGCAGGGCTGGCCCAAAGCTGACCTGAGGGAGCACTGGCCCTGCCAAGGCTGGGACTTCCTGGCTGTTGTCACCAGAGACGACCAGAGCTGTCTCCAGCCCAGGCATGCTGCTGACAGTGATGCTTTCAGTGAGGTGAGGAGAATACAAACCTGATCCAGTGCCCACAGCCCTCAGGCAAACCCTGCAGGTCATTCCATGGGCAGCCTTGGGGACTCAAACACTTTTGTGCTTCCAGAAATGCCACCCTGGAAGTTCTGTAGGTTTACAGATCCCATTATGGGGGACAATTTCTTCCTGGATGCATCTGGGCTGCCCACACAGGGTACACCCTTCACTCCTGAGGGACACCACGGTGTCTCTGCAGGCTTTGCAGTGGTTCCCTCAGCATTCCAAGTTTCCAGCTGCTCCCCAGCCCCCATCCTGGCCAATTTTCCATCAGAATGCTGCATCTACTCTGCTTTCCCACCAGGTTGTGTCTTGCCCCCTCCCCTCCTGTGGCCAGAGCACCAGAGGTGGAAAGGGAAGGGAATCCTGAGACAGGAGAAGGAGGGAAGGATCAGACATGCAGTGAGGGGTCAGAGTTTGCCTGTTTTCTCCTCCTGTCCTGCCCCTCAGCCCCTGAAGAGCAGACCATTGCCCCTCCTGCATTATCAGCAGCATTTTCCTTTTGCCTGAGGGATGGGGCCATGGGGAAGCTGCCTGTTAGGAATAAACAAGGAATGGCACAAGGGATTGAGCTGGTGCACGTTTGCCACCTTTGGGAAGTGCAGCCACCAGGAGGGTTTGGAGTCTGCCCACTGCTGCCTAGAAGGTGTCTTGGGAATAACCGGGAATAATAACTTGGGAATAGCTCTGCTGGAGCTCCTCTGCCTCATTTCCTGGGGCTGCTGTTTCTTCTCAGTCCAGGATGAATTGACTCTGGCCCCAGAGCCCCTCTGGCTCTGGCAGCTCCTGCCCATCAGCCCAGCAGAGCAGGAATTGTGAGGTGCTGCAGGACGTGGCAGCAAGGCCAAGCCCACCAAGCCGTCCATTAGCCCAGACCTTTGTGTCCCAGTGCCTCACGTGGCTGCAGCACCCAGCTCCGGGGCTGCCACCTCACAGACATCTGTCAGAGTGTGTCACACCTCTGCTCTGCCTCTTATCTCCTCTCACTTCTCTGGTTTCCCCTGTCTGCTGATTTATGGAGCCTCCCCCAGCTGTGGGGGGCGTTGGGCACGAGCTGTGGTTAGGAACAGCTTTCAAGCTGTCAAGATAATCCTGAATTCAGCTGAAATGGATCTGCATCAGCTCGAGCCAGGAACCACAAGGGACCTCCTGTGATTTCAGTGGGGTTTCAGCTTTCTCTGTTCCTCCCTCAGGCTGGCCCAGAACAGGGTGTGCTGGGAAGAGGAGATGACTTTTCAAGGGCCATCACATCTAGGAGGTGATGCTGAAGCTACCTGAGCCTCCCTGAAATGCTTTTTCCATCCCACCTCTCTCAAAGGTCCTGGCCAGCACTGCAGACCTGGCAGAGGGCTGGTGCTGTGCCTGCAGAATGCTCTGGGACTTCACAGCACCCTCATCTCTGCTGCTTCTCCTTCCTCCACCATGCCAATATTTTCAGACCACTTTTTGTCCCTCCTCTCTGGACAGTATTTGTCTGCCTGGCAGTGGCAGAGTGAACTTTGTCCTGTGCCTAAAACCCCCCTGGATCCCAGCTAGTGCTGGTCACTCTTTCTTGGTGTCCTGCTGGAGATCCATCCCAGACCTTTCTGAGCTGCCTGGTGTTGTGCTTTTCTGATCAACGAATCCTTTAAATACTTTTCTGATCAACCAGTCCTTTAAATGCTTTCCTGATCAATGAATCCTTTAAATGCTTTCCTGATCAACCAATCCTTTAAATGCTTTCCTGATCAATCAATCCTTTAAATGCTTTTCTGTACAATGAATCCTTTAAATGCTTTCCCGATCAACCAGCCCTAGCAAGCTAAAGAGCTGAAGTCACAAATGAGCTGATACCATTTGAATTTGCTAGGGTTGCTTGTGGCTGGGAGCTGCTTGGGGACTTGGACAGGCTGTGCTGAGCAGGACTGAGCTGTCCTGACCATTGCAGCCCACCGGGCACACTCTGGCTGGAAGCAGCCCTATTAGTTCACCTCTCTCCATGTTTTCTCCCTGGCTTGTTTTTGAGTCCTTTCAGAGTTTCCCTTGTTCCTGGAAAGATGCTGTGTTCTGCTAATTAATGGGAACATTTGGAATGGAGGTCGTTTGCAAGTCCTGCTGCTCGTGCCAGTCCTGATTTCTCAGCCTGATTTAAGGAGGGGTATTCTAAATAACGCCCTCTTCTCCCTGCCTGGAGCTGCTAGAGGCACCGAGGCAAATTGCATAACGCAGTGCTGCTGCTTGTGTACATGCTTGAGAAGAAACAGCCACGGAAAAATCCTGTAACATTCCTGGGCCGGTCCCTCTTGGTATCAAAGCGTTTCCTGCTGTGCTTTCACCTTTGAATCTTAATCCAAAGGCTTTGGGGGAGTGGGGAGGAGACAGGGGGTGGGCAAGGGCTCTGTGGAGCAGAAGACCCCTCTGAGAAGAGAGTGGGTAAAAACTGAGCCACACTGTGTCCCCAGAGGTGCAAGAGATGCTGGTTCAGTGCCCCTGCCAGGAGGAAATCTCTCCCTCCTCTCATTCAGCAGCTAAAGGCAGGTCCCTGGCATCTCTGGAGGGGTATTCCCCAAACCAGCTTCCACCCTGCAAACATTTCCACCAAAAGCCCCCAAAACATTCCCACCCTAACCTATCCCTTCTGAAGCGCTCCTGCCCTGTGAGCCCCCAGCCCAGTCTGAGGTTAAACCCAAGTAATTTTGTTTTCTGGTGTGCTGCTCTGCTGCGTGACTGGTGGTTGGGTTTTCCAGGGAAGCAGCAGCACACGCAGACAAAGAGCAGATCTTTTTCCTTCTGCCTGGCCTTGTAGGATCCAAATTTGCACTGCTTGGGTGAGGTGCCCTCCTCCCACGATGGGCACCTTTTGCCCACCTCCTCCTTCTCCTGGGACAGCCCATTTTCTGGAAAGATCTGGGCAGGGAAACTTGAGCAGAGCAGATTTCCCCTCGCAGGGAGAACGATGTCCCTTGACAAGGTGCCTCTTTCTGATGGCTCTGGGAGGGAAGGGAAGCAGAATGGATCTGCACAGGGGGGTACCAGGATGGAGAACACAGTGGAAGTTCTGCAGCACCCCCAGAACCAGCACCCAACCTCGAGGCAGGTCCACCTTGAGGTCCTGGGCAGTGTCCCCTGCAGGCACTCAGCCAGAGGCTGCAGTGGCTCACAGGGCTCAGAAGAGCCAGTGCTTCTGCCCACTCGTGTTTGCTGGGCTGGGTTTTGGTGTGCCTGAAGGGCCAGAGAGGGGAGGGCAACCCACTCAACCTCAGGCAAGGTGCTCCTGCCACCTGCAGGGCAGGTCAGTGCCCCCTCCCCTCCTGCACAGCTCAGGCCAGCAGAGGAAGGAGGGCTCTTCCCCTGGCATGGTGTGTTTGGAGGGGTGGCTGGTGCCCAGCACAGAGCCCCCTCTGCTCTGGGGAGCTGTGCTGCCCCTCCTGGTCCTGAGCCTCACGAAGGCAGCCACGGGCTTGTCTGAAGGCTCACCCATGGGTTTGGTGATCTGCCTGCCCTGGGGAGATCAGCCTGGCCAGATCAGGGCTTTGTTCTCACTGCCCTGCCTGGTACCAGAGTTCTGGGGTGTTAAGGGACAGCCTCGTGCTGGGGACATTCCCCTGGAGCAGCAGCATGGGCTGGCACTGCCTTTGGGCTGCTGTGGACCCTGAACACAGCAGAGGAGGGGAGCAGAGAGCCCAGGGACAAAAAGCATTTCATGTCTTGGGACCCTCCTCCTCCTCACCCCCAGCAGGCTCAGCAGCCCTGCCAGGAGCAGAGGAGGTGAGGTGAGCCTGCTGCCCACAGGAAGGTCACACAGGCTTCCCACGACAGGGCTGCACAGCCCGAGTGACTCACACACGTCCCTCTCCCTCCCCAAAGACCGTGGGGACAGTTGTCACTAAGGGTGGCTCTGGCCCACGGGTCTGCAGCAGCCCAGGAAGGGATGAGGCTGTTTCCAGCTCTCTGACACCCCTGGCACCTTCTCCACACCCTGCCTTCCCTTCCCTCAGTGCAGACATGTCCAGGGCCCTTCCAGCCCGCGAGTTAATCCTCTGAGAGCCTGCCACTGAACACAGAGCGTGCTTCAGATGCAAACCCTGCTGAGTGCTGCCTGACAGAGCATCACCCCGCAGCAGCTCCCACAGCTGCCCACGTGCCGGGCCGTGTAAGGCAACCCCACGTCCCTGCTGGATTAAGTAGGTGTGAGAAAGGTTCAGTGATGGGCTCAGCCCCGTGCCCAGCCCAGGGGGTGTCTCTGAAGTGACACCTCTCCCCAGGCAGACCCCGCTCTTTGGAGAGCAGAGAGGGCTGTTTATTGCCTCGTACCTCGAGTGTGACATCTGGACACTGCCAGCCCTCGCCCCAGAGCAGCACCTTGGCTCAATTGTATAGATCCACTTCATGACTCACCCCGCAACTTGATGCATTGTGTCCAGATAAAAGACACTTTATCCCTATGATAAAAACGGACAAAGATGATGTCAAAATAAAAGAATGTTTTCTCATCCGAATAAAAGTCAAAGCTGCCGTTCTTGGGGTTATTTTGCTTGAAAACCTCCAGAGAAAGCAAGACTTTGAGTTTTTTACCATTTATAGTTAGTTTCAGCAAATTCAGCATGCAAAGTTTGCTATCTGCCTTCCTGCCCTGCTCTGCAGAGGAGTGTGTCTGTGCTGGTTGCTGCTGGGGACGTGGGGGAGTGTGACATCCTGGATGGACCCAAACCCCAGGGACACTGCTGGGCAGGGAGGGGCTGCTCTGTGCCAGGTGCCCACAGCTCCTGTGCCACGTGTGGGCACCCTGGGGACCTGCAGGCACGGTCTCCAAGGGTTCATTTCACTAATGAGGGTCTGTCCCTGCCCGTGCCACCATCACCAGCCCGGCCATGCCCACAGCAGGATGGTGGCCAAGCACCAGGGCAGCGGTCTGAGGGATGGGGAAGGCCCAAGCCCTGGGGGAGCTGTGCCTTCCTGGCTGTGTTTCACCGAGTAGGGGTTTAATTTTAGCAAACAATGCCAATTAGAGAGGGATTGTTCGATGGCTGCGTCTCAGTGGAGAGCAAGAGCTGCTGGCAGGGCTCTGGGGGTCCCCATCTGGGGAGGGACCCCCTGGGACAGGGGAGGGGACAGCTGGGCTCTGCTCCGTGGCTGCTTCAGCTGCTGCTGCTCTGAGGTCACCGCCCCTGCTCCTGGAGCTGCAGGGACTCACGCAGTGTCACCGTGGTGTCCTGGCAGTGTCCCCTGCAGGAACCCTGCCCAGGAGCTGTGGCTGCCTTCAGCCACCATGCCCAAGAGCCTGTGCCTCTGCCCAGCCACCTTCTGCACCTGGGCAGGGTTCTGGTGTGGCTGAAGGGCCAGGGAGGGGTGGGCAGATCCCCCTGCTCTGGGGAGGGCGACTGCAGCAGCAGGACTGGCAAAGTGGAGAGGAAACAAGCACGGGTGGGAATCCTGTGTAGGAGCATCCTTTGTCAGTTCTCATTTCAGAGGCGAATCAATCCCATTGCTTCACTTAAATTGCTGTTAGAAATGCAATTAAACATTTTCTGGGGAGGATCATGGATCTCCCCCACCCTGAGTGAATGCAATGATCAGACTGTGCCAGGGGAAAGTGCTCCATGGGAGCCTCGGGGGGAAATACCAATCTTGGGGTTCCCACAATTTGTTGCCTTTGGGATTTCTCTGTCTGTAAAGACAAAGTTCAAGCCTTTCACCAGAATCAACAAATTTGTGCCCTTCAGCCTGAATCTGTCCTTCAGAGAGTGCCCAGGGACAGTGTGGAGACAAAGGTGGTGGGACTGATGCTGCTGAGATGCCCTCAGAGAAGGTGAGGTGAATGTGGCAGGACACTGGGCCCATCCTGGGGCAAGCAGACTGTCACTGCTGCTGGCCAAAGGAATTTCAACCCCCCTGCTCACTGTGCCCAGCCTGCAGTCAATTTGCCAATGAAACAACTTGTAAAAAAAGGTGCAGAGGGACCACAAGAGGGAAAGGAACAGAATCACAGAGATGTTGAGCTGCTTCATTTTGGAAATGAAAGAGCCTGTTGGCAATGGCAGGGCTTCACATGCTGAGCTGGAATCGCAACCCAGGGAAAAGGGGAATGGATTAAACAGAACAAGAACTGAGGGACTCTAAATGCTGTCTTCAACATTTCAGTAGGGGCCTCATAAATCTAGACAATTATGAGATGCACTCAGAGCAGCCCAACACTATTATGCTGGGGCAGGAGGGCCACTTTGGAAACAAAGAGTTTCCAAGGAGCTCTGGCACGAGGACATCCCAGAGCAGTGTGACCTGGTGACTCCTCAGGACCTGCAAGGGGAAGGCTGGATGAATGGAGCGGGCTGGAAACACCACGTTCATTAACTCACACAACACAGGGCAAGACAAATGCTCCTTGGCTTCAGCCTCTCTCCTTTTTTGGAGGCTCTGAATCCCGAATAGCCAGCCCTGGAGTCCCTTCTGGGTGCTGGGGTGACTTGTGAGAGGAGGCTGTGGGCTGAGCCCCTCCAGCAGCTGAGCTCATGCTCCTGGTGCTGCCTGATTTTCCACCACACTGCGCAGGCCGTGCCCTGTGTGCAGGAGCCTTTAAAGCAAAAACTAGAAGAAATGTTCTGTGTGCTTTTCCCCCCAGACTGCAGCAAAAAGAGCCCTTTCAGCGTGTCAGAGTGCTGGCTTTTGGCTTCTTTTTTCTTCTGTTGAGATTGGGACTGAAGGTACTTGAGATCCAGTTCATATTCAGACCCAGGTGTTCATTATTTGCTACCAATGTTACAGTCTCACAGGCAGTGAGTTCTGCAGTGTTTCACTAACGAGGCACAAAATGGCTGTCTCTTGTTACAAGGTCTCTAAACTATCTAATTAAGAAATGACACTTAAATTATTTTCACTTTTAACCCAATAACTGATCTCTTGAAGTATGCAGTACGGACTTTTCTGTCCAATTACAAGCCATCACCCAAACCCATGAAGATGAAGGAAGAAGAAGGTGAAAAAAAGAAGAAAGACCAGCCTCTGCCATAAAACCTCCCTCTTGCTTCATATATATATTACTATATTCTATATTCTAAAACTCCAAACTCTAAGTTTTCCACCCTGTGATATTGCACACTTCTAATCCAACTCCACACCCGTAATCCCAGTGCTCTCAATCAATTTTGGAAGCTTCTCCACAGCCTCAGGAGGGATGGAGCAGGTGAAATGGGCAGAGCAACCTGGAGAGCTCCCAGGAGAGGGCTGGCAGGGCTGGGATTGCTCTGCCCAGCTCTGACAGAGCCCCAGCCCTGCCCTGCAGCACTGGAGGCACCCACAGCGTGCACAGCACAGAGCCTGTGGGTGAGGATGGCTTTGCCTCCCCTGGGCGCTCCCTGCCCTTGGCATCTCCTGTGCCAAGCACCTCCCTGCGAGGGGCACACACTGCCCTGAGGAGATCTGGGATGCTCAAAAAGAAGAAAGACCAGCCTCTGCTATAAAACCTCCCTCTTGCTTCATATATATATTACTATATTCTATATTCTAAAACTCCAAACTCTAAGTTTTCCACCCTGTGATATTGCACACTTCTAATCCAACTCCACACCCGTAATCCCAGTGCTCTCAATCAATTTTGGAAGCTTCTCCACAGCCTCAGGAGGGATGGAGCAGGTGAAATGGGCAGAGCAACCTGGAGAGCTCCCAGGAGAGGGCTGGCAGGGCTGGGATTGCTCTGCCCAGCTCTGACAGAGCCCCAGCCCTGCCCTGCAGCACTGGAGGCACCCACAGCGTGCACAGCACAGAGCCTGTGGGTGAGGATGGCTTTGCCTCCCCTGGGAGCTCCCTGCCCTTGGCATCTCCTGTGCCAAGCACCTCCCTGCGAGGGGCACACACTGCCCTGAGGAGATCTCGGATGCTCTGGGGGTGTGTGAGTGTCCAGAGCTTCCCTGGGAGCCATAGCCTTGTCATGCAGTCAAACAGGATAAAGAAAAAGAGGATATGGAAAAGAGGATAGAGGAAAAGAGAATAAAGAAAAAGAGGATAAAGGAAAAGAGGATAGAGGAAAAGAGGATAAACGAAAAGAGAATAAAGGAAAAGCTCCCTGGGAGTAGAGGGTTTCCCTGCTTCCCCTGAGCAGGAAGGTGAATGAGCCAGCACAGCAGAGGCCATTCATAAGGTGGATGAGGGCCAGGGGACCTCCTGAGGTCACGGTGCCCTGCTCACCCCAGCCCAGGCTGGGCACAGGCACAGCCCCTTGGCCAGGACCTGCTGGGAGGGATGGGCTTTGTCTTGCTCACACCCTGCTCCAAGAGCAAATCCAGAGGTATTTTATCCTCTGTACATTTGTTTAAGGAAGTTTAAAAGCAAATTTGGCCCCTGCCTTTGAATCCTCGCTCCTATAAATTCAAACACCTTGGACAGAGCATGTCTGTGCAGTCTTACATGTGACATTTAGCTAAAACCACTTACAAACAACTTGCATTGCAAGTTTATTCATTCCCCACAGAATGTTGGCTCCGCTGAGTGTCTCACGAGCCATCTGCTATGGGCGAGCTGCTTATCTTTGCTATCAAAGCCCTCTTCTAAATATTATGACCAAACAGAATTCCAAGAACAACATCCATCCCGCTGCACTGCAAATGCACAAAGCTGATAAACTGTTTATATATTACCAGCTAAATAAGTTGGGTTTATCTGCAAGGGTTTGCAAAGGAAAGGCTCTTGGGGTGCTCGGGAAGAACGTGGTTTACAGGTGGTGCTGTGAGATGGGGAGAGCATCAGGGCTGCCCTTGGCCTGCCAGCCCTGCCTGAGCCAGCCCAAGGATGCCCACGGTGACGGAGGGATGGGAGCCCACCAAGGCCAACAGTTCCTCCCCAAAAGTGACCCCAGAGGCTGATCAGTTGTGCTGCAGCAGTGGTTGAGCAGCAGCTCCTTGGCCAAACACAGGGCTGAGGCACTGCCCCATCCCCAGCAGTGGGGGAAGAGCTCCCAGGCCTGGTTCCTGGCACGTCAGAGACTCCTGCTGCTTCTGGGCTCTGCTGCCCACAGCTCCAGGGACCCCTGGCCTGTCCTGCTGGGTCACCTCAGCTCGGGAGGGACTGTTGTGTTTTCAGGGTGCTCTTGAGGCAGGGAGGAATGATGGATCTGACTCCATGTTCTTAGAAGGCTAATTTATTATTTTATGATACTATATTATATTAAAGAATACTATACTATACTAAAGAATACAGAAAAGATACTTACAGAAGGCTAAGAAGATAATAACGCAAACTCGTGGCTCTCTCCAGAGTCACAGTTTGGCACTGGTTGGCCAATGAGTCAAAACAATTTACAGCAAAAACCAGTGAAACAATCACCTGTGGGTGAACAATCTCCAACCACATTCTAAAGCAGCAAAACACAGCAAAAACAATGAGATAATTATTTTTTTCCTTTTTTTCTGAGGCTTCTCAGCTTCCCAGGAGAGAAATGCTGGGTGAAGGGATTTTTCAGAAGATATGGCTGTGACAAGGGACAGAGAGAGGGTCTGTGCAAGGTCCCTGCCTGGGCCAGCAGCAGGGCCAGCTCACCCTGGGCCCGTGCCCAGAGCCCTAACCCCAGTGCCCCAGCGTAAATTATCCAAAGGCTTGTGAAATCCACCCAAAGTGTCGCAGCCCTTCCCAGCCCAAACTGGGTATCACAGCCTGTGTTTACTCTTCCACGCTGGGTTCTGCTCGTTGCTTTTGGTGTCAAGAAACCTCAGGCCGAGGCCACGGGCAGGGGTCAGCGTGGGCTGGCGCAGCAGCCCCCGGCTGTCCCAGCAGATGGAGAGCTTTTCTTTTCCCTGGGGGACTTCAGACTGAAGGACATTTTGTCTGCTGGCTGCCAGCAAGCACATCTCAGCCCGGCGGGCTCCTGCTGGCCCCAGCTGCCCTCTCCTCAGGAGATGTGCTGCTCTTCAGTGCCACAGAGCCTCCCCTCCCTGCCTGGCCCCGGGGTGACCACAGGAGCTGGGTGGGCACCCCCCTGCCCTGCCCAGACCCCCTGCCCAGGGGAAGGGCTGTCCTTTTCAGGCTCCCTGCCATCAGGGGGGAGATGTTCATCAAACACACCCCCAGCACTCCCTGTCCTGGAGGTTCAGCCTGGCTCCGAGCCTCATCCTCCTGCATATCTTGTATATATGAAGCAACTCCTTTGCATAAAGATATGGAGTTTATTAGGAGACATTGGAGCTTAGGAGCTGTCAGGAGTGGAAGTCAATTCTGTTTCTGACACGCAAAGAGCCTTTTATAGGCTGGAATGGGCACGGTACCCGGGCGGGTGCCTCTCCCTTGGCGCTGGCTCGCCCCTTCCCAGGCACCAGCTCTGGCTGGAGCCTTCTTTGGGTCCAGTCCCCATCCCTGCCGTGAGAGATAACACCACAATCCAAGGAATCTCTTGAGCTGAACTCATTTAAACACACCCACAGGCAGACTGTGCTCCCCCAGGCTCTCCTTCTCCCCAAGATGCTGATTAACTCTTGTCTCCTCTCCTGGCAGCTCAAGGAGGGGACAGGAGCCTCTGAGCTCCATGGGTTCTGACCCTCTGAGCTCCAGGGACTCTGATCTAACTTTCAGGGACTCTGATCTGACCTTCAGGGGCTCTGACCCTCTGCCTGCCCTTCCCTGAATCTCCAGGTCTGCGGGAGCATCTCCTCTGCTGGGGCTCCTGTCAGACCTGCCAGGGTTTTCACATTCCCTTGGCTGCTCCAGAGTCTCCCAGAGCTCCCAAGAGCCACACATTGGGCATTTTTCTGCCACATCCTCTCCTCAGCCACTCTCACCACAAGCAGTATTTGTTTTTCCATGACTTCTATCACAGAGGGTTTTGCATCTCTGGGTCTCTTGTCCTGGTGTCATTCCCCAGGCTCCTCAGTCCCTTCAGCTACACTATGTCCTTGCACAATGCAGGTGTCCCTCCCTTTCCATTCTCTTCCTGCTCTGGCCTTGCCATGAAAAATTGACAAATTGGCTTTTTATGAATTTTGTGATCAGAAGATTCCTTTCCTGACCTGTTTCCAGGCCCCTCCCAGGGAACACCTGGGCTTGCTCTGAGTTTCAGTGGTGAATCTCATCCAGGAGCAGTTTGGGCATGGAGCTCACTCAGGCTCAGGGTCCTGAGTTCAGCTTTCCCTCTGGATCCAGCTGTGCTCCAGCTCCCAGATCTGTCACCTCCCAGCTGCTGGGGGTGGGAGCAGCATCCAGGCATGTCCTCCAAGCCCTGGGAAAGACTTGGAGCTTTTGAAATCTGAAAAGTGGGAGAACCACCCCAAAGGAAGAGTTGTTTGAACTCTTGAATTGTTTTTTCAGGGCTATCTCAAAGGAAAGTGCCTTCTAGCAGTGTTCAGAGCTCCAGGGGTGCAGCCCCCAGTCCTGGCTGTCTGGCTGTCCCTCCCTGCAGTGGCTGCAGTTCCTGCTCCAGGCTCGTGCCATGTCCCACCCTGGCTCTCTGCAGGCACTCTTCCCCCTGGGATGGCTCCTGCCTGGCTGCAGCACCCCAGGGGAGCCCTGGGGACAGAGATCAGCGACCGAGCATCACCCTGAAGCCTTTGCTGAGCAGAGGAGGCCCCGTGAGCTGAAAGCCTGTGCCAGAACTCCAGGCAGATCCTGCTGCAGGCTGCTCCTCGGGGACAGGGCCCTCGGAGCGCTGCGCCGTGGGCGGTGGGAGACTCCAGCAGAGCTGCAGACACGTCACTGGGAATCTCACTCATTTGTAGCTCGTTCCAGTCGCACAGCTGTCTCCTTTAAACAGAGTTTGCTCAGTGCTGCTGGATGCTGCGGCCGTGCCTGTGCCAGCAGAATGCTCGGCTGCAGCGTGTGCGACCGCGACCCTCCGAGCCCCTGGGGGATGCTCATCCCACAGGGCTTGGCCAGGCACGGCGTTTGGAGCTCCAGGGAGCTCCTGGGGACTTTGGCCCAGCCCTCCCACCCCTGACACCCACCAGGGAGAGCCCAGCTTGTCCAGACTCCTCCTCGCCCCATCCCAGCCCTTCATTTCAGTCCTGCTCGCATCCCTGTGTTCTGAGTATGGGGAAACATCAGAGTGAAAAACAATGCATGCAGTGCAGGAGAGACTGATAGCAATTAGAGATTACTCAGATAATTACACAATCAATAACACATGTGAAATTGTATCATTATCAAGTTCTATAACACTGGCACACATAGTTTTATATATATATACATTTATAACAAATACACATATAGATATATACAGATGTATATATGCAGCTGCCCTGGCATGGCGAGAGGGGACCAGGAGGGGCCAGTGCTGTCCTGAACCATACTATAACACTGGCACACATAGATATGTGTGTTTATAATAAATATACATATAGATATATACGTATATCTATATACAGCTGCCCTGGCATGGCGAGAGGGGACCAGGAGGGGCCAGTGCTGTCCTGAACCCACCAGGCTGCAGGTGCTGAGCTCTCAGGGGTGCCTTGCTCTGTGTCCCATGGCAGCTCCCAGTGCCAGGGCACTGACCCTACTTTGGTCCATGGCACGAGGAGGGCCAGGACCAGGCTGGGACTCAAAGTCTGGCAAGATCCAGAGGAAGAAATTGGCCTGGGCTGTGCCTCATTGCCCCACTAAAAAAGGAAGAGGAGTGCTCTGAAAACTTTGGGAAATCGTGCTGGGTACCCACACCATCAGGGATGCACATGAGCCCTGATCCTCCGGCCCCAAGGTGCTACTGAAGCTTCCCAGGTGCCCAGGAGGGGAGGATTTAGGATATATTCCTGTAGGATGCTGCCAAAGTTTCCAGACAGGCTGTTCATGAGCCTTTTTGGACACTGAGCTCTCCATCAGGCCGTGCCAGGGCTGCCTCCCTCTGTCCCAGTGGTGGTGGGAGTGCACAGAGCAGCAGCCAGCAGATTTATGGCCTCGGTGCCTGGACCAGCTCTGCCCTGCCTGGGAGGACAGGTACGTCCTCCTGGAAGGCAGCAGGCCTTCTGGCCCTTCACCTCAGAGCCAAGCAGAGGGAATTTGCCAAAAAGCACTGCAGCATACCCCTGGGGCATGGGGGGTTGTCCATCAGGTCACCCTGCTGTGCTGCCTGCTGGGGACAGCAGGGCTCATCCCCTGCTGGAACTTCCCCCTGTGCAGCACCGGGCTGTGCTTAGGGTGGGATCCTGGCCCTGGGTCTGCAGGGAGCCTTTGGGGCACTGGAGTCATCTGTGCAGGGAGGTGCTGCAGTCACTGTCCCTGGACGTGTTAAAAAAGCCTGGACGAGGCACTCAGCTGACAGGGAGGTGTTGGGGCAGGTTGGACTTGATGATGCTAAAAGTCTGTTGCAACCTGGTTCATTGTGTGATTCTGTGGTTCTGGGATTCTGTAATTCTGTGGTTCAGTAATTCTGGGATTCTGTGATTCTTGGATTCCGTGGTTCTGGGATTCTGTGGTTCTGTATTTCTGTGGTTCTGGGATTCTCTGATTCTGTGGTTCTGGGTTTCTGTAATTCTGTGATTCTCTGGTTTTGGGATTCCATTATTCCATAGTTATGAGATTCTGTGATCCTGTGATTCTGGGATTCTGTGGTTCTGTATTTCTGTGGTTCTGGGATTCTCTGATTCTGTGGTTCTGGGATTCTGTAATTCTGTGGTTCAGTAATTCTGGGATTCTGTGATTCTTGGATTCCGTGGTTCTGGGATTCTGTGGTTCTGTATTTCTGTGGTTCTGGGATTCTCTGATTCTGTGGTTCTGGGATTCTGTAATTCTGTGATTCTCTGGTTTTGGGATTCCATTATTCCATAGTTATGAGATTCTGTGATCCTGTGATTCTGGGATTCTGTGGTTCTGGGATTCTGTAATTCTGTGATTCTCTGGTTTTGGGATTCCATGATTCCATAGTTATGAGATTCTGGGATTCTAGGATTCTGGGATTCCATGGTTCTGGGATTCTGTTGTTCTGGGATTCTGGGATTCTGTTGTTCTGGGATTCTGTGGTTCTGAGATTCTGTGGTTCTGTATTTCTGTGGTTCTAAGATTCCATGATTCTGTGGTTCTGGGATTCCATGGTTCTCAGATTCTGTGATTCTGGGATTCTGTAATTCTGCAATTCCGTGATTCTGTGCTTCTGTAGTTCTGTGGTTGTTTCTGTGCTTCTGATGCTGCTCCATCCCTGCTGCAGCAGAGCTGGGCAGGATGCATGGGATGGGCAGTGATGTGGGAGGGCTGGAGCAGGAGAAACCCCCAGGCTGCCCTCGAGCCAAGGGGACCAGGGACCAGCAGGGAGGGACCCCCTGCAAATCCACTCTGGAAAAAGGAGAGCAGCTCACCCTGAGGGCACATTGCAAATTCACTGAGGGGAAAGGAGGGCAGCTCACCCTGGGGGCACAGGGATGCCAAACTCCCTGAAAATTCACCCAGGGGAAAGGAGGGCAGCTCACCCTGAGGGCACAGGGATGCCCAGCTGTGCTGCTCAGTGGTGCTGAGAGTAGTGCCAGAAGCAGGGGGCACTGCCATCCCACCCGGGAGCCAAAATTGGGTGCCATCAGATCTCCTCACCCCTCTGGCAGTGCTGCACAATGTGCTGGGCCAAGCAGGGCAAGCTCAGAGGGGCCAGGCCCTGCTGCAGCCGGGCTGTGCCCTGCCCACGGGGCTGCTGGCAGATGCAGGAGTAGCAGGGCTGGTGTCTGGGGTGGGTGGTGATGCAGCTTGGCAGCTCACTTCCTCATTTTTGCCATTTTTCAGGGGATTTGTCACAGGTGGCAGCACCTTTGGGTGTCACCATGAGGCACGTGCCCGATGATAAACACAGAGATGTGAAAGTGAGGGGAAATGTAAATATATACCATAGTTTTCCACAATTAAGAGATGTTTTAGAGCAGAAAAACTTCCATTTTTGGCGTAGGAACATCAATTTTATAAATAAAAAGATTTAAATAAACATTAGCATGGCTACATCAACACACATCAACACACACACACACACACACACACACACACACACACACACACACACACACACACACACACACACACACACACACACACACACACACACGCCATGAAGATCCGTGCGTGCACGTGCCCGATGATAAACACAGAGATGTGAAAGTGAGGGGAAATGTAAATATATACCATAGTTTTCCACAATTAAGAGATGTTTTAGAGCAGAAAAACTTCCATTTTTGGCGTAGGAACATCAATTTTATAAATAAAAAGATTTAAATAAACATTAGCATGGCTACATCAACACACATCAACACACACACACACACACACACACACAGACACACTCTCACTCTCACAAGTGCACTTTAAATAGGCTCCCACACTGTAATTTTAAATAGTACAAAACAAATGAATTCCCCAAATATTGTTTAAACTGGCACGGGGGGTTATGATGTCATCCCTGCAATAATCACAAACTTGTTTTCCTGTAATGAATATGATCTCTTCTCCCATTAACAGTTTATTAGGGCTTTTGGGCTGCCTTTGATGGCTGCAGGCTCCATCCTCACCCTGCTCTCCAGTTGGATTTTCTCACCCTTTTTCTCCTGGGAAGGGAGGCTCAGTGCCCATCTTGGGAGCAGTTCTGCACCTTTGTGGGGCTCTGCTGGCTCCAGCTCTGGTGGGAGCAGGATGGGACAGGAGCAGGAGGGATGGAGTGCAGAGAGAGCTGGGCTTGTGCCCCCATCCCTTCACCAGAGCTGGCGAGGAGCAGCCCAGCCCAGGCTGTGTCACCTCCCTGAGCCAAGGTGTCACCAGCCCAGGTGTGGCACAGCTGAGGGGGCTCTGTGTCCTGGGGGAGCATCCCAGGAGTCCAGGGATGCTCTGGCACCACTGCAGAGATGGGATATTGGGAAGAAATCCTTCCCTGGCAGGGTGGGCAGCCCTGGCACAGCTGGGGCTGCCCCTGGATCCCTGGCAGTGCCCAAGGCCAGGCTGGACAGGGCTGGAGCAGCCTGGGACAGTGGGAGGTGTCCCTGCCATGGCAGGGAGGTGGAATGAGATGAGCTTTGAATTCCCTTCCCACCCAGCCCATTCAGTGATTCCATGGCAATTCTGTGATTTCCCCAGGTCTGGGTTCCTCCTCTCGCAGGCCTGCCCAGCCCTGAGGGAGCAGGACAGCACAGTCACTGCTCCTGCAGCCCTGCTCATTCACACCAGCACCAGGACACGGTGTTTCTCAATTACTTAGAATAATATTTGGAAAAATCCATCTTAAGTATATTAGTCCACTAAGCCCTTAAGTCTTCACAAGGGCCTTAATTCCAAGGACGCTGGTGCATGCCTGTGCCAAGGATTTTGCAAGGCAGTGACACAGAGGCAGCCGGGCTCCTTCCACGCCCCATCCTGCAGCCTCCAAGATGGTTAACAAATGTCTTACTGCTGCAAATCTGCTTCTGCTTAGCTGGGAAGCAGTGGGGTTCTGAACCCTGCTTTGTAGCACCCTGCTGGCAGCTTTTGTCATTCCCAGGCTTGGCATATTATTGGAACTATTAAATGATGTTGCATTGCCTCATTGTGTTTAGATTTTAAACATATTTGTAGGGCTTTGAAAAAAAATTGTTCTCATTATTAAAGCAATGTACCAAATACCTTCTAGTAAATAATCTGTCCCAGAAGAGCTCTGCTCACCCAGAGCGGGTTGGAGAGCAATAAACCAGCAAAAGGGAAGGGAAAAAAAAACTAGTCTGGATGTCAGAGGGATGTAGAGCCAGGAGGAATGAGAAGTGGGAAAGCACGGGATGATGCAGCTGCACTCCCTGTGAGCTTCTGTTCACAGGCACGGCCACCCAGCCCGGGGCCCAGGCAGGGAGGGCAGAGGCAGCCCCAGGGACAGGGGGCTGTGCCTTGTGCCCCTGCCACTGCTGAGACAGCCAGGGGAGGGGCTGCGAGCACAAACCCTGAGAGGAGCCCTGAGGGAGCTGGGGGTGCTCAGCCTGGAGAAAAGGAGACTCAGGGCTGCCCTCATCACCCTGCACAGCTCCTGAAAGGTGCCTGTGCTCAGCTGGGGCTGGGCTCTGTCTCCAGCCGCACTGATAGAACCAGAGCACACAGCCTCAAGCTGCACCAAGGGAAATATAGGCTGGATATCAGGAAAAAGTTTTTCTCTGAAAGGGGGATAAAGTTCTGGAATGGCTGCCCGGGGAGGTGGTGCAGTCACCATCCCTGGGGGGGTTTAACAAAGCCTGGATGTGGCACTGGGTGCCAGGGTTCAGTTGAGCTGTTGGGGCTGGGTTGGACTCGATGGTCTTGAACACTTGCTGCAAGTGTTTGTCTCCATCCATCTCATCAGAGCACAGCCCCAAACGCAGAGCTCAGTGCCACCCAGCCCTGTGCCAGTGTCCCAGCTCCAGCAGAGCCCCAAATGCAGAGTTTAATGCCACCCAACCCCTGTGCCAGTGTCCCCAGCTCCAGCAGTGCCACCAGCCTGCAGCACTCCAGCAGCACCAGGATTCTGACTGACAGCCCAGCCTGGCCAAGGATATATTAGGTCAACCTTCAAGGAGCTGGGAAAGCACCAAAAAGCAAACAGAACCAAAACAACAACAGCACAACAAAAAGGCAGGAAGTAAGGCAAATAGCTGTGATGCTGTTGTGATGTCTGTGCATGAGTATTTTTGCAGGGAAGGAATGCAGATGCATTTTTGCTGGCTTACAGCACAGCCCTCCACGGAGCAGCAGTGATGCACTGTAAACAGACCATGCTAAAACACATAGTTCTCTCTAGATCTTTCTGCAGCATTTTCTCCAAATAGTTATTTTGTAATAGGCATTTTATTTGCTTTGCTGAGTCCCTAAATAGTATGGGCCCGAGTTCAGGAACATGCATGTTCTGGGGTTTATTTTCGAGTGCTCTTTATTTAGCAAACATTGTGCCAGGAGATGCCCACCGTGTCCACTGCCCTGGGTCCCTGATGCCCTGCAGAGCCCCAGGGCAACCCCCTCCCCACAAAACCCTCTCCCCTCACCCAGAAGGAAGGCAGAAGCAGAGCTGGTGTGTCTGCAGTGGAAGCAGCAAAGAAAGGCTCCCCAGGTGGATTTTTCCTGCTCCAGTGAACAGGAAAGGGACACAGGATGGGAAAAGCAGGCACATTAGAGCCCAAACTCTTTGGAATTGTGACCCCTCCCCACAAAACCCTCTCCTCTCACCCACAGGGGAAGGCATGAGCAGAGCTGGTGTGTTTGTGCTGTGGAGCCAGCAAAGAAAGGCTCCCCAGGTGGATTCTTCCTGCTCCAGTGAACAGGAAAGGGACCCAGGATGGGAAAAGCAGGCACATTAGAGCCCAAACTCTTTGGAATTGTCTCATAGACCACCAGGCTGTGTGAGGAGGCAAAGCCAAATCCCCTCTCTGCTGCCCCAGAGCAGCCCCACTGCATTTCTCACCCAGAAAGGGCAGCCAAGGGCATTTCCCTCTGGATTTCTCTGGAGGAAATGGAGCCTTGCAGGTGTCTGATCTGCATCAAACCCAGGTGCTTTGGTTCCAGAGACAGCAGCTGCAGGTGGACAGCGCAGCCAGTGGCAGGCAGCTGGAGGAGCTCTGCAATCTCCCTCTAAAGCCTTCATCTAACATGAACAACAATCGCTATTTATCAGTATTACTTATGAAAATTAAGAATAACAAAGGTTACAAATTCAATATCAACAATTCTTTAAAACTTTGAATAATCGGGAAATAAACTGGTGACCCCACAGATAGGATCTGACTGACATTTCCCAAATGCTCTGTCTTCCGGGACACCTTGGGTGATTGAATCACTACTAATAATTTCATCTTTACGTGATGGTTTCCCTCCCTGGGAGGCATTTTTCAATGTCCCTCCCAGGCCTCAGGAGAGGGACCAGGAGGGAGCCATGGCAAGGGGGTGGCAGCCCCGAGGTCTGCAGGGTGGAATTACCTGTCTGCTTCTCCAGGCTGGCTGAGCATGCCAGGCCAGAGGGATTTTCAGAGCAGGGACCAGCTGTGGTCAGCACTGGGTGTGGAGGAGGGACAGAGCCAGGGGAGCCCCTGTGTCAGTGCTGGGGCTTCCAGCACAGAGCTTCGGACACCAGCCAAGCCCTCCTGCCTGCCTTGGGGCACAGGAAAGGCACTTCTGTGCTGAGAGGAGCAACAATCCCACAACAACCAGCAGGATTTTTCCATGTCTCCCCAATATTTTCTCCTTTTTTTGGTGAGGAATACAGTTTTAAAACTACCTTCTTCGAGACCTTCAAATCTATTTCTCACTGTTTGCTCTCTGATTCATCCTTCCCCCTTCAAATTTCAGCATCACAAGCAGGAATTCCTTTTGGGTTTGTAGAAAACAAGCTGCAAGCAAATGACAAAATACGTTCCTTTTGCAAAAGGGGGAAGGGAAACAAAACTTAAAAGTTGGGAAGTTAGAAAAAAGTAGAAAGTTAAGAAAGTTTTTTTTAAAAAAAAGGTTTAAAACCTTTTTTGTTAATTAAAAAAAAAATGTAAAAAGTTAAAAATGTGAAAGTTATTTTATTTTATTGCGATTTTCTCTAGTGGCCTCACTTAGAGTGCTGGGTTTTGCTCATTGTGTGCAGCGCAGCTCATCCAGCCCAGCACCAGGGCTGGAAAGCAGCACTTGGGGCTGGGTGAAGCTGTTTGGGTTTGGAGATCACACTCTGTAATTGCATGGCAAAGGGGAGCCTGCCCTTGTGGTTACCAGCCCCAAATGGGAATGGGATGAATAGCCAGACTTTTCACAGGCGTTGTAAATTGTCTTTCCACAAACCAACTTCCAGGAATAACAGCATGCTTTTCTAAACGATGCTTGTTTGCTCTCTGCACCCTACCCAGCCCTCCCCCTCCTCTGCTCTGCTCTTTATTCTTTTTATTCATTCAAGTGATGAAAACTTCGGGAATATTTCGGTGACTTTCGCAGACATTTGTGATTTTTCCTCCTGAACTGCCAAAGTAAGAGTTGGCCTGGGCCAGCTGAGGCTCTTCCACAGGGATTTGAGGATGGTGAATGAGGGAGAGGCAGCAGCCCAGTGAAGTCGTGGTTAGCAGTCACAATGCCATTTCCCCCCTCGCGGGGAACGGAAAGACAGAAATAACTCCAGGAAAGGCTTTCCTGCCTCTGCAAAGCCTGCTGGAATCTGCAGCAAACCCAAAGCCTTTCTCCCCTTTCCCTCTCCGTGTTTTGCTCGTTAGAGAGTCCCTGACACGAGACCTTTATCTGATAGGAGCAGGGAGCAGCTGCTGGAACAGCCCACCTAGGTCGTGTGAAAACTGGGGCTCAGGGCGGGCAGCACCGTGCAGACTGGCTCTGAATCATCCCTGGAGCTGGTCCTGGGCAGGCCACGCTCGTTCTGAGGCTGCTGCAGCCCTGGCTCTGGCTGGAGGCTGTGCTCAGCAGCAGCTCAGCCCCGTGCTGCAGCCAGGGCACTGCCATCCATCCCAACACGGGGTCTCTCCTGTCTAAAGGCGCTCCTCCACCTCTGTCCCAGCTCTGGGGGGCTGGAGAAAGGTGTCTGTCCCTGGGGACAGTGATGGGGTGTGGTGTTCACATGCCCTCTGAACAGAGAGAAGGAGGAAAACACAATTCTTATCTCGCTTGTTGTGCCAAAGGAGAATGCAATATGGAGATGGTTTACCTGAAGTGAATGTAATATTGAGATTTTTTACCTAAAGTGAATGTAATACTGAGAATGCAATATTGACATTATTTACTCAAAGTGAGGGTGTTTTGTTCCCTTGGGCTATCAGGGCCAAGAGCTATGTGTGTGTGGGTCAGACTGTCACAACAGAGTCACAAGAGAATCGAGGATGAGTGCAGTTCTGTGCAGTTGTGAGCAAGGGTGAGTGCAAAGCAGATTCAATTTAGATGCAATATATATAGAATAATAAAGTAATCATTTAGCCTTCTGATCAGACAGAACCCTCCTCATCATTCTCTCCCCTTTGCTGGGGGTCGCCCGTGCAGTAATAATGGGGCTCTCAGTGGTCACTGCAGTGACAGGAGAGGCTCCAGAGCAACACTGGAGCCTCACACTGGAGTCCTGCACTGGAATTTCCATCTTCTCCTGGCTCTGCTGAAGGGAGCAGCACAGGGCAGTAGTTCATGGGTCTGGCTAGAAGAGGCCAGGAGGCCACGGTGCTGAAAAAAGGAGTTTCTTGGACGTGTCCAGAGGAGGCAACAAGGCTGGTGAGGGGCTTGGAACACAAGCCCTGTGAGGAACGCTTGGAGGAGCTGGGGCTGTGCAGCCTGGAGAGGAGGAGGCTCAGAGGTGACCTTGTTGCTCTCTCCAGCTCCCTGAAGGGAGGTTGTGGACAGGTGGGGTCAGTCTCTTCCACCAGGAGCACTGACAGACCCAGAGGACACAGTCTCAGCCACATCAGGGAAGGGATAGGCTGGATATTAGGAAAAATAAATTCACCAAAAGAATAATAAAGTACTGGAATGCTCTTCCCAGGGAGGTGGTGGAATCCCCAGCTCTGGATGTGTTTAAATAAAGCTGGACATGGCACTTGGTGCTGTGGTCTGGTTGAGGTGTGAGGGCATGGGATGGACTCGATGATCTTAGAGGTCTCTTCCAACCTCATTATTCTGTGATTCTATAAATTACTTGAAGTCATGGTTTTGCCGCCAGAAGAGGGATCATGCTGGAGAAGTCTGCACGGAGTAAAAATGCAAATAAAGTCTAAAAGGTGCAGTGGGAGCTCAAGAGGAACATCCCAGGAGGTGAGGGAGGAGGAGTGTCACTGCAGGTGGGACACTCCAGCTGGGAGGGGTTGTGAGGGGACAGACTCTGGGTGCAGACACTGGAACTGCAGGACATGCCTGTCACAGGACAATCGAGTCATGAACACAAACGTGCAGAAGGTGTTTTCCAGGCATCAAACCAGGGAAAGCTTCCAAAGGAGAGAAATAAGGGAGAAAAAACCCCTGGTGGCACAAAGCTCAGGGACTGGGCTCAAGCAGAGTGTTGGGTGGGCATCACACCCACGAATCCCAGCAGGAAATGGAGCACAGGGCTGGGCTGGGCTGTCACACACAGGTGACACTGGTCATGCTGGCCTTGGGCAGCCCTTGGGGCAGATGAATGGTGAGCCACAGCCAGATTGTCATGATACAAACACCCAAAACCCGCTGCTGTGGGTCTGGGGGGTCTGGATCAGATTCTCCCCTGAAGTCAGACCTGACAAGCTGCACTGCCCTCCTTGATGAACCCTTTATTTCAGGCAGTTCATGATCAGGAAAATGCTGCCAGGAGCAAGGGTTTGCTGGAAGCAGAGCCAGTCTGGAGGCATGATGGTGTCCTGGGGCAGATCTCCCAACGGAGCCCTTCCAGGTGTGATTCTGAGCCATCCTTTGAAATCCAGAAACCAAGAAGCTTACAGAGTTTTAGAGAAGCTTCTCTCTTACTCACAGATCTTTGGCACACGGGGCTTTGAACAAAGTCAGCTAAGACCAAAGTGGGTGATCAGAACCTTCTCACGGGGTGGTGACAGTGCCCACACCACCTGGAGCTGCTTGGGGCAGGGGAAGGGTCCTTGAGGAGGAGCAGCAATGGGGGTGTGGGTGAGGAGGGGGCCAGTGCCCCCCTGCACAGACCCCAGCTCCCCAGGCACGTGCAGACACAGTGCTGTCCCCTCTGCTGAACAAGGCAAAGCATTGGCTGGGGACTGGGGCCTGGCAATTTGCTATTCTCTGGTGAATTGCCCTGCCTGCAGATCCAGTCCTGTGCATGTTTCCATTTCCATACCCACTGCTATAACATCAGGTCCTGGGAATGCTCCCCCCTCTGCTCTCTTTCAGGGGGTATCCATGTTTCCAGTTAATGTGGGGTTTTTTGCCCTCGCTAAAGAATTTTACAAATTGTTTGTTTATTGTGTCAATCTCTGCCTTTGTGAGCAGAAGAGGGAGCATCTGGAGAGCATCATGCACTCTTGGCATGGGTGTTCCTGGGAGGCTGAGCTCTCCCCAGCGTGAGAGCAGCATCCCATCCCCGCTCCCCAAACCCCATCCCATCCTTGCAGAGCATCCTTCTGCTCCCAGCTGTGCCAGGGCACTGCCAGGCTGCAGGGGCAACCACCATGGAGAGTCACTTCCCCTGCCCTGGGCCACGAGAATTCACCTGCCTGCTTCACAGCAGAGCAATGGCTGCAATGCCTGCCTCTCCTGGGACCAGCCTGGCTGATGCAGGAGATAAAGACCTGTCTGTCCACGTGTGCCAAAGCCAGGCAAGGCTGTGCCCACCCACCTGGGATTCAGCAGAATCAGCCAACAGCCAGGGCACTGAGGCGAGCAGCAGCTTCACCTCTGCACCAGAATTTTCCATCACAATAGAGTTTCACTGGAGGAAAAAATGAACTCGTTGGTTAACCAAGAGGAAAATGTCACAGAGGAATGCAGCAGCTTGAGTTAAAGCCTTATCTGAGAGGGTCAGGGGTGCTGGGGAGGGATTGTCTCCTGCAGCAGGGCAGACCACCCTGCAGTGGCCCAGCACCTCCTGGTCGGGTCACAGCTGGAGGGGACAGCCAAGCAGAGAGCCAGCCCTGTGACCCAGGGGAGCACAGCTCTGGGTACACCCCAGCACTAGCACATGCCTTTCCTGTCCTGCTGGGGCTGCTCAATTGTGTCTGGTTAATTAATATTCATTAAGCCAAAGGGAAAGTTGGATTGCAGTCTGCTCGTTAAGGTAGTGACCCGGGCTCAAGTTCAAGTGATTATTCCTTTATTTATGCTGTGGAAGGCTGCAGTGGGACAGGCCGTACAAACACGCTGGTCTGGAGCTCAGCTGGGGTCTGGGACACTTCCAGGCAAGTCCCCCCTGTGCCAGCACTGGAGAAGACCTTGGTCCTCCTTCCCACAGCCCAGCTGGTCCTGTGCCATGGCAATCCATTGGGAACGAATCTGGTTTTTCATGGAAATGTCTCGAGTGTTTGGGTCGATCCTGGTGTGGGGTGGGAACATTTTCTGATGCTTGCAGAGGTTTTGTTGGGATGGTGAGGACCTTCCTGCCCAGCGCTGTGCCTGCTGCTGGCTTGGTGGTGCTCAGAGGCCTCAGCTCCTGTGTGGTGCTTGCAGCAGGCAATGGCACAGCCTTGCAGCAACACCTGGCAGCCTGGGGAGGCTCATCCCTGCCTGGGCACTGCTGTTTCCAGCCTGGGAGCTCAGCTGAGCTCAGGGCTCTGGCACTTCAGCCACTCCCAGTGGTTGGGGTCACCTGGGTTGGCAAGATCATAGAATGGGTTGGTTTGGGAGGGACCTTAAAGCCCATCCAGTGCCACCCCTCCCAGGGCAGGGACACCTTCATTGTCCCAGGTGCTCCCAGCCCCATCCAGCCTGGTTTTGGACATTTCCGGGGATCCAGGGCAGCCACAGCTGCTCTGAGCACCCTGGGCCAGGGCCTGCCCACCCTCCCAGGCTAGGATTTCTTCCTGACATCCCACCTAGCCCTGCTCTCTGGAAGTGGGAAGCCATTCCCTGTGTCTTGTCACTCCATCCCTCATCAGTAGTGTCTCCCCATATTTCTTGTAGCCCTTTCAGGCACTGAAAAGCCACAATTAAATCACTTTGGAACTTCTCCAGGCTGGCCAATCCCAGCCTCCCCTCACAGGAGAGGTGCTCCATGCCCACAGCAGCATCTCCAGGGCCTGAGGAACACTCCTGCCCTTCCTCTGCCCCAGGGCTCAGCCTGGGGCAGGGCAGGGGTGGCCGAGGCTCTCACAGTGCCACAGCAGCCCTGGGCCCCTGGCTGAGGCAGCACCAGCCTGCACAGGGCCAAGGCCGCCTGGCTGTGGGGACACAGCCACCTGTGCCTCCGGGGACACGGCTGCCTCCTCCGTGGAGGATGGAAATGGAAGCACACAAAACCTTCTCCAGGGCTTTGTGTGCACTCTGAGCACTGCCAGGGGGGCTGGCTGGTTGGACTCAGGCAGAACAGAGGTTGCCACCCAACAGGGGCCTCTAAACCCACCAGTCTCCATGCTGGCTGACCCCAGAGCCTGTCCTGGGAGCGCAGCTCAGACTGGGAGCACTGGTTTGGCAGGGAGCAAGCTGCAGAGCCCATTCCTGTGCCCCAGACTGACAGCAGGGCCTGGCCTGGCAGGCATCAGGAGAACAACTCCCTGGGATGGTGGTCCAGCTTGCAGTGACCCTGCTGCAGGTGTTTCATGGCTGGGGGGCTCCACAGCCAGCACAGTGTGCCCAGTGCCAGGCAGAGAGCTCACAAAAAGCTCCCAGAAAGCTCACGAAAAGCTCAAGCTCAGCTCCATCACAGGCACACAGGGATTTCCAGGGGCTGAACGTGAGGAACACCCTGGAGGAGGCAGGAGGGAACACCCTGGAGGAGGCAGGAGGGTGCCCATGTGTGCCCCAAGGTGGGTTGTGCCCCATTCCTCTGTGCACAGCCCTGCCAGGAAAGCTGGTCACACCTTCCTGGCAATTCAACTCAATGGAAACTTTCCATAGTCTAAATCTGTTTAGAAAAAACATTGAAATGAAACATTCTGCTGATGTCAAGATATTTGGCTTTTGCATTAGCTGGTGAAATGCCCTGATTTTTTGTTTTGACTTTTTGTTTCTGTATCCTACTGACTTTATTATTCCAGTATACCTCATAAAAATAAGAAGTAAAACAAAAAAAAAATTCAAACTGAATTACTTCAGTTGGCTCTAGTGCCACTCTTCATATTACACGAGAGTGGCCAGTTGAAAACTTGTTGTTTTTATCCTGATTAGAGAAAAAATCCAATCTCCAAAGGGCGTAATTTTCTTTGGATTGGGATTATGACCCTGCCAGCTCAAGGTACAAGTGTGTGCACCTCGTGTGCTGAGCTGGGAGGGGGCTGCATGGCAGAGGGACCCCAAGGGGCAGTGCTGATGCTCTCAGCAATCCTCCCTCTCCTGCTGAAGCAGCAGCTCCGGGGGCAGAATAAATTCTCAGTAAATTCCACTGTTGACCTCAGGCTGTGCCAGGGGAGGGTCAGGTTGGGTACCAGGCAGAATTTCTTCCCTGAAAGGTTGGCCAGGCCTTGGCAGGGGCTGTCCAGGGAGGAGATATCCGAGGAATTCCTGGAGGTGGCACTGAGTGCTCTGGGCTGGGGACAAGGCGGGGATGGGACAGAGCTGGGGCTGGAGGATGCTGGAGGTCATTTCCAACCTCAGTGATTCTGGGATTCTGGGGTTTTAACCCAGCTGAGGAAGGCTTGCACAGGACCACCCACCCCTTCCAGCTCCCAGGACGGGGTCCCCATCACCCAGAGACAGGCTCTGGTCCCACAGACTCCTCTCAGAGCTGCTTTCTGTCCCCTGAGCAGAAGTGCTGTGTGGTTTCCTCCTGCCCAGCCTGCACCATGCAGCTGTGGGGGAAGCCCTGGCCTTGTGTCCCTCAGCCAAACTCGGGGTTTGTTTATGCACCGTCTGTCTGGGGCTCGGTGGCCCGTGGGGACAGCAGCTTCCAGGGAAGGGAGCTGACGAGCCCTGCCTGTAAAAGCTGAGGGCTGATGACCCCTACAGTCAGCCTGGGAAATTCATCCCTGCTCCTGCAGCTCTCAGGGTCCACCCAGCCCCATCCCCAAGCTGCATCCCAGCCCTTCTTCACCTGCACGGAGCATCCTGGGCCATCCCATCCCATCCCATCCATCCCATCCCCTCCCATCCCATCCCTTCCCAGCCCAGCCCAGCCCAGCCCCCTCAGCTCGGTGGGATTTGGTGAGGCTCAGGCATCGCTGACAGACTGAGAACAGCCCAAGGGGCTGCCCTGGCTCTCCCTGGCAAGCAGAGTGGCCCAGGCCAGCTCCTGGTCCCTGCAAGGTCCAGGAAAGGGGAAGGACCCAGCAGCTGCTGTTCAGCCCCTCAGCGCTGCTGGATGCTGAGAATTTTAAATTTCTGTGCTGGAAGGCACAGACCCACAAGAGAACTCTGCAATTGACCTGAGGCTGTGCAGAAGGCTTCCAAAAATTAATTAATAACGCTAAGATTACGAATGTGTAGTTGGTTAGAAGTGTGTAATGTCACAAAGTAAAAAACTTAAGAGTTTAGAGTTTTAGAATATAGTAATAAATATGAAGCAAGATGGAAGTTTTAAGATAGATGCAAATTGTTCTTCTTCACCTTCTTCCTTCTTCTTCACCTTCTTCTTCCTTCTTCTTCATAAGTTTAAGTGATGCTTTATAATTAGACAAAAAATTCCACAATACAGACTTCAAAGGATCAGTTATTAAGTTCAAAGGGAAAATAATCTGTGTCATTTCTTAATTAGATAGTTCAGTCTTAAAAGACCTTGTAACAAAAAATAGTTAACCATTTTGTACCTTACTAATAAAAAACTACCCAACTCATAATTGTAAAACTGTTTTACTGATAAGAAATAATGAACACCTAAGTCCAAACATTATATACCCTCTCAAGTACCTTCAATCCCAACCTCAAAAAATCCAATACAGCCCAGCCCGGCCAAGAGCAGAGCCTGGAGGGGCCTGACCCCACACCAGGGGGGTCAGAGAGGAAAGGAGGAGCTCAGAGCTTGTGGCACTGCTGTAGGAGGGGTTCATCCTTCCCGTACCCACAAAAGGGACATCTCCACTGCCCTGGGCACAGGAACCTCCCAGCAGCCAGGACCCCACGGAGACCAACGGGGTTTTATCTGGGAAGTGTTTGCTGGGGAGCCCCTGGTGTTCCAAAAGCACAGAGCACACACCAGCCGTCCTCCAGCATTTTGTGTCTGCCAAAAAACCCCTTTGCTCAGAGTTGTCCTCTTGCTGGAAGCAGCAGAGCAGATCTGGGGGTAATTTTCTCATTAGCACAAGGAGCAGCCCCATGTCCTGCTGTCTGCCACCCCAGCTCAGAGAAAGGCCTGGAAATGCTGGAGTGACTCGGTGACGTTCTGCCAAGGGTTCCCCACTCTGTGCAACACTGCCTCCTTGCACTGCCACTCAGATGGGATCTGCAGCAGCCTATCCACCCCATCTGCAGTATGACTTTTATCCCAGGGATCCCTTTTTATTACCCTCTTATTATTCCTTTTTATGATTCCTTTTTATTATTAATTTATTATCACTTTGTGCACTGCGTGTGCCTTTTTTGTGCAATTGTATTTGTCAGTTTTGGAGGCACCTGTGGAGTTTATTCCTACTCTGGCTGTGTTTAATCCAGGAGCTGCCTGAGGGAATTCTGCTGCTGCTGGTGCTGTGTGAGTGCAGCCAGAGCCATGCTGAGCCCTGTGAACCAGCCCCAGTGAGAGACAGGCCCTGCTCTGGAGTGTGTCCCACACAAACAGGCTGGACAGACAGGACCATGCCTCTTACCTCATTCCTTAGGAGGGAGCTGAAGGAAATCAGGGAAAGAAAGCCCTGCATGTAAAGAAAATATGCTCTGAGAGAAATAATTGTTTTTCCATTAAATCTTGCCAATTTTTGATCAAAGTGTGAATGGGCTGGAGCTGAAGTTTGGCCCCTCATAGTGCATCTCCTGGCAGATCAACTGCTTGGACTTCCCTGTGCCCATGCCCATCCTCCCCCTGGGGCTGTCCCCGGGCCAGCCTCACCCACCAGGCTCCCTGGCCAAGGGCAGCACAGGAGCTGGAGCTTTTGGTCATCAATCCCTTCCTGGGAATCAGAACTTGCTGTGAGAATGAAGAAAAGGCTTTCAAACAGTTTCAGGGTGTGCTCCTGAGGGCCAGGGCAGCTCCCACAGGGTGGTCTGGCAGGGCTGGGAGCTGCCTCACCACGAGAGATGGGTCAGGAGGTTTGGGAAGAGGTCAAGGTTGGGGCCAAGGCTCAGGTGGGGCAGGACAGAGCTGTGGAAGAGGCTGTTGGATGTGTGCTGCAGCTGTGGGCACTGAACTCTCCAGTCTGCCACCCCAAACCCTAGGGCAGGGCTATGAGAAGATAATTTCTCCCTCTCCAAGTGCTCCAGCCGGGCAGGGAGCTCTGGCTGCTGGTGCCACCTGAGAGTGGCCCTGGTCCCTTCCCTGCTGATTGCCCAATGCCCAGGAGCTGTGCAGGCTCTGCTTGGCTGGCAGCAGAGTGACCATGTCCCTCTGTGCTTGCAGGGATGGCACCAGCTGCTCAGGGAGCTGCTCCTGGGGTCCCCCATCAGCTCCCTGGGCCTGGGGCATGGGGACATCTCACCACGAGCACTGCAGGAACAGTTTGTTGTCCCTGGTGTCATTGCCAGACAAGAGGAGGATGGAAAGCAGGGCGGTGGCATCAGTGTCATTCACCACGGGCTGTTTATCAGCAGGGCCGTGATCCCAGAGGCTTGGAAGGTTCAGCTGAGGTGAAATTCCAGCCAGCAGCAGCCACACACACGGGCACAGCCCTGGCACCATGGGAACAGAGCTGCCACCACTGTCCCCACCCACAGGCCAGCCTTGTCCCCTCGGTGCTGGGCTGGCCACAGGCAGGCAGGGTCTCACAGAGTCTGGCAGCAGTTCTGCCCATGACATCAGCACAGTGGAGACTTCTCATCGAGCTATTTGCAGAGATTATCTAGAGCAGCCCTTGGCAGCCCTGCACGGCTGGGATGCCAGATTTTCTCTCAAATTAGAGGTGAAATGTGCCAGTAGAAACGCAGTGAGAGCCAGGATCTCTGCCTCCTGACAGGCAGGGTGCTGGCAAAGAGCTTATCAGGGCAATATCCATCACTCCAGGGGAGCAGGGAGCTGCTGACACCTCAGCCAGCACCTCTGAGTGCTCCTGGCCCTGCACCTGCTCTGGCACCTGCCAAACCCTGCACACCTGCACTGCCCTCAGCACCCCAAACATCCCCAGCACATCAGGGTGGTGCTGAGGAAGGCTGGTCATCTTCCTCACCTCTCCCAAGACCCGGCTGCTTGTTCACCAGGAAAATGAGGGGAGCTGGAGGAACCAACCAAGAGAAGTGAAAAATAAATCCAGTTAAATATACTGGGAAATGGGTCTGAGATTTTCAGTGTCACCACAATTCTCCCCCCTTCAAGGTGTATTTTTGCCTCCTATGAAATGTGTAGGGCTGGGAAAGGTTTATGCTTTGGGACCATGTGGCCAGCTGGGTGCTCAGAGGGTCCTTGGTCTCAAGGCTCAGCATGGGATTGAGTTTTAGGTTGAGCATTTTCCCTTGGATGCTCTGTGGAGAGCACACAGAACTGGCTGGGTTTCCATGCTCGTTATTGTCACAAAAATGTCTAAATGAATAATGGGAGTTTGCATGCTTGATGTGCACAAAGAAAGTGTTAGAGACACTTCAATGCAAAAGTGCTGTTTATTAATTTGCTGGGATTTTTTATTTGTTTATTAATTTGGGGGTTTTTTTAACCTTATGGAATGGAATTATGTATTACTGTATACAAGGCATCATGTTGTTACCTTTTATTAGACAATATGGAAGTTACTTTTTTGCCTTTTTACCCATGTTGAGTAAATGCTGAGACTTTCAGACATCAATTTAATGAGAATCAGAAGAAACTTCTCAGTGTTGACGTTTCTGATGGTGTTCTTGTGCTTGGCTTCTCGCAGTCTGATTTACTGGTGCTCTGATTTGCCAGCATATATTAATCATTAATTAAGTCATTAATCCCCACTGTAAATTAGGGTAGGGGAAGTTTGAACTGAGCTGTGCACGTGTGTAAACCAGTGTCTCTTCCAAATGCCTGTTGTGCTAAACCCAGTATTAACCCTTCATTTCTGCACAATAAAGCAAGGCTTGTTTTGCAAGGAGAAAGCTGAACACTCAGCCTGGAGCAGGGGATGGGAAGGTGCAAAGAGAAGGTGCAAACACATCCTTACAGACGTGACAGCATCACCACTAGGTCCCCTCAGGAGGAGGGACCAGCACTCCCTAACCCAAAGCTGGAGAAGAAAGGGCCTGAGAGGGATTTGGAAAGCGTTCCTAGGAATCCTCTGCAGAACCCTGCTGAGATCCCATCCCTTCTGAAAGCCAAACAAAATGATAAGGGGCTGACAAGCCTAAAGGGCACAAGAGCTAAAAGTGGGAAAACCAGCTGACCAGAAAGGTCACTGCAAATAGGCAAATGCTTGGAGAGGCAGGGAAGTGGAGGAGATGTAACTGCCTGGGGCAGCACAGCTGAGAGCCCCACAGTGGATTCAACTGCAGGAAAACGTGGGCTGGATATCAGCAAAATCCTGTCTTCCAGGCAGTGAGATCTATGGGAGCAGAGTGGTTTCCCAGGGGACAGAGCAAGCGCTCTATTGCTGGAGTAATTTAAAATTGGATGGGACAGAGTGCTTGGGAACAGGCTGCAGAGGCTAATTGTGGGCTTGGACTGTGTGAAAATCTGGCATGCATGGAAAAGAAAAGTTTGCTGCAGAGGGATCTGTCTGGTGATCAGTCTGTGGTCCAAGGATCAGAGAACACAGAGCAGGGGAGAGGATTTGGGTCTGGGGGAGATGAGCTGCAGGGGGGCTGGTCCCTGCTGAGAGCCTGGCAGTGCCCTGGGGAGGAGCCAAGGGGCTCCACTCCCCCTCCTGCCACCCTGCAGAGAGGGGCTTTGCAGTCCCTCCATCCCCCTCCGGGGGGTTCTGGTGTTTCTGTGCCAGGGAGGAGTTTGGAGGGGTTTTATTCATCACATTCAAAGTGTGATCTCTGTCCAGAGCTCTGTCCACCCCGCCCTGGCAGCTGACACAGAGGGACAGCCACTCCGCTTTCCTGGCTGGTGTGGGCTGCTCTCCTCTGGAAGAGGCTCTGTGGCATGCTCTGTCCTGATTTACAGCGCCCTGCCTGGCTGCTCACCTCTGCACTCCTCTTTCCAAGCCCCACAGCAGGGCTGGGAGCTGCAGTGCCCGGAGCTGCTGGTGGCTGAGCTCTGGCCCTGCCCGGGACCCTGCGAGCTGGCAGCTGCAGACACCTCCCATGCCCTCTGCCAGTGCCAGGGCTGTGTCCTTCAGCTGAATCCAGGCTCAGTGTGGACTCTGGGGTGGAGGAGGCAGCTCTGTACCCCACACTGGCACCCACTGGGTCACCAGTGGTGGGTTCCAACCATGGTATGCCTCACCCACGTGGGGATGGGCACCCTGTGCCATGGAGGGGAGAGCCCTCATGGCCCTGCCCTGCTTGTTTTGGGCTGGCACAAAGCTCTGCCATGGGATCTCCCCTCTGTGGTGGTCAGCAGGAGAGCACCACGCTGCCTGTGCCCACATCCACCCCACCATCCAAACCCAAAAGATGTCCCAGGGTCTGCCAGGACAGCAGAGCTTTGGGGTTTTGGGGGAACCCTGACAAACCCAAAGCTCCCTGGGCTCACCCTCCCCAGCTGCCGGCTGTGCAATGACTTCCTTGCCCCCTCCCCTGCGCTAGGCCTGGCAGAGTTAAAAATAGAGCCTTGCTTATGGAAAGTTCATGTTGGATAAGAGGCTCTGCAGGATGACGCCGAGATCCTCCTCTGGATGGAAATCAATGGCTGGGCTCGGGCAGCAGCAGGACCAGCCCCTGGCCCACGAGGGACTGTCCCCTCAAACTCAAACGCTGGTGACTTTGGTGACTGCTCCTCTTCATGGGGCAGCTGCCAGGCTCTGGCTAGGGCTGGCCACCAGCAGATGGGCACGGCTGCTAGGGCAGTGTTGTCCCCCTGTGCCAGGGCGCTGGGTGGGCTGTGGTGTCACCCCACTGCTGGGTTCTGTGGTGCCACACCTTTACAAGGTGCCACTGCACGGGTCTGGCTGAGCCTGGCCCTGGGATTTGTGCCCACGGGTTTCAGCACGCTCTGGGGGGGTGAAAGCCTTCGTGTTGCTGTGCCAAGCGCTCTCCTGCCCGTGGCACAGCGTGGGTGGCTGGGGTGCAGTGGGCCAGGGGTTAAAGCAGCCCCGGTGTGCTGGGGGCGGGTGCTCAGCCACTGAGGAGGAATAGTAATGAATGGAAAAAGTGAAGTGTTTTTTCCCTAAAGCAAACAGCCCGGTCAGATTAGAAGCTCGGAGTGCGCTTTACCCAACTATTAATACATTCCTCGCTCATCTCAAACTAAACAGCCACACTGAGCTCCAAGTTCATAAAAACAGCATCAAATCCATGAGAGCACAGAACATTTATAGTGTCAGCCAGTAAAGCTGCCTGCTGGAGGTGATGGTGCTCTGGCTCCCTGCCTGCCGAGAGGGACAGGCTGGGCCAAGCAGGAGGAAGGCTGGCAAGGGGACCCTCATCCTCCTCAGCAGGGACTGCTGGCAGGACAGGAGGGAGCCAGGAGAAGCTCCTGCCACTGCTGGAGTTGCCCTGCTTAGAAATGCTGTGCCATGGCAAGCTGGCACTGCCAGGACATGGGGCTGGTGTTTGTGCTGCCAGCACATGGGATCACCAAGGATGTTGAATGGGCTCAGTCTTCCCAGGAAACACCCTGCAGGAATCTCCCCGAGACCCAGATGTTCATCTCCCCTCCGTCTCACAGCCAGGGCAGAGCCTGGGTGACATCTTTGTGGCACTGCCAGCACAGAAACCGGGGCAGATTCCCACTGCCCTGGAGCAGAGGGAGCATCCCTGTCAGTGCTGGGGCAGGCGGCTGAGAGGAGATCCCTGCTCAGCTCTCCTTGCTGACAAGTGGGAGGCAGCAGCTGCTTCCCAGATCCCCACAGCTGTGCAATCCATCTGCAGCACACGCTGCACGTGCCACAGCCCAGGGAGGCTGCAGGGCAGGGCCTGCATGGCAGCATCCCTGTGCCCCACTGCTGGGACATGG
Source organism: Passer montanus (assembly GCF_014805655.1). Taxonomy (NCBI): domain Eukaryota; kingdom Metazoa; phylum Chordata; class Aves; order Passeriformes; family Passeridae; genus Passer; species Passer montanus. The sequence continues at coordinate 615,394 of NW_024361386.1, forward strand.
CCAGCCCCTGAAATGGGACAGGGACAGCAGCCCCACAGCTGGGACATACCTGAAATGAGGCAGGGACAGCATCCCTACAGCTGGGACATACCTGAAATGGGACAGGGACAGCAGCCCCACAGCTGGGACATGCCTGAAATGGGACAGGGACAGCAGCCCTACAGCTGGGACATGGCCAGCACCTGAACTGGGACAGGAAGCTGAGCTCACGTGCCCTGCAGAGGTTTGCTCTGGTTTGTTGTGTGCCCAGGGTCACATCTGCAGACCCCGAGGGCCTGAGGTGGCTCTGAGCAGGCTTCACACACTTCTGGTGGCTGGCAGAGCTTGGCACGGCCCCCTCCTGGCTGCTGCCCCTTGCCAGGGGGCTGTTTGGAAATCTCACCCTTTGCTTGTAGCTGCCTGTGTCAGGGAATAAATGAGGCTTCTCCAGTGACAATTTTATATACATTTCTGAGCTATAACAGTGCAGCTGCTTCACCTTGCCAGGGACTAGACCCACACTGCAAAGGTTTCTTGGTAAAGCTCTTCATACCTAATACAGCTCGGCTGGAAAGATCCTATAAAATATTCCAGGACACAGGGCTCGTTCCAGAATCCGTTGCTCATTAAACCACCAGGGTGGCAGAGGAAGAGGCTGATCAGACATGGGCCAATAAAGCGTGGCTCTGGGAGCTGCCTGACCTCGGTGTCACGTTCTGCCCTTTTTTATCTTTCCCACACATTGCAAAAAAGGCAGAGTCTGAAGTGATGCTATATATACAGGCTGCCGTGCCAGCCATCTGGGCAGCCCAGAGCCCGGCTTTGCACGGAGCTGTCTGGCATCAGAGGATCCAAAGGTTATGTTATTGGTACATTTCTGCACCTCCCAACCATGAGTCATCATTTCCAGGAAGCCAAATACTTACTTAGAGAGCTGTGATGCAAATTGTGTTTCCCAAATATTTTATTCTTCGTGCAGCCCTGGACACCGAATCTGGGCACACAGTTTATGAACAGCTGATCTACAGCAAAAGGTTGAGGCAAGGGGTCAAAGCTGCCTGTGAGTTTAGCCTGATTTATGGGCAAAGTAATTTTGTTATGAAAAATAAGCGTATAAAGTACTTGGATGCTGCAGTAAAACCATAAACAGTGCACTTTGCCTTCTGCAGACAAGAACTAATTGCAAATATGCAGCAAACAGCAAATATGCAGAGAGGTGCTTGCTTGTATTTTATAGAGACAGCACTGCCAGTCCTTTATATTGCCAGTAGTTCTTGTTGTTATTATTATTAATAAGGGTGAAATAGATTTTGACTGTGTGTGTTTTGAAACTCTCGTGTCCCCCTGTTCACCAACACTAAGCATCAACCTTGTTCCCCTAAGAGCTGTGAGAAAAAGCTGCAAAAAAATGCAAAAGCAAATACCCAAACAAACAACAACAAAAAAAAAGGGCTAACCTTCTCCAAAACCATAAAATTTTGAGAAAATGGAAACATTTTCAGGGTGGCCTGCTGGCCTGCCCACTTTGCTGTCTGGCAGTGGCTGTCACGCTGCTGAGGTGGTGGCAGCAGGGACAGGAGGGAGCTGAGCTCTCCCCTGCCATGGAGGGACCAGGCTCAGTGTGTGCTGGGCAGCAGAGCAGAGTCCCAGGGGTGGCAGGGAGCACAGCCTGACCCACGGAATCCTGATCAGGGATCATGGAATCACAAAATGGGTTGGAAAGGACCTTTCTCATTCCCTGGCAGGGATACGGTCCCAGGCTACTCCAGCCCCAATGTCCAGCCTGGCCTTGGGCACTGCCAGGGATCCAGGGGCAGCCCCAGCTGCTCTGGGCACCCTGTGCCAGGGCCTGCCCACCCTGACAGGGGACAATTCCTTCCCAAAATCCCATCCAGCCCTGCCCTCTGGCAGTGGGAGCCATTCCCTGTGTCCTGTCCCCCATCCCTCATCCCCAGTCCCTCTCCAGCTCTCCTGGAGCCCCTTTAGGCAGTGGAAGGGCTCTGAGCTCTCCCTGGAGCCCTCTCTTCTCCAAGCTGGACACTCCCAGCTCTCCCAGCCTGTGGTACCTGAGCAGGAAATGCAGATGGGATGTGTCAGGGAGATCAGGCTCTTCTAGCTGAGACTTTCCAGCCTTTAAGCCAAGGGGACAAGATCTAGGCCCTCTTCCAAAAGCTTGTGTCCATAACTCAGAGCTGCAAAGCCCTGAAGTTATTTTTCCTTGTTCTGGGTAGAGTTCCTGGGAGCTTTGGTGACACTGTTTCTAGCAAACATAAGAGCAGGACATCCTGGCTTTTAGCAGCCTGAGCATGGTGAGGTGGGAGATGATTCCCCTCCTCACTGCTGTCCTGGGGTGGGATGGGGAATCCTGCAGGGCTGGAAGAATCGGGGTTCCTACCCCTGCCAGGGTCACCCAAGCTCTGGTTTTCTGCTGAGCTGCAGCCACCCACTGTGTGTCCCTGGGGCTGCAGCCACCCCGTGTGGCTCCATGGCTGTCCCCCAGCGTGGCCCTGGCACTGGCTCCTCTCTGGGCACTCTGGGGCCAAGCACAGCTCAGGAACAATTCCCAGTGTGTGGGACAGAAGAGTTTTGAGAGAAAGAGAGTGTTGAAGCTTTCATGTGTAGTCACAAACCACGTCACTGCAGTGGTCAAAGTCCAGCCTAGTAACTTTTATTTACTAATAAAATTTATTAATGTAACCACCTGTCCAGGCATCTCACCAGCCTCATCCTCAGTGCACATGTGGACAGACAGACATGCGGACAGACAGGCAGCTGGAGCAAAACCTGGCAGTGGCTGGGCTTATCTGCAGTCCCTGGCAGGAATAAATACCCAGGGTGTGATGTCCAGCCCAGCCCTGCCGGGCTGCTGCTCCTCATTCCCACGGAGCAGCTCTGGGACTCGGCAGCCTGATGTTTCTCAGAGCTGAGCTGAGCAGAGCAGAGCTGCCTGAGGGGGTGGGTGAGGCTGTTCTGGGATCCTCCAGGGTGTCTATTCTAAGGTTTGCTGTGGCAGGCTCTGGGAATGGGCTGCCAGGCTGCCTCTCGTGCAGCCTGCAGCCCCTGGGGACCTGCTCTGCCCAGGTTGGGTGCTGGGGAGATGCTTTTGCTGGACCTCTCAGCTTTCCTGAGGCTCTGCAAAGCAGGCTCAGGCTCTGCTGCCCTCCTGCCTGCCTGGACATCCCCTCCCAGCTGTGGAAGCTGTGTCTGGGGTGGGTGTGTGCCAGGAGGGCTCCCCTGGCAGCGTGGGCAGCATTTCTGGGGCTGCTGGGGTTACTCATTGTCCCACTTACTCCAGGAGCATGTTACTCCTTAATTAAGGCTGAGAGTTTCTAAGTTTCTCTTCCTCTCATGCGTGTTTTCTGAGGTCTTGTCAGAGAAGCTTTGCAGGGATTTTCTGGCTGTCTCTCATGGTGGATCTGCTGGACCACAGAGTCTCTAAGACTTCTGCAGTCACCCTCTGTTGGACCCTGCTGGGCCCATGACCAAAGAGAACTTCACCCTAAGAGCCAAGTCCTTTTAGGACTGAAAGAGAAAAGAGAAGAAAAAGAAACAAAATCTAACCCAAAATCTAATTTTAAGAATGGGAACAAGACAGAAATACAAAAGCAGTTGAAAAGGAATTCAAAAGAAAAGCTAAAAGGGTAAAATATTTACAGAAGGCATAAAAACTGTTTAAAGACAAAGTATTAGAGGCTCGGAATAAATATATACAACTAATCTAAAATGTGCTAAAATACCCAGAAAAAAAAAATCTGCCATACTTTAGTAGTGAAAGAAGTTACAAGAAGAATGAGAGATTCATCAAAATTGAAATAATTTCCAAAGAAGGAAGATAGAATGGACTACAAAGTATGTCTGTGAGATGTAATACCCATAAGGACAGGCCAAAAATATTTTTAGGAAAAACTTGCTAAAAGCATAAAAGCCAATATTAAAACATTTCTCCAAGGATAAATAGTAGAAAGCTCATCAGAAATTGTCCCTGGCTCAGATCTGTGCAGGGAAAGACAGAAGAAGGTGAATGTTGAGTGCAAGAGATCAAGAGGCAATGTGCTACTCATTGGGAGGGGGATGGAAGTGTCCCACACCGTGCCCATGGTGCACCCAAATCCCACAGGCAGGGAATCAGCAGGATCAATGACAGAAATGTCTGACCTGGCGATGCTCTTGAGCATGAGCTGGAGCTGGATAATGAACTCTTTGAGGAGATGGTTGGCCTGAAACCCAGCACCCCACAGTGAGGCACTGGCACCACAGCCCCAGGGATCATCAGCTCCCAGCTCTGTGCACCTCCCCACCTTAATGCCACCCCTCCTGTGACACCTCCACGGGCTCCACCTGGTGTGGGAGCTTCCTGCCCCTCCTTGCTGGCCTCTGTCTTTGGCCAGCCAGGCGAGCTGTGATTCCCTTTTTTCCCTAGTGGAGGAGGTGAATGCTGCTCCCAGCAAACCCCGTGGGTTCCCTTTCCCTGCCATGCCCCTCTGCTGTGTCTCACTGTCCCTCAGCACTGTCCCCAGCCCTGCTGGCAGCCATGGCACTGTGGAGCCATCAGCTCCCTGGCAGCTTGGCAGGGACACGGGGAAAGCTGGGCTGGGCTCTGAGAGGTGCCAGGGAGAGGGGGGCAGGCAGAGGACTCGTGCTGTGGGCACCTCGTGTGACCCCAGGCTGGCTTTGCACATAAACAGGTAACGAGCTGGTGTTGGCCTGGCCTGGAGCTGGAATACCTTCTGTCCCAGCCAAGCCCAAACTGGAACAGAATGAAAAACATGCAGTGGTTGGACTCCCTGCTAGCTGAGCACTGGGCTCTGAATTAGCCATGACCGCTGGGGAAAGAAATCCGGGTTCTTGGGCGAGATCATGGAAAACATCAGCTCTGCAGGGGGCAAGAAATGCAATCAGGTTTGGGGAATGATGAGGAGAGGAGCTGGGGACAAAGCAGAAAATGCAGCTCTGCTGTGGTAAGTCCACAGCATCCCCACACCCCGAGCTGGCTGGTACATCCACTCCTGCCTCCTCATCCTCGGGGGAGCTCAGAAAACCAGAAAAGGACTGAGCACAAGTGTTTAATGGTGCCCACAGGAGCCATAAAATAGACAAGGGCTTTTGGGCTTCAGCAGGAGACAGCAGAGTGGGGTGATGGGGCAGTGTGGCACAGCCTGGAGCCCTCAGTTTCTGCTTCTTTCTGCTCAGGAACAAGGATGCAGCCCATGGAATTGTCAGGTAGCAGATTTAAAACAAACAAGAGGAAGCAGTTTATCACACAACTTGTAATTCATCATGAAGTAATTTCCATTGGACAGTGTAAGGACAAAACTGTAACTGGTCTCAAAAAGCAATTGCATTCAGGGAGAAAAACATGAATTATATTGATTTAATCATTGAGACTATGAAACACAAGGGCCTGGTGATTGCCTCAAGCTCCCCAGATCCAAGGCTGATCTAAACCAAGATCAGAGCAGAGATCCAACCTCCACAGGTGACCAGAACTGGGGAGGACAGACTGACACTCCTTTCCTACCCAACTCTCAGCCTGAGAAGAATTAATTTCTATCTTCTCCTTCAGTTTTGGTCTTTAAACATCCCAAAGACAGCCATGCCCATCAGGGAGATCCTCTCCAGCGCAAGATTCCTTTGGCTGGGTGCACACATGGCCATGCCCCAGCCCTCTGCAGAGGAGCTGGAAAACCTCATCTTGCCAAGGTTTTGCCTGACCTTTTGTTCTGCACAAACAGGATCTCCTCGGGCCCTGAATGTCCATTAGGTGTGCAGGAGTCATCCTCTCTCCTTAGCAACACATCTGTGAGGCCAAAACACAGATCCAGACACGTGCTGGGAGCTCATAAGCAGACATTAGGAGTTTGTGTTAGGATCTGCCCTCTGAGGTTGATGCAGGAACAGGAATTCATCCCCAGAATGGGGATGGCACTGAGTGCTCGGGGCTGGGGACAAGGTGGGGATGGGGCACAGGTTAGATTGACAGCCTTGGAGCTCTTTTCCAGCCTCGGTGATTCTGGGATTCTGTGACTCTGTTATCGTCTGTGTTTGTGTGTGTTGGTGACCATGAGACAGCAAGAGAACCACAGTGAGCCTCACGTGCCCAGGAGCACACAGGAGCACACAGGAATGCTCAGGAACACATAGGATCATACAGGAGCACACAGGAGCACACAGGAACACACGGAACACATGGAACACACAGGAATTCTCAGGAACACACAGGAGCACACAGGAACACACAGGAATTCTCAGGAACACACAGGAGCACACAGGAGCACACAGGAATGCTCAGGAAGACACAGGAACACACAGGAATGCTCAGGAAGACACAGGAAGACACAGAAGCACATGGAACACACAGGAGCACACAGGAGCCCACAGGAGCACACAGGAACACACAGGAATTCTCAGGAACACACAGGAGCACACAGAACACACAGGAGCACCTGCACCCCTCACTCCTGCTCCAGGCCCTCTGAACAAGCAGCCAGTGCCATGGGGTGGCAGGTGGCAGGGCAGCACTGGCCCCGGGGCTGTCCCCAGTGCTGTCACCACACGTGATCAGTGCAAACAGAGCCCTGGCCAGGCAGCCAGCTCCATGGAAACCAACACACACATCTTCCAAGGACATTCAGTTCACTGCCCTGTTTCCCATCCGCCCCCACAGGGGTGAATATGTAAATAGAGGATATTCTTAGCAGAGAGGATTCCCAAGAAAATGCCATGTCTCCTTGATGCAAGCAAGGATTTAGTACAGTGGCATGGGGAAGCACTGAGGCCTTCCTAGTGACAGGAGAGCCAGAGCCTCTGACACTTCCCAGCCTGCCCAGGGATGGGGTGAGGGTTTGGGAATGTTTGCTCTGCTCTCCTTTTCTCCACACTGGGGAAATTAAAAGGGGTGCAGATGGTGATAACATCTCTGAGCTAACCAGTGCTCAGCTTTAGATCTGCCAGAGCTGGAGGGAATCTGGGGATCTGGTCCCCACAACTGTTGCTCCTGCCTGGCATCAGTGGTGCCTTGGGGACCATGAGAATTTCCCCCAAGGAGCAGCTGGGGGCTGCAGGCAGAGCCCAGACCCTGATCCAGTGTCCCCTGGTGTGACAGCACTGCCAGCTGCAGCACATCCCTGCCGATCCCCCCGGGCTGAGGGAGCCCTGGGCAAGGGGAGCTGCAGGGCAGGGCAGGGCAGGGCAGGGCTGGCTGCTCCCCTGCCCAGCAGGGTCAGCATGGGCCAGGCTGGGACAGGCGTGGCTGCATTTCAGTCCCCCAAAACAGGGACTTTTCTTTCCCTTGTGGCTGCCATGCAGGGAGCAGAGCAATAAATTCCCCAGGAGAAAGGCATGACATGGAAGCTGTGAAATCTGGGCACAGTTTCTCTCAGCATGCCTGACAAACACAGCCACAGAACTCAAACTTCTGATGTAACAGGGGCAGAGCTGGGCTGCACAAACACAGCAGCTGTGGGGCACGAGGCCTGAGCTGCTCAGGGCTTGTAGGCACAGAGTTTGTGGGGATTGGCATGGGGCTGTGTGTGGCACAGTTTGGGGTCTCTGGGATGGGGCTGTGTGTGGCACAGTTTGGGGTCTCTGGGATGAGGCTGTGTGTGGCACAGTTTGGGGTCTCTGGGATGGGCTGTGTGTGGCACAGTTTGGGGTCACTGGGGCTGTGTGTGGCACAGTTTGGGGTCTCTGGGATGGGCTGTGTGTGGCACAGTTTGGGGTCTCTGGGATGGGGCTGTGGCCCAGCCTCATCCCCAGTGGGTGCAGCTGTGAGCAGCAGGTGAACAGCACTGGCAGCACTGAGCCATGGAGTGCCCAGGTGTGCTGAGCAGCCACCAAAGGGAGCAGAGGGCACATAGGGCACTGCAGAACATCAGGGGTGTAACAGGCTGGGCTGAAGAACAAGGAGGGTGGACACTTGCAGCCTTCTGAAGTGATGTTGCTCTGTGTGGGCAGATGTTTTTAGCCTTGTGATGTGGTGTTATTCTGTATGGGTTGAAGCTATCTGAAATTGTGTGGTGTCCCTCTGTGCATCATGGACATCTTGACAGGGGCTGTGTCCCTTGTTCCTGGCAGTGAGTGAGGCTGGTGGGGTGTGGGATTGGGCTCAGAGAGGTGCCAGAGGATTTTACAGCACTGTTCTTCCCCCCGCAGCTGGAATGGCTGTTCTGAGCAGGTGTGTGCAGAGCCCACCCTGGCACTGAGCAGGGTTGGGAAATGCAGTCAGGTCCTGGAGGCAGCTCAAGGTTCAGCTGGGGTTTAGTATAAAGTGCTTCACTGGCACGTGATGCCACAAGAAATAAACAATGCTGTTTAAACAGCACCTTTGTGTTAATTCCTGCCCTGGCAGAGCTGGGCACTGGGGTCATTTCCAGCACCTGCCTGTGCCACCCTGCTCTGGCAGAGCTCTCTCACGTGCAGAGGTGGTTTGGGGCAGGAGAAGCTCTGCCTGTCAGCTGTGAGTGCCTGTCCTGCCCTCAGCGGGGCTGAGATGGCTCTGGCACCTCAGCCCTGTGTCCCAGCTGAGCTCCTGAGCTGCAGCAGCCATCCCCTCGTGCCCCAGCAGCTGTCCCACGCTGAAGACTGTAATGTGTGGGTCCACACAGCTCCGTGTGTGCTGCTGCTCAACCTCCTACGTAATGTTTAGTCCCATTTAATAACAATAAAATTCTCCTTCACAGCTGCATTCTGGAAAATGGGGCTGATTTCACTAAAAACAATGAATGTGAATAGTTCATGGTCTTCTCGCATTACCCAGAGATTTATCACATCTCTTGCATAATTTAATCTCTACATCTGTGGGACACAAATGTTTTACATTTCTTACATTTATGGGCAGACATCGAAAACATCTGTGCAGACCCAACACACAAAAACATCTGGAAGACATCTCTGCCTTTTTATGACACACATCTCCTGATCTTTTGTCTGGAACAAGTGTGCAGCTATCAGTAGTAGCTTTATGTGTCGGTTACTGGGCTTCCCGTTTGGGCTCTGACAGGCACAGGGGAAAATGTGATCAGCTCTGAATTTCAGCCCATTTCAGCAAGTGGGGAAGCAATTCAGGGAGCTTCCCACCCACCCACGCTGTGAGAATTTGGAGCAGGATGAGGACAAGGCAGCCAGGGTTTGCTGCTAGGCTTGTGGACAGGAGTGTTTCCTGGAGGTTCAGCCTTGGAGCTGTGCTGAGCTGCTGCTTTCCTCTCTGGAGGATCCCAGGCTGCATCAGCCACGTTGTTTGTGTCCCAGCCTGTGGGAATAAGTGCTTTGTGCAGGTGGAAAGGGGGGCAACAATAACCCCACCTGGAGATCTCTTCATTCTCACTGTCTCCATGGCCACAGCAGGGTGGCTGGGAGCTGCTGGCTGGGTCCAGGTGAGCCAGGAGCTCATGCCATGGCCTTGGGCAGGCTGAGCTGGGCTTCACCAGCCTGTGCCCAGCCCTGGTGCAGTCACAGCCCAGCCACTCTGCCTGGTGTGAGGGCAGGGAGCCTCTTCTGGGATCAATAAATGGAGTCATCACTCCTAGAGACTTTGGGTCCTGCCATTTGGCCACAGGGCTGGGGAACAGGCCCTGGCTGGTTTCACTTTAGGAGTAAAATAAAATAAGTAAATAGGTTTTACTTTGGGAGTAAAATAATAAATAGGTTTTACTTTGGGAGTAAAATAAGTAAAGAGATTTTACTTTAGGAGTAAAATAAAATAAGTAAATAGGTTTTACTTTAGGAGTGAAATAAAGTAAGTAAAGAGGTTTTATTTTAGGAGTAAGGATAGAGCCATTGTGACCCCCAGGTGTGCTGGGGCTGTCCCTGTCTGTGCTGGAAGTGTGGACGGGGACCTGCTGTGATGCAGAAGATGGATCAAAGGGTTGTTCCTGCTGCACAGGCATGAGGCAGAGCAGAGGCTGATGGAAAGACCCAGAGGAGCACATGAAGTGGCTTTGGGGCACTGAGGGGAGAGGTGCCAAGGGTGATGGGCTGTGTGGGATGGAGCAGAAGGCGTGTCCTCAGGAGAGCAGCAGGGATCCACTGTGATAACCTGAAGAGAGTGAATAAAATACGTCAGCTGATAAGGGGGAGGTGTATTTTGGGCAGAAGTTACACCCAAAATGGATGATGGGTCTTGGATTTTCACACTTTTATATTTTTTGGTCCACTTGCATATTGGGGTTAATCTTCCAATTCCAGCTTCAGGTAACGAAATCATTGACCCCAAGTTTGCTCTCCCCACTCACTTTTGTTCCCGTCTCTCAGGGCTGAGGCAATGAGGTGTCCTTGATTGCCAGGCCTGGAGAGGAATTGTGTCTGACCAAAATGGGGAAGCAGCAGCTCCCACTGGGTATGGAGTTTAGAATTCTACACTAAAGAACTGCAGATTACAAATATATGGAAAATATAAAAGTCAAAATCCTGAGGCATCAACATGTGGGGGCTTCTCCCCCTGCACAGAGCTGATGGGGGCTGCTGGCCACCAAAACACTTGCCTGGCTCATGTCAAGCCACTCTGAGAGGATTCAGCCCAACCCTCCCACAGGCTCATGCTGTGACCCCCAGAGCCCCTGCTCGTTCAGGAAGGTCCACCAGCCTGCATGCTGCTGGGACAGGAAATCTGAAATGCTTCACATGAGTTTGGGGTTTTTTTGTCATTAAAAAAGCCCTCATAAGGCAGCCAGTGGAACCTTTAAACAATGTGTCATCGTGAGAAGAAAACCTAGGAAGGTTCACGAACAGTTGAGTTCATCCAACATCTTCAAATATATACCTTTCTCATTTTCTAGAGAGCAAAATAACACCCAACAAAGTTTGTGTTCTTGCAAGTTTAAATTTTAACAGATTCGTGTTTTCCAAAGCCAAAATATTTTATTCGAATTTTGTGGATTGATTGCCAAACTTTTCTGATTGCCTGCACAATTTCATTTTCCTGCACTCTGATATTATGTGTAATTACATGGTCAGATATTATTTTTCCATGGGATGTGATGTGCAAACCCAGAGTTCTGGAGATATAATTGATAAAATATCAGTGAGTTTTCCCAAGCTAGATGGAAGCTCTTGCTCCAAAATGAAGCTGTCTGAACTTCTGAATGGTGGCTTTGAGGAGCTTTTCATCACGGATAAAGAGAAATATTTTTCCCAAAGTCTGTTTCAAGGAATCTCTGACCTGTTTAAGCTGAGTTCTTGCAAAATCCTAGAGTGGAAGCAGACATCCTGGCAGGCAAACCTGGGGTTTGGCAATCTCTCAGCCATGAAGGGTTTAGGCAGAGAATTGATTGACATTACCTGTCTGTGTTAATCACAGAGCTTGTTTTCCACTTTTAGTTTTTGGTAATACTTCTGAATTCCAGGATGGAAATAAGAAATCAGCACAGGAGCTTTTCCCATCTTCCTGCATGAGCAGAGCACATTGTGACCTGGACAGTGAGGAGGTGCTGACAGGGCAGGGAGAAGTGCCTATTTCAAATAATACCTGATTTTGAGATGTTTTGCAGGAGTCAAGGCCAGGTTGGGCATTGCCAGGACAGGGAATGGGGTTGGGAAAATGTCTGGGCTCCTCCTGCTGCTGAGGGGCTGTTGCTGCTCGAGCCCATGGAACAATCCACCCCTGCACACAGCACATTTGTTGATCCCAGCAGGATCAGAGCCTTGGCTGTGCCAGGAGGGGCTGACTGGTGTGTCCTCCTCAGCCTGGGCTGGTGCCTGTGGGCTGGAGCAGAGCCTGCAGCTTTGGCAGGGCTCAGTGGGGATCTGACTCCTGAATTGCAGCTCCAAGATGACAAAAACTTACAGCCAAAACCCAAATAACGCCCTGCAAATCCCCACACAGGGTGTCAGGGGCACCTTGCTGTGCCCCTGCAGTGGGGCTGTGGGGTGGGAGGGTCCCCTGCTCTGTGGGGACAGCGAGGTTTGGGGATGTGCCCATCTCAGCCTCCTGCAGAGATGGGGCCTCCAGGGCTTTGGGAGCTGGCAGGAGCAATAAAATCAGAGCTGAGACTTGGCAGGAAAGGTCTGCAGGAGGAGAGCTCCCCGGGGGCAGCCACTGCTCCCCCCAGACACAATACTCCACTGATTCCAAGCACATTTTTCTCAGGCAGAGCTGGATAATCTAGGGGAATGTTAAACACCAAAATGAGTAACAAGCTTGGCTGGAATTACTCTGAGGACAAGCAATGAGCTCGTGTCCCTCTCCAGGGCTAAGCAAGGGAGAGGTCAGTGTACCCAAGTCACCCAAAGGTCCAGCATGAAGGGAAAAGTTCTGGGACACCTCAGGGGCTGAGCAGAGGGGACTGGCAGTGTCACTGTGCGTGTCACCACCTTGCTTTCCTGTCAGGAGCAGCAGTTCCTCTGCAAGGTGTGAAGATTGCTGAGCTGCCCTTGCCACCCTTGGGGACGTCCCCAGGAGGCCATTCCTCCTTGCCGAGCACAGGCAGTGCTCACAGTGCAGTGGGCAGCACAGAGGGGTGCAGCTCACCCCACAGCCTGGCACACGAGGCAGGTGAGGCTCTGCCTGTGCCCACAGAGCCCTGGTGTCCCTGAATGCCATGCCCAGGGGGTTCCTGGGCACCCCAGAACCCCATGTTTGGTATTCACAGAGAGAAGCTGTGAGAGAAGCAGAGAAGAAGGGAAAACAATTCTTATCTCTGCTTACTGCTCCTGCTGTTTTGCACATGTAGAACGAGTTAGAAGATTATTTACCTGAAGGAATTTAGTAATTAGATTCTACTGAAGTTTGTTTTGTTTCCTTGGCCAGTCACTCAAAGCTGTGTCCTGACTGGTGGGAGACAGTCACGAGTACTTAGTAATAAGTATGATATAGCATAATATAGTATCTCTCTTTACTATAGTATAATGTAATATAATATAGTTTTAATAAAGCATAAATATAGTATTTAGTGATATAACACAGTATAATGTAATATAATATAGTTTTAATAAAGCACAAATATAGTATTTAGTGATATAACACAGTATAATGTAATATAATATAGTTTTAATAAAGCACAAATATAGTATTTAGTAATACAATATAGTATAATGTAGTATAATATAGTTTTAAAATAAAACATAAATATAGTATATAGTAATATAATATAGTATAATGTAATATAACATGGTTTTAATAAAGTGAGTGTTCAGCATTCCCAAGCCTTGGAGTCAGATGCCAGTCATTCCTGCCTGCTGTTACCATACCCACGTGTGCCACAGGAGGTGGTGGCAATGCAGCTTCCAGCACTGGAGCAGGGAGGCACCTCCAGCCAAGGCCAAAAGCCTCTGGGGCTGTGGGGAATTTCTGTGGAATTAATTTTTTGTTTCACAAAAACATCGTGTTTTCAACTTTATAATGAAGTGTTCCTGTTTGCATGGGAATGCAGCGAGGCTTGTTTATTTATTTGCTTTTAATAACTGAGAACTGTTTACTTCTAAAGTGTTCTCCTGGTTTTCTTCCCCGAAAATCCTCCCAAGAGGTCAAGGGAAGCAAGAGGAGGTGTTTGTTTTTTCATTAAAACTTCTACTTTGGCAAAAACACCTCCCTCCAGTAAGGAACCAAAGAAGTGCTCAGAGCTGGGGGTCGGTGCTGTGTGACAGATCTCTCCAGTGCCCCGAGGAGCTGCAGGCATTTGCAAATGAGCAGCAATTCCCAGGTTGGGGCAGTGGGACCAGCATGTCGAGGTTGTTCGTGTTCTGAGCCTCTCCAGGAAACCTCCCTCGGATTCTTGGCTCTGTGGTCTGGCATTGACCCCCTGAAAGGCACATGGAGGCTCATTATCATGTGCTGACCCAACTCCTGTTTTCATTCCTCATGACAGAAATCTGCACAGTGTTTAATGCAAACAGAGGAAACACATTTATTGCCCTTTCTAAAAAATTCTGATGGTTCAAAGCCATGGTCAGAAAGCTGGAGTGACTAAATTCTTCTGTCTCTGCACACCCAGCTCTGAATACTTTGTGCTCTCTGCTTAGGAAAACATCTTACAAAATTCTGCCCAGGAGATATTTCTTTTACACGTACTGGACCTTCACTGAGGGGCTGCAGGGCTCAATTTAAGGTCATTTGTACTGTCTGCTTACAGGAACAGCCAGTTCTGTGCAGGAAACTCAGTTTCTGCTGGAATTCTCCCCTGCAGAAATCAGATTTGACAGTACCTTGATTTTCTCATGGGCTCAGCCAGACGTGTGGGTCTCAGCTAGGGCTGTGCTCAGCCACCCCACCAGCGAAAATGTGCTTTTCCATCCTTTAAAGGGGTAAATAATGTGTTTTGTCATCCTTGAAAAGGGTAAATAATCATTAGAGCACAAGTGAAGAGGATCAGGAGGTGCACCAAGCCTGGCCATGGGCACAGGCTGGTGGTGAAGCAATGGCTGTGGGCTTGGGCAGCTTCAGGAGCAGCTCGGGGGCTGCGTGGGGCTGAGTCTGTCTGGTTTGTGGGTGACACCAGGCTGAGTGTGGCTGGCCCTGCAGAGGGAAGGGAGGCCCTCCTGGGGGACCCTGACAGGCTGAGGTGGGCTCGTGGAATCCTGTGGAGTTCTACAGGGCCCAGTGCAAGGAGCTGCACCTGGGGAGGGGCAGTGCCAAGCTGGGCACAGGCTGGGCACAGGACAGATGGAGCAGCCCTGGGAGAAGGGCTTGGGGGTGCTGTGGGTGACAGCTGGGACCCAGAAACTCCTGCCCTGCATTGAGCCCCAGCGTGGGCAGCAGGGAGGGGAGGGGGATTCTGCCCCTGTGCTCGGGTGAGACCCCACCTGCAGAGCTGCCCCAGCACAGGGAGGAGCTGGAGCTGCTGGAGAGAGCCCAGAGGAGGCCATGGAGATGCTCCAAGGGCTGGAGCCAGGCTGGGAGAGCTGGGGGTACTCACCTGGAGAAGAGAAGGGACAGCCTCTGCCCTGGCAGCAGTTCAGCCAAGGGGACCCTGGCCATTTACCTTGCCGTGAGCTGGCAAAGAGCTTGGGACCTGCCCCACTGCTTTGCAATCTGAGCAGCTGTGAAAGACAAAGACCATTATTTAATCAAATGAGAGCTCAGTGCATTGCTGCTGAGAGCAGCCTGAAGGATAACACGTTGTTCTGAGGGCACTTCACTGCCACGAGTGCTGTGACCTGGTAAATCACGTCAGGAAACCCATTCTGAGCAGCTTCAAACACATCTGTCATCTTTAGGGGTTTGTAAATTCCAGCTGATCACAGCAGAGCGCTTTACACTTGCATCCTTCCAGAAACTGAAAGGGTGTTTACAAGAGCATGGGGTGACAGGACAAACTGACACAAAGTGGGTGTAAATTAGGTATTGGGGAGGAATTGTTCCCTGGCAGGGTGGGCAGGCCTGGCACAGGGTGCCCAGAGCAGCTGGGGCTGCCCCTGGATCCCTGGCAGTGCCCAAGGCCAGGCTGGACAGGGCTTGGAACAACCTGGGACAGTGGGAGGTGTCCCTGCCGTGGAGGGGGATGAATGAGATGACCTTGAAGGTCTCTTCCAACCCAAACTATGCCATGATTCTGTTATTCTATAAAACGCTATTTCAATACCCAGCATGTCAGTGCACCTCATGTTTGCTGGAGCTCTCAGGGACACTCAGCCACTTCCTTGATGCTGCAGAATGGGAGCTTGGGCAGGGAGTTGGTGTCCCTGATAAATCCAGACTGACACAGCTCTGCTTTTCCTTGTACAAATTAAACTCTGGTCCAGAAAAAAACAAGTTATAAGCCAGGTGAACAATGACTTTCTGTAGCTCCAGAACGTTTGCTGGACAAGGTGGAAGCAAAAATTTCTTATGGCTAGAGGTGTGTGTTGTATAGGTGTGTGCTGCTCAGGGCTCTGCCTTTTCACCAGACCACCCCAATGCTCCTGGATGTCTGCAGGATCCCTGGATGTTTGTAAGGACTTTAAAGGCTCCTGTCTCCTTAGCTCAGGGCTATTTTCCCTCTCCAAGGGGCAGTCTGACAGTGATGGGCAGCACATCTAAGCTGTGTTGCTTACAGAGCACACAGCTCAAAATCCCTGCTCTTCAGTTAAGTGAATTGTGTATCTTACCAGCACTGCAGCTGAAATAAAGTGCTGTCATGCTGAGAATGGCTTCACAGCCTTACCCTGTCCTCAACATAAAGATTAAGGGAAGAAGTTCTGGTTCAAGTGTTTGAGTGCTGTATAATTTAATTTCATGCTTGTTCATTCCCTCTGAAGTGGTGTACACAGGCAGTCACTTGAAAGGGGGAAAATCTTGTTCAAACCCTCTGTGAACTTTCCTACATTCAGTGAGGTTTGTAATAGTGGGTAAATCCTGTTCAGACCCCTTTGGCCGTGGGATGTTGATGAGGAAGAGCTTTGTTTCATAAATGTTTCTGGGGACAATCCCTAACATTTATCTGGAACAAGCTACATTAGGTATGGCAGTGCCACAGATGCCCAGATGAGGTGAGGCCACCCCTCCTCACTCCAGGATGTCTCAGCAGTGCCCACTGGGGAGCCTGGCAGGGTCTGCACGGGCCCAGCTGAACCCACCCCTGCATCTCCCTGCGCCCATGCCCACCCCAAGAGCCCATTCCTGCACGGAGGGCACTCCCTGGGCACCACTCCAGCACTGGAGCTGGTGTTCCCAGGAGAAAGGCTGAGATTTCGAGCTGCACTGTTGCCAGCAGACGTTTGAGCAGCACCCCTGCACGTGACATTTGTTTGTTCAGATGTGACACGATTCCTGGGCTCCTTGGGAGCGTGCTGATGCTGTGACATTGAGCATCACTCCTGTGCTTGGCAGCAGCTCAGTCCTGCTGAGATATGGCTCGTGCCCAGCACCTTCCCCAGCAAGATGTGTTGGCATAAATATGTGAGCAATGCAGGTGACAGGCCCTGTGGCTCTGGCTGATTATCCCTCGCTTTTATGTAATTTATGCTCCGAAAGGAACTGTGCTCAATCTTGTCCGTGGATTTGATTCCTTTCATGTGGTTTTCTGTGCTAACGAGATTAAATCAGTTTCAATAGGCACCGTTTTAATGGAGATGATAAACTTTTATTGAACTCAAGCACATTAAAATGAAATGTAAGCAATAGGTGACTTTAGCATTAGTCTAGAGTCCTTTCCAATCTGGATCAAGCCAGCATACCTTCCCTGTTAAGCAACATCCAGCACCCCAGCACGTTTTATGAGCTTCTAAAAGAGCTGAAAATCCTTCCCCCGCGGCACTTCCCTGTTTCAGTGCTGCCGAGGTGGAGCATTAATTGGAGCAGCTCCATGACCTGGTGGTGCAGCCACGGAATGAGGCATAAACACAACTAAGTACAGGACTTCACATCTCCTGAAAACAGGAAAGCAGGGGATGGGTAATTTGGTGTTTTACAGCAGCTTTGTCTGCTAATCTGTGATCTGTTTGGTCTGCCAGTAGGATTATTATGGTGGGTTTACTGAAGAAGTGCCAAAAATGATGTTAAATAAACTGTTTACACAATGTAACTAGAGGCTGAAAAGCTAAACAGAGAGTCCCAAACTCGGCCCCATTGCAGGTTTGAAGAAAAATAAACTCCTCAACACTTTCAACTGGACGCTGCTGCTCTGCACAGGCTGCTCTGTTTGTTGAATATTAAAACATAAAATTAATGCATTTCCCCCTCTTTCTGGGGCTCTTTCCAAAGGTCTCATGGTTGGAAACATGATCGGATCGTTTTGAGCTCCTTGGCCATCCTTGGAATTTGCTGTGATCATTTCAGTCGTTATAAAATATTCCAGTTTCAGAATGACTGCAAGAAAAGCCATCATTCTTTAGAAGTGGGTTGTGTAACATTATTCCTGAGAGGACAGGAAGAGCTGTGCTGGTCCTGTGTTCTCCAAGGAATTATAGGGGACACCTGGGGGGCAGAAGTCCATGGTGGTCTCCAGTGTAGCACATGTGGAGGGGGGTCATAAAAATGTCATCTGCACCGGTGGGTGGGTGATGTAGGAGAGATCTCCACCAATTAAAAGGAAAATTTGGAGGCACACAAGAGCTTTCTACCCTTTCTTCCACTTTTGCCTGTCTTCTTCAAGGGTGTTTCATTGCTGAGGAAGGAACCTGAGTGGTATTTGGAAATATCAGTTGTGTCAGCTTTTTGGCTAGGGAATTGCATGGAAATCTTGCATGAATTCTGAGTATTTCTGTTAGCCAGAGTCTCCCCCCAGCAATGCAGACAGTTTCTGCAGCACATGGGATAAGCACGCAGTTTGTGCAGGGGCCCATCAGTTATTGCCAGTGTTTTAGTCCTTGTTTTAGTGCCTGAGGGTGTGAATTTGTTTTTTTTCCCCACTACATTGAGATGAACAGGGCATAACTGGCATTGACAGCAACTTCTGGGCCCCATCCAGGACGGGCCTTTGGTGCTTCTGTGGGGTTGGTGAATAACAAATTCCATCAAGATCAAGGGACCCCACGTGTGCTGGCCGTGGAGGACAGAGGGGTAGGACAGCGTGTGCCTGGCACAGCATGCACAGAGGTTGTGTTGATGTTCTCTGAGCATTTCAAAACAGTGGGCACAGAGGGATCACTGACAGAGCCTGCATGGCTCAGAATTCCCTTGTCAGAGGTGGCTGGACTGGCTGGATCATCCACTGCACAGCCAGGGTTCAAAACCTAGAGGCAGCATGGAAAATCAGAGCTCTTTGTCCTGGTGGCAAACCCACAACAGGGCTGCCAGGTTTCCTGCTGGGTTCTGTGCTGTCAGCTCTCCTCATGGATTTTGTACAAAAACAAGGGAGATGCTATGAAGGTGCAGTGTAAAAATGCCATCTGAACGTGCCTGTGTGGTTTGGCTTGGGCTGATGTGTATGCTCCGTGAGAGAGCTCTGGGCATATGGAAACACAATTTATGTATTTTTTCTATAGGAACCAGCTTTGCTAATTGCACAATCTTGCTTTGTTCGCTGAGATCCTGTGCTTAGATAAGGCAAAGCTGTGGTGACATTGCACACACAATCACGTAGACACTGCAACACATGTTCAATATGTTTAAAAGTGAGGGGGGAGAAACTCAGTAACTAAATGCAATGTTTTCTTTTTTTTTTTTTTTTTTTCCCAAAAAAGACTGTAAAACCAGCAGATCTGATTTAGAGTGGTGCACAAAAGGTCATTACAAAGTCAATGTCCCAAGCACGACGTGGGCAAGGGCATCTCTTGTTGCCACCTTGGCCACTTGCTGGTGGCAGTAGAGGAATGTGGAGACCTGTGAGCCATCACTGCAGTGTCCCAGCACCAACAGCCAGGAGGGACAGTGTCCCTGCCACCCTCCCCAGGGACAAAGTGACAACCTGGAGCAGTGGCTCAGGGGTCTGGGGCAAGGTGACCTCTGCCATGCGGGCAGTGGGGGAGTGCCAGGGGCTGCAGGGTGGCCCCACTGGTGTGGGTCTGGGCTGAGGGAGAGGGGCAGTCACTGGCTGCAGTCACAGGGGACAGCCCTGGCACAGCTCTGCATTGGGGGGCTCAGTAAAATCTGCTTTTGAGACCTTCAGTACACCTGGGTGGATTTGCCACGAGACATGCAAGAGTAGAGACACGGAGCTGACACCACAGACCCTCCCCAGGCTGTCCTGCAAAGCTCTGAAGGAAAGGCTTCCCAGCAAAGCCTCAATAAGAAATCAAGTGTTTCCCCCTCGTTTTTCTTTTCTAAAGGACTGGGCTTGCTGAAGATATCCTGAGTTATTCAGCTCAAAGGGTTAAAGTTTGGCAGTGTTGCAAGCAACCGAACAATGGGTCATATCATGGAAACTGTCAGGCAACCTTAAATATAGCTGTTATGATCTGCATAGTCTGCAATGCTCTGGAAACCAGGATGAGCAGCGAGGGGAAAAAATTCATAAAGTCCATGGAGTTGTTTAGGTTAGTCAGGAACAGAGAGCACTGCAGGGAGTGCAGAAAGCCAAAGGGCGCCCAGGGAAAGGGGCGGGCAGTGAGAGGGCAGAGGCAGGGAAAGGAGCCCACCAGGAGGAAGACTGGGATAAGCCAGACTGAAATGATGTTGGGGAGGGGTAATACTCGCTGTCTGGCTGGTTTTGGAGTTTACTGGATTTATCTGACAGCAGCTGGTGACCCCCTTTCCCCCAGACCTTCTCCTTTGGCCACCTCAACATGCCCAGACACTGGAGAACTGGTTTGGTGTTTGCACAAACCAATCTGACAATGAGCCAGGACTCAGGGCTGGGCTCAGCAGTGGTGTGGGGGTCCCACATCCTCACAGGGACCCTCAGCACTGCCCAGGAGGGGCCGCAGCATGCGGGTGTCAGCTCCTTCCCCTGCAGCATCCCAAGCATCCCTTCTGAGATAGCCAGCAAGCGTGGCCTGAACTTGGAGCTTCAAAGTGAGTCGGAAACTATTTTATCACGGCAAGATCAGCTCAGGCTGCGGTGCTGGAAGCCAGAGGGGCTGGGGAGCTCTGTTACGGGAAGCAGGGTTACACTCTCCAGGGTTACACTCTCACTGCGCTGTCTGGGCGCGAGCCTGGCACGGGGAGCGAGCGCTGAGCTATGCAGGTCACAGCTCTCCAGGCAGATGCTCAGCTGGAATGGTGGTGTAGCCAGGGAACCTGAGTGATTTATACTCCTAGAAGAGTTTTTTGTTCCCCTTCTTCCTCCCCAGTGCCCTGGAGCCCCTCCTTATCCAGCAGCACCAACAAGCAGCTGAAGGGCTGTGCGAGCATCCAAGTGCCCCAGCTCAGACGTGGCACAGGGAATGGCACCTCAGGGGACACCAGGGCCCTGCTGTCCCCTTGCAAGGACCAACACAGCAGTTCCCTGGTGGCTCGTGACCTGCCCTTTGTTGGCCATGTCTTCAGAGCCCCCTGGGGACAAAATGCAGGTGTGGCTGGGCATAGAGTGACCTTGGGAGGGATTTTGGCTCCTGTCAGTGCCCTTCCTGTCCATTCCTCCCAGAATCCCCACCCATCTCCCCATGAGCCGTGCTCGTTGCCCACAGGCTCCTGACACCCCTGACACCCCATGGCGCACAAAGCCTCCCTTGTACCCATCTGCTCCCCCACCTCCAGCTGCCATCACGGCTGAGATCAACATCCTGAATGCCAAGCAGGGCTGCTCTTGGACAGACCCTCAATCCTGAAATCATTGGAAAATTTGCAGGGACTGTTTGGGGCAGGTCTGTGCCAGGGGAGGGCTCCAAGGCACGGAGGGACACCCCCTGTGCTACATGGCACAGCGCTGACCTGAGTATTTCCACTGGCCTTTTCTTGACCATTTTTGGTCCCTTTCATTTGTTTTTGAATCTGTTCCTCCTCTTTGCCCAAGTTCTTTTGCGCTAATTGGGAACTGGCTCCTCTCGGGGTGGGAGGTCTGTCAGGACCGCCTTATGACAGATTTACTTTGTCTCTCTGTCTCTGCATTTTGGCAGTTTGGTTCTTCTGCAATGTTCTGGATTTGGATTTTGCTTCTCAACGCTGATATCCTCACAATAGGCAGCCTATGGATTGAATAAATTAAAACATAACGAGCTGGAATGCAACTGGCAGCTCTGCAAGATCCCCATCAGCACAGCAGGGCTTGTTAATGCACAGCTGAGCTGTGTCTCTGGGCAGGCACGAGCCCACGGCCACAGCCTGGCTGGGTGGTGAGCCCAGGTGGGATGAAGATGTGCTGGACAGTGTCCTGACCACAGCAAAGAGGCTGGCAGGTGGGAGGTGTCACCCAATATCAGATTCAGAAGGAGGAGAAGTCTAGAAGGAAGACCTCACTCATGTTGATGCTTGCACCCTCCATGCTCTGGGTTCAATCCTCTTTGCTCTGTGACTGGAGCCTCTCCTCCATCCCACTGCCACCAAAACCTGGGTCCCTCTTGCACATAGTTCATGCCACCCTTGTCCCTTGGAGAGGGGGGTCTGTATAATTTTTCCTGCTCCGTTCAGCTGTAGATCTATCCAGGGGGTGTATCTCTCTTTTCTGCTTTTGCTTTCCCTGCAGAATTTCTCCTTTTGTGAACCCAGGCTCGTTTTCAAGCCAAAGAAGTTTTGCTAACCCATTGCTGCCTTGGCTCAGCCTGGCATGCCAGGAAATGCAATGGCCTCAGAGAGCCCCGTTGCCTGTCCTGTGCTGGAGGTGACACACAGAACACCCGGCTGTGACAAGCAGCCAGTGAAGGGAAGAAAAGGAAACCGCGGGTGGCACGGAGTGTGGGAGTGCATGGCCAGCGTGGGATTGCAGGAATGTTCATCCCAGCTTGTGAGGCAGCAGGAGGAGATCCAAACCCAGGGAAGGCCCTTGAGAAATGGATACCACACGGGCTGGGGCCAGAGCTGTGATGGGAACTCAGGCAGGGAACAAATGGCAAATAGGGAAGCAGGGTGGGAAAGCGGTTTGCTCTCCCTGCTGAGAATGCTGCTGCTCACTGCCAGCCAAGACCCACGAGCTGGGGGCAGCTCTGGCACCTTCCCTGCAGCCCTGGCCAGCCCCTGGCAGCTGCCAGTGGGAAGTGCATGGCACAGGTGCTGTTTGCTTTGGGTCACACACGCCCGTCAGCAGCACAACAGGAAAGCGAATGTGACACACGCACGTGGCAGAGCTCGCGCACGGTTCCTGCCACAGCAGGGCTGGCCAGCACCTGCTTCTCATTAGGGCACACGCTCTCCCCAGTGCCTGTCTGCAGGCAGCCATGGGAGCAGGAGAAACACCAGAACGTTGGAAAAATCTGGGATGAATAGAGGGGTCTGGTTAGGGTGCGCCCAGGAACAGTGAGAGGAGCAGAAAAGTATTTTTTCCAGGAAGGAGAACAAGCAGGCTGAGGATGAGGAGCGTCTTGTATGGACAAGCACTAGCAGGGTGAGGGCAGGAGGGCTTCAGAGGAGTGAGATGAAGAAACCACAGCAGAACAGTTTCTCTGGGTACCCTGAGGTGCGTCAGGGCATTTTCCTTGTTTCTCCTGAGTGTCTCACAATTAGTGAGATTCTGTTGTTCTTTGAGACCTGGACAAAACCTGTGCCCTCTCTCCCTGAGGTCTGGGTACTCACATTGCTCTCGGGAAGAGAATTTCTGCATGGAATCCAGCTCACCTCCAAAACCAACCATGCTCCTCTTCCCAAGGTAGGACAATAGCAGGACCACAGCCAAAGTTTCCAAGACTGGTTTCTCATTTATTACTGTGGGATGGATCTAAATCCTAACAGTGAGGCAGGGAACCATCAAACCTCACCAGTGCCCATATAATGCAAATTAAGAACTGAAATAGGTGATTAAGTGAAGCCAGAAGGATGGCTGGGGAGGGGGCTCAGACATTCACTGCTGGTTGTTCCAAGAAGGGGTGTCATCTGGCTTGTCTTCCTGCACAGAGCAGGCCAGAGCCTTTCCCCCAGTGAGTATTTGCAGAGCACATATTTTGGGGCTTGCTTTGTATTGATTTTTGAGTTGGCAATAGGAGGAACTCCTCCCATGTTTGAGTTGTTCCAGTGCATTTCATTCTACATCAGATCTTCAAATTAACCTAATGATCAGCTTGATTAAATTAGGGTAAATCAAGCAACATACCCATGTCATCTTTCTGGAAAGACATCAGTCTTGTTCATCTCTGAACCTCCCAAATCAGCTCTCATTTGACTAGCTGTGTCTCTTCCAATCCAATGGGGATTTGGGACTAGACACCCTGCTGAAGTCCCTCCAACCAACATTTCTTCTATTAATAGCTTGTCCTAAGAGAGTCAACCCTTTGCATGGGCTTCAGCTTTTCTGGGACCCCTCAGCTCAGCTGTGCTGCCAGAGCAGCACCCAGGATGGAATAGTCCAGCTCCTGCCTTAAACCCAGCATTGTGCCCACCAACCCCACCCAACCCCAAAGAGCAGAGGATGTCACCGTTCACAGTCCAACAACAGACCAGGGTGAAAAATTGTGTCTTATTGCATTAAAAATATAATTCATTGGCTATTACCTCTGTGAGGGAAACAGAAAAGCAGAGAGGGAGGATTTGTTTCAGAGGGCAAAGCTCACATGTCCCAGCTTGCAGAGACTCCATCATCAGAAGGCATGAAAAGACACTTTTTTATTAGGAATCTACAGTTCTTATAGAAACAATGGTGGACCTCAGACCTGACTGGCCTTTAGGAATTTTCTCTCACACTATTGGTGAACTATGAATAGCAAAACTCTGGAGAACCATATCTATAAACAACGGTCACAGAAAGAGAGAATAATTGTTGTAATTCTTTCTCTGAGCTTTCTCACAGCTTCCCAGGAATATCCTGGGACAGCTACGTCTCTCTCTGTTGAGAGGGTATGTGATTACCACAAAGAAGAGCCTTGGTTTCACATGGAAATGCTTGCCTGACACCTCCTGTCCCAGCCCACTCTGGAGGACATTCCAGCTTCCAGGAGTCACAGCAGCCTGGTGAGCCCCCTGACAGGCAGCTGGGCTGCTCTGGAGGACATTCCAGCTTCCAGGAGTCACTCACACCGGCCTGATGAGCCCCCAGGGAACGGCGGCGGCTGGAGGGACGGAGGTGGGGCCGTGACCCAGTGCTCATGGAGAAAGGCAGCAGGAATTAGATCTGTTCCATAAAATAAACAGCACGAGTCTCTAATTTCCAAACAAGCCCCAATGGCCCCTTTCCCCGAGCTCCTCTGCTGTGACTAATCGTACTGGTAGGTGTTGGGTCAAAATCAACAATGGTTCTCCACTAAGGTCACTCACTTTCTCTGTTTACACTGCTAATTTTATCACTGCTCAGAGTGGCTAATGGGATTATTTATACGTTTAGCAGTGATAAATGCTGATGCTAAATAAAGGCTCCCTGGCACGGGCAGGTTAAGGGCTGATATGGCACATCCAGGACTTTATCATCAAAGGAATGAGCACTGTGGGCAAGAGCTTTCCTGGTTTTCTGCAATGCTGAACATTTATGAATGGGGAACGGTGACAGCAATTAGCAACGGTGGTGGTAATAGCAGTTATTAGCCATGGTGATCTTTAAGAGCCTGGATTTTACCCATCTCCTCAGGAGGGCAAAGGAAAACTCCCCAGCTTTCTTTTCGTGGTGAAAAGCTGCTCATGGCTGCAGGTGTGTAAAACAGGGGCTGTGGGAGAGCAGACACAGCTGCAGCCCAGCAAACACCCAGCCCTCCATCTGAAAGCTGCTGGGAGCAGGGATGGACAGCCCCAGGAGCAGCTCTGGGTTATTGCAGCACTCACAGAAGGCTTCTCATTCCTCTGGAAAAATGTTTACTTTCTAGTGGAAACCCACAGCCCACGTTACTGCAGGGCAAGCTGGCTAAAACCCAGGCAGTGTGACCCAGGGATGCCCCTGAGGTGACTCACTGAACTTGCCGTTTTGGAAAGTCCTGTCACTCATCCTGTCTGCATGAGTGCTTGGACTACATGACCCAGGATGCTCCATGAGGTCTTCCCTAGGAGCTGGGCTGATGCATGGTGAAAGCCCTTGGCTGCAGCCCAGCCTGTCTCAAACAAGCATGAGGCCCTGATGTGTCTTTTCTAATTAGAAAACTCACCCTTTTCCAGGGAGAGATGGTATTTTAAGAAACGTTTTGTGATATTTGATTCCGTCTTGAGAGAAAACTCTTGGCCTTTTTTCATCTTGGAAAAGGCACATGGGAGCGTGAAAGGGGTCTCAGGGCCAGGGAATTGGGAAGATCTGTTCTGGAGACACCATGGCCATGGGCAGCAGAGCAGGGACTGCAGTTAATGGGGATTTTGGAGAGGGAAACCAAAATTGTTGCAACAGAACAGAATTGCAAACAGAATTGTTGCATGGCAGGAAAACAAGCAGGGAAAGGGAAAATGGGGAGGATTTGAACTTCATATCAAGCCAGAGTCCATTGCTGTGCTGGGAAGGCTGCTGGAGGTGCTCTCAGGTCCTCATTCCTTGTGCTGTCCATAATTAACATGCTGTAATGCCTGCAGCATCCCAAATCCAAATCTTAACCATTCTAAGAATTCCTGGATCCTGATCTTCATTCAAACTAAATCCATCTCACACAGACACTGCTGTCCCAGGTTAAATAAGTGTGAGTCTAATTTCAGGCCCTGCTTGGAGCCCCTGTATTCTCTGCATGTCTGCTTTCATTCCCTCACATCCCTGCATATCCCACCCCCCGTGTCCCCTCTGTGGGAGGATGGTGACAGTGATTCTGCAGGACCATGGAAAGGAGACAGGGAGCAGAGCAATAAATACACATTTATTGGAGTGTGTTTTTGTAGGAACATCTGCTGGGATTAGGGTGTGGTTCTGAGCGTGCTGAAGGACAAGGACTGGGGTGATTGCACAGACTGGGGGTGGCTCGTGGTGGGTGTTCACAGAATCACAGAACCACAGAATTCACAGAATTCACAGAATCACAGAATCACTGGCTTCAAAGAGACCTTCAAGATCATTGAGTCCAACCCAGCCCAAATAGCTCAACTAAACCCTGGCACCCAGTGCCACATCCAGGCTTTGTTAAACACACCCAGGGATGGTGACTGCCACAGGGCAGCCCAAGCACCTTTTCTGTTAAACTCTTCCCAGGGTAAACACGGCCTGGCCGAGCTGGGGTCCCGTCCTCAGGGCTGGAGTCAGGAGCTATACATTGTGTTCTGTGAGCCAGCACATGAATGTAAACAGCAGGCTCCAAAACAGTGGCAGGCGAATTAACTGATGCTATATGCTGCTGCTTCATGTTTTCTTTGGAGTTGAGGAATAGGTTTTGGAGAGATTTTTCCTCCCCATTTTCTTCTCGTGCCCTTGGACACAGCTCTGTTATCCCCAGCTGACTTGCCTAAGCCTATAATCCCTGGTGCTCAAGAGAGTGAGAAGAAAATAGGATTCAGAGTCCAAATGCCTCATGTGTGTCGGCCTCTAGAAGATTCCTACCATCTGCTCTGGCCACCAAGCAAAGGGACTGAGCTCATTTTGTATCCTGTCATGTAATGCTGAGGAGCTGCAAGGGCCATGGGGGGATCTGCCTGTCACAAGTTTGGCCCGAGGACCTGGCAGTGCTGCACACCCCTGGGAGAGCTGCCCCCATGCACTGCAGTGCCTGAAAAGCACCTGTGCCTCCCCCCAGAGCAACCTGAGAGGCAGATCCTGAGCTCCCACCTCCAGGAGGGATCTTGCAGTTTGAGAGCATTTATCCTGCGTGCTTGGAGCTGAAAAGGTGCCAGCAATCTTTCTGCTGCTTGAGGTCAAGATAACAAATCACCCAGCACATTTACTCAGAGCAGCCACTGACATGCAGAGGAAGGGCCTCCAAGATCATACCCAGCTCTCTGCTCCTGGCCAGCCAGAGCTCAGAAGCATCTTGCTCTGCCAGGGGCACCCTGTTTGCTCCTCTGTGCAATGCCAGCTGCTGTCATTCCCTAGGAATGCCCAGCCAGGAAAATCCAGCTGCTTTCCTACCCTGTGTGTTTCCACATCGCTCAAAAGCTGTCAGGCTGCAGCAGTGAGGGTGGATCCCGATTATTTTTGACAATCTGTGTTGGTTTCCATGCCTAGGTACAACCTGCAAGCAGCTGTTGGCATGGAAGAAATGCTTATTTATTGTTATGTGAGACAAAATCCTCTTGCCAGTGAAGTCAGTTGCTGCCTTATACTGCAGCAAAAGATGAATTCACAGTCTTAATTTAAGATCCTGTCACATACCTGTACTCAGAGCAGCCAGTACTTCCCCCAGCCTGCAAACCCAGCCATCCCTGCTGGGGTCTAATGCATCATGGTTATGATCCTCCAGATGCCTCCCAGCATCACAGCACAATTCCAGGGAACAGGCAGCATGACAAGCCTTTGCTCACCAATCCCTGCAAGGCACGGGCAGGGATCATGCCCAGGGATGTCCCTGTGCTGCTCTCTAGGTGCTAAAAGGGCAGTCACCACATCCCTGGGCTGAAGGGCTTGTTTTGTTACAGCTCTGTTACAGCTGACATCCTCTCACTTCCAGCAGCAGCCATAAGCCCTGCTCCTTATTTTTCCCCTAAATCAAAGATTCTGCTTGTAGAAATGTGACCTTGTAAACACTGTTCAGTCACTTCATCATATTTTCTTGGATAAGTTAAATTAATTGACCTACTTTAATCTCTCACTAAAACATGCCCTTTGGACACGATGTTTTTCTGTAGCTCGTTTCAGAACCCTTTCATTTCTTCATTTTTCAGGATCTTAAAAGAAAGTCATAAGGCTAAAAATGGGAAGGCTCTTCCAGTGCAGTCTTATCAATGTCATAAACAGAAAACTTTGACACCATTCTCAGAGCCTGTGTTACCCAGTCTCTGCAGGCAGGACTGCATTCCCACATGGGGACAGAGCATCACTAGGGCAATATCTGCTGATGTTGTCAGCAGTGACCCCAAAGTCACTTTTAAGGTCATGGCTTTCCAGGGTACAATGCATTGTCCTGCCCACAACATTGTCATGTCCTTCTTGAAAGTATAAAGATTTAAAAATTGATCTGGCTTCAGTCCAGGGAGGGGAATGGAGCTGGGAAGGGGCTGGAGAGTCAGTCATAGGAGAAGCAGCTGAGGGAGCTGGGAAGGGGCTCAGCCTGGAGAAAAGGAGGCTCAGGGGGCCCTTGTGGCTCTGCACAGCTCCTGACAGGAGGGGACAGCCGGGGGGGTCGGGCTGTGCTCCAGGGAACAGGGACAGGAGCAGAGGGAACGGCCTCAGGCTGGGCCAGGGCAGCTCAGGGTGGGCACAGCAGGAATTTCCCCATGGAAAGGGAGCTCAGGCCTTGGAACTTCCCAGGGAGTGTTGGAGTGCCCATCCCTGGAGGTGCCCAAGGAAGGGCTGGAGGTGGCACTG
Source organism: Passer montanus (assembly GCF_014805655.1). NCBI lineage: Eukaryota > Metazoa > Chordata > Aves > Passeriformes > Passeridae > Passer > Passer montanus. The sequence goes on from NW_024361386.1 coordinate 644,094, forward strand.
AGTGCTCTGGGCTGGGGACAAGGTACAGGGTGCACTCTGTGGTCATGGAGGGCTCTTCCAACCTTAGTGATTCTGTGATTCTATTTCAAAATGCCCACTCTGCAATGCCCAGCTAGCCAAACCCTCAATCACCTCCACCTTTCAAATGCTGCCAGCACTAAATACTAATACTTTTCCACTACAACACATTGAAATGGATAAAAAGGATAGCAGGAGCATTTCAGATTTGAAATAAACCACAGCAGGAAATATTTTTCCCCAACAAGAACAATTTTCCCCTGCTCAGCATTAAAGAGCTGGTGTTGTGTGGGGTTTAGAGCAGGCAGCAATGCTCCTCTCCCCAGAACCTCCTGCAGCAGCATCTGAGGATGACTATTAGCAGGCACATTTCAGGGTCTGAGTGTGCAAATGTCATTTTTGGTCAGTGAGACTTTCAAGAACAAAATATCACCAAGTTTCAGCCTCTAGAGAAGGCCAGGGTGTTTACAGGCCAAGCTCCATAAAATTATCTATTGAATTCATGTTTTGAGAGCAGAAACAGCTTTTGATTGTCTCGGAGTAGTCTTGTATCAGCTTGCCACAATTTCAGCTGGGACTGATGTCAAGTTAAGAGGCTGACAGTTTATTCTATGCTCTGTAAATATTTGTACACTGTTGGCCTCTCCCAGTCCTTTGGAACAATATTCCAACTTTTATTAAAAATAAACATGAGTGGGGCGGAGCTCGAGGACCAATTCTTTATAAACTCTTGTGTGCTGATTTGCAGGTCCCAGCCATTTGTAAGGGAGACTCTTTTCCACATCCCAGCTTCCCAGCCTGTGACATGGGACAGTAATTGCATGAGAGGCTGCTGTTCCCAGCATGCAGATGCCACCTCGGGGTTGGGGGCAATAGTAAGGACATGAACCCCTGCTGCAGCTGAGAATCCTGACCCAAGAGACCTCTTCACACTCCCAGGTTGCTTTTCAAGTCTCAGCTTCCACAAAGAGACTGCCAGGAGCTGAGAGTTGCAGCCTGGGTCAGCAGCAGACAGGGGAGAGGATAGGTGGGAACTCCTGAAGGTTGGCCAGAACACAGACAGGGTAGGAGGAACATCATCAGGGGTGGGCTGAGGATGTGAGAGCTCTGGGGTGTCAAACGTGAGCAGGAGGAAAGCTTGGGCTCCAAATCTGTCAGAAATCAGGGCTAAGCTTTTCCCAGTTTTGTTTTTACTGGTTAGGATTTCATACCAAAGTGCAGATCTCCAGTTCTGCACAAAGACTGAGTGAGCCTGAGAAGCTAAGGCATCATTCCCTCTGTCTTCCTCAGGACTAAGTGCTGAGTTTGCCAGACTAACCAGAAGAATGTGGGAATTCATATCCCACTCTTCCCCACTGCTTGTTCATGGACACTGTAATCCCCCCAGACAATCAAGCTTGCTCTAAATCTGTTTGAGCAACCCAAGGCTGCAGAAGGGAAAGTGGAATGCAGTGTTCTGTGAGAGTGCTCCTCTGCCCTGGACACCAGGACAGCAATCCCGGCTGAGGAGGCTGAGAGCTGGTGCAGGTCAGTGCCTCCCTGCTGCAGCTGTTGGCTTTGGGGTCAAGCTGCTCACTGGCCACCCCTTGCAAGGCACAAGCCCTGGGCACAGGAGAGCAGGGAGCCTGGGGGAGCATGGACACCTGGTGGAGACCCAGGAGAAGGGATGGCTTGGATGTGGGAGACTGCTCTTGGTTCCTCCTTGGCTTTCACTGCAGAACAAACCCAGGAGAGGCACCACTGTGTCCTCTGGCCTCACCTCTGTGTTTGGCACCTCTGACCTTGCCAGGGCCATGCAGGGTGAATGTGAGCACTGTGCTGCACTGGGGATGTCCTTCCTGCCCAGGCACAGAGCACAGGCTCTGCCTGGTTGGAAAAGACTGACAGGGAGTGAGGATAGGAAGGCAAGCATGTGCCAAAGCCCAGGGAAACACTGAGCAAAAACACTGAGCAAATAGCTGAAGAGCCTGGCACTATTATTCATTATGTTTCTGGTATTATTTAGTGGCATGAGGTTAAAATAACACACTCAAGTAAAGAAAAAAATGACCGATGAGATACCAGAGAAAAACACACAGAGAGAACAAGCATCTTTGGCTCTAGATCATCCAAAATGGGATGGGGGAACCCTCCTCAGCTGCATCTCCCCTGGGGTTTCACACACTCCTGCTCTGCCTTTAACACGTGCAAAGCCAGATGCAGGAGTAAAACCACTCAAGTTTTCCAGGTGTGGGCAGGAATGCAGGCAGGCAGTGGCCTTGGAGGAGACACAATGAGGAAGGAGATGTTTCAGGGAGAGCTGATTTCTGGTGCCCTGCACAGTCAGTCATCCCACTCATGGAGTCTTGCCAGGGCTCTGAGACTTGGGATGTCTCTTTGCTCTGAGAGTGCTCAGATGCTGCGAGCCAGAGACCCACTGCCACGGGGGCAGTGCTGCTGGGAGAGGCAGCTCCGTCTGGGGAGGATTTATGGCATGTCTGAGGCATCAACAGCCCCCCACCCTTGGCACTGCGAGGCATGGGCCACTCAGCTTGTGCCATAAATCTGGGCTGTCTTCCCAACCCAGTACAGCTGGATCCAGGCCTTGGGGGTGGGGGTGATCCACATCCAGGGCTGAGAACAAGAGAACACTGCATTTGACTTGAGGCTGTGGAGAAGCTTCCAAAATTGATTAATAGCACTGGGATTATGGGTGTGGAGTTGGTTAGAAGTGTGTAATATCACATGGTGGAAAACTTAAAGTTTGGGGTTTTAGAATAGAGAAATAAATATGAAGATGGAGGTTCTAGGATGGAGATAGGCTGTTCTTTACCTTCTTCCTTCTTCTTTGTGGGTTTGGGTGGTATTTTGTAATTGGACAGAAAAATCCACATTGTGGGCTCTTTGGGATCAGTTACTGGGTTAAAAGGGAAGATAATTTAGGTGTCCTTTCTTAATTGGATAGTTTAGCCTTAAAAGACCTTGTAACAAGAGATTGGTAACCGATTTGTGCCTTGCTAATGAAAAAGCTACTGAGCTCACAGTAATGAGACTGTTTCACTAATAAGAAATAATAAACACTTGAGTCCAAATATGAACTATTGTCTCAAATGCCTTCAATGCAGACCCAGAGAAAGCGATACAGGGCCAGCACATTTTCATCCAGAGGCAGAGAGGAGAGCAGGGCAGCAAACACGCTGGGCATGACTGCAATTGTGGCCAGCCCACGTGGGGAGCACGGTCACGTTCCCTCAGGCAGGACGCGGTGGCAGGTTCATCCCTCAGCAGGGATGTGCTCTGTGCCTGGCAGTGCCAGTGCCAGGGAGGCTTTCCCAGGGACACATTCCAGTCTCCTGGGTCACGGCAGCTCCCTGGGATGTTGTTTTGAAGAGGAGATCTATGACAAAGTGCAACCCAAAAGAGCAAGTGAAACCCTTTCTCCCTTGAAGCCAATGGGGTTTCTGCCTCCCAGTGTCGTGGGGTGAGGGTTTCTCCCAGCCTCCCCCATTTCTCCCTTGAAGCCAATGGGGTTTCTGACTCCCAGTGTCATGGGGTGAGGGTTTCTTCCAGCCTCCCCCATTTCCCCTTGGCTGAGGTGTCAGTGGGCAGAGCACAGTGTGTACACAGTAATTTGGGGTGCATGCAGGCCTCACAGAGATGACACTGGATGGAGAAACTGCAAGCAGCCATTCTCCAAATGCTTCCTTCCAGAACCAAGAGGCAATGGCACAATGGCAGAGCTGGGAAATGTCAGGGTGCAGAAAAGCACCGATGGTGGGAAAGATCCCATGGCCACTGGAGTAGCCAGCCCAGAAGGCCTGGGGTGTCCAGGATGGGGAATCACTGCCTCTCAGGCTGGCCAGCAGCTGCAATCCCCTGTGCTGCTTCCTCCTGCAGACACATCCATGTGCTCCTGGTGCTGGGGATGCTGTGGCCATGGCAGGGGTGGGTGGCTGTGCCGTGTGCCCGTGCTGGCCCCTCCTTGGCTCCTGCAGCAGCTGAGCCCAGCACAGAGCACAGCTCAGCTCTCACAAGGGGATGGGCAGTGGTGTCCCCTCACTGACCTCAGCTCACTCCAGAGAAAAATAACTCTGCCCAGGACCCTGCTCCCTGCCAGCTCTGTCACGGGTCTGCTCCCTGTGTCACAGCTCTCTGTGTCACATGCATTTATATTACAGTGCTGTCTGCACAGCTGAAATGCTCCCCCTATCCTTTCCATCCTTTTCCTCAAGGCAGGCAATAATTTCTTTGCCTCATTCCTGGATGGAAAGTCTTCTCCTGATGTATAAGATGAGGTGTAACTTCCACAAACCCTCCTTTCTTTAGCAGGAAATATCTCCCTGTCTCAAAATCTCCCTAGCTGGATGATCATTTATCTTTGGGTTTCCACTGGGTTCATGTTTCCTGTTTTCTTCTTCCAGATTGTGATCCCTAACTGGAGATATTTTACAGCTCTGCTTTGCTTTCCACATATCACTGCAGAGATAATCTCTGAGCAGACAGTTTCTTTTTTCCTTGGAAGTTATTGGGGAAAAAGTAACTGAGCTATCAAAACACGAGTGTGTCTTTGAAACCAAAAAAGCTCCTCTCTGACCATGCATCCTCCTGGCCCCAGCACATCACCCAGTAATTGAGATTTCTGCCTTTCCAAGTATTTGCTTTCTGTCTGCTGCTCCTTTAAATTCCCAGGAGCCTTCTGGCAGTGCAGGCAGTGCTGATCCCGTTTTACCAGCCGAGAATGCCTTACACTTGGTTTTGTTGATTCCTTTAATCTAAACTAAGTCATTCACCCAGAAAGTTCAAGGCTCTGGAAAGGTGACGCTTTGGGCCTCGTCCCAGGTGAATGTTCCCATTCCCTGCCAGCTCCCAGACGGGTAAGGACTTCCCAGCTCCACAGGCCTAGTTCTGCTGGAGTCAACTGTTATAAACCTGCCACGGGGGATGAGAGCTCATGAAAGGGAAAGGAGCCTCTTTATTGTCTGTCTGCTCGCCTGCCTTCGGTGCTGCTTCCTGTCAGCAGCAATAGCCCAGGACTCCCACACGACATGTCCCAGCAGAGAAATGCTCTTCAGAAGAGCACAGAAATGCTCTTCAGAAGCACAGAAATGCACAGAAGAGTGCAGAAATGCCCTTTCAGAAGCACAGAAATTCACAGAAAAGCACAGAAATGCTCTTCCAGCAGCATAGAAATGCACAGAAGAGCACAGAAATGCTCTTCCAGCAGCACAGAAATGCTCTTCCACCAGTGCAGAAATGCCTTTCCAGAAGCACAGAAATGCTCTTCCACCAGTGCAGAAATGCCCTTCCAGCAGCACAGAAATGCACAGAAGAGTGCAGAAATGCCCTTCCAGCAGTGCAGAAATGCACAAAAGAGTGCAGAAATGCTCTTCCAGAAGCACAGAAATGCCCTTCCAGCAGCGCAGAAATGCTCTTCCAGCAGTGCAGAAATGCTCTTCCAGCAGCTGGGCCCAGCCCATGACACTCAGCCCTGTCACTGTCCCATCCCACCCCGCCCCAGGGACCTCCTTCCCCTCTTTTGCTTTCTCAGACAAGTGGTGACCAATTTCCTGGTGGCACCTCTGCAGAAGGCAAGTCATGGCACACAGAAAGTTGTAGTGAATGCAGTGAGGAAAGCAGTACAGCTGGTGGCATTTTTCTAGAAGCTGAACTCAGCTGCTGTGACACAGGGGTCTTTCCACTGTTTTTCCATCTACAGAGAGCATTTATCAGAGAAAGAGGTTGCTTCAAATTTCCACATTTTTCCCCAGAATGTACCAGGGTGGCTGACAGGGAAGTGGAGCATGTAGTGGGGGAAGGGAGTGGGAGAAATCCGGTGGCAGATTATCTCCCCAAAATAAAAAATAAAGCAGTGGCTTTTTTCTTTACATGGTTGTGCTCCAGCCCCAGCTCCTGGTCATGTTTCCATCTCTGCTGCTGGAGATGTAGAACCAGGATCCTGGTGTTGAGAACCAGCTCAGGGTACTTGGCATGCTGGATTCACATTTTCAAAAAGAACTAGAGACCTTCCCAGGGAGTGGAAGGCATCTCACAGCGCCTTTCTGGGAGCAGCCTGAGATGTTCTACAGACCAGGAATGGCTTTCATGGACACCTCCAAGCTCTAAACCCTTCCTGTGCCAGCCCCAATGCCAACACACCGCCTGTCCCAGTGTGCCACCAGGCTGTTCCCAGGCACTGTGTCCCCAGTGGCTCTTGTAGGCATTGGATGGAACCAGTGTTCCCCAGTGACACCCCCACCTCCTGAAGCCCACAATGATCTGTGTTTCTCCTCTGTCCTGCTGCATGGAGGCTGCAGGAGGGATGGGGGTGCTGGGTGGCTGCTCCTCCCCAGTTCCAGCAGGATGGAGAGGTGCAACCCCAGCAGCCACCCCCATGTGCCCCTCCAGTTCCATCTCCCAGAGCCCTGGACAAGATCAGGACATGCAAGGAGCACATCAGCTCTCCACAAGAGATCCAGGATCTCCCTTGCCCGTGGGCACCCTCAGGGTGCACCCTGAGCATGGGGCAGGCCTGGCAGAGGGCACAGAACGTGCAGACAGCGCCGTGGAGCAGAGCCCCACATTCTTGGCAGGGCTGACTTCCAGCTCCTCCATGATCATAGCCCTGCTGCAGAGCTGGAGCTGGAATTTCCACACATGGTGCTTGTCGGCCTTGGGGAGCGTCTCTGCCGCCCGTCACGTAACTGCTTTCCTGCAGGAATGTGCTGGTGTTTCTTTCGGGGGATTACTTGGTCTTTCCTGTCCTGTTTTCCCTTGGAAAAGCCCTTTCTGTCTGCAGGATCTCTGGGCAGTGTAAAGCTCTGTGCCACACGGCACAGGCAGTGCCTGTCCTGCTGCCAGGATGTCTGTGGTGGCAGAGGGGACGAGCACATTGTCCCTGCAGAGGGGATGGGCACCTTGGCACTGCAGAGGAGCTCCAGGGGCTGCCTCTGCTGGCAAAGCCACCTGCCCACTGTGTGTGACCTGTCCAGGAGGGCAGCTCACCCTGACAACAGAGCAGCACCTGGGACTCAGATGTGGGACAAGGAAGCTGTCACCATCCCCTGAGCTCCTCTTTGAGCCCAAGAGGTGGCCCTTGGCTCCTACAGAGCTGGGCAGGTGTGTGCCCACCATGGCTCCCCTCCTCCAGGAGCCCAGGGCCTAAAGCTGCTTGGCTTGGTGGTTGGGCTGGACTCTGCTCATCATGGGATGTCCCCACATCTTGGGATGTACTCCTGTCATGCTGCAGAGGGATGGCCTGGAAATTCAGAGTTTGGTCATCATACAGTGGCTTTAGGCTTAATGCTTAAGCTCATCTTCTGGAGAATTTCTTTTCTAATGCAAATAGCAGGAAGCACAGAACCTGCCTTCTTATCTGGCAGTAAGAGATGTTTCCATGGTCCCCTGACCTGACTGTGTGTCTGGAGCTCCACTGGCTCAGCTCTGTGGCATCAGTGGGCTCAGCATCCATGGGTAGGGGCAGGAGGGGCCAGCTATTCAAAGTTCTGGAGCAAATCAGAGCATGCACAGGGAGTAGAGCCTGCCTGGGACACTGCGGGTGCTGCTGCAGAGCAGAAGGTCTGAGAGACACAAACACTTTCTGAAACAGCATTTCCTCTTATTGATTTCCTCCAGTCACCAGGCATGACTCTTCCCAGAAGCAAATAATTCATCTAAGCTATCTCTGCATCAAATCCCCTGCAGGGTCAGCTGCTAAGGCTCCATTTATCCAGGCTGCTCCCTCCCAGCCCACTTGTGAGAGGATCTGAGACCAGCACAGAGCTCCTGGCCCTGCAAATCCCCCGCACGCGGCTGTGGTCAGACAGACTGCAGGACAGCACAGCCCTGGCAGCAGAGAAGACTCTCACTGAAGAGGTTAAAGAGTTACCTTGAGCTGGGATCTGTATTTTGTTAAATTATTTGAAAGAACAGCATCTCTGCTGTTTCCTTCTCCAACATGCAGAAGAAAAATGACTGTATTATGGTTGTGTCTAGCGTAGTGCTTGGCACCCGGCCAGCAGGATTTACAATGGCTGGGTGAAAAGTCTGCAGGGAAGGCAGTTTGTTTTGCTGTGGACAGTACTTACAGGGTCTGCAAGGACCAATCTCACAGCACAGCAGGGGCCAGGAGGAGACCTGCCAGCAGAGAGCTGCTGGAGAAGCCATTTGTTCTGTCCATGAAACATGAGGTCAGCAGGACCCACCGCCTCCTGCCAGGGGTGATAAGAGGGGGAAGGCAACAGAGTAAGACAGGCTTTGTCTATTCTGGATGAAAGATCAATTTTATTGCAGCTCTTTAGCGTAAGATTCTTTATGCTGGAATTTTCTTGCTGGAAAAGCACGTCTCTGATTCAGAACCATTTTCAGAAAGAAACACCTGGCTTCTCTCCCTGGAGGGGTGGAAGCAGCTGAATATTAATTTCTAATATTCTGTATTGAACTCTCATGCATTCCTGAATGAGATTTTACTCTGGAGGGAAGCACAGCTGCCAGGACAGGCAGGTCTGTGTTGTGCTGTGCCTCCCACCACAGCAGGTACTGAGTATCCCTGCTCTGCTGCAATGCTGGTCCTGCTGTCCTCTCCTCACGAGAGAGATGCTCAGGCAATGCAGGCTCTCAGTTTGAGGGCATGAAACCCTCTCCATAGCAGCTCCTTTTGTGATTGTTCCACTGGGTGGGACAGGAGACACAGAGTTTGCAAAGGGAAGGAGGCAGAGTCTGGAGGTGGAAGAGGTCATTGGTCTGGTTTATTGGTTTGCTCTGATCAGGTTGGACAATGGCTGGGGCTGGAGGAGAGCTGTGTGCTCAGGTGGGGTTCAGAAAGGACAGGTGAATTTCTCTCTAAGGTTTTTGGGTCAGACTGGCTCTGGGTATTCATAGCCTTGGCTGGTAACTGCAGGCAGAGACCTGAGGTGTGGATACCCTGGACATTCCCAAACATCCATGGCTATCACTGTCCTTACAGCAGCAGGTCACACCTCGCACTCAGCACAGGTGCTCTGTACCTGAGCAGCAGCACTGCATCTCTGCACAAGGCAGGGTCCCACCCCAAGCTGAGCAATTCATCTCTCTGAGCAGGGCAGATCTGGCTGCCCACACTCCAGCTGAACCAGCCAAACCTCTAAAATCACCATTAAAATCTGGCCAAATTCTTCCCCTCTGGTGAGGGAAGGCCTTCAGCTGCATACCTGGGGTTGGGACACACTTGCCCCACCCCCTAGGCAGCAGGTTTGACATCTTGGAGGATGCTTACAGCTGAGGTGTCCCTTCAGGAGGCAGTGTGGGCTCATTTCCCAGCACAGGCTGTAGCAGATCCGTACCTGACAGTGGCAGCACAGCCACAGGTTTCCTGTGGCCAGAGGCTGAGCAGGCTGTGATGACTGACCAGGGACAGCCACGTCCCCAGAAAGGTTTGTAGCAGTAGCCAGGTGTATAACAAACTGCTTTTCTGGTTAGCAAGGAGATCTATTTTAAAAACTGAAAGAGACAATTATTCTGGGAAACTGCTGTGGAAAATGCATAGTAAAGATGAATCCCTACGGACTGAGTTACACTGGGGATGCAATGCTGCTGCTCCCCCTTGTAGGCCAATGTCAGAGGAGCTGTCCTAAACCCACAGGGCAGATTCTTGCAGTGACTTCTGCTGTCCCTGTGCAGCCTGAACAACCCAGACTTGGGTCAATGCTTGGGAAATGAGCTAAAGTAATCACATTTTGTTGCATCATTGTGGATTCTGGTAACATCCTGACTGGGTATGAGCCCCACACCGATGGCACCAGCTGGACTCTGACACAGCTGTCAGGACAACCTGCCTCTGAACTTGCTGCTGACAGCCAAGTGAGCCTCCCTGCGCCCCAGCCAGCCGGAGGGGACAGCTGTGTCCCCAACAGCACAGCCCCATGGGCCCTTGGGCCAGGCTGCTGAGCTCTGCTGGTCCCTGCAGACAGGGACACGGCTTCTGGAGGGTGTTGTCCCCTGGCCAGCAGGACCAGGCCATTCTGTGTGTGAGCTGCTGTCCTACCTGTCATGGCCAGGGACAGAGCCAGGGAATGGCTGGAGCTGGCCCAGGGAGGTTTGAGGATGGAGATCAGGAAAGGCTTTTCCCCAAAACGTGCTGGCATTGCCCAGGCTCTCCAGAGAATGGGCACAGCCCCGAGGCTGCCAGAGCTCCAGGAGCTCCCAGGGACGCCCAGGGTGGGATTGTTCGGGTCTCGGCAGGGCCAGGAGCTGCACTCGGTGATCCTGGGGGTCCCTCCCAGCTCAGGAGAATGTGATTGTATGCAGGCAAGACAGGCTGGTGATCTCTCCTTGCACACCTTCCCTGGTGCTCCCCATCCCCAGTGCAGGAGGAGGGGATGTCCAAGCCAGCTCTGCTGGGGCTTAGCAGAGGAGAAAGGAGCAGGCATCAGGGCTCAGCTGTGTTGGTGAGTGTCTGCCTGAGCATGCAGCTGCCTAAATCCCAGAGATTACTCACAGCAACCTCAGCACAAGAGTTACTGCTGAAGGAAAAACTTCAATGTCAAGAGCATGAGTAATAACCAAGCTGGCACTTAACGGTTCAAACAGAAGATAAGAGCTAAGGCTGGATCCTCAGAGGGTCCGTTTTATCTCTTTTATATATGTCACAACTGAAGAAATGAAGAATATAAAAGTTATTTATTAGCGTTTCGTTCCTACAGTACTTTTATCATGTCGAGTGTGCATTGACCCCACGGTACCACAGAACTGGAGAAAGGATTAACAGATTAAGGGAATCCTCTATCTCAGTAGGACCAGATTTGGGGGTGATCTTCACCCTCTGACCCCTTCACAGCTCTTCCCTGTTCGCTGAGGAAGCTGCTGTGCTACTCCTGCCCAGCTCCGAGCCTTCCCCCAGGGTGAAGAGCACATTTTGACCCTCTGGGCAGGAGGCTGGAGGTGATCTGGTGCAGGCACTTGCACTGGCCCAGGGGCCAGCTCTGCTTGTTGGGGGAGCCCATCCCAGGCTGCTCTTTCCCCACTCTGCAACACCAACAGGAGTGCTCACAGGTCCTGCCGGGTGGACATGGTGCAAGAGCCAGCTGGAACAGCCTGGTGCTAACAGCAAGGTGAGAGAACTGGAAGGGCTGGAGGAAAGAAATTTAGACAGGAAAATGTAAGATCTCGGTGAAGGTAGGAAAGAAAACAGGAGAAAGGAGGAGGGAAGCAACAAACTTCAGTAAGTACAAAATATATCTTAAGTTTCCTTGGTTGTGTGATACGTATCTTGGCAATGCTGTGTGTGCTGTCCTTGGCTGAAAAATACCCTCCTGTCCTAGCTGTGAATGAGGTGTCTCCTAAGTGGCAATTCCTGCTGCTGGGAATTCCTGAGCTGAACAAGCGTGGCTGGGGAGAGCAGACCCTGGTGCAGGGCTCAGAGAGCAGCGTGGCTGAGTGCAGCAGGAAAAGCTGAGTTTTACTCAAACTCGCTCAGATCGGTGCAGGAACTCAAAGCCTGGAGCGGTTTGAAACATGGCATGTCGGGCTGAGCTAAACAGCAGTGAAAGGTGCAGTCTACACAGACCTTCAGGGTGTTTATGTGCTGCAGGCAGAGGGATTGCTCAGGGGCTTCAGGCACAGGAAAGGTCAATCATTAATTATTGAACAGATGGGACAGTTTCGCCTGCATCTTCCTATAATCTGACTGTGGCCAGGTGGGGACTGTCTTGAATCTGTCTGTGATCTGCAGTGAGTGTCTGTCACTGAGTAATTCTTGACCCTTGAAACATTTACTTGCTGTAAATGTATGAGAAATCCAAGCCTGTGCCCTCTGACAGAGCTCCAGGTAGGTCCTTGCTCCCTGTCTGCTCTCACAGGCTGGGAGGGAAGCAGAGGATTTCAGGTCTCAGACAGGATGTGTGTGATATACCCTCACGGAGAGAAGTTTAAATATTATAGTTCAGTCCACCAGCTGCAGTGGGGATGTTTAAGCTCAGAGATCACCTTTCTTAATTATTCCTGTTAGTGGTGTCCCTGTTCTGGCTCATTTAAGGGAACCAAGTGAGAAATGGGTAGGGGTAGGGTACTGGGGTGGATGTGGATCTGCTTGAACACCTCAGTGGGCATCAGGGAGTGCTTAGAAGAACCTTCATGTGCCAAGAACAATCCCAGTACTGTGGTGTCCCTGGTCAAAATCACATGTGTTTGTTATTCTGACTATCAGGACAAACTCCAGCTGGAAGATGGAAGAGCTTTCCAGGAAAGAAGGATCATCACAGGATGGGCAAAGGGCTGGCAAGCACAGCTCTGGGTGCAGGCCTCTCTGGGCTGATCTGGGCAGACCAAGTGTGCTCTCAATGGCACTTTAGAGAACTGTGTTTTGACAGCTTTAATTCCTCTGATCTCATCTTACACAAAATGTCCTGGATTTTGGCATCAGCATCACCCTTTTCAGAATGACTGGTACCTCTGAAGTAAACCAAATGTGAGTCTAGGGCAATTACAGCTTAAATTTAACGTTCAAGATTGAAGTGTGGCTTGTTGTTAATGACAAGCAAGTGAGAAATAATCTTTGTGGTTCAGGTCACTCAACACTTCTCATCTCAAGGGCCTCTTTCCATTTGTCAATAACTTTGATGAATGCCCAGGACCAGGAGTCCTCATGCCATGGATCTGTCTTGTCCTGGATTTGTTTATAACATCACACTGAAATCAGTGCAGTTGCATCAGAGAGGGAGATTAGAGAAAACCAGTTGGTTTTTCCCATTTTTTCCAAAATTCTTACGACTTTCATGTTGAGAAGCTCCAGCCCATGCAGGCTGTGGAGCAGCACATGACATTTGGCAGAGGTGGTGGTGTGCATGTCAAGATGTGCCTCCTGCTATCCTAGAGAAAAGATGCCCAAATTTGGGAAGATTAAAAGTGTTTGAAAAGCCCTGGTTCACACAGACTCAACGGGAACTAGCTGGAGTTTAGCACCTAAAATTTTGCAAACATTTGTCTTGCCAGGCCATGCTGCAGCTTCACGCTATGTCTTGTTCTGTGAGCCCTGCTGGGGACAGGCTCAGGGCAGGACCAGAATGTGGATGTGGGAGTCCTGGAAAACAACCCAGATTCTGGAGGGCAGAGGAGGAACACAGGAGAAGGATCCTGGGGTGGAAATGGACTCAGGAGCCCAGGGGGGGACAGCAGTAAGACAATATGGGGATCCAGGTGGGGAATGGGTGGGGTTGGCCTGAGAACAAGTGATGCTGGTGGAGAGGTAGGAAGAAAAAAATGCCATGAGGCCACTTGGGACCTCAGAGCTGGAGGATGCTTGAAAAACTGCCCAGAAAAGGGAAATAGGTGAATGACTAACATAATGTTTGGGGTCACTGAGGATGGGCAGCCCAGGGGATGATGTTCAGTGCCTCTGGTCATGCTTGATGCTCTGGCTCTGTGCTGAAGGCATACAAGGCACCACTGCTCAGCTCTCTGTCATGGAACAATGTCCTGCTGGGCCCCCTGGATCTAGCCAGTGCTTTGGCTACTGCTTGGCTAACTGCAGGCAGTGCCTTTGTGGAGTCAGTGCCACCATGGGATGAGGAACAGGGTCTGAGCAGTGCCTTTATGGAGTCAGTGCCACCATGGGATGAGGAGCAGGGATTTGTTCAGTGGCTTTATGGAGTCAGTGCCACCATGGGATGAGGAACAGGGTCTGAGCAGTGCCTTTATGGAGTCAGTGCCACCATGGGATGAGGAACAGGGTCTGAGCAGTGCCTTTATGGAGTCAGTGCCACCATGGGATGAGGAGCAGGGATTTGTTCAGTGGCTTTATGGAGTCAGTGCCACCATGGGATGAGGAGCAGGGCTCTCTTGTGCCATGAGCTGCCCCCAAGGCACGTGGCACTGGCAGAGGGGAGAAGGACCTGCTCTGTGCCCACAGCTCGTGCCTGGGACAGTCCCAGTGATGCTGGCAGGAAAGGGCAGCACAGGATGCACTTTGCTCACACCAGCAAGCAGCAGCACATTCCCAGCTCCTACCAGAGCAGCTTCAGCTCAGAGCTCTTCACTTGCTTGGTGACTTTCAGCTTGCAGCTCACCCAGCTGTGGGTGGCATTTAGCTGACCTGCAAGAGGCCCTTTGTTCCCCAGGCTCACAGACAAACACCAGTTTCCTCTTCCAGCTTCTAGAGGTGAGCAGGTGAGAGGTGTCAGCTGTTCCCTACTTCTGTTTAGAAGTAGCTGAGCTGATTTTGCTGAGATATTAGCAATTCTAGGAAAACTTAACCCTGACATTTGATTCCTGGCTAAGCTGATAGTTTGCTAAAAAAACTCCAACACTAATAAAAAATATTATTTGCTTCTAAACACTGAAACTGCACTATTAGCAGATGTTTGTTTTCTGCTTCTGTTTTTTATTTTCACAAAAATATTTGCAGAAAATCTTGTTAGGATATTTTCTTAGCATTTCAGCCAGTGCTATCATTGCTCCAGTGCTCCCTTCCCAGGGAGGGCTCTCACGGGAGGCACAGGGCAGCACTAATGAGGGGCTCGCTGTGCTCCACTGCCCACGGCAGTCATGCTGAATCTTCCCTTATATGTCAGTCCTCCCAGTGTCTCAACCTTTCCCACCACTTCCATGATCTTCAGTCTTTGCCTCAAGGCCACCACACCCAGCTTGGACAGTCCTGTGTGATGCCTGTAGTGATGGAAATGCTGCAGTTCTGCACCAAAATGTTTCACAATGTCTCTGGTTCCCACCCTGCTGACCCTCATCTGATCTGTGTGCTGGGTGTATTCCATCTCCAGCTTCAGGGCCCATCCCCAGTGGGTGTCCTTAGGTCCAAGCAGGGAGCAGATGTGGAAACCCAGGGCACAGGGAATATTTCTCTGTCTGCTCTGGGGTGCCCTGACCCCAGAGTTTAGTCTTAACAGACCTTGTAACAAGAGATTGTGATCCATTTTGTGCTTTGCTAATGAAAGGCTGCAGAACTCACAGTTGTGAGACTGTTTCACTGATAAGAAATAATAAACACCTGAGTCTGAACATGAAATACCTTCTCAAGGGCCTTCAATCCAGACCCAGAGAAAGTGATAATGCTCCTGATTCCTGTTGTCCCCAAGGGATGGGACATCCCCCTGCACGTCAGGATGTCACAGCCTGGCTGTGCCAGCCCACACAGCCACAGCGTGGCAGAGGCTGAGAACTTCTTGCCTTCATAAATCCTCACCAGCTGAAGGACCCAGGAGCATTTCAGTGTGAGGGAGCCAGCAGGGAACAGGTCCTGGGAGAAGGCATGAGGGTCAGGAGTTGTGAGGAGCCTCCTGAGAAGCAGTTTCACATCCACCTCAGATGGAGAGAAGCTCCTGGGAGAAGGGAGCACCGTCTTCACTCCTGCTGGCCTTGTCTGGTGTTTGTTTTGGTGTTGTTGAACAGAAAGGGCACGAGGCTGAAGTGCTCCTGGTAAATGCAGTGCAGGGCACAGTGAGTGTGAGCAGCTGCCCCACGGGCAGGCTGGCTCTGCAGAGCCTGGGGACAGCATGTGAGGGGGGACTGTGACCACACTGCCCAGCCTGTTCCTTGGTTACAGGCTGGGAGTCAGGGAAAGGTGGATATGGAGGGGAAAAACAAATCTGAGCTGCAGGCTCAGATTCTGGGAACCTTTTACAACTTCCAGCCCTCTGCAATCCAGTGAGGGGGAGCAGAGCCACAGGAGCAGCACCCAGACCTTGGGGCAGTGTGGGAGAGGTGGATGAGGGGATCCTGCCCATCACCACGGTCCCTCCCTCACCTCGGGCACCCACTGCACTTGGCCAGGGCTTTCCTGCTTTCCCCAGGTCAGCTGCAAGGTTGTCCAGCTGCAGTTTCCTCCTAGTTAAAAAAAGATGCTGGGCAGGTCAACAAAAGCAAGTGCTGCTCAGTACAGAAGGAAAACCAACAACAGAGGGAATGGTGGGGCTGAAGAATTCAGTGCTTTCTCTGCTTCAGCTGCTCCTAGAATGATTAACTTTAATGAAGTGATTAATGCAATTAACTGACTACAAAAGGGAAGAAATATGGATTGAATAAGAGAAGAATCAGTGTGAGAGTGCTTACATAAATGAAATCCAGTTATTTTCACCTCAGCTGGGTGTGCTGAAATTCTGCTGAATTTGTCTAGATCATTTAAGGAACTTGGTGCCATCTCACAGCTCCTGGCACCTCTCCCTGAGAACAAGGCAGGGACGAGATTTTTTGTGTCCTTAGGCAGGGAGAAAGGATCCAGATATGGGGGATAATCCAGATCATGGCAATAACAGTGTGACACACTGGAACAGGTAACCAAATGTGCCATTTGCATATTTATTTATATATTTTTATTTATTTATTTATTTACAAATATATAAATAATATATATATATTTATGGATATATATATATATTTTGCACATATACATATGTATTTGCACATATATTTATATTGCACCACAATGAGGTGGAGAAGAAGGTGGAGAAGTTCTTGACATGGATTTGCCAAGAACAATGTTGAAGTGTCTCCTTTCCTTGGTGCTCACCTGGGCATTAGAGGCAAGGGAAAGCAGCAGCTCTCAAACAACTGGATGTGCAGAAATGCTGATATCCTTGAGGGCACGCTGACAGGAGGGAGTCTGGGTGGAACGGCTGAGGGCTGGTACAAAGGCAGGGAGCAGGAGTGGAGTGGTCAGTCCATTTCAGTGTCTGTCTGGGCAGGGGTGGGCAGGAGGGACAGCCCAGCTCTGTCAGGTTCCACCAGCTAGCAGGGGGTGTCCACTGCTGCAGGGGCTGACCACGGGCTGGGAGAAGAGGACATTCCCAACAGCACAAAGTTAGTGTCCACGCTGCTTCAGGGCAATGGGAGAAGTGTGAGAGAAGCAGGATCCAGCCCTGTGCTGTTGTGGCTCCCCTGGGACAGGTGGGACACGCCTGTTCTTGCCTCAGGGACCCACAGGATGGGGATTCCTGCAGTGTGCCAAGCCCTGCCGGGACAGGGTTGCTTTCTCCAGCCAGCTGCTGCCTCCTGCAGACCGGCCAAGGGGAGGAGAGCTCTGGGGACTGTCCCTGCACAGCTCCCAGATCACTGCCCACGGCAGCCAAGCCTCCAGGGCACACACTGCTCTGCCAGAAGTCATAAATTTTCCTTCAGAATCATTTTCCAGTGGAAAATTATTTCCATTTCCATATTTTACCAGCTCAGTAGGTTTTTGTTGGGCAATCTGAAATGCCATCTGTCTGGCACCTTCACCTCCTCCTGCGGGAGGAAAGCCCAGCTGACCAGAGCCTTTCAGAGAAAACCAGGAGGCACCAAGCTCCTCAGCCACCCAAGCTCTACTCAGGAACACTCGTGGGAGGACAAGGAACTGAAGACCTGAGGGCTTTGTAGCCAGCAGCCTTCTGAAGGAAACTGAAGTGGCAGGGTCTTTGAGTGAGGGCAGGGATCAGGCTCCCTGTGACCTTCTCATTTTTCCTCCTCCCACCTGTGCTAGGAACAGAGGATTCCCAAGGGAGCTGACAGGAGCCAGTCTCAACTGACCTCCTGTGTGGTGTCTCATCATCAGAGGTGTTCAGGACTCCTCTGGACAAAGCTGTGAGCTGATTTCACGTTGTCATTAATCCTCCTTTGGGCAGGAGTCTGGTCCTCTCCAGATGTCCCTTCCACCAGCTCACCTGTGACTGCACAAGAGGCAGGGGAAACCTTCACTGGGATAGTGACAGTCCCTTCCCAGGGACCCTCCCAGGCAGGAGTTCTCTCCTGAGCTGAGCTGAGCCTCTTGCCCTCTCTCACAGCAGTGTTTGCAGCTCCTGGAGCCCATGTGGACACAGGGGTGTCAGCACTGACAGCCAGAGGCCAGGATAACCAGCAGGGAAGGGGTTTTCCTCTCTGCCCTGGCCTGCTGTGGTGGGAAGGTCAGATTTTCACAGCCTCTCATTCCAGTGGGGTGGCCTGGGACAGCCCATTCCTTCCTGCATGTCACAGGCATACACTCAGACAATGTCCTGAGCTGGGAGAGGGACACAGGGATCATCCACTCCAGCTCCTGGCCCTGCACAGGACACCCCCACAGGACACCCTGTCCCTGAGGGCATTGAGCAGACACTCCTTCAGCTCTGGCAGGTTCTGTGCTGTGACCACTGCGCTGGGCAGCTGTTCAGTGCCCCACCACCCTGTGGGGAGGAACCTTTGTCCCCTAAGCTGAACTCACCTTCTGAAAACCAGTAGGAGAAAGATGCCAAGCCCATTGGTAGGTATTTGGTTGTGGGTTGGCTGAGTGAAAAAGGTGTATTTGAGCAAAACGTGCAGTTCTTGCCTTTGTCAGGGATGATCTTACGTGGGAAAGAGAAGAATGGTGGAGTTGCTGTAGCAGGTCCTTACCTGGAAATTCATTCAATGTAATTCATATCATTCACTTTAATAACAGCTGAACTCAAAAGAAAGTGGATGTAGGAATGGCAATGGGATCAGCAGGTTTGGCTGAGCTCAGAAGGAACTGGATGTAGGAATGGCAATGGGATCAGCAGGTTTGGCTGAGCTCAGAACTGGATGTAGGAATGGCAATTGGATCAGCAGGTTTGGCAATGCCTGTGTCCATGTGCAGAGTGGAAGGAGCAGCAACTCTTCCTTGGTGGAGAGCAGAGCTTGCTTGGTTCAGGGCCTCGTGTGGGGAGAGAAGCTGGGGGAGACAGGAGCTGGGAGTAGGCACCTCTTCATCCCAACCTATGAGGGGATTCCCATGTCTCTTTACTCCTTCCTAGCAGCCAGGACCTGACAAAATCCCTGGCAGAGTCCCAGGCTCCCCGGTGCCAGCTGAGGAGGTGGCACCAGGCTATGGGCACACGGCTGCTCCAGCACAGGTTTTAGAGCACCAAACAGCTCCTGAAGTGGGGACAAACAACTAGGGGACACCTGGGCAGGAGCTGATTCACATGTCAGACAGTTGGATAGAGAAGGGCCATGCCCCTTTGTCAGCTCACAGAGTGGCACAGCCCTCCTCAATGTTTCAGCAGGGTTTAGGGTGTCTGAGCCTTTCTGTGCATACCCAGGCATCCCAATGTGCCCAGAGCTGGGAGCAGGCAGGCAGAGCCTCCACTGCTGGTGCACAGGATGCTGTAAATCCTGGGGAGCTGCTGCTGTGAAGCCCTTCACAGCACCCAGCCTGCTGTCTATTGAGAAAAGCCAATACCCTTCTGTCTGTCAGATGGCACTTAACCACCACTGTTATTCTAGATGAGTGAACACTTGTGTTATATTTTCCAATAGCAAAAACTGGGGTCAGCAGGGTGTCTGCTGTTTTAGCCAAATCCAGATGGGGTTTTCCTATAAACAAGTGCACACAGAATATTTATACAGGCGATGGCACCTGACGCCTTAACACTTAGGCCATCCTATTGAGTAGCCACTCATACTATAAGTCACTTCAGTGCATTAAGTAAATATTTTAATATAGCCATGTCACTGTTTATTATATAATGGCGGGGGCCCAAATCTTGCCTAATGCTTGGTTAAAAAGTCAGTTTACACCATCCTTTACAGTGAATCAAAGAATGCATAAACGGGGCTCTTTTGTTACTCAGAGCTCTGTTTACTTTACTTTTCTGTAAACCTTTCGAAACACTTGCTTATAAGAGCTGATAGAACCCAGATTTTCCCCAGGGGCTGAGGTGTTCATGATGTCGGGAAGGTACAGCACAGAGTAATCAATGGAGTTTCCACTGAGCAGCCCTGGGCTCATCCCTCAATATCTGTCCCTCGTTCTGGTGGCAAGCCCCCATGGGTGGCACAGAGGCTGCTCAGCAGCTCCTGCTCCAGCACAGGTAGCTCTGGCACACCTGGGGCCAGGTGCAGGTGGCACACAGAGCAGCATCCTTGGAGCCAGAAGTTCAGCCTACATCAGGAAATGGTGTCTGGCTTCTTCTCCAGCTGAGGGACCGTGTGAGGTGGTGACCAGAGGGATGGATTCATCTCTTTGCTTTATTGCCTTCTTCCTTCTTGCCTTTTCAGCATCCCACTGCCTGTGCCAGTGTACACCATTCTCTGCTTCCCTCTGCAGCATGTTGCTGAGCTCCTTGGGCTCAGGAGCCATGTGTGGGTCTTAGGTCACAGAAATCTTTGACAGCATCAGCTAGAGGCTGGGGATTTCAAAGCTCCATCCCAGGTTCTGGCTCAGAACGATTTGGGATGTTGCAGAGGATCATGCTCACTCTGTATCCAACCCTAGTTCCACTTCTGGCAGGGAGAAACTTCCCCTGAGCAGAACATGCATTATCCTTGGGAGGCACTAAATAATGCAAGACACCCCCAGGACACTGCCCACCAGTCCCAGCTTGCCCTCAGCACTTCTTGTACCTCTCCCAGCACCCTGGGCCTCAGGACAGCAACCAAAACCTCTGCAGCCAGGAGCTGGGGTGAGGTCAGGACACAGGAAAAGCCATCTGTACCAGCTTTGCCCTGCAGTGACATGCAGATTGTCCCAGGGAAAGAAAAGCTGCACAGGAAGGTGACAGGGACATTTGGGAAGGTTGTGGCTCCCTGTCCCTAACTCACAGCTGTCCACATGCTTGGAGGGGCTGTGGGAGCTCTGAGCTAGTGCAGAACTGGCACAGGGGGGTTTGGGATGACAGATTTTCCTGCAGAGGTTTTCAGCTGGTTAAGGGGGTTCAGCTGCACAGGGAGTGGGACGAGCCACATGCACAAGCCCTGGAGTGATGGCAGAAAAAGAGGACATGGAGTTGCTTTGCAGGGCTTCCCCTGGCAGACAGACAGACAGGGGGGTTTGCAAAATGACCGCGGGACAGTGCTGGGCTCAGCTCAGCCCTGAAAGGCAGGCAGCTGCTGCCAGGGAGGAGATAGGGGCCTGGGTGGTTTGGCAGCAAATGACAACTGAGCACACCTTGTGTCCCCCTCTGAGCTTGCCCTGGGAGCCCCTGGTGTGGAGCATCACTGTTCCCCACAGAGCTCCACCACAGGCAGGGGGGGAAGGCCTGCAGAGCATCAGGGAGGATGCAGGATGTGCTGCACCAGGTCAGAACAAAGGGGTAAAGGGACCCTGAAGGAGGGCACAGGAGAGGGCCAGGCTGCAGGGTGCTTTAGGCAGGAAGGAAATCCCTCCTCAGGCCAATTTGTGTGCCTGGGCTCTGAGCACCCACGGGGAATCCTGATGCTTCTCACTGCCTGCTCCAGGCAGCATCTGCTTTGGGTTACTCTGCCAAAACAAGCCTGTGTGTAATTCTAGAACATTGGTTCTGGGTCTGATATGAATCAGAAATCACCCCTGTGAGTTTCTGAGGTGAGCACTGCCCACATCCTCCCCTGTGCCACACTGCCAGTGCTTACAGCACTTAGCACCTAGCTCCCTGCAAGGTGAGGTGGGAGCTTTGGGGGAAGACACACCTGGAGCTTGAGGCTGCAGGGAGGTCACTGAGCCCTTTAGATGGGCAAAGGGATGGCAGGCAGGGAGCAGCACAGGGCACTGAGCTGCCCTCTCAGCTTGGTGTGGGCTCTGCTCCCCTCCCCAGGGCTCAGCCTGCCCTGTGCTGCCCACAGCAGGGACTCAAGTTCCTGGGGAACAGCTCAGCTCTGTGCTCCCATGCACTCACATCCACGTGCAGAGCACAGAAACCCACAGCTCCCTCACTGACCAGCTCAGATTTTATAATTCAGCTAGCCTGAGGTGGTGAAGGACTAAATTATGATCTTTGAAGACAAATGCTGCAAGTGGTGCAGTACAGGAAAGCACACCTTGCTGAGAGCCATGCAAGGATGCTGCTCAAGGCAGAGCAGCCTGGGCACAAACAGCACCTGTGTGTCCCCTCCTGCTGTGGGTACCCCACCCTGATCCAGAGCTGTGGGCAGCAAGGTGAGCATCACACCTGGAGCACCAGCACCTGCCATGGCCCCAGGGATCTCTCCTAGGTCAGTGTGCACTGGCACAGAGATTACCCTGTCCTGCAGCCGTGCTGGGCAGGGCAGCAGTGCCACCCTGGCACCCTGCAGCCAGCCCCTGGCCCTCAGCCCACCCTCAGCCTCCTTGTCAGCAGAAGCTTCAACACCCTCAGTGACCCTGTGCCAGAGCAGCAGTGCCACCAGCAGCACGTGGGGTGGGTGAGGCTGGGCTCTCACCCTGCTGCCTCCCTCCCCTGCCATGTGTGGACCACAGCAGCAGCAGTGGAGTGTGACTCCTGAATCCCCTGGCTCTCTGGCCCCTGTAATATATTGTTCTCCATTTCCCCCAGGGTAGCCTTGTTCCATTGGATAATTGGAAAGTATTTATCTGTGTCATATTAAGTCCCATTTGGGATAATTGTGAAATTGGCAGCCCTGGCCCTCCTTTGTTTAGATCAGGGTATAATTTGGTTAATGATATTGGTTTTTTTAACTTTGCCACAAGAAGGCGGAAATTTAGATTCTATTATTTAGCAAGTAGCTTTGAGGAATGTCCTTTGGCAGCAGGGACCTGCAGTGGGGCCACAGAGCTCCTCAAAGCCTTGGAGCAATTTGGTGGGCACGCTGAGTCTCAGCCAGGCCACAAATCTCCATCCTTCCCTGGTCCGTGTTCCTCCTCCCTGGCAAAGTGCCACACCCCACATTGGCAAAACCAGCAATGGAGACACTTCACTACATCCTGTGTGCCCTGTCCAGCCAGGCCCAGCTCCTCCAGAAAGGATATTCCACCAGGAATCTGGGTACTGGGTATCTGGCTTTGCACATCTGTGGGGTAGTGATTATTTTCTCAGGAAGGAAAAGATCTGTAACTTTACTCTGTCCCCTGCTCGTTGTCCACACAGCCAGGCAATGATTTTTTGGGTCTTGTGGCTCATGGTCAGTGAAATAAGAGGGACCAGTTAAGAGATTTGTCACTTTCATATTTTCTGGAAAAATCCCTTTGCCCAGAATTCTTCTTCTGGGAAGCTGAGAAGCCTCAGAGAAAAACGAAAACAATATTATCTGAGTTGCTTCTCCTGTGTTTTGCTCATGTAGGATGTGTTTGGAGATTGTTTATCCACAGGTGATTATTTCATTGGGTTCTGGTGTGAGTTGTTTTGGCTCTTTGGCCAATCAGTGCCAAGATGTGTCAGATTCTGGAGAGAGTCACGAGTTTTCATAATTATCTTTTCAGCCTTCTGGAAGTATCCTTTCTGTATTCTTTAGTATAGTATAGTTTAGTGTTCTTTAATATAACATAGTATCATAAAATAATAAATTAGCCTTCTGAGAACATGGAGTCAGATTCATCATTCCTTCCTGCCATGAGGATCCTGCAAATACAACAGCGATTTGCAACTGGACCTGGAGTCCCAGTTAAAGGGACTTTGCCAAGCCTTGCCTCCTGCAGTAACCCCACCTGTACTTACCTAAACATGGCCCTTTTTGGTCACAGGCCTGCTGCTTTGAGTCTGGGTGATTTTGCAGATAAATTTAGGCTGCAGGATATATTAAAATTTCTAGCCAGTAGGAGAGCAACGTTCTTGAGCAGCCTTCCAAACCGGAAAGCAGGGGCAAGGAGCCTGGGCTGTTTGCAGATGGAACTTGATAAGTTAATGGAAGGGATTTCATGATATGACAGAAATGATCCCGGAGTGAAAAATTAAGTCATGGGATAATGGGCCTTGAATATTTCATTTGTTTGTGTCTCTGGAAGCATGTTTTAAAAAAGAGGTTCTTTAGTTCTTGATACTCTTTATTGCTCTATGGTTTATTATCCCAAGCTCTGGGTTGCCTGAAGGAACCACATATTTTCTTTCCTCCTGGTGCAGCCTTGGATTTTGGGATGGAGAGAGGAGCTTGCTTGCTTTCATAGCACTTTGGCTGCACTGCTGCTGTCGTGTCAGAGCACTCCTGTGTGAGCACCTTGCCCACACTCAGACCTTTCTTGGGCTTGGAGCCTTTTGCTGTTGTTTGGACTGTCAGGGCCATGTGCCTTTTTCCTTCTTTTATGGGATGAAGTGGGTGTTCAGCTGGGTGTGCCCAGGAGTTTCACTTTTAACAGTCCTATGTGGGCAGGGAGAACAGGTGGATGTTTAACTACAGCCTGAGACTATTGGCCATCAGTATCTCAGAGCAGGATGGGCAAGCCTGTGGTAGGACCTGGCCTCAAGAATCCCCCACACTTTATTGTGATGAGAAACCTCATTTTGTAGCTGCCAGGACCATGACTTGGTGGTAAGAGCAGTGCCAATGTTAATGGCAACAGTGATGCTGCATTTCCAGAGACCACTGGAAAAGCTGAAAACCACGAGTTTTTGGTTGGGGCTGGATTGAAATCTGAAAACAATCCTGGTTTGTCCTTTGTAACCAGCCCAGGCTGCACTGCCACCAGCAGAAATAGCTCATTGTTAAGGGTTTATAAATTAAACTGAATCAAATCAAGTCATAATTTAGGAAAAAAAGTGCAATTTCTCTCAGAAGCTTCATTCTGCCAAGGCTGCTGGACCCCAGGTGTGTAGGACCCTGGACCTGGTGTGATCCAAGCCCCACCAACCCCAACACTCATGAGTCAGACCTGGGAAATTCACAAGATTAGCCTGAGAGCACTTCTGCAAACAGAACAAGCAGCAAGAACAAATCTGAGGCTGATAACTGCTTTTTGAGCCTTTTCAGCAGACTTAGAACGTTACTGCTTATTTTAAGATTTTTAAGTTTATTTTAAGATTACTTTAAAAACTACAAGTATGGTCCAGATTCATAAAATGTTTTATCTAACTCAGAACTATCTGCATGTGTTGTCCAGTAAAGTTCTAACAGTATTTTTAGCAGACTGTTTCACCACAAAAATAACCCTGGGCACCAGAGCAGGGCTGAGGACTGGTGACAAACGCCAGGTAGCCCAAAAACTGCAACCCTTAAATGTTCCTAATCATGGAATAATATAATCACAGAATGGTTTGTGTTGGAAGGGACCTTAAAGCCCATCCATTTCCTTTCCCTGCCTTGGACTGCACCAAGCTCTGTCCAACCTGGCCTTGGACATTTCCAAGGATCCAGGGGCAGCCAGAGCTTCTCTGGGCAACCTGTGCCAGGGCCTCAAGAGCTTCACACCACCTCACATATTTGTCCCTGTATCTAATCTATATTTTCTCTCCTTCAGCTTAAAGCCATTTCCCCTTTTCCTGTCTCTCTACCCCTTGTCCCAAATCCCTCTGGCTCTCCTGCTGTCCAAGACCTGTGGGCAGCTTGGAGCACACATCAAGCTGAGACTTTGGAGGCTGGGAAGGAGATCCTATCCTAAAAGGCCTGGGGGTGCAGAGAACTGGCAAACCCTGCTGAGCGTGGGGGTCACACTGTGACCAAAGGCTGGGCTTGCCTCGAGTGAAGATTTTCTGGTTCTCACAGCTCTGCTGGGTCCTGGCCCTGCCCCACGGAGGGGTTGCACAAGAATAAGTTGTGAAAGGGTGAAAAGGGGATCTAGGCTTGGAGAAGGTTTCCTTGGTTGGTTTCCTGTTCTCTGGGAAAGCCCAGTGGATCCAGGAGCTCCCATGTCACCGCTGAGCCAGAAATGACACAAATTCTGGTTGGCAGGAGAAGGAAGGTTTAATATGAAAATCCTCTCTTTTACAGACAGATTCGACACATTCTACTTGATTAACTAAAAAATTAACAATTAACTACAAACTAATTAACAAAACCACCTTTCTCACAAACAGTCTTTGAGAAGAACAGGAAGACAGAGTAGGGAAACACCACCTGCAAGTTGTTTATACCAAGTCATCATCGTTTCTCCACAACTCCCTAAAAACTCTCACAAATCCACTGGGAGAAAACAAAGCCCTTTTTCTTGCTCTCTGACCAGGCTGTTGCATCTGCACTCGCCCTGCCCTGCAGCTCCTCTCTGGAGCTGAAGTGTGAGCAGGTCACTCCTCCAGGGCACGGGAGGAATGTGCGGATCTGTGGGAAATGGCCTGCGGGCTCCACGGCCTCACGGGATGGGCCTTCCTCCATCCCTGAGGAGGAGGAGGAGTTCAGGAGGGGAATCATCCAACAGGGACACGGTCTGCAAAACAAACCATGAGATAATAGCAGTGATGCATGCCCTGGCAGCCCCGGGAGGTCTCAGAGGAGAAAAGAGTTCTTGGTCTGGGCGTAGGGCAAGTGGTCAGAGCTGCCTTGTGCCTTGCCAAACCTGACCCAGCTCTCCGGAGGAGCAGGCAGGATTCCTGCAGAGCCTGTGCACAGCAGGACCTGATCAGCATTTGCAACAAGCCAGTGCAAATGTTCACGGGGGATTTGCCCCCAGGAATCCAGAGCTACTCTTACTGCCTGAGCGCTGTAAACAGCAGCTGAAACACACCAAGGCCATGTTTAGTGAGATGGTTTTATCAGCCACATTCCTGCAAGCAGGAGCCCAGGAATACAAACACACCACAACAAACACGTGAAGAATTTGATAAGGCTGAACTGCATCTCTGGGCATCCCTCTCCTGGTTTTTCTCTTTGTGTATTTCAAGTTTTATGGTGGGTCACAATTGCTTAAGAGGCACTGCAGATGCATTAAAGCCAAATGTATTTACTTCCAGTAGAAGTAAAAACTTTGCAAACAGCAAAACAGGCAGATTTGGCAGCTCAGGTATGAGAAAGTTCAAGCTGTGCCCATTCCCACCTCGGTGCACACAGGAATGGCACAGGGGAAGGTGAGAAGGTGAAGGTGAGGCTGAGATGCTGGGCACGGAAGAACAGTGCAGACCATCAAAGCTGCATCACGACAATCCCAGCAGGACCCAGCCTCGTCAAAGTGTCATTGCTGAAGATGTTTCTGATGTCAGAAGCCAAGTGCTCCTCAAGGTGTTGTGTCCAATCCTGCACAGGCAGCAGCCAGGGCTCTCAGCCCTGCACAGATGCCTCAGGTCCAGCTGCTGTAGATGCTCCATCTCCTGTTTTCCTTTCCTTTTGGGGTGGCTAAGGTGCATTTGTGGGACAGCAGTGGCACTGAGCAGAGGAAGCAGTGTCTGTCCCTGTGTTAGATCCCAGAGATGTTGGTTTAGCTCCAGGGAGTGGCAGATCCTAGCTCTGGTATTTCTGGTACACACGTTGGCAGGAAGCTCACTCCTGGAAACTTAGAAAAAAACATGATCCGGGAACTTGCTTGATGTGTGGAGACCTGAGGTGTGAAAGGGATTGCTAAGACCTGAACAGAGAATCTTTCAGTTTAGAGGTTTTCCAGCCAAAAAGTTAGTTTTCTGGAAGATGAGCTGCTGAAGCCAAAATTGTTTCTCAGGGAGATAAAGTTTTTCCCCACTTCTAAAAATAATTTTTCATTTCAATGGTTCAGTTCATTTTTCCTTAAGAAAAAGTTAAAAACATTAAAAAATAAAAATATTTTAGAATTACCCAATTATCTGCCCTAGCAGGACAGGCTCCAAACAGTCTGTGGTGTCTGTGGGCACTGCACTGGCTGCCTGGGGGACAGGGAACAGGGCAAGGGGACATGGGGTACAGGGTAAGGGGACATGGAGGGGCATTTTGAGGGGTGAGGGGCAGCCTGTCCATCTGTGCTGCTGCTCAGGAGGGAGGTAGACAGCATCCACAGGTGCCATTCCCTTGTGTCCTGTCCCTGTCCCTGTCCCTGCCCCTGCAGAGATCAGAGCCTCAGCCCCCAGGGAGGTCTGACCTCAGTGTCCTCTGCTCCAGCTGGAAAACCCAACTGCCCTCAGGCACTGCTGTCCCTCATTCAGGTGCTCCCCGAAAGCTTTAGGTCCTTCTTGGATCCTGGCACCCAAAACTTCCCCAGCACTCGAGGTGAGGCCACCCCAGCCCAGGGGACAATCCCCTCTCTCCCTTGGCTGGCCCTGGTGGCCCCAGGACAGGGATGTCCCTCCTGGCTCAGACCCCGCTAGCCAGGGACAAGCAGTCCCAGGTCCCTTTCCACAGCTGCTCTCCAGCCTCTCCCTCCCCAATCTGTCCCTCCATCCAGCACTGCCCCACCCCAGTGCAGCCTGGCATTTGTCTTTGTTAAAGTTCACCAGGTTGGCAGAATCAACCAAGTCCCACCTGGGCCTTAGCTGGCCAGGGACAAGCAGTACCAGGTCCCTTTCCAGCCTCTCCCTCCCCAGTCTGTCCCTCCATCCAGCACTGCCCCACCCCAGTGCAGCCTGGCATTTGTCTTTGTTAAAGTTCACCAGGTTGGCAGAATCAACCAAGTCCCACCTGGGCCTTGGTGAGCAAGGGGGAAGCAAGTCAAAGAATTCACAGAATCACAGAATCACAGAATTCGCAGAATCAATGGGTTGGAAGAGACCTTCAAGACCATGGAGTCCAACCCAGCCGCAACCCCTCAACTCAACCCTGGCCCTCAGTGCCACATCCAGGCTTTGTTAAACACACCCAGGGATGGTGACTGCACCTCCCTGGGCAGTCATTCCAGAACTTTATCGCCCTTTCTATAAAGAACTTTTTCCTAATATCCAACCTGTATTTCCCTCAATGCAGCTTGAGACTGTGTCTCTCAAGTCTGAACCTCATCCATGCTGCACTGCTCCCCAGGCAGAAAGCAAGGACACTGCTCCTTCCAAACCAGACATGTCCTCCAGAGGATCTCCAGTGTCTGAAAGGAAGTACCCATGATGTACCATGATAGTCCAGCCTGATGGATTTAAAATTTACAGGCAGGGAGAGATGGAACATGCCCTGTGCTGTGCACAGCCCTGCAGTTGATGTGTTGGCAAGAGTGGTTGATGGGAGATGTGCTCTGAGGCTCAGAAGTGTGTCTAAGCTTTGTAAATACAATCAGTTCAGCCTAAACGAGGGAACAATGTGGAATGTTTTGAGGCCAAATTTCACTCCAGAAAAAAAAAAAGCACCACTGAGCCAGTGGTGCTTGAGTGTGCTGTGAAGTCTGTGTCTGCGGGGTCACAGCGTGACCTCCTGGCTCAGACAGAGGGACCCCGGCACACTCACTGCAAATTAAAATGTTGCATATGCTCTGAGTGCAAAAAGAGATTGTACACAGAGCCTGCAAGAAGCCTTCCTGAAAGGCTTTTGCCTCGGCTGGTGGTCTTGCAGCTTCGACACTGGATGTCTGGCTCACGCTCTCTATTTTTGAAAAACATTAATAATCATAATCCATATAAAACTGTCATATTGGTTCAACATGTACGTCACCAAAGCCCTGACTAATTTATCAAAGATTTAGTGTTGGGTTGAACAAAGTCTCATTTTTGTAAGCAGATGCAGTTTGCTGGATTGTCCTGTCATCACCCTCTGTTCCCACTGGAAAGATGCATCGTATCAGCAACTTCAAGAAGTTTTAAAAAAAAAAAGTTCATTTTAAAACAGCAATGTAAACACTTATTGAATGTTCCACGCTAGCCATGAATTAAATAAAGAGTTTAGGGGCTCATGCTGCTTGTGTCAGAGTGGGTCTGCAGCCCTGCAGCCAACACTGGGTGATCATCACAGTGGGGACAGGGCATGGCACAGCAGTCACACGCTGGAAAAGAGACCTCGAGCTGCTCAAGGCAGCTAAAATGCTAAAGCAGGCATGGCAGATGGAATTGTCTGTTCAAGGATGCAGCCTGGCCTGTCTGGGTCCTGCAGGGCTGTTGGCATGGGCAGTGGCAGCAGGCCAGGCCTTGGCAGGAATCCTTGGGCTCAGGAGACGAGGAAAGGGCCACAGTGAGGAGGGTGATGGGGAGCACACAGCCAAAGGGAAGGGCTGGGGGCAAGGGGGTCTGCACTGCGTTTCTGAGCCCTGGCTCCACACCCAGCCTGTCCCACGGGGCACTGGGCACAGCTTGGTGGTCCCTGCAAAGGGATCAAGTGACAAGGACACGCCAGCACCTCCTTCCCGGGCAGTGCAGCCACCCCGTGGGCACCCCGTGTGAAAGGTGCCAGCAGTGAACCTCAGTGTGAGGCAGGACAGACGGACACAGGGCTGAGCTGCAGCTGCTGGGGCAGGAAAAGCTGCAGCAGGTGGGGCTGACAGCGAGGTGGATGAGAAAGCAGATGGCAAATTCCTGCTGGTGCAGGGTGGGGAGAGGGGTGTGAGGGTCCTGGCTCACAGTGTGCAGGAGATGGTATCATGTGCAATGCACTGCTCCTACTTCCTTATACAGTAAATTGGTGACTTTTTTTTGGTATTAAATCAGATTTTATCACAGAATCAATCTTACACTTTTCTATTCTCGTTCTCTACAAATGACCTTTTTTAGCTCTCCTCAGCTCTTTCCTGATGGGACTCATTAGGAGCTGGTGCTGATTCTTAGAGGCATTCACTTTCACTCAGCATCTGGAGATTTTTCAGACAATGTTCTGCTGAAACGGTCCCTGCAGCTTTCCTGTGATGTGCTCAGTGTCACAGCCCCTCCTGGGCCATCTGCCTGCATCCCACAAACATGTTTGGTGTAAGCTGAATCCTTTCCACCCGTCTTTCTGGTGAGATGGGAGTGTCACCTGCCCAAAGATCTGCAGAAGCACAACCTGAATTTGCAGAACTTTTACCAGTTTTCGTGATGTATTATGAACACAAACCCCACATAAACTTTGGAGTAGAACAATGTGGTAAAAAAAACAACTCCTCCGTCCTTCAAAAACTCTCAATATTTTGTACCTAACGTGCTTGAATTCTTCATAAAGCCTTTAGCTCTGATGGGTGCTAATCATAAGTTTGATGTCAGAGGTTTTGCACATACTTTGCAAGGTGTTTGTGTGCTTCCTGGTGTAAAAGCTGACAGATGATTGCTCCTTTCATTTGCTGGCTGTATCACATAATTATCAGCTTCCCCTGGGTTGTGTAGAATTATTCCTGTGATTTATTCCAGTTTTCTCAGCAAACCAAAGTCACATAAAAGAAGATTTTTCTTATTTGTGGATATCTAACAGTTCAAGAGCTCTCTCTCTGGGACTCCCCAGGGCTGTGTGTTTTGAAGACAAACTTTCTGCAAATATTCTGTGCCCGTGGGAGGAAATTCATCCAAAAAGTAGCCAGGTGTCCAGCAGACTAGGAGAATCAAGCAGGAAATAGGGAATCCTATGGTGTTCCTATGCAAACTGTCAGTAATTAGTTGTTTGTGGCCTGATCACTTCACAAATGCCAGCCTTCATTCACTCTGTTTCCCAGACCGCTTTGGCAATGTGTCCTTACCCGTTCCTCTTCTCTTCCAGAAGCCATTTGGCGCCTGCTCCTCTCCCTGAGCCCCCAAAGTGGAGCAGCCAGAACCTGGCGCGGTCCCCCCAGGCACGGTGATGAATGGTGTGACCAAACAGGAGCGCTCGGAGCACAGAACTGCACCGGCTGGCCATGAGGAGGAAAAGGCCCCCAAGGAAAAGCCTGCCAGTGACGTGAGGGACGGCACCAAGCTCCAGCCCCCGCCCTTCGCCGAGCGCAAGAACGGTGAGTTCCTCACCTGGAGGTGGAAAGAACGAGCATGGAGAGGGGATCTGGGCTGGGTTAGCAACTCTTGTTAAAAAGAAATGAGGCTGTCAACTGTGGGGGTACCAGTCGTTGGTTTTTCTGGGTCTGGATTGAAAGCACTTGAGACAGTAGTTCATGTTCAGACTCAGGTGTTTATTATTTTTCTTATCAGTGAAAATCAGTCTCTTATCAGTCTCACAACCATGAGTTCTGCAGCCTTTCATTAGCAAAGCACAAAATGGATCACAATCTCTTGTTACAAGGTCTTTTGAGACTAAACTACCCAATTAAGAACTGACACCTGGATAATTTCCCCTTTTAACTCAATAACTGATCCCAAAGAGCCCCAGTGTGGACTTTTCTGCCCAATTACAAAATGCCACCCAAACCCATGAAGAAGAAGGAAGAAGCATGAAGAAGAAACCCAAGACAACACCCTGTGCCCCCCATCTTGCTTCCATCCACAACATACTAAAAATCCCAAAACCTCAATTTCTCACCAAGTGATACACCTACACCACTCTCTATAATATATTTCACACTTTTGTGGATTCTAGTCTATCTTGAAGTCTAGGAAACTTTCTCCATGAATGAGGGTCAAAGTCAGTGCTCCCCTGGGGGTCAGGGCACCCCAGAGCAGACAGAGAAATATTCCTGGTGCCCTGTGTTTCCAGTCAACCTTTAAAAGGGCGAGCCTGTTTATTAAGATCTGAGAACAATTGGAAATGGAGCTTTAAGATAAGCTTAAGACCCACACAAGAGGTCAGAAAAAAATAACTGTGTACAACACAGAGGGCTTCTTTGGGCACAGAGTTCTGCGGAAGGACCCACATGCTGGACTCCTGGGGGATTTTAAAGTCTCTCAAACTGCTGGATTGGTGCATTTTTCAATCCTTATGCTGATTGGTCTTTTTTCTGGTCGCTGGTTGATCCATGCTGGGATACAATCCTGACCAATCATTCTGGAATACTTCCATCTTACTGCTCGGCTCGTTGTCCAGTCACTGTTGCTGTCACTATTTCATGAGGCAACATTCTAGAAAGTTCCCTCCATTAAACCCCACCCCACCCAGTGGCCACACACTCGCATTAGAGTACATTTAGCTTAATTCATTACCTCATACTTATTACATTAATTATACATAACAATCATTATATAAATTAACAATTCATATAAATTCCTCATATTGATTATATTTACAATTCATAACCCCACCTAAAAAAGCTAATTTATTTATAATAATTCTTACATGTGCTGGATTTCGATTTACTGCTGGTTTTATGTGTGGTGCTTTTGAGGGTGTTTGCCACAGGACATTTTGCCATCAGATAGCACAAATTTAAGGTTTAATGGAATTGGGGCCTGATCTCAGTATTTCTGGGACAGACTTAAATGCTGTTGTCATCTTTGAGGTGTGCTCTTTGTGATCCAAGTGTTTGGTGTGATTTTGGCTGAAATGTGGGATTTCAACCTCTTAGGAAGAGACTGGTGTTCTGATCACACCAATTTCTGGGGAATTAGGGTGACGTGAAGTTGATCAGTGGAGAAGAAATGGGAAGTGTATTTGGTTTGCCAAGGCCCCAGTAGACTGCTGTGCTCTCACTGAGTACTAGGTGCTCCAAAAAACCTGTTCTTCACCAAAATTACTTCAGATTTGTGTAACGAGAGCAGAATTTGGTCCAAGCCTCTGAAAGGGTCATTTGTGGGGTCACGGATCCCCATGGCAGATCCTGCTCTGAGTTTCAGTGGAGATCTGCTAGTGATGGACAGAAAAACCCCACAACTGAGCCTGTGCAAAGCATGCTTAGCCTGAGGAGTTGTTTGCCATTTCTTTCAGGCAACTGTATAATATATGAAATGAAGAGAATTCCTTTTGTGCACTCTAAGGCTTTCAACATTAAGTCCTCAAAACATCATGCAGTGTGAAAGTGCAGCCCGAAGGCACTATTTTTGCTTTGTGTCTTTGACTGTTTGCATTATTGTAAGGGACCCAATTTTTCTCAATCGCTATAAATCAGAAATAATCCAAATGATGTCATCATGGCAATGTACTGGTGTCAGGCTGGAGTAAAACACAGAGAGTCAGACTCAGTCACACCAGAGGGCTCCTATTCCCTACAGCCCCAGGTATCAAAGTGTACCTAAGACAATGCAGTAACAACTTGTAAAGAGACAAACTCTTCAGAGACATTAAAAAAAAATCAGATTTTCTCTGTAGCTTTCACATCCTTATTTTTTTGTATACATTTTCCATACTTTTTTGTTATGGGAAGGAAAAGAAAGAGACACCTCCAGGTGGCCACAGGCTCCCAGCACAACCTGCAGATGTGCAGGTAAGCCCTGCAGCAGTGGCAGCACCTGCCTGGCAGCTGTCC
The DNA here is from genome assembly GCF_014805655.1 of Passer montanus. Taxonomy (NCBI): domain Eukaryota; kingdom Metazoa; phylum Chordata; class Aves; order Passeriformes; family Passeridae; genus Passer; species Passer montanus. The sequence continues at coordinate 677,758 of NW_024361386.1, forward strand.
CCGTGTCACAGGCTTGGTGGCCCACCAGGACACGGCTCCACGGCTGCAGCCCCTCCACACTGGGCTGTTTGCCCTGTCTAAGTGAGAAGAGCCCCCCACAGTCTGGGCACCCCTCCAGGGCTTTGCTCTGCTCCGTTTCCCTTCTTTCAGCACGTTCAGCCAGCCCAGGGCTAGGCTCTTCCTGCTGTCCCCGTGCGGGAGCAGCCGGCTGCCTTCATCTCACATCATCCCGGGAGCTGGCACGCCTGCCAAGTGTCACACACGTCATGTGGCACCCAGGCCTGCCTTTGATGTCCCATTCCGTGGTGTGACAGCTCCCGCAGGGCCGGTGGAGCAGCCTGATGAGCTGGGGATGAAGGGGAAGGGGACATCCCACAGCCCCCCAGGCTGCCCTCCGCAGAGCCCCACAGCAGGTTTGTCCCTGCCAAGGGGACAGAGCCTTCCAGTCCCCCTCAGTGCCACTTGGGGGGGTGTCACAAGGGCCTCCTGCCCGTCACTTGGTGGGGGATCAGCAGCTGGGAGTGACTTGGGGAAAGAAAACAAGGCATCAGTGTCTCCTCATAGCCCACCCTGCTGAAAGGCACCCCACGGGTGTGTCAGCACTCCCACCTTCATCCCACACACAGAGGGGACAGCAGGGACCCCCCATCCACCACGAGGCCACTGGAGGACTCAATGCCTGGGAATGACTTGGGTGAAATGGAAGAAGCTTCCATCTGTTGTCTTCAGGAATCTTCCAGGGCTTGGTAAGGAGAAGCAAGTGCAAGGTGTGTCACCCCCCACTCCTCCTCCTGCCCTGTGGCATCCCACCTCTCAAGGGTTCAGGTGTGCACAGCTCAGCCAGGCAGGATCTTCCCTTTGTTCCCTGCTCTTTCCACCCCTGGGCTGGTGCTCTGTGCTGGTTCAGTGGCCATCAGACAGACGGACAGACACCCGTCTGTCAGGGGCACAGCTCCTCGGTGAGGACCAGCTCCTGCCCAAGCCTGAACTTTCAAACCGCCGTCTTTATTTGACTTAACTTTGATTTAATAAAAACAGTCTAGCTAGAATATTTTTAAATAGGAAAATAGTCTTTTTAACTCTAGTATTATTCAAAAATGGCAGAGGGGATTTCATTTAAATTTGTAAAAATAAATCACCTTTGAGCAAGCAGAAAGCCCATTTGGCAGGGCCTACCAAATCCCAGGACTACGTGCATAAGTCCTGGAAAATGGGGATTGTTACCTCTGTGACAAGCAGGAATTCTGACCTCTGCCTGCCCAGCGTACCCCCAGGCCAGGATAATTTCTTCAGCTGGTGGCAGCTTTCATGCCATCCCATTTCACCCCAACTGACCCCACTCCATCCCATCTCACCCCACACCATGCTGTTGTGCTGCACGCCTGTTCTTTGCCTGGGGAAGCTGTGTCCTGGGAACAGCAGTGGAACATTTCTCTTGCCTTGCATCAGGACTGTCTTTACCTTGTCTTTGCCATCATTCCCTGATGATGATTTCCCTGCACAGTGGAAAGGCAGTGAGGGTGCAGGCTCTGTGTGTGACTCTGACCACGTGTCCTTCCCTGTGCCAATCTGACCAGATGGATTTCAGATACAATTTTATGACAACATTTGCAGTCACAAGGAAAGGGGCCAGAGGACATGCAGGGGCTCTCTAATGCAGCTCCTCCAGAAGTGTCTCAGCAGGTGTGCTCAAGGTGAAGAGTGAGGTGTCCTTTGGTACAGCCCAGAAGCAGCAAATTCCCTTATTCGCTGTCCTGGGACTCTGAGACTGAGATGGATTATTGGTTTAATTTAGGATTATTACTTCCATGGATCTATGGAAGTGTAAGACATCCTGCCTGACCTGATGGGCTTTCTCTACCCCAGACACTGCTCAGTATGAGCTCAGCCCACTCTGGAGGGCTCCATTTCTCTATAGTGATGATCAGAGTTTAAATGCCCAGCTCTGACCCAGGCAACCTTTAAAGCAGAGATTGATTTCACCCCTCTGCCTCCCTCCTTGTGGCTCCAAGTCTGGGTGCTAGCTCTGGCTGCAGGTGAAGGCTCTGGGTGCCAGTCCTGGGCTGCCTACTGCAGGTAGGAGACACAAAGGGCTCCCCTGTGCCCACACCACTCCAGTAGTGGCTTTGCAAACTGCTCATAGTGTTTCCACACAGGTTTGCCATTGCTGATTTTGGAGAATAATGGAGTTAAACTCTTCAGTTTATTTGTGTAGTGAAAAAGACCTTCTGACCACCAGCCCCTTTAGCCCACTGCAACAAAGGGGAGGATTTTCCAGTGCCCATCTGGTTTGCGTTTAATGTAATGTGCAGAAAGGTTGCACATTTTCAGGGCCTGTGTTCATAAGTAGTAGATTGTACAACAGTTTATTACACAAATGGAGCTTTATATTGCTGGGCTTTGTTGAGCTGCCAGTTGGGATAAAAAAAGAAGTAACGTGCTTCATAGACCCTATCAAGGAAAATTAGAAAGCATTAAATTCTGCTCAGACTATCCATCACTGGTGAGCTGGTAATCAAATCCAGAGAGGCTGGTGGGAGGTCAAGACTTTCTTGTTCTTGGTGTTTCTGAATCAATAACTGCTATGAAAGACATGTAAGTGAAACCAAAAGAAGAGAGGGAGAGATGTGTGACCTAGAAGTCAACAGTCAACACAAGATCACAGTGCAGAGGGCAGGAGAGACCAGATACCTCCAGGTTTTGAGGAGAAAACCCCACGGTCTCAACTCAGTTCTTGTGGTGAGCATGTGTTTTAGTTTAATTCTATATTGGAATGGTTATTAAATTACTATCTAGTCCCAGGCAAAAATCTAGCTCTTGTTCCTCATAGCCAGGTAAGAGGTGTATCTACAGGAAGATTTTTCAAATTGGCTTTGGATCCAAAGCAAATAAATATTGCAAACCCTGTATTGAACCCAGGTGATATCTAATCCACAGTGAAACATCAGCCTGCAGTCTCGGACTGCACAGCCCAGCTTTAATGCCACTTAAATCAGAATGTAAGAACTGAAGGAATTCCAGGAATCCAATGATATAAACTGTATTTTTAGAGCCGTGAGTGACTTGTGAGAGTGAAACAGTGCAGTGACTAAAGATAGCCCAAGCAAGGTTTTCCATGATTTATCACAGGAACGCTCACAGTAAGTTAAAGTCACCGAATGTTGTGATAGCAGCACCTACATGCTGGCATGTTTTCAAGACAAGTCATTCATAACATATTTGTCACAGAGGAAAATTTCCATAACAGAGCTCTGAGTTGTGTCTCACTCGCACAAGCACCACACACATCACTTTCCTATTAAGACACCGAGAGGTCTATTTGTTTCCAAGGATTTATTTTTTTCTTTTAGCCAGCTGGAGGGAAGAACCCCACTTGCCTGCATGCCTCAAAGCTCTCCCAAGCTTTCAGCCTGGCTGAGCAATCAAAGCAGTGGTGGCAGAGGACAAAGACTCTCCCTTGGGCTCGGTTGTGGCCCTACTCCATTCCCTGTTGGCCATCTGGAGTTTAGTTATCATTTAATAGGAATTCATTGTCTGACCCGTCATTCTTCCTCGGGGGCCTGTGCTCCTTTGTGCACCAAGGGGTTGGATAGGACCTTTCTTTGCTGAGCAAAATGTCTACAGGGGTTATTTTAAGGATGAAGTCATGGCAAACATTTCCTGACACCTCATGATCGGCGTTGCTCTTGGCTCCTGGCCCTTGCTAGCTACAGTTTGCAGGATAAAGGAACTGCCTTGTCAAGGGGGGCTACACTGCAGAGCTGTTTTCTCCCAGTTTCTGACACACCGAGATGCGTTCAGACAGAAACGGCAGAGAACCTTCAGAGATCTCCTCTCATGAACAGATTGGTTTTTGCCTCCTGCAGCCACCTCCTGAGTAGCCTGACAGTCACCTGAAATCTCATTTTCATGGAATCACGGAATGCTTTGGGTTGGAAGAGACCTTAAAGCCCATCCAGTTCCACCCCCTGCCATGGCAGGGACACATCCCACTGTCCCAGGCTGCTCCAAGCCCTGTCCAGCCCAACCTTGGACACTTCCAGGGATGGAGCAGCCCCAGCTGCTCTGGGCAGCCTGTGCCAGGGCCTGCCCACCCTCACAGGGAGGAATTTTCTCATGTGTCAAGCCCCAAGTTCAGCTTCCAGCACAGAATCCCAGTGGCTGTGCCCTGCCCACGCTCCCCAGGCAGGCTCACATTCTCTGCTGGATGGGGACATCACCTGCAGGGTGAGGAAGGAGGCTGGGACACTGAGTCAGGTCCTCTCTCCCCATGCCTTGACTAGTTCTGCTCATCCCCCTGGTGTCCCTGCCCAGCTGCCAGGTCTCTACTCAAAGCCAAGGCTGTGCCCAGCTCTGTAATCACCTCCCATGGAGGGACACATGTGAGTCACTCCCATTTCTTTTTCAGGTATGTTTGAGATGCTTCTAAAACTAATTTCCACCTCACTATGAGTCTAAGCTGCTATCTAGTGTCCTCTTTCAGAAATCAAAGAGAGACAGGGATGATTGTTTGCCACCATCCTTCTTGCTCCGTCTCCTTGTGCTTTCAAGCAGGTCCTACAACACTTCCACCAGTGACCCCATCCTGCTGCCTCCTGCAGCCTGGGCAGGGCAGAACGAGCAGCACAGAGGTGCTTTGTCTGCTGTGAGTTTGTTCCTGGGCTGGGCTGAGCCCCACTGCACCAGAGCATTGCTCAGCACTCAGCAGGACTGAACCCCCAGGCTTTGCTCACCTCACTGCCCATCCAGCCCTAGCTCTCCTCACCCGGGCTCTGCCTGCTGTCCTTCCCTTGTAACCATGCCTGTGGTTAAATAGTGTGTCAGTGATTATAGAACTTCCTCTCCCTGCTGCACTGGGGAAAGAGCACTCCTAGCTCTGTGCAGAGTTTGAGTTTTTATTTCATCTTGTTTATATTTGTGGTTATTTCTGTGTTGCTTCAGTGATTTGCACATTCTTGTGGCCCTTGCTCAGAGCACCTGCAGTCAGGTTGTGCTCAGCATCTCCCTCTCTTTTGCAGCTGATTTTGAGAGGTAGCTGGTGAAGGGTAAAGTTCAGCCCAGGACACAGTCCTTAATTCATGACTGAGCCTGATGAACGGCATGTGAGTGATATCTGCACACGTGAAACTTGGGGCTGAAACTGTGATCTGTGGCATGAAACCTGATAGCCCTGAAATGATAAAAGAGAACATCCTCCTGTAAGAATAACCCCATGTTATCTCCGTGAGCATTGAACCTGCAGGGCTTGGGAGCACGTTAGGCTCATTGGCACCAAAAAATCAGGAGGATTCTGGAAAGAAATTATTTCTGGAGGCATATATATAATGGGATCCCATATATAATGGGATTAAATATGGGATCCCATTATAATCCCATATAATCCCATGTATAATGGATTTATATATGGGATCCCCTTATAATCTCATATAATCCCATGTGTAATGGGATTATCCACCACATCAGACTGAGGAAGGCTGCATGCATCCAAGCAGAGATTCCAACTGGGAAAGACACCTATTGCAGGAACTCCCTGGGTAAGATAGCCTCATTGAAAAATGGACTACGAAATGAAGCTTAAATAGTTCTTCAGGGTAATTTATCTCTTAGGCCAGTTTAGCTTGGGACTTTTTGCAATCTCCAGCACTTCAAGCCTTTCAGGAAGGATGCACTTGTTCCTTCCAAAGATTCTTTCTTACATAAAAGAAAATCACACTTTTATGCAGAAATATCTGGGAAATGGCCCGTGGTTCATGCTCAGCTGCCTCAGTGCTCTCTGGTGGTGAGCAGCAAGCCCAGAGGGGTCACAGAAAACTGTCTCAGAGACACAAAGTGCTGGAGGTTTCATTGCAGTCCAATGGCAAGGCAGCCTTGCTGCACACCAGCAGGTTGCACCCAGTGCCTGGCACTGACAGCCTGGAAACCTCTGCTCTGGTTTAGGAAGGGGGGAAGAGGTGGTGATTTGACACAGCATTTAGCTGGGTATCTCCAAGCTGTAAAGATTGGGAACACTGAAGAGATGATCATAAATGGAGCCTTCTGTTCTTGAACAGAACGAATCTATGAACAGACTGGAACACAAGATGTTTCCAGTTAGTGCACCATCTGTGTTAGATCTGCCCATTCACAAAGAGGAAACATATTTTCACTCTGAATGACTTTTTAAATTAGGAGACAAGGAGGAAAGCGAGGATGTAAGATGTGTGTGCGTGTCTGCAAATGTTTGTGAGCGGGCACAGCCCCGAGCTGCCCCTGCCCTGCACCCCAGCAGAGCAACCACGTGGCACCACACGAGTTCTCAAGACGTTCTCCAAGCTCTTCTTTTATCAAACTCTGTGGAAATTGTCATCAGTGCCTGGGGAGCGCCTCTGCTGTGGGGAGGGAGAGTGGACTCGGACCAGGGGCTCCCCTGTGGGCCAGGCTCAGGTTCTGGGTGTGGGGCTTCCTCAGGCAACTGGGTGCCACTGCCAGAGGGTTCCAGGCTCCTGGAGCAGCCCTGTCCACCTCCATGGTGAGCCAGGAGCTGGGGCTGGCCTCTGCCTGGATGGAGCAGTGGTTCATGTGCCCTTCCATCACAGTGTTGGACTCACTGGCAAAAGCCAGAGAAGTTTCATCAGTCAGGGTGGGATCCTGGCTGCTCTGGGGCTGGGAGGAGACAGTGCAGGACCCCGTGATCCATTCCACTGCTTGCTCCACACTTGTGTGCTGACAGTGCAGCCGGAGCCACTGAGCTCATGGGGAGAGAGGGAGAACCAGAGAGGTGAGCCTGCACCCAGGGCTAACAGCAGCTCTGTCAGGGCTAACCAGCAGCTAACCAGCAGCTAACCAGGGTTAACCAGCAGCCAGGAGGCCTGCTGGTTATGTGGGGCTGGTTCCTCCCTTCCTGTGACATTCCTGTCCCTGCAGCTCCATCTGCCCTCCCTCATGTGCCCAGCTGCTCTGCTGGTGGGACAAACAAAACCTCCCCAAGGAAAGAGGCTGCAGCCCTTTGCTCTGTTCCCATGTTTGTTGTAGATGCTGCTTTCTCAGGGCTGGCTCTGGGCAGTAATTGGGGTGGCACTTCCAGGAATTCCATTTCCTGCTGCATAACCTTCTGCTAACATCTGGCACAACGTGTCTGCACAGATGTTTGCTGCTGGGGCTGCTTCCCAGGGGTTTGCTGGGGTGCTGTGTGAAGAAGAGCTCCATGGATGAGAGAAGCTGCATCACACTGGGGTTGTGCAAAGCAGCTCATATATTTTGAAATGAGAAGAGAAGAAATTCACAGCTGTGCCTTTATTATACGTGCATTTAGGGCCAAATTGGGCCTGTTTCTGGCATGGAACTCTGCAGGGAGAGGGCTGTTCCTTCAGAGGCTGCTGAGCAGCAGCAAAATCTCTCCAGAGCTACTGCTGCAACCCTAGGTCTGCACACCCCTTATTTCCCCTGTATTTCATCTCCTAGAAGAGACAGGAAACCTCTGCTGCCTCATCCTCATTCCCCCATTAATTCCTGCTACCCAGGACAGGCAGTGCTGGAGGCTGAGAGTGGGCACACAGGAGATCCACGTGGTTACAGCTTCCCTGGGCTTTTCCAGACCCCGGGGGCTGAGCCTGTACTCTCCTTGCTATACTGCTGAGGCTTTGCCCCACAAACCCTTCTGCCCCAGCTGGGAGCTCCAGGGAGGGGCTCAGCTCAGTGTGCCACTCACCCACCATGCCAGGGCTTTCCAGGTGGGCACACACTTGGGAAGATGCTCATGAGGATAACAAAACTCACTGAGACCAAAACTGAACGAGAGTCCTAAGCTCCAGCAGACAGGGCAGGACACAGGAGCTGCTGAGCCTTGCACAGGGTTCTGATTCCTGTCTGGAGTGAAAAATACCCAAACATTTCATCTCGTGCCTAACCACCATCATGGCCATGGCTGCAACTCCACAGGGACCAGGCAGCCCCAGCACCTCTGAACACAAAGCCAGGCTCTCCCATCTTCACTCCCTCCACTGTCTGCACCTTTCTGGTGCTGCAGGGCTGCCTGGGGAGCTTCCAAGCACTTGTTAAACCTTCTGGGGGTCAGCAGCACCTACAGAGCTGCAGGGCTGGCACACACTGCTGGCAGCAGTGAACATTAAACACTGATCAGCTCAGGGCACTGAGTTTGGCTTTGTTCCTTTTACGGGTGCTTCTCCCAAAGCCACAGCCCCAGGGGTGCTGCTCTGGGCAGCAGGCAGGACAATAGACATTGTCCTTGGGCAAGGATGGCTGAACTGGTCAGGACGTGACAGAAACGTGACACAAACCCTGAGCAGCACTGCTGAGACTCAAGCACAGCTCCCAGCTGCCCAGGGGAGGGAAAGAGGAGAAGAAAAAGAAGGATGGGGACATAAAGACGCTGTTAATTACGAGGTGGCATAAGGAGGGCTGTGCACACCGAGCAGGGAACCTCTGCTCGTGAGAGGACCAGGAGCTCCTGGAGGAGCACAGAGCAGGGCTGGAAGGGGCTCTGGGCTGCTCCCAGCCAGGGGAGCTCTGCCCCAGCAGCAGGAGCTGGGCTGCCAGCACTCCTGTCCCCTGCAGCTACGAGCAGCCATGGTTTGCTGCACAGTGACACGCATGGAGTCCAAGGTGGGGTGCATTTGTCACAGTGCTGGTGTCCAAATCGCTCACAGGAGAGACTAACGTGAAGCCAGCAGGGGAAGCACTGCACGTCCTCTGCTCAGGGCTGCATTTGAGGAGGAGGATGGATGCTAGCAACGATGTGAGGAGCAGGAGAGGAATTGTAACATCAACACAAACAGGACAGGTCCCTTCCTGATGGATGCACGTAGTCCATAAACATCATTGTCACACCACAGATCTCGCCAGGGATTCCTGAAGATGCTTTCAAGCATGCTGCAGCCTCCTCCTTGGGGTTCTTGGGGTTTCAGAATTATGACCATCTGTTTGCAATTGAGACCATTTGGAAGCAGGAGAGCTGCCAAGAGACTCTTTTTGAACGAGGAGTGTCTTGTCTTGCCAAGAAGTTCCCTCCAGCAGGTATCAGAATCACAGAGCCACAGAAAGGTTTGGGATGGAAGAGCCTTAAACTCATCTCATTCCAGCCCCTTGCCACGGGCAGGGACACCTTCCACTGTCCCACATTGCTGCAAGCCCCATCCAGTCTGACCCTGAACACTCCAAGGGATCCAGGGGCAGTCACAGCTACTCTGGACACCCTGTGCCAGGGCCTGCCACCCTCCCAGGGAACAATTTCTGCTCAATATTCCATCCATCCCTGCCCTCTGGCAGTGGGAAACCATTCCCCCTTATCCTGGCACCTCATGCCCTTGTCCAAAGTTCCTCTCCAGCTCTCCTGGAGCTCCTTTAGTCTGTGGAAGGGGCTCTGAGCTCTCCCTGGAGCATTTTCCTCTCCAGGTGAGCATCCCCAGCCCGGCTCCAGAGCAGAGAGGCTCCAGCCCTCAGAGCATCCCCATGGCCTCCTCTGGACTTGTGTCGCTCAGGAGGGAGCTCTGCATCATCCCAAGCTGAGACAATAAATCTCAATTACAATGTCTGTGATGGGAATGACACCAAGCTGTGAATTTTTCACATCCAAGACCAGCCCTGCAAACATCTCCTGTCTGCTGTCCTGGCACAGCCACCTCTCAAAATCAGATCTTCCAAGAGTGAGCATTAAGCTGGCTGACAGAATTTGCAACTGCAGCCCAGCTAAGTGAAGCCTTGGCAGCTTAATTTAATTCTCACATTGCACGAGGCTCTGTGGGCATGGTGCAAGTGAGGCAGGCAGGTCAGCTCAGCTTCCTACAGCCCCTGCTGTGTGCTGGGCAGGGATAAAGGATGGGCATCACCTTGAGAGTGCTGTGCCACCCTGGACTCCAAGGCAAGGAGGGAAACACAGGCTCTTTCCAGCAGGGAAGGAGATCAGAAGGGAGCAGTGATGCTAAGATGGGAAATTTTGCCATCTCTGGGATGCTCCTGTTGGAGGCACAGAGGGAATGGCACAGAATCTGCCCGTGGTGTGCTTTGTCCAAGCTTGGGCTGCATCCCACACACTGTGCAGCCCCTGCACTCAGAGGGGATGACCAGCAGTGGTGCTGTACACCCAGAAATCCCCCGAGGGAGGCTGTCTTCCTCAGCACTGCACCAGGGCTTGAAGCTGCCTCTAAATGTCAACCTGCCTTAAAAGCCCCAGGCATTCCCTGACGTGTGTGGTGTCAACCTGCTCACTCAGTAGAGATTTGCCCCGCTGAAAACGAGCCTGAAAGTTGATAAGAGCCCCTGGTTAGGCCTGAAATAGCCCTTTGCAATGTGGGACTGGCTGGAGGAGGTATCAGATGAAGAGCAACAGTCACAGCACAGCAGAAAGGAGGCTGAGATCATGCCTGCACTTGGGTGCAGCCACAGGTGCACTGGCTGCTCAGAGGTGTTGCTGTGCTCGTGCTGTGTCACCCACAGCTCCCACCCAGCCCTGGTGCTCCCTCTGCCCCACTGGAACAGCAGGGGGAAATCTGGAAAGAGTAGTGTCACACTCATATTTTCTGTAAAAAATCCAATCGCCCAGGATTCTTCTCCTGGGAAGCTGAGAAGCCTCAGAGAAAAAGGAAAACAATATTATCTCATTTGCTTCTGCTGTGTTTTGCTGCTTTGGAATGTGGTTGGAGATTGTTTACCCACAGGTGATTGTTTCATTGGTTTCATGTGAATTGTTTTGACTCTTTGGCCAATCAGTGCCAAACTGTGTCAGACTTTGGAAAAAGTCACGAGTTTTTATTAATACCTTTTATCCTTCTGTAAGTATCCTTTCTGTATTTTTTAGTGTAGTTTGGTTTAGTATGGTATTCTTTACTATAGTATAGTATCATAAAATAATAACCTTCTGAGAACATGGAGTCAGATTCATCATTCCTTCCTTCACCTGGGAACCCCAAATAAAATAGAGAGACACTGCAGGGACAACTTCCCTGGAAAAGGTGCAGTGGGGCTGTCTGGAAAGTAAGGAACAGGATTCCCACCTCAAGCAGCTCCAGAGAAAGGCCAGAGGGTTTTGTTCAGTTACCTGGGTGAAGTGCAGTGCTCCTGGCAGGAATGTGATTTGTTCCAGTGCCCTCAAAGAGGGAGGAGGGGCTGTGTTTTATTTTCAACCTTGGTGCCGTGCGTGGGAAACGCTGCTGGCACTGTGGTTTCGTTCTGTTGGGGTTTTGCTCTGTGCTGCAGATAAGGCTCCTCTTTCCTTGGTCACTTTGTAGGAATGGAAAACATGCTTGGGCCTTCAAGCACACTTTGAAGTCAATCAAATCTGTCTTAAAGTATATTTCTCTGCTATAGAACATAAAAATATTATCCTTCTGGCATGCCTCCATGAGAATATTAAAAATAGCTTACTGAGTTACTCTGTGAAAATCGCTAATATAACAAGACTTTTGTGTCTTATTTCATTAATGAAGGAACTCTAATGCTGGGCTTGAATGCGATACTGCTGTAAATCAATAAAGAACATTTTTGGAAAAACACAATCCTATTATTCCGAGATATTTTTGTAGGGTGAAGTTAGAAAGAAACATTTCTTGCCATGACTTTTGTCCAACTCAATAAGCTATTTGCATCTGAAAACTTTAGTGCTAGCTAAATAAAAGCATGTTCTGTGCATGGGATGGCATTTGCCTTCCTGGTTTGTTTTAGTGCTGCTTGTCCAGAATCTGTTTGGCAGAGGAAGACTTGGAGCTCAGTCCTGTACTGACCCCTCACAGCAGAAATCCGTGGCTTGTTTAGGGAAGCGAGAGCAGGACAGGGCTCCTGGCTTTTCCTGAACAGCATCCAGGAGGCAGCAAGTCTGAGCTGTGGCCTGACGGGGAGGCTCAGGATTCTGTCCCACTTCCAGCTGCAATTTTTGGTTAATAACCCCCTGAGGCTGTGGCCATCCCCACTGGAAGAACCCAGGGATGCTCCTGGCTGGGTCAGGGCTGAGGTTCCTGCAGCTCCTCCCCTGATCTCCAGCACCAGGAGCCAAAAAAGATGGAAAAGCAGGGCAATCATACAGTAGCAATTCTCCCACCCAGCTGCTGGTCTTTCCTCCAGCAGGAGAAAGGCTTTAGATTTAATGGCCTCAGCGGGTGTTTCTTACATGGATTTGTCTAATTGCCTTTTGAACTCGTGCTGGAGAGGTGATTTGCTGCTTCCTCAGTGGCCTCCCCAGGGGTGTAAATCACAGCTGTGCTTCAAGAACCAGAGGAGCAGGCAGAGCTCCTCCCACAGCACCACTGCTGCCTTTGGCAAGCAGGGACCCCTCTCATTCTCTGCTGCTCACAAAGGCTCCAGTGATGGGCAGTGATTTGGGGCTGGAAATGGGATCTCAGTGAGTTCCTGAGGAGCCTCTGGGCTGTCTCTGCCAGGGTTTCACAGTCTGAGCCTCTGAGCATCCACTCAGGGCGAGGAATGGCTGATGCAGCAGGAGCACAGATGAGCTGAGGGAAGAGGCTCCTCTCAGCCAAGGAGCAGAGTTCAGCTGCTGAAACTGAGCATGGCTCTGGGAGCAGATGACACAAACCACCACAGTGTGTCATGAGCCTGGAACTAAGCACTGCACACCCCTCCAAATCCACACAGCCACGTGGCATGCTGAGTCCATCTGGGGGAAACCTCTGCTGCCCAAAGCCAGGATCACCTTTCCCTCCCTCATTCCTGACAGGAGTTTGTCCACCCTGCTCTTAAAAACCTTCTTTGGTCGGAGAAGATTCCAACTCTTGGCCAAGCCATTTTCACTCCAGCTCCTCCCTGAAGCGCACACCCATAACTCCTTCTCAGTATGGATAGAGAATAAAACATGTTTCTTTCCATGGTAATCTTCCTTATATTTAAAATCTGATCAGGGCTCCCCTCAAGACAATTTTTCATTAGATTTCCCCTCAGGCTTTATGCCTGCCTTTGAGTTTCTGATTTTCTAGACTTCTGGAGTCACTTTCTGTGCCCTGGGCTCTCTTCTGCGGCCTCTCACCTTCCTCAGCGTGGCTGAGAGCAGTCAGCAGAGCAGAGCAGAGCAGAGCAGAGCAGAGCAGAGCAGGCAGGTGGAGGGATGTGGTTTGCAGCCAGCCCTGCCCAGCCCCTGCTCCCCCTTCTCCCACTCTCAGCATCACCCACGGTCCTGAGCTGGCTCCTGGTGCTGCTCTGTGTCACGGAGCAGCTGCAGAACATTCTGCTCTGTACACTGTGTGTGTGCAATCCCTGATTCTCACTGGGTTTGTTTCTGTAACTGTCCTCACATCATCACTTCTTTTTAAAGCTATTATCTCGCTCTGACGCTGCTCTGCTGCGTGCATGTGCCCTCTTCCAGCTCCACCTCCCAGTAAATAAAGTCATTTTCTACTCCACTCTGTAGAGGAAGCATAGAAGACAAAGGGACACAGTGACCCACTGGGAGCTTCTCTCTGAGTGTGCTTTTCTAAGTGTTTCACACCACCTTGGGCAACACACACCACGCTTTCCCAAAAATCTTTAGACAATGTCATGTCAGGAGGTGTCAACAGCCTCGTTAAACACAAGATAGATGACACGTACAGCTCATTCCCTATCCACAAGTGTTACAGAAGGATTAGATTTGACACATGCATAATGGCTGGGTTTTATTTCTTTCCCCTGATTTGTTTCATGATTTGTCTGTTGGCTCCATTTGTTTTCCCAGTACTTTTCTGGAAATGGAAGCTAAAGTAGATGCTCCATAATTTCCCTTTTTCAAAACCAGATATTCTGTTTACCATTTTTGAAAGCCATAAGGAGTGTAACATCTCTATGCCTGCCTTGTGTCTCTAAAAATCTGTTTGAGCTGCCAGTACCTCATGGAATTCTACACCAGATGCATATCTGAGATTTATTGCAAAGAGGGCAGAATTCTGTTCATTGCTACCCTGGCTGATTGTTCCAAGGCTTGCTCCCTTCTGGCTGGTGGGCACATGCCAGCTGCTCAGGGACACGTTCTGCACCCAGGGGTGCCACCCTGCAATGAAACACCCTGATGGGACACAGAGCTCTGGGGATGCTGTGCCCACCACTGAACCACAGCCCCAGGTAGCACATCCACATCTTTGAAATCCCTCCAGGGATGGCAACCCTGGGCAAGCCTTTTCCAATGTTTAAAACTCTGTCAGTGAAGAAATATTCCCTAATACCCAATTTCAACCTCCCCTGAGGTCACCTGGGACAATTCCTCTCATCCTCTCTCCCACCTGGCTGCACTCCCTGCCAGGGAGCTGTGGGGAGTGAGATCTCCCCTGGGGAAGGAAATAAATGGATTTCACACACCCCCACTCCACCAGGTCCCACTGCCCCCTCCCAGGAAAAAGCAAGTGAGGAGCTGCAGGTTTTGTATCAATGGGAGAAGGAGCAAGTGCCCAAATCACCTCTGAGAACGTGAGCATCACTAATGACTCAGAAAATATGAGAATCAGGAACGACAGCTCTTTCTGATCTGACCCAGGAGCACAGTCCTGGTTCCTTTTCCTTCCCAGCTTTTCTTTTCTCTCTCTCTCTCTCATGCTGAGTTATATCTTGGGAAGCATCAACAGCAATGTTTCAGGCCCTGCCTTGGCTACACTACAATTTTGGGGAAGATCAAGGCAGTGGAAAATAGAGGCTAGCACTGCTCCTTGCTGGCTGCCAAGACCCCTGGCAGTGCCAGGGCCAGCCTGGGCTCCTTTCAGCGTGTGAGCAGAAACACCTCCAGCACTGAGAGCCCTCCCACCTCCTCTGGTTCCCGTCACCCAGCCTGGGGCAGCTGCCCCTGCCTGCTGGACAGAAAACAGGGAAAAGCAGCAAAGCAGAGACAGCACCCCAGTATCAGATGGAAAGCTCACACCTGCACAGCCTGCCCTCCCAGCACCTGGGGCAGTCCCACCCCAATGGCATCCCTAAGCCAGAGCTGATGCCACAATTACAATGCAAAATACAATTCCCCAAGATGTGGATGTAGGTCAGTTTGTTCACCATATACAGCATAGCCCACCACAGCTGACTGAGAGCATATTAATTATTTTGTTTCTGTAAAAATAGAATAAATCTGCAGTTTAATCTTTAATTGTCTCAGAAAAAAAATAAAATAATAAGCTTGCTTCTTTGTGCCTCTCCAGCCCTTCACAGTTCATGGTTTGCAATGTGTGCAAAACAAATGAATGTTACCTTGCTCGGAGAAAGCCTTGTTGTCAGGTCTGAATTTCCTTTTTGTTTGTTTTGTTTTGGAGAGCTCCCCTCTCCCATCAGTTCAGGAATGCTGTCTTGGCAATAATCTCTCCTGCATCTCCTTATCACAGATGCTGTTTAGACACTTCCCCCATTTTGGTCCCCAAACTACCTGTGAAGAGCTCAGTTCTGCAAGATTTTCCCTTTCCCTTTGTCCAAAAAAAGCCACCCAAGCTGCAGGTCAGGTAAAACTGTTGAGCTTCACTTTTCCTGGATGTCAGAGTGACCTGGGAGGTCTGGCCTGCTCTGCTTTCCATAAGAGAACCCCTTTTCTGAGCCTTGCACCTTCTCCAAACACTTTGACTTTCCCTTGCTTGAGCTGCTGTGACTCTGCTGGTTTATTTCCTGAATAAAATTCTCTGCAAGAAAAGCAGCAGCTTTAAATGATCACCAGAGAAATGCAGCTGCATTTTTAATGACTTCTAGGTGAGCTTCTTCCCTCCAGGTCCTTCAGCATCAGAGGGAAGGGATCAGGGGTTGTTCATCCTCAGCTGTTGGCACAGCACTGGCTGGAAGAACAGGCTGAAAGTCTGAATTTTTTTCATGTTTCCTCTTCCTCATTTTTGACTCACAAGTGGCACATAGTAGCAAAAGTTCACACCACTCTTCAGGGAGAAGGGACTTCTGTACTCAGAGCAGGCAGGAGAGAGAGATTTCTTGGGGAAAAGTAGAATAATCCCATGGCACCTCTTAGGGAACAGAGGGGAAGCCTCAATCAGCCTTGCCAGAGACACACCAAAGTGTCCTGTCCCACAGCAGGGCTGAAGTCAGTGAATATTGTATTAATTTCATCTTATTTTCATGAAATTAATTAATTAATTGCTTACATTTACCACCCAAAATTGCTTGGACTTGGCACCATCAGTTCCCTCTCTGCCCCCAGTCACACCTGGGGGGTTTCAGCCTTCAGAGGGGCAGGGAAGGGGAACAGGAACAGCTGATTTCTTCATGCTGGGAGTTCTGTTCCACCCTGGCTGGGCAGCAGGGGGGTGGCTGCTGTTTGCCACCTCCTGTCCTTGGGGAGAGAAGGAGAGACAATGGGGATGGGAGGGGAGAGGTGGGACACAGATGCTGGAGCAGACATGGGGAATCCCTGAGAGCAGACAAAAGAGCAGTCACAGGGTGATAGAAATAAAGGTTTTATCCTCTGGCCCCAGAGGAGACCATGCAGAGCTTGGTGGCCCTGAGAGAGGCACAGACGGGCTGAGGGTGAGGGGATGCTGTGTCTGCAAAGATGCTGTGGACAGTGAATAGTGCATCAGGAGGTTTTCGATCTTATTGGTTTTTATCACTGGAGATCTGAGGTTTTCTGCATCAAAGACATCTCAGCTGAAGTTCATGAAACTCCCTTCTAGGAGAAGGTAAGGTTTGGGTCTTGTGCTCCTTGAAAATCACAGAGCAAACCAGACAGCAGTGGTCTAAAGGAAGATGATCACATTTCTCCATGCACCAAGACCCCAGCACTACACACAATAGAAACACTTCCCAGAGATGGTCTCTGCTGGGGCAAAATCCCAGTGCAGGTTCTGCTGCTCATGGCAGTGCAGCACTGAGGTCAGCTGGGGTCCTGCACACAGGGGAAGGGCTGCCAAGGACCAGGATGGTGAGGAAGGGCTGCCAAGGACCAGGATGGTGAGGAAGGGCTGCCAAGGACCAGGATGGTGGGGAAGGGCTGCCAAGGAGCAGGATCTTGGGAGCTGGAGTCATTCTGGATAACCTTTGCTGGTGGATGGCCCGTGCCCAGCTCAGCTCGGGCTGGGGCAGTGAGCCAGAGGGTTCTGTCAGGGACTCTCAGCTGTCAGGAGCTCGTGGCTTAGGGGAGCGTGGAGGAAGGCTCCAGGTAGGACTGCTGGGCCAGGAAAGCTCTGGAAAGCTGAAAGTCATTTTCCTGTCCCGTACCAGGATTCTTGGATTATTGTCATTCATAGAAAAAGAAAAATCCATCTTTATTTCTGTAAAGAAACCAGACTTTTTGCCCTCCTTTCCAAGGAGGAGAAGCAGTGGCAACCCACAGTCCCTGCTGCACCTGGAACCCCTCAGGAGCACAAACCGCCCCCCAAAGAAAAAGAAGATATTTAGACACCTCTGCCTATGCTTTAAAAGAGCCAGGGTTTATTATTTCCAAAGTCAGCAGTTCAGCACATTTCCCAGGAAGATTTCTGAGCTGCTTTTGCAGAACAGCTGCCTGCTGGCACCTCAGTGTTGAACTGCAATCTTTGGGACAGCACTTGCTCCAGGGCTGTGATCTGCTGCATGGAAGTGCTGCCAAAAGAGCAGCTTTTCATACAGCTCTGCCTTTTCTTCAGCCCTTTGCAATGTCCTGCCTCTTGGGACACTGCATCCCTGCCCTTGTGGCACACCTGTGCTCCAGAGAGGATCCCCCTGCAGCCTCGTCCTCCCTCCTTATCCTTTGAGATGTAGCAAACTGCATTTGCACAGAGCTGAGACACGCAGTGAAAGCAGAGCCTCCCTGAGCTGTAACAAATCCTGCTCTGGCAGCAGCCCCAGGGGAGGAAGAGGAGGAGGAAGGAGATCACCCCACTGTTCCCAGTGGTTTCACACAGCCAGCAGGGTCCCCATGTCATGTAGAGCCCCATGCACAGAACCAAGCCCCCAGCAGGAATGATTTATCTCCAAAATGGAGTTTATTTCTATTTGTGTTTCTGTAAAGTGGCTTTTCCACTGGAAGAGCTCCTTTCCAGCAGCTCTCGCATGCCCAGGCTCCGAGGGCCTGCTGCAGACTGTCTCCAGCAGTCTCTGTGAAGCTGAGCTTGCTGCTCCTGCCTATAAATAACATTTCAGATGCCCAGGCCACACAGTCACACTGCAGGAAAGGTCAGCAGGAGTCGTCATCGCCCAGAGAGATCACTCTGCACAACTGCCCCATGCCTGAGGCTGGCCTGGACTGCAGCCAAGGCTCTGGACCTTATCAGGGCTGGATCTCGCTGGGAATTTTCGGATGAAACGTTTTATTGGAAAATGCTGATTCATAGACATCAAAAAGTTTCATGGAAATGCACCAGTTTTTCTGAATTTACAAGGAAACCCAGACATTATTTGGATGCACTAGTGACTGGTTGGCTGCCAGGGTATCCCATGGCTTCCAGAGTGTGTCTGCTTGCAGGACAGCTGTGTCCTCTGGGCTGCTCCAGACACAGGAGCCAGAGCTCTGCCAAGGCCCTGCTCTGACTGAGCTCTTGGCAGCCCTTAACCCCAGCATGAGATGGGCTGGGGGGGTTTCTGTCTCACCAGCCTGGTGTGGAGATGCTGTCGGATCTGCTGCATCCTGGAAAGTTAAGGGTATAACGCTCACAGAGTGTCCTTTTTATTGCGTATTGTATCTGCAGGGTGCTTTGATGAAGGAAGGAATGATGAATCTGACTCCATGTTTTCAGAAGGCTAAATTATTATTTTATGATGCTATATTATATTAAATACTATACTAAAATATACTAAAGAATACAGCAAGGATACTTAGAGAAGGCTAAAAATATAATAATGAAAACTGGTGATTCTCTCCAGAGTCTGACACGGCCTGGCCCTGATTGGCCAAAGAGTGAAAACAACTCACAGCAGAATCCAATGAAACAATCACCTATGGATAAACAATTTCCAAACACATTCCAATGCAGCACAACACAGGAGAAGCAAATGAGATAATTATTGTTTTCCTTTTTCTCTGAGGCTTCTCAGCTTCCCGGGAGAAAAATCCTGGGCAAAGGGATTTTTCAGAAAATATGAATGTGACAACTGGGTTTACATCTGAGACCAAGAGGGAGGGGATCAGGGGAGGGAGGACGAGGCTGCAGGGGGATCCTCTCTGGAGCACAGGTGTGCCACAAGGGCAGGGATGCAGTGTCCCAAGAGGCAGGAACATTGTCAGGCTGAAGAAAAGGCAGAGCTGTATGAGAAGCTGCTCTTTTGGCTTTTGGCAACAATTCCATGCAGCAGATCACAGCCCTGGAGCAAGTGCTGTCCCAAAGATTGCAGTTCAACACTGAGGTGCCAGCAGGCAGCTGTTCTGCAAAAGCAGCTCAGAAATCTTCCTGGGAAATGTGCTGAACTGCTGACTTTGGAAATAATAAACCCTGGCTCTTTTAAAGCATAGACAGAGGTGTCTAAATATCTTCTTTTTCTTAGGGTTTCTCCCTGCCCACTGAAAAGCAGCTCTGGGCAATTCACAAGTATACAGTGCATCATCTTGTGGGAATTTTGGGATCCCTGAGTTATCATATTCTTCTGCAAAATTGCAGTTCAGGTTTCATCAGAATATAGAACTGCTTTATGGCTGTTTTTAATTGCATCTCAGAAAATAATAGGAATATATCATTGGATTATATGTCCTTCAAAGAAAATTCTGTTTGTTAACACACAGAGAAAAAAAAACAAAACATTATTCTGGGTTGTAATGTCAGGGGCACTGTAGAGACAGGTTTGTATGCAGTGCTATAAAAATGTGTATAATAATGCATTTACTCTGCAGAGACTTTTGTTTGAGTGTGTGCACTGAGTCCCTTTGGTAAAGAGAAATGTTTATTCTGACAGCACATATCATGTTAGCACGATGGACTGATTTGGGTTTTCATTCAGCAGTGGAAACTTGTGGCAAATTATTAGCATAAGCAGCACAAACAGACTTTCGTTCCTTAGGTTGCTCATGTAAATCAGCAGCAATAAACCAACCCTGTCACAATTCTTTCAACTTTGCAGTGTTTTTGGTCTTGTATCTGGAAGCCACTTTGAAATACAGTCATTGCAACAGTGCCTTCTGACAGAGGTATTAGAGAAATTAAAAAATAAAATGGTAGAAGTAATTTGAAAATTATATCTTATTCAAGCAGTGAGTAAAATCTTCCAAGGGAGCAAGTGTACACCGCACAGAGATGGCTGGTGCAGTGACTCTTTGGCTTTTTTATTACCCCTAATATTTCTGCTGCTGTTTCTTGCTCTCCTCCTCTTCCCAGAATTTGTTCTTTGTGAAGGAACAATAACTTGGATAACTCATTCAAGTTCATAGGCTCCCTAATTCCAGAAGCATCGCCCTCTGCAGTGTTCTCTCTCCACCCCACTGCAGGCAGAGATGGGCCCTGGCTATCTGATTCTAGCACAACAAAACAAATATGCTGGCCCAGTGATCTCCTGACCATATATAGGCTGAAATAGCCTTTTGGAAGATATGGTTGATATCTGTGATCATCACAGGGCAATTAGGAACCATTATGAAACAAGCATTTTACCAGTAATTTATTGGGCAGCCTCAAACTATTTCCTTGGGTGGGGAGGGTGTCATCTTCAAGAACACCTCCTGCTCAGGAGAGGCCATGAATTAATTTTTATGGAAGATCTGATGGGGTGGGTGCAGAGCTCAGAGCATGAACCTGAGCACAGAGTTACATCTTGGAAATGCAATGTCCCAAAGGAGGGCAGACAGGAGAGATGCAGTGTTGATATGGTTCTCATGGCAGCTGCTTTCTGAGAGTTCCTTGACAGAGAAACCTCTGGTCTCTAATTGCCTCCCAAGAGCTGCTTTTTCTCCTGTGCAGGAGACAAAGAGCACTGCTAACTGCAGCAGCAGGAGCAGCCAGGACCTGGCTGGGCTGTCAGAGCTGCTGCAGCGTGGTGGGTGAGGCAGAGCTCAGCTCCCGGCTCATTCTGCTTTATTCACAGAGAAGCTGCCTTGCCTTTAGGGCCAAAGCATGGCCAGAGGGGTTACTGGGCAGTGCCCACTGCAGGCCATCCTTTGCACCCACCATGGAACCAGGATCACACACTGGGTTGGGTTGGAAGGGACCTCAAAGCTCATCTTGTTTTACCTTCCTGCCATGCACAGGGACACCTTCCACCATCCCAGCTTGCTCCAAGCCCCATCCAGCTTGGCCTTGGGCACTCCCAGCCACAGCTTCTCTGTACCAGGGCCTCCCCACCCTCACAGGGAAGAATGACACCAGTCCAGTTCTGTGGGATTTGTAGGATCTTGGGAGAAATTATTTGCTTTTTTCGCTATGGGTGTAGTGGAAAGAGCCAGAAAGGGAATTTCCAGGCCCAATCAAGTTGGGTTTGATGGGCTCATTGTCATGTTTTAGTAACTGATGTAAAGCACAGTGGGCAGCTGATGGTGGCTGCTGGGTGGGAAGGGGCTGGAGGAGAGGCTGGGGGTCAGGTGTGACAGGAGCAGCGCAGGCAATAAAAGCAAATGCTGAACTGCAGACCTGCCTTTTCTTTGTAAATTCATCTGTTGCTAAGAATAACCTGCCTGGACAGTGTCCTACAGCATGCTCCAACCTAAAGGGCATTTTGGTCTGACAAATGAAAACTAAGAGAGTGAAGTTATTACCATATGAACATGTGGATTGAAAACATGTGTTGAGTGATTAAAGGCGAAGGCTTGATGACAGCCCCGTACAGGAGATGGTGCATCTCGGGGAGGAGATTGCTGCTTGGGAAATGCCATATTTTACCATTGAGTTCATTAGTATTTGCCATAAGGAAAACAAGAAAGGTTGACTCCAGAAAAAAAAACAAAAAAAATCCCTCCCTCTCAGATGCTATCAGTGCACACACGATGTTTGCTTTGGAAACTCCTCGCCGGGGTTTCTGTCAGTCTGTTGCTCCGTGAATGCTGTCTCATGGACAGTTTAGGATTTCACTCTGCCTGGGCTTGGACGGTGTCCCAGGAGTGTGCTCAGTGTCAGGAATTCAAGCTGGAAAAAGTGTGCATTCTGGAAGATTAGGCACTGCAGGCTGTCCCCGCAGTGCCCACGGGCTGGGCAGGTCAGAGCACACCGGGCACTGCCCAGGGTGCTAAATCTGCCACAGCACTGCAGGGAGACACAGCAGAGCTGACAGGAAGTTTGGGGTTGATGCATGTTCATTATAAATCATCTTCTGCTTGTCTGTTTACAATAGTCTGTCTTACCTTAATGTTTTTTTGAGGTAGTAACAGACCCTGTATTTTAACTCGACAACAATATTTTAATGTGAAAACATCACATCCTCACTATTCATATTTTTGGATGGGATATGAACCAGAACTATGGGGCCAAGTGCCTCACCCCAAACACTGAAAACTGAAGAACAAGAAACAACCAGTCACTTTCCAAAAACTTTGCTAGATTTTGTGACAGTAACCAGTGTATCTGTGACTGGCTATGAGGCACCTGTAGCAGAATAACATTTGACAGTCCTTGTCGACTTTCCATCAAGAGACTGCATCAAAAACTGGTACTCAAAACCAAACAGAATCAAACCTTTAGGCCCTCCCAAAGCACATCAGCAGCCAGGCAGCACTGCAGAGCCCTGGGCACCAGAAGCAGGATCAGAGGAGCCTGCAGAAGCTCTCCTGCCAGTCAGCTCTCAGGACCTTTCACTGAGATGAAACAGCCTGCAGGAAGCTTCCAGCCAGGATAAATTCTTGGTTCATCACAGATTTTGCCAGATGCTCCACTGCTCCCACAGTCCTGCCAGTGCTGTGTTGTAGGCTGGGTTTGTGCTCTCCCATCATATCCACATCTCTAGAAACTGTAAAATCTGGTTAAGAAGGGCTCATTCAGATGTGTGGGTCTATTAATTTCATCTTGTAAAGTGTATTAATTTCTGTTAATTGCTGTGGAGTGCAATATCCTGTCTTTCTTGCCTGTTGAGTCTCATCCCACTTCTCTCAGCAGTGCTTTTTTCAGTTTGATAAACCCAAAGACTTGTGAATGCTGATGGGGAGGATCCATCTTCAGACTTGAAGGAAATCATGTTCCAATATCTATTTGCCTTAGATTTTTACACAGATTTGGAGGTTAATATTAAACAAACAAACAACAAAAAAACAAAAACACACAAACTTTATTTTTTTAAAAGAGCACAATTTCCCTGATCTCTGTGTTTTCACCTCAGTGGTTCTGCTGGCAAAAGGGGAAAACAGGCAAAGGAACTGAAAATTGCTATTGAAAATGCCTGTAATGGAACAAGAAGACCAAATTTAATTTTATTTCTTTCTGGCAAAGTCAATTCACAGTGGCTGGAAATCTAGAGAAATTAGAAACCTTCCTGCTTCTTGGATTCACCACTTGGTGGTTTTGGGGTAAAACAGCCCATTTAGTTCAATCCCTTCATGCAGCCCCTCTGGTTCCTTTGCCCTTCCTTGGCAGCAGAGATGACAGCACAACACGGACATTTCACACAGCTTTTGGTAACTCTCATCTTTTCCACAGTCCCATTGATCTTTTGATCTTTTGAGATTTCCCCTGTGTTTTTGGCTGCTCCCACTGGGAGAGTCCAGTGGGGCTGGGCAGATGCAGGTGGAGAAGATGCTGGGAGAAGGATGTGCCACACCTGGCAGAGCCACAGGAGGGTCAGTGTGCCTCTGGGGACAGGGACAGCCCTGCAGGGTCACTGTCTGTGGTGGCAGCAGGCCATCAGTGCACTGGGGCATTTAATTCAGGATGCTGCAAATGTACATCCCAGGCTGGTGCTGCTCAAATGTACATTCCTGCTGATGTGCGGGAATTCAGTGGTACAAAAAGCTGGGAGGTTGCTCAGCTCAGCACTCTGCAGCAGTGAAAACAAACTTGGGAAGGCGTGCTCATGCACGACTCTGCTCTTGTCTCTCCTGAGTAAAAAACAATCCACGAGGAAAATCCACGTGTAGATGGATGTAAGTTTACATGGCAGCTGGGGATGTAGATGGCAGCTGGAGAATGTGGGGCTCCAGGGAATGGTGGGAATGGGGTCAGCCACAGCAAAGGGACGGCCAAAAAACCAGAGAGGTCTCTGCTGCCAAGCTTCCCCTGCCCTTTGAGAAAGGGCAGAGGGCAGGGGTGGCTGCGGGGCTGAGGGCTGTCCCGGGGGATGCCAGCGTGCCTGCCGCGGCAGGGAACCACCGTGCCCTGCCCAGCGGGCGGACAGGGCTGGGCACGGAGCAGGTGGCACTTCCAGGAGGGCAGGGAGTGCGTGCAGGCGGGGAGCAGAGAGCTCCTGCCCGGCACCAGGGGCAGAGGCAACGCCGGGGAGCTGCTGCTGCTCACTGGGGCGCTCCCACGGCACATTTAGGGGCGGGGGGATCCCAAAAACACATCTCAAGCCGCTGTCCGATTTAGCCACGTCCCAAAGCCCGTGGGACACACCGAGCCTGCAGCCCCCGGAGCGGGACAGGTGAGGCATCAGCGCATCCCGCATCCCACGGCATCTCCGATGAGATGCTGAAAGCCGCCTCTGCAGCTCGTGTTTGCTGCCCTGCAGGGCTGCAGAAGGGCTGGCAGATGGTTTGCTGCCCTGCAGGGCTGCAGAAGGGCTGGCAGATCGCTCCGGCACCGGCAGCTCCGCTCCCTGCCCAGCCGGAGCCCGAGGGCAGCGCTGCCCGCACCCGCACCCGCACCCGCACCGCTCCCCGCCCGCCCTCCTGCGCTGGAACACACCGAGCCGCCTTCTGTCTCCTGGTATTAATAACCCCTTGGATGTCTTTGTGTGAAGTATTCCCTGGGGAAGTGCTATTTTAAGGCTCCATTGAGTCGGGCGGAATGCGAGCCCTCCTCCTGCGCCCGGCGCTCCCCGGCGTGCGCGCTGCTGTTCTGTCCAGCCCAGCGCGGAGATCGGCTCCCCTGGCCTTTTCCCTTCCACCTTTTACACCTGGCGTGCTGGAGCAGCCTCAGCAGCCTGCAGGAGATCGTGTCCGCATGTTCCCGGGGCACGGAGCGGGTCTGTGCTCCCCGGTCCTGCCGGGGGCTTGGGCAAGCTGCACCCGGAGCGGTGGAGAAAGTTCAGTTCCTGACAATCCATCAGGCAGCCACGCACAGAACGCTGCTTAGCTCTTTGGTTTGAGATTACACTCATCGCACTTCCTGCATATTCAGAAAGTACTTCTGGCTTTTGAAGGGCCTCTCATTTAAGCTCTCTCTGTCCCCTGTTGGCTGGGGGAGAGGTTGTGGTGCTCACACTCCTGGGCTGGGCAGGACCCAGGGTGCAGCCACCAGCCCAGCACAGCTGGACACTCAGCCTCACCCACACAAAAAAGTGCTTTTCTTTCCTTTTTAAACCCCTTTTTAAAATCTTTTAAACCTGTGCTGTTTAAGTGTGACTGTGGACTGAAGCTCCCTTGAGAAACAGGGAAGGTATTCCCTCTGGATAATAAAAAGTGTAAAAGCCATTGCTGAAAAAGAAATATTTTTATTAAGGCTGCAAGAGAAACTGAGAATAAAAAAATCTGTCCGAAAATGGTGCAGGGTGTGGGTTTTATAGGTGAAACCCTCAGGAGATGAAACAAGGGGAAGAGAGGTGGACTCTCACAGCAAGTGCAAAATTGTTTGCATAATGTGAGCATAAAGAACCTGGGTGTTACTGATGAGAAGAAGGGGGAAAATACAGAAGTGCTGCACAAAAAAGTCAGAAATTCATGACTATAGCAATAACACCAATGTTTTAATTCCTTGCTCTGGCTCTGCAGTGAGTGTAGCAATAGTGCAGCATGGCCATGGCCAAAACTAATGAGGACATGGGAAGTTTCAGCACTCATGAGCCTTGCAAGGAAGCTTTTTTCTCAGTCCAGCTCTCCAGAGCAGCTTCCTGCCCCCTTTTCCCTCCTCCTGGGATAGAGCTGAGTCAGACACATCTGAGGAGCTAATCAAGGCTACATGAGAGCAGGGAGGTTCCTCTTCTTTTCTGCTTGTCTGTCTTTGCCTCGGCCACCTGCCACTCTTGTAGGGGACAATGGAGAGGAATTGTCCCCAGCTCCTCCTCCTCCAGTCAGTACCTGGGACAATCTCTTTTCTCTCCTTGAAACACCAGGGAATACACTGAGAGAGTTCAGTGAATGGTTTCTCCAGTGTTCTTCAGCCCTGGAGAAGTTGAGGGAAAGTCTGGGAAGATGATTTCTCTCTTTGGAGCAGATTTGATCTGCTCTGGTCCTTGAGATGTTGGGATCTAGGCTGGGGGGTTCCCAGGAGCAATCCCAGGTACTAGAGACCCAGAGAAGAGAGTCCTGAAGGGTCCCTCTGGTGTGGCAGAGGAACCAGAGCAGATGGCAGGGCACTGGGCTAAACCAGGTGTGCAACTCTGGCTCCTTGCTTTCCTTGTTTCATAGCTGGGACACCATGGCTGGGGGATTCTTTTTTGGATGGGAACGTGCCAGGTGATTGTTCCACTAGCTCCAGCCCACTCAGAAAAAGTCACAAGTCCAGGCAAGGCTTCCCTGGACTGCTCTCCAAAGCCCTGGCACATTTTTTAACTTACATAAGCTATATCCATCTGATGGTGGGGTGTTTCCATGATGCTCTCTTTCACAGCAAGTATGATTGAAGAGAAGCAGAAAACGTGCCCACATGTCAAAAATAAGGGCTCCCATCTACAATCCATGCCTCCAGGCCTGAGAGCAGCACTTGGAAGATGTCCCTGTCCTCTCTCCAGGGTCCCTGGGGTGCCCAGGGGTCGTGGCAGCAGTGCAGGGATCCTGTGGAGCTGCTCCAGCAGCACAGCAGTGCCTGTGTGGCTGTGCAGAGCAGGGACAGCCTGGCAGGAGCTCCCCCCTGCAGGGAAAACAACCCTTTTTGGAGAGGAGACACTTGCTGAGCACAGGGCTCAGCACTGCATGTTACCCCTGGATATCAACAAAACATGGTACTGCTTTAGCCTTTGCAAATAGAAATGCCACTTAGAAATACCGTGATCTCTGCTTCACCCACAACTCCAAAGAACAAAGTTGATTTATTTTTGTTCTTTCAACTGTGACTTTTAATAAAGTGTGAGCCCTGCACAAAGCTGAGCTCTGCGCCGGGGCTCTGTTGTTATGACACCAGTGACTCCAAATACAGGGAGATGGGAGCACACCAAAGGTGTTGTGGAGGCATTTTTTACACCGAGGGGTCAGCATGGGGCAGGGAACAGCTTTGTTTAAAGACTCTGAGCTCCTTTGGCAGGTGGCTGATTTACAAGTCAGAAACAACGGCATTCCTGTGACACTTTTGAGGACCTTATTTTTCCTTCTAGATAAATTTCAAGTATTTTTCTGTAGAAGCTGGAGCCCTGCTGAGGTGCCCTGGCTCAGCCCTGCATTTCTCCCGTTTATGGAACCTCACACACCGGCAATAAATGCCTCTACTCATTGGCCCCATATTTCCCCTGCCATCACAGGCTGCTTTGGAGAGGTCCAATCCTTGCTTCTGGCCTGGCAGCCCTTGCTAAATCACAGGGTTTCACATCCTGCCCCTCAGGCATCACATACTGCCTGCAAACAAGCACTTCCAGCTCTTGGCTGGAAGCTCCTTAACTCTGACCCTGCTGGAAGACCCAGCAAGATGGGGAGGACTGCATTCAAATGAGGTAAAAAACAACCAAATCCTCCTAGGCATGACATGGAAGGAAAATTAATATTTAAAATACATGCATGATGTAATGGGACTTAAAATAGTCTCTATCCTGGAAAAAGGAGATTAACTGCTTAAGGCAAACTAATGAAAAGGTCACTTGGACAGTTCTTGCACAGCACTCGCTGTACTGCATCATGGACTTATCGGTTCTGTTTGACAGGGAGTCACACATGATCCCAAGCACTTATCTCTGTTTTATACTTTATGAAAAATTGATTGACTCCTTTTGCCCAAGAATTTGCGTTAAATAAGAAATAAAACATTGTTTATGGGCAACTTTCTCTTCCCATAGTCAGCAGGGGCCAGTTTTATAAGAACAGGACATCAAATCTTAATACAGCAAAGTACCTGCGTATTTGACATGGCAAAGTGAACTCTGCTGTTATTATCTCAGCTGGATCAGTTCCTAAAGCTAAACAGAAACAGCAGCGAACATTTTCCATTCTTTCTGCCTCCAACCAGCTTCCCTCACCCTCTGGCACAGACAACATCCTGTCTGGGTAGTGCTAGTCCTCCCAGAATGACACTGAGAGGGGGGGAGATGTCCGTCCCTGCCACTCTGGTATGGCACTGGCAGCACTGGAGTGTCCATCCCTGTAATTCTGACATGGCAGCACTGGGATGTCCATCCCTGTAACCCTGGTATGGCACTGGCAGCACTGGGATGTCCATCCCTGCCAGCCCAGCATGGCACTGGCAGCACTGGAGTGTCCATCCCTGTAAAGCTGACATGGCACTGGCAGCACTGGGATGTCCCTCCCTTTAATCCTGACATGGCAGCACTGGGATGTCCATCCCTGTAACCCTGGTATGGCACTGGCAGCACTGGGATGTCCATCCCTGTAATCCTGACATGGCACTGGCACCACTAGAGTGTCCATCCCTGTAATCCTGACATGGCACTGACAGCACTGGGCTGTCCATCCCTCTAATCCTGACATGGCACTGGCAGCACTGGGCTGTCCATCCCTCTAATCCTGACATGGCACTGGCAGCACTGGGCTGTCCATCCCTCTAATCCTGACATGGCACTGACAGCACTGGGCTGTCCATCCCTCTAATCCTGACATGGCACTGGCAGCACTGGGATGTCCATCCCTGTAATCCTGACATGGCACTGGCAGCACTGGGATGTCCATCCCAGTAATCCTGACATGGCACTGGCAGCACTGGGATGTCCATCCCTGTAATCCTGACATGGCACTGGCACCACTAGAGTGTCCATCCCTGTAATCCTGACATGGCACTGGCAGCACTGGGATGTCCATCCCTGTAATCCTGACATGGCACTGGCACCACTAGAGTGTCCATCCCTGTAATCCTGACATGGCACTGACAGCACTGGGCTGTCCATCCCTCTAATCCTGACATGGCACTGGCAGCACTGGGCTGTCCATCCCTCTAATCCTGACATGGCACTGACAGCACTGGGCTGTCCATCCCTCTAATCCTGACATGGCACTGGCAGCACTGGGCTGTCCATCCCTGCCACCCTGGCATGCTGCTGGCCTCTCTGAGCTCCTGCCTGCCCAGCTGTGGGTGCAGCAGGCTGCCCAGGTGTGTTTTGCTGCCCGCTGGTTCCCTGTAGGCTCAGATCCTGTGCCCAGCTGCTGCCAGCTGTGCGCTGGGTGAGGAACTGCAGCAGTGCCCAGCGTGATGAGAGAGCACCGTGGTGGGTGCACAGCACTGCCACTGGGTTTGGAGGCTGGGAAGGCATCACAGATGTGGGCCCAAAGTGGGTCTGTTCATCTGGCTCAAATTCCAAGCAGCAGCAGTTGGGGCACCATGGCCTGGTACATCAGACACAACGAGACAAAACCATTGTTTAATATTGCCAGAGCAGAGGATGGCCCTCTGTGCAGCTGTGCAGCCTGAACAGGGCAGGACTCTGTCAAAAATGGTCTCTTGGAGTGAAACACCCTCCAGCCTGTGCTCAATTCACTTTCTGTTTGCTGCACTGCCCCGGGCTCTGCTGGATGAGAGCAGCTCTGGAGCAGAAGTGGTTCTGGCTGCCTCTGCTCCTGCCTCCTGTGACCTGGGACAGCCCAGCTGGGCTTGGGTGGCCCCTCTGCCCAGGGCTGGGCCACCTGCTCAGAGCTGCTCCTCCCTGTGACTGCCTCATGACTTCCTGGGGGATTTCATGCCGTGATGTCACTTCTGCAGCACCTTGCACCAATGATAAATTCCTCCAGAAACAGAGAGAAAATGACCCAGAAACATAGCTACACATAAACCCCTCAATTATCCAAAGTCCTGCAAACATCAGATAAGACCATAAGAGAGAAAAAAGGTCACAGCAACACCAGCTATGTTGTGAATAGCAGCAACAAGTAGCAGCCAGTGCCTGATTCAGTCTAAGGCTAGAAAGATGAAAAGATAGAAATGTTGTTGGCTTTAATTCTTTTGTAGTGTGTTCCAGGCAGCTGTCAACTGCTGAACATTTGAACAACCAGGGCCTCCCAAAGGGAAATAACATCTTCGGAATGGCCAGGCTCAAGAAAACACCACATCTTAGATGATGTATTGATGGGGGAAAATAAATTCAGAAGAGAATTTGGTGCTTTGCCGAGCAATGTCCTGAAGATAAGCTTGTACCAGTTCTTCAGTCACGCACTAATGATCTTCAGTTCATTATATGTTATAAATCACCCTGATGGATACAGAAAAGGGTAATAAATGAATAAATAAATAGCAAACACTCTGTGGATAGTGCTGATCATAGAAAGATGAATTAATCATAAACACTGCTTCCAAAGGCTGTGACACGAATGAGCATTCCTTTGATATCAGCCATGCTCTTCTTCCCACCAACTTGTTCTCAAATAAACATCCCAGTAAATATTTGTCTCCTTGCTCTAGCCTTGCAAATAAAATGAGAAAGGCCCTCCTAGCCCGTGGATAGCAATTCCCTTAGGGTGATGCTGGATTGCAGGTTGGGATTCACCTCAGCTGGCTTCAGTCAGATTCTAGCTTGTGATCTCAGTCTAGAGCAGGATCTCTGGGCTCCCTCCAGAGCTGCCCTTCCAATCTGCCACTCTCAGTGCTTGCAATCTCTTCTGTCTCTTTTAATCTCCTTCATGGCTTCACTGTGATGTCCCACCCTGGTGCTCTCTTCCCTAGAACGTGCCCCAGGAATTTTGGTGCCTCCCTGCAGCCCAAGCTGCCCCGGAGCCTTTCAGGTGAAGTGATTTCCACCCTGCTGGTGGCACCACAGTCCCTGCAGCCTGAGCCCTGCCTGTGCCCTGCTGAGCTGCTGTGCCACCAGCAGAACCAGAGCCCCGCAGTGGCAGCACAAAGCCCCAGCTCCTCTGGAATGATGCTCCAAGGGCAGGGGAGAGGGGCTGCTGTGCTGGACTGTGCCCTGCCCTGCACCAGTGAGTCTCACAGGACTGGGAGAGGCAGGTTTGAGCCTTCTGGGATGCTGGGATGGCTCTTTTGGACCCAGGACAAGCCTTCCTAACAGGGCTCACTTCCTTTATCTGCTGTCATATGATTGCAAACTCTACTTTCATTCTCCGCCTGCTTTCCTTCCTAGGTGAAGTCCATTCATTATTTTTAACTGGATCCATAACTCCTCCTTATCTCTGAGCCCTGCTGTTCCTCCTGCACAGCCTGATGACATGACTGCCTGTGTTCTGCTCTCCTGGCAACTTGGCTGAGCACAAACCCTCTTGCTGCTCCCTTTCCTTGTTTCCATCTGCAGCAGTCAGGTGCTCTGAGGAGGCATTTCTGCCCTGGTGTTTTGTTCCTCAAGCTGCAGTATCCATAACTCCTCCTTATCTCTGAGCCTGCTGTTCCTCCTGCAGAGCCTGATGACATGACTGCATGTGTTCTGCTCTCCTGGCAGCGTGGCTGAGCACAAACCCTCTTGCTGCTCCCTTTCCTTGTTTCCATCTGCAGCAGCCAGGTGCTCTGAGGAGGCATTTCTGCCCTGGTGTTTTGTTCCTCAAGCTGCAGAGGGGTCAGCAGCCTGCCCTACTAACACCCAGACCAAAACATCCTGCTTCCTGCAGCAGCCTGTGAGACTTGGCCATCTCTCACCTGAATTTCTCCTGCTCTACCGTGGGAATCCCTTGGCAACTGCAGCCCACAAGCAATGGACACCACACCCCAGCCTCCTCTTCAAGCTATTCCTCCCAGAAACAGCTTCAGCTTTACTGGATTTGAAGCCTAAATTCTCACATGTCAAAGCCAAATTCTGTCTCCAAGTTGCCCAAGCTCCCTGTCAGCTATTTTCTTGAAAGCTGTGGGGTTCAGGCAATGGGAGTGCTGCTGCAGATAAATCCTGCTCAGAGGGTTTGCAATGCTCTGTTTGACCCAGAGTGTAAAAACCTGCTTGAGCAATGCCTCCAAGCAGAAAACTTGTCAGAAAAATCGATCTGGTTGTCTCCCTATGTGTAATAATCCCTCTGCTGTTAGCAATGCCTTGGGACAGCAGGGATGGAGGGTGGATAATGGGAGACTTCACTGAGCAGTCTGAGGCCATCAGCAAGTCCTCAGCTTTCCCTGCTGCTCAATTTTCCTAGATTGGAAATGAAACACGGGTGGCAAAAGAACTGGAAGATGCTTTAAGTGTGCTTCTGGCCTGCACAAAAGGCTCTATAATGTGGTTGTTGCTGTGCATTGTTTCTCAATAGGCCCCTCAATTAGTTCTGCTGAGCACAGCACAGTGGGAGAACTGGTTTTATCTCCCTGCCTCCAGCCCTGGTTTTGGCTCAGCCCAAGAGGGCTGTCCACTGCTGCTCCAGCACAGGGCTTGGGGAAACGCTGCTCCAGAGAGAGCTCCCAGATGAGCAGGGCTGCAGGAGGGGAGGATGGAGCAGAGAGAATGGCCTCGGATGGCAAACACAGCCCTGCCTCCTCTCACTGGCACTGCAGCTCGCCAGGCTGGAAGAAGCACGCTGGGCTCCTTCCAGATGAGATGCCACCACCAGGATCAACAGACTTTGTGCAGGATTTTGTGATGCTTGGGCTAAATCCCAGCCTTGGAGACGCCAGCACAATCCCTCTGCTGTGGCTGTGACTCAGGAGATGCAGGGCAGGAGCCTGGGGTGCCACAGGGCAGCACGGCCTGGGGTGGCTGCTGAAAGGTGTCGAGGTTCAGTTTGGTGAGAGCAGAAAAAGCAGAAAACTCCCTGCAGGCTGGGCTCTGACACCTGCACATTGGGGTCTGGAGCACAGCTGGAGCTGTCATGCATTCTTTTTGAGGAGGACAAAAGGGTGCTCTGAGGAGAGCTGGGATTGTCCTTGTCTGCCCTCCCACAATCAGTGCACCCCCTGCCCATCCAGAAAACATCTGTTCGATGGTCTGGACTCCAGGTTGAACTTGCATTTTCAGGTTCTGGAGGCCTGATTGTCTTTTTGAGACCATCTCACCAGCCCTCAGTGGTTTTGGAGAGCTAGCACCCTGTTCATGTATCGTAGCATGTGCCTCTCTGCTTTGCTGTTCTCTGAATTACACACACAAACTAATAATAAAGGCATCTCTTCATCCACTATTGTCTTTCCTTATGAAAAAAAGACAAATTCAGAAAATAAATGGACATATATGAGCAAGGAACAGCTTTAATGAGATTAATATTCAATAATACACTAATGGTTTCACACTGAGAAGTAGAAAGTATTGTAGGTGTTGGAAAATTAGATGACATCAGTGAAGAATGGAAGGAACCAGCTAAACTTAGATCAGTCTGACAAGTGAATTTTTGAGCTGGTTTTGGCTAAGTTTTGCAATCAAGGAATTACATTTGCTGATCCCAGTGGGAGATCCATGCAACCAATAAAGTGCTACCCAGGGGTAGATTCTTATCCCTACTGGGGTAGACTTGTATAAAAGGCTGATGTGCATTCACTCATCACCCAGCTGCCTCAGGGGAGGATTGCAGGGTGGGCAGGCCCTGGCACAGGGTGCCCAGAGCAGCTGGGGCTGCCCCTGGATCCCTGGCAGTGCCCAAGGCCAGGTTGGGCAGGGCTGGGAGCAGTTGGGACAGTGGGAGGTGTCCCCCCAAGGCAGGGGGAGAACTGGGTGGTCTTTAAGGTCCCTTCCAAACCATTCAGTGATTCTGTGAAGACAAAACAGAGGGAACCAAAGGCAGATAAGATGGGGAGACAGAGAGTGTCTGATCTGAGACAAGGTGTGAGGCTGCCATGGCATTATGTAGAGACACAAACCCCGAGGGACAGCAGAGAAACATCAGAACATGCTGAGGTTCCCTCCTCACTCTTTGCTGTCATCATTCAAGTGCTAGGACACATTCAGTGGGTTAGACCCTGTGGAAGTGGAGGAGAAGCTGGATGCTGTAAATGCAGCAATCCCATGGACTCTGAGCATGCTGTACATTCATGTGCAAAAGAAACCTCCAGCCACAAAGCTTCAGAGGATGAATTTAAGGCTTGGAGGCATTATCCAACACTAATTTTCAAGTGCAAAGCAGGCACTCGGGGAATTTTTTTGATTTGATTGGTTTGATTTTCCCCTGGAAGCTTTTTATCATGTGCAAAGCCACCAGTGCAGCACTTCCTGCTGTGGGCAGGGTCCAGAGCTGAGCCCCCAAGGAGCCCTCAGTAGGTCATAAAGCTGAGAAGCACTTGGAAAAGCTGATGTAACAATATTTCTGTGATTGAAGGGTGAGGGACAGTGAAGTTGGGAGATTTGGGATACAGCTAAACTCAGAGGAACACGGGGCGTGTGGCTGTGCACAAGGTCACTCTGGGTGCAATTTGTTTGCCATTACTGGTGGCACTCAGTGGCGTTGCTGCCCATCCCCTGGAGAGGCAGGACACCCATCTTCTGGTCCTGTTCCTAGAAACTGGATCATCCTTGGAATATTTTGCAGCTGTGGCTGTTTTCATGGTTTGGCAGGTCAGGAGGAACATCGCTTGTCTTGACAACTCTGACTTCATCCTTTATTAGTTGTTCTTCTTCTGCTAAGTTTTCCTTAGGAAATTTATACTTTCAAAGAGCCCTGGGGTCCCTGATTAACCCAGAATCCCAGTGCTGGAGCCCACAATTCAGTTCAGAGTCAGCAGTGGGTTCCTGGGTTCCTTCACCCAGAACCAGGGTGTGGGGTGTGTTTGCTCTCCTGGCATTGCACTCACCCAGGGGATGGATTGTCCATTTCCCCACCCAGATGCTCTTAGGTTTGTTCTCCAGGAAGAGGTGGAATCCCTGGGCTCTGAGGAGTT
This sequence comes from Passer montanus, assembly GCF_014805655.1. Classification (NCBI taxonomy): domain Eukaryota; kingdom Metazoa; phylum Chordata; class Aves; order Passeriformes; family Passeridae; genus Passer; species Passer montanus. The sequence goes on from NW_024361386.1 coordinate 712,491, forward strand.
GGGGTGTTGGGAGAGCCCAGGAGAATATCTGTGCTGGGTACAGCTCCAGCCCTGTCTCTTCAGGCCATTCTTGACAGTTTCAGTCCATGGCCAGAGCAGAGCATGAAAGTAAACACAACACGCCAGCAGCAAGGGAGAGTCCAACTCCACATCAGCAGAGAAGGAGGGCATCCATCCTGCCACACCAGAGGTGGCTCCACAGAGTACAGGAGGTCCTGCCAAGAGCTTTTCTTGGCTCTTCAGTCAAAACTTCCCTTTGCCTAAATTTCCATTGCTCCCGGGCACAGCGTGTGCCTCCTTGGAGCACCCCAAATAACCCTCACTCGCTACCATCGAGTTATTGTTTCATTTAAATGATATTGGAAGCTCCTCCAGCCCCAGCCAGGGAGAAAGGCTCTCCCTCCTTGCCAGGGGACTATGTAATACCAGAGTTTTGTGCCAGAACTGCTCCATGGGGGCCAGGAGAGAAGCAGGAGGGACATAATGTGCTTTCCATGAGGGAAGCCCATTCTACCAAGGTCTGCTGGGGCTTGTTCTGCTGCTGGCATGGTTGCCTCTCACAACTCGTGCAGGACTTGATAAAGTCAGACAGCTGGATGAAAGAGCATAAATACCCTAAACTTAAACATGCTATTGAGGAGCTGAAGGCAGGACATAAATAACTGCACTCTCGCTTTCATGTTTATCATACAATTGCAACAGGACCATATTTGGAATAAGTATCCCAATATTTGAATGCAACATGTGATTGGAGTTTATCTGTTGTCATGTTTTGAATAAATATTCAGAAAACTCATTATTTCGGATATCCCCCTCTTCTCGCTTTTTCCCAAATGAGCTGGAGCTAGGCAGTTTGGACACTGCTCGAGCTGTCTTTCATATTTCCAAAAGCTCTGAGCCCTGGAACTGAGCACAGCTCACTCCTGAGCCATCCAGGAGTCTGAGCCATCCAGCCAGCCCTGCTCCACACACCAGCCCAGGGTGTCCCTGTCCCTGAGGTGTGGTCACTCTGCCCAGCTCCTGTTCTCTGGAAGCCCTCACTAGCTGGGTGACAGCAGAGAGGCTTTCCTGTGACAGTGAGAAGGGCCCATGCTGCATCCCAAAGGAGAGGCAGGCAGAGCATCTGTGCTGCACAGACAAACTTCCTCTGCACAGGGGCAATGCCAGTCCTGTGAGCTCTCAGGGATGAGGGGAAGCACTGCCATCATTTTACCCTTTGAGTTTTAATAATGTCAAGTTGAGGCTCCCAGCATCACCAGCCATGATCAGGTGAAGCATAAGAACTTGTCAAAAAACCTTTGAGAAGGATGTAACAAAACCAGAGGATCAAGTCAACTGCAAAGATCTCTTTACACCCCAAGCAGTGTTGTTAACTGATTATATTCATTTATAAGAAACTCAGTCCTGTCACTGTGTGGAGGATGAACAGGCAGGTCTGCACCAGCACTGTGGATGATGTTATTATGGCAAAAAGCTGCTCAAAGACAGTCTCTGGGTAACGGAGCTTGCACACCCTGTGGTGGGCACCCCAAGGGCCAGGTAATGTGTTAATGTAAATCTTTACTGGTGCTGCAGGCAGTGAAGTGGTCCAGGGCTCTGCAGAGCACCTGAGTCAGTGACAGTGCTGCTCCAGGGGTGCTTTACCCAGGTCTGCTGCTGAGGGTTGCTCCTGCCCTTGCAAACACCTGATCACTGCAGTGGTACCTTGTTAGGACAATGTGGATTTGATTAGAGTTTGTACCCAAGGTTATCTTTGCTGGGAAATGTAGTGCTGCAAAGTAGCGTTCCCAGTAACATTCCCTTTATTTTCCCTTTCACTCTCACTCTTGCTAGATCAGATTTTGGCAGAGGACGTTTTGCTTAATTCCATTTACTTCCAAAAACATGAGTTCTGCAATTAATTTCATCTTTCTATTGTCTCAGAATTGTTGGTCAACAGGGAGAATAATTCTGGGCTGGATTTCTGGTGTGCATCAGGGTACAGCCCCAAACCGTGCTGCCAGGCACGGGATGCATTAGGGAGGAAATGAAATCTCAGGGCACGGCGTGTGGAAAGGCAGGATGGCTGCCTTGCCATCCAGCACAACCAGCAGCACACATGTGCAGCACTCAGTGCTCTCAGGCAGACATTCACGCCTTCCACCAGGGCTGCAGGGGACAGGGGGTGCTCAGGGAGCCCTGGGGCTGCCCACGCCACGAGGCCCTGGCTCACTCCCTGTCACAGTCATATTTTCTGGAAAAATCCCTTCACCCAGGATTCTTCTCCTGGGAAGCTGAGAAGCCTCAGAGAAAAAGGAAAACAATAATTATCTCATTTGCTTCTGCTGTGTTTTGCTCCTTTGGAATGTGGTTGGAGATTTTGGCCAATCAGTGCCAAGTGTTGGGACTGGAGAGAGTCATGAGTTTTCATTATTATCTTTTTACCCTTCTGTAAGAATTCTTTCTGTATTCTTTAACATAGTTTGGTATTCTTTAACATAGTTTAGTATTCTTTAATATAATATAGTATCATAAAAGAATAAATTAGCCTTCTGAGAACATGGAGTCAGACTCATCATTCCTTCCTTCATCTAGGAGCCCTGCAAATACAAAAACGTCCAGCTCACACCAGCCCAGCCCCACTGTCATGTTCTACTGCTGAGTTTCTTCCTTAATGTGTTGGGCCCCAGGGTGCCCTGAGCCCTTGGGGCTGATGGCAGTGCCGTGTCCCCAGAGCCTGAGCTATAAATCTTCATGGACCCCACTGCATGCTGAGCTGTAGGAAGCACAAGCTGTGGATGAACAAACAGTTCACCACTTTCTGTCATGCAGGGAGCCTACAGGGAGGATGGAGGGGCACAGGACAAGGGGGAATGGCTTCACACTCTCTGAAAGCAGATTTAGGTTAGGCATTAGGAGGGAAGTTCTGACTGTGAGGTCCTGGCACAGGCTGCCCAGAGGAGCTGTGGCTGCCCCATCCCTGGAAGTGCCCAAGGCCAGGTTGGACAGGCTTGGAGCATCCTTGTCTAGAGGGAGATGGAAGTGGATGATCTTTAAAGTCCCTTTCAAACCAGACCTGTCTGTGATGTTGTGCTTCCACGATTTGCCATCCTCCTTTCTGCTGGCTGCATGGCTACACCTCCATTTGCTTTGTGACTGAGAACTGCAGAAATCTGTCAGCCCCTTCTCCCAGGTGCCACTGTCCTTTTGCCAGATTCCCTCTTCCTCCCATGCAGAGGGCACAGCAGACAGGACACGGTCCCCCACTTGCCAGAGACACTCAGGGTGGGCACAGGCTGTGCTTGGTCTCTTGGTTCCTCTCTGTGCAGGCTTGGGGCATAAGGAGCATTCATCCTCCACAGGTTATAGACCCATTCAAATGCTCCATTTACACAAGTTCTTCATATTTATATTTATATTTATATTTATATTTATATTTATATTCATGTTCATGTTCATGTTCATGTTCATGTTCATGTTCATATTCATTTAGCTGCCCTTTTCTGCAACTGCACATCTCAGAAGGAGCACTGTGAACAGGGAAGCAGCCAGGGTGGACAGAAAGGATTGTGTGCCTGGTCTGTTTCTTTGCAATCTCCACTGGAAAGGTGCTCTGGTACAGCTCCTTCATTTGTGAGGTCCTGCACGGTGACTCAGCCCCTGCAGGTTCCTAAACACGGTGCTCATTTACTCAGAGCAGCTAACGCAGAACAGAGGGTTGAATTTGTTGACACATCTCAGAGAGATCTCACTGATTAATGTGCTGAATCTCAAACACAGGCTAAGACCATGAAATCCCTAACAGGGGTTTAGATCAGAGATAACATAATAATACACAGAACTCTTGGAAACATTTTCAAACCATGTAATGTCTATATTCTTAGTGTTCCTGACAGTGCTAATGGAACCAGAAAGTTGACAAGATCTCCTCTGTATTCAATTCCCTGATTGCTTTTAAACCCCTTTTCGTGTAGACATGGTTCTTCCAGCATCACCTAAATCTTTCAGGCCTGCAGGATCTGGGATCTCATGCCAGAGTCACTTCTCCACTCTCTGTGTCCAGGGATGAGAGGCTGCAAAGGCTGCCCAGAAAGAGATGCCCTTGCTCAGGGCAGGGAGGGATGAGCTTTCCTGGTGGAAAGGAAGATGAAACAGGCCAAGAGGAGGATGTCAGCTTCATTTCTCATCTTTGGTGTCTCCGTCCTGCTTGTCTGCAGCGTGGGGAGGGGAATGATGGAACGCTGTTTGAGTGTCCAAGGCAGCTCAGGGAATGCTTATCACTGTGCCTCATCCCACAGGGAAAGGCATATGAGAGCAGACCATGCAGTGATTCATTAAAAAGCTCTGCTTCCCCCTGTCAGAGCCTTACATGGTGTATAGCTTGCTCCTGCTGCCTTAATCCTTTGAAGATGCTGGGTCAGTTTTTCCTGTTCATCTGGCTTTAGCTGCACGTGCTTTCGGCTCATGGAACCGCCAAATTTCCCTGGGCTCTCCAAAGGGGCAAAAGCAAGGCTTTAATTTATCTCTGTTTCATTCTTTATTTATAGAGGGAGCAACAAAAGTGGAAAAGGAGTCGCTGCCTTTTCCCATCCAGCCCCACACATGCCCACACACTCGTGTTTACTCTCTCGAGGGTTCCCAGCAGGCAGCTCTGGGATTTCGTGCTGCAGCAGTCAGGAATATTTTCCCTGGGTTTTGAGGCAGTGAGGGGGAAGGCTCCCGAGCCCCCCTCCGAGTTCTGGCAGCGGTGCAGTTGAATGAGCTGAATAAGGGCCCTCCCCACAAGGGCTGTGCTGTGCTCACCATGGCATGTGCTCCCAGGAAGGGAGGAATCCCTGTCCAAACCCCGCACGCAGCCGGCTCCAGCCCGAGCTGCACCTCCACCTCAGTCACTGCCGGGGCTCCACTCTCACTGATTTTATCTGCTTTGCTCCGCTCGCTTCCTGCCCTGGGGCGATGTTCGCCTTTGCTGATGGGGAGCTGGGAGCGGGAGGGCTCCGGAGCGCAGAGCCCCGGCAGGAGCCTCCAGAGGGAGATGCCAGCCTGGCTCTGCCAGGAGCCTCCAGAGGGAGATGCCAGCCTGGCTTTGGTAGGAGCCTCCAGAGGGAGATGCCAGCCTGGCTCTGCCAGGAGCCTCCAGAGGGAGATGCCAGCCTGGCTCTGCCAGGAGCCTCCAGAGGGAGATGCCAGCCTGGCTTTGGTAGGAGCAGGTTCCAGAGGGAGATGCCAGCCTGGCTCCGGCAGGAGCAGCCTGGAGAATGAGAGCACGTTGCTGTGTGCAGGGGCAGCTCCAGCTCCGTGATCCCTTCTTTGCAGAAGCAGCCCCGTGTCTGGCTCATCTGGGCACAGGGGATTACCAGGAGCTGAGGACAGCTGAAGCAAAGCTCTGGTTATCAGCCCTTCCTCTGAAATGCTGTGTTTGTTTTGCTCAGTCCTTGGTCTCCCAGCACACGCTGAAGTCCAGTTTTTTCCAGACCTGGGGTTGCTGGGTGCTGCCAGAGGCAGTGTGCAGCCAGAGGGACAGACTTTGCTCAGTACTGACATTCTAGCTCATTAACTGTCTCCCACAGTTAATTTCTGTAATTTTGTACAATGCTCCTTCTCAGGGCACACAGAGTGTGTGTGCCACATGCAGCTCCTGCAGCTGGGCATCCTGGGCATCCCCTGGCATCCCCTGGGCTATGCACAGCCCAGGGAACCTGAGCTTCACCTCCAGGCTGTGCAGAGGGCTCAGCCACAGGCTCAGTAATGGACAGGGGCAGAGACAAGCACATGGGAGCTCAGCAAATCCTCCTTATCACACATCTGGAGCAGAGAAGAGGCAGGAGCCTGCCGAGATGCGAGCAGAGGGAAAGAAGGATGTGCTTGTGACACATCAGTGCGGGGTAGTGACAGCTCCTCTCACGCTGAGGAGCTTTTAGCCCCCCTCTCCTGGTGGGACCCAGCAAGTCTCCTCACACAAGCACTTGGCAAGGGGGAGCTCAGAGACCCCAGAGCCAGGAATCAAGCTGCTCCCCCAGAGCTCTGCCAATGTGCCCCCATTCACTACAGAGAGCTGAAACCACTCTGCCTGCACTTGGCTGTTTGCTGGCGCTCACACCGTGCGACTGACAGCCCAAACCATCTGCCATTGTCTCAGCTCCCTGACGGGGTGGCTTTTAAACAGGACACCCAAAAATACACTCTGGTTAGGCTTTTCAGATGAATATTCCACTTGGGGTTGAGTTTGCGTGTTCCTGCCTTGCACACACTTGTCCCAGCGAGGAGCAGCCGTGCTCGCGCTCGCCAGGAACCCCAGCACTGCCAGCAATCCCAGCTAGCTGGACACCAACCGTGCTGAGCACACATCTTGGCAAAGCTCCTCTCTGCCCTGGGTGGTGGCTCCGGGGGGTGCTGAGCAACTGCTCTGAGCACCGGGGGGTGGAGCAGCCTCCAAAACCTGACCTGGTTTATTTATGAGCTCGGTGATCCCTGCTGCACATCTCCCCACGGCTGGAGTGATGCTGGGAGCTTGGTGCTGCAGCTGCTGCCATGACAACTGGTGTCACTGCACTGTCACCTGTGAGAAACAGCTACTCACTTGTCATCCTTTAGGAAGGTTTATTAAACCAAAAATACAACAGAAGACTGAATAAAGAAAAAAGGTTAAGTGCTGGGAGAAAAATATTTTCCCTGCCATGTGCTCAGCCACACAATGGAGATGTTTTTTTCCTTTTTAACCCTTTAACCCCTCCCAAAGTTCTGTCCACCAACCCCTTCTTTGCTGTCCAGTGGTGGAGATCTCTTCCTCAAACCCTGACTGGAGGTCAGATGTCACCATGGTGCCAAGCTGGCCCTGCCAGGTGTCCCAACTCCCGCTGTCCCTTGATAACCACGTGAGGAGGTACGTAACATAAATAACTATAACATAACTATAAATCTATAAAACTTTTCTTAGCCTGTGTACATGATATTTGTCCATTAATTGTGAGAGTCAATCATCACATTACTCATCTATCACACACCCACTGCCCAAGTGCCCTGGCACTGCCTCTACCCCTCTTTCCTCTGGGCTGCCAAGCAGAACTGGAAATCATGGATTTAGCAAAGCCATTTTCACAGCCATGACTGTCAGATTTCTGCAGGCCCAGGGTGCACAGCACACAGCAGGAGCACAACACACTGGCTGCTGCAGCACCTGCAGAGAGCTGAGTGCCCCACCTCATCCCTCTCATGGGCTGGAGGGAGAAAAAGGGCCTGGAAGGTGAAGCCATGGGGCAGTGACACAGCAAAGTGTGTGCCAGGAGCCCTGCTCCTCTCACCACACACCATCTTCATTTGGAAATGTTCCAGTCTGGATCTCCTGAGGCCTTCAGGGAGCAGGAGCTGGTCCCTGGCAGGGAGAGCAGGGAGCCAGACACCTTGGCATGGGCTCAAGCTGGTGATCAGCCCTGCTTGCCTGCAGGTGGTCAGTGCTGTGCTGATGGACCTGGTGTGGCACAGAGCTCCTCCCCAGGCATGGCAAGGAAGCTGAGCAGTGCTGATTTTCCAAGGAAGTGCTGTGTGAGCTCCTGGGAATTCTGTGAACCATCCTCAGGACAGGCTCTGCCCAGAGGCTGCCAGGGAGTGCAGAGACAGGACAGACACAGCTGTCAAGGGAACCACAAACACCTCCAACAGCTCACCTAGGGACAAGAAACCCATCTCAGCACCTTCCTAGAGCAGGCTGGAGTGCCTGGCCAGCAGTTTTCACTGGGAGATGTCTCCTAACTCAGAATTTGACCTTGAGATGGGTCTGAGCCACAAGGCTTTGGGTGAGAAGTGGCGAGTGAGGAGGGCAGGTAGGCACAGAGCCCTGGCTGCCTGGCACCACCGTGGGTGCAGCTCTGTGAGGGTCACTGCCCTTGGCAGCTGCTGGTTCACCCACCCCTGGTGGCCTGGCAGCAGCAGGCTCTCACATCTGGGGGTCAGCACTGAGGGCTGAGCCAGCTGCTGTGGCTCATCCCTGCCCAGCCTGCGTGCCCCTGAAGCTGCCTGCACTCAGGGGACAGCATGTGCAAACCCTGCACCTGCCGGGGCTGCAGGGAGAGGGGGAAGCTGCCCTTTAGCAGGAGCTACAGGAGCAGGTGGGTCTGGGCTGCCTCTGCCAGCATGGGATGTCCCAGGCAGCTGCTGCACAGAGAGGCTGAAGGAGGGGCTGTGAGTCCCCACTTGAGCCACTGTGTCACCTCCCTTGGCACCCTGGGCTGACAGGGCTCCCTCTGCCTGTTCCCAGGTGCTCAGGGGATCAGCACCTTGCAAACCCTGCCTGGGTTTGAAATGTGCTCAGGCAGGTTTCACTTGCCAGAAGACTCAGGGCAGATTTGTGCCCTGGGTAATGTGGTGGGGGCGTTCAGGAAGGTGATTCTGTGCCCCTGACATCCACCCTGATGAGCTGGGTGAGCATCAGACCTTGGAAACTCGAGGGCAGAGTTTGTATCCAGGTCACAGTGGTTGGGTTGTTACTGGAGACAAGGAAATATCCAGTTCTGGTGTCAAATCACCTCTGAAGGGAATTGAATCATCTCTTTCCTGGAAGTGTCTCGCTCCCCCTGGTGAGAGGGAAGGTCCTGAGGACTTTTGATGCTCCACAAGAGGGGCTGACCCATCTCAGAGCAGGAGAGGGCTCACAGCCAAGAGCCTGGAGCAGGGCTGACTTTGAGGGACAGGGTCAAGGCCTCATCCCTTGCCACAGCCTTTCCTGCTGCTGATGTGTGCCAGTGAGGAGGAGGAGATCCAGATGGATGGGCTAAAGATGAGTTTTACATCATGGGACTCCCAGTCTGGTGTAAATCCTCCAAGAGCTTCTGGTTCTCCACCTAGTGACCTCCCTGAGATGGCAGAATGAGCAGATGGCAGCTGAGAATGTGACATGAGTCTCAGAAAATCAGGGCAACGCAAATATTTGTGATATTAGAAATAGCTGCAAAAATACAGAGCAATAGAAGACACAGTTAGAATTATAACGAGAAATGCATTCCAGAGCTGCCACGGTGCCTTAGCTTGCTTGGGAAGTTGGCATCTTGGCCTCTTCCAGAGAACAAGGAGGGACAGTGTGAAATGGAGCTGTGTGAGGAACTGTGCCCATCCCCATCTGAACATCCCTTCCTGATTTCTTCTCCCATGTAGAGGGCTCCCTTTGAAGAGAAAACCTGAGGCAGAGACCTCCCAGCTGGGCTAAGGGCATCTTGTTTGCAATGTCTGCTGCTTTTCCCTCTGTCTCACATTGAACTTCCTGGCTTTATTTGGAATAATTTGGGTTTTAAAGATCCTTTTTCTTCATGGGATGCTCATGGAGAAAATGGCAGCTTGGTACCTCTGTTTCAAAGCTCTGGAACCCTCCTGGCCCCATCACAGGGGCTGCAGACTGAAATGTGCTTGAAATACAAATACAGTGGCATGCTTGCACTGACAGTGGGCAGCAGGGAGGGGAGGGGGATTCTGCCCCTGTGCTCAGGTGAGACCCCACCTGCAGAGCTGCCCCAGCCCTGGAAGGAGCTGCAGATGCTGGAGAGAGCCCAGAGGAGGCTCCAGGATGAGCAGAGGGATGGAGCAGCTCTGCTGGGAGGAAAGGCTGGGAGAGCAGGGATTTGCCAGGAAAAAAGAAGTTTCAGGATGACCTAATTGTGGCTTTGCAGTGTCTGAAGGGAGCTACACGAGAGATGGAGAGAGACCAAGGGAACAGCTACAAGAACTATTAACACTAGCCAGTTTTTAGCAGAAATTTCATGTCTACGGTTTTTCCTTGGACTTCTAAACATTGTTCTGTGTCTCTCTCATTTATGAACTATTTTCACTGTATTATTCTGTATTTAATTGCTCCGTGTACAATCTGCCATCAAAATAATTTGAATCAATTGGTTTGGGAGGGGAGAGTTCCTTGAATTCCAGCTCATGTCAAGATGCAGACACTGTCACAATCCTACAAAACCAAATCTCTTTTCTCCCAGGCTTTAGCCCTGATTTTTTCTTGGTCATTTGGTGTGCAGCCAAGAAGGGAAGGGAACTGTCCACCACTGCAAGCCAGAGTGGTAATGCAGTTCTGTGCTTGCATTCACCAGAAAGCTGAGAATCAAACAGAGTTTGGGGCATTGTTTAGGTGGTTTAAAGAACTTTTTATCAGATCCACTGCTGCCTTGGAATGCCTGCTGCTGGACAATACCTGCCTGCTCTGCAGTGCTGCAGCCTGGCACGCAGGATGGGAGCCTGCAGGAACCCAGAGGCAGAATTGTGGGGATGGATCAGGATCTGGAGGCAGGAAAGCCAAAGGGATTGGCTGTGCAGGACACGGAGGTGGGACTGAGGCAGCAGCCAGCGAGGGGAGGGGTGGTGGGACATGCCTGACATCTTGTGTTCCTGGAGATTGCTGCTGCCAGGAGAGCGCGGGCGGCCGCTCCCGGCACGTCTGATGGCTGTCCCCATGGCCAGCATGGCATGGGGGAACACCAGGAAACCTGCTGGCTGTCCTCTGTGCTACAACCCCACTGCTGACTGTCCCCATCTCTCTGTGACACCACCTCTGGCTGTCCCCACTGCTGACTGTCCCCATTGCTCACTGTCCCCCACCTCTGACTGACCCCACTGTGTCCCCATTTCTGACTGACCCTACCTTTGACTGTCCCCACTGCTGACAGACCCCATTGCTCACTGTCTCCATTACTGAATGACCCCTCTGCTGACTGTCCCCACCTCTGTCTCCACCTCTGACTGACCCCATTGCTGACTGACCCCATTGCTCACTGTCCCCATCTCTGACTGACTCCACTCTGTCCCCATTTCTGGCTGTCCCCACCTCTGACTGCCCCCACTCTGTCCCCACTGCTCACTGTCCCCATTTCTGACTGGCAGCTCTCTTTCCAAGCTGGAATGCCTTGTCCCCCAGGCTGCCCATGCTGCCAGCTCAGCTCAGCTGTCACTTCAGGGACCTCAGTGGCTCTGACTGAGGGCAGCCCCTCAGTCCCTCTCAGCCTGTGGTTTCCCCTGCACCAAACCCTTCCCTGCTGGGAGCAAGCCCACCGTGCTGCAGTGAGGTGAGGCCAGGCTGCAGCGTGCCAGCCAAGGCTCCCCTGTGAGCACAGCTCTGTCTGCCCCAGAACACGAGCACTGGGGCCCTGCCAGCCCCACTGCCCCTTCTTCTTGCCCCACACACCACCCAGGAGGAGCATGTTTGCTTCTGTCGAGTTTTTCTGCATCCTGTCTCATTTTTCCTCCTCATCATTCTCCCTAGGGAATCACTTAGCACATTCTTTGCTGGCATTTTTGTCACTCGCTTGCACCTTTGAGCACACACACACACACAAAAACACACACTCAAATCAGGGTTAGTAATAAATAAAACTATTCCTTTCAAAACAGAAACTCATTCTTGTCAAGATTCCCATCTATAAATACCTCTGAAAAGGACAAGAAAGTTTAGCTTGGCATGAAAATGTGGGTACCATGAGGAATGCCATTTTTCAGTGCTACCAGAAGGGGCCCTGCAATAGCTGCATGCCATGGACACAAATCTCCTGCCTGGAATACGTGCCTCTCCTGTGCCTGGCTGTGCTCTCTGACCTATACATTGGGCATGCCTGGGAAGAAAAAGTCTGCAGAAAGCTGCAGGGAGCTCCAGGCAGTCTGACTGGACAGGCAATAGTTCACAAATTCCAGAAAAAAATGCCTTCTACAATGAGGTAACAAGAATAGGAGTCAGACCATGACAAGGGACACCCCCATGCAGAGGAATTTACCCTCTCAGGAGGAATTTACCATCTCAGGAGATGGAGAGGAAGCAGGCCAAGAAGTGACTTGCTGGGGAGGGACTTCCCTGAGCAGGTTCCCTGAGCCTCTGTGCCAGCCTCTGCTCTCTCTCCTAAAGCATTCTCCAGCTGGAGGTGCCCCCAGAACCCGGTGCCCCTACCCATCTGCAGTGCCACGTGTTGCTCTTGGCTGGTTTTTGATCTGCCCTCCAGCAGCCTTCTCCACAGGACCTTGCACCTTTGGTGGAATTTCCTGCTCTCCACAGATGGATTCATCCCTCCCTACAGCACATCCCACCTCTCAGAGCCCTCCCCAGCCCTGCTCCCACACCCTGCAGGGCCGGGCTGGAGGGCTCAACAACGCAATGCAAATAGTTCAGAAAGGAGAGAGACATGGAACAATGTTTAGAAGTCCAAGGAAAAACTGTAGACATGACATTTGAGCTAAAATGGACACGTCTGGCTGCTGTGGCTGTGCTTGTGAAGGGCCAGTGCCTGCCTGACTGGCTGATACAGCTTCCACAGGCACCCCAAACCATGTGTGAGCAGCAGGAGTTCACCCAGCTTTGCTTCTCCAGAGGACTCACCCTTCCCAGGTGCCTGCCCCGGTGCCCGTGTGTCTCTGGCACACCTCGGGGGCAGAAAGCAGACACCAGACTGGTGTCTGTGGTAGCAGAACAGCCCCTCCTCCCTCTTATCACCTCTAGGGAACAGCCCCATCTGTGGGGGCTGCTGATAGTGAGGTCCTTAGGTCAGGCCATTTCTGAATAAAGCCCCCTATCTTGGCTCAAAATCCTTTCCCATTCTGGGCTCTGAAGCCACGTCTGGAGAGTCTGAGCACTCTGGGCAGGAGACACATTTGGCTAATCTCTGGCTGTGGCTGGCTGCTCAGAGCACAGCTGACACCTGTCAAAGTGATAGCAGAGGTGGCTTCCCAAAGAGTCCTGTCCTCCAAACCCTCCCAGGCTCACGGCAAGTAGGAGCCAGCAGCCCTTAGCCCTTATCTCCCAGCTCTGCTGAGAGGAACCTGAGGTGTGTGAAGGCAGCTTTATCTCCCAAAGTGACAAAACAGCTCCAATAAATAAGCTACCGGGCTGGGGAAGGTCCCAGATGTGTTTCTGGGACGTGTTTTGAAGCAGCACAGCTCAGGGCTGAGCTGGGAGGAGCTGATGGAGGAGAGGAGTGCACTGCCAGTGCCACCCTTCCTCACTGCCCACAGAGGACCAGGGCACAGAGCCAACGCAGCCCCTTGGAGCAGGGTGGCACAGGCTCATCCAGAAGATGTTGGTCAGGATGATGAGCCTGGAGGGGTCACCCAGACAACTCTCCCCAGTTTCCTTTTTGGTCAAACCCCGTCTGCTCCTCCTGTCCTGAGCATGAGGAGCAGCCAGGTGTCCCATCAGAGGGAGAGGCTCCACCACACACCTCTGGACAGGGATGTGGGCTTGCTGAGCTGCTCTCCAGGCCCTGCACTGGGAGGGTGATGAACAGCCCGCAGAGGAATCCAACCACAGAGGACGGGCAGTACCCTACCAGAGCCGTCATCTCCCTCTTTTAGCTCTTCCCAGCTGCTTCCCTCCTTCTCCTGTACGAGGGAAACTGGTGACCAGAGCCCCAGGGTCAGGGCCATGCTCAGAGGAGCAGGCAGTCCTGCCATGTCCTGATTATGTCATTGGAAGCCAGAAAGAAAACCAGGTTTTTAGCATTTTTTCCCCAAATGTCATTTCCATTAGGTCGTCTGTTTCAGCCAATTTAAGCTCTCAGCAGAATTCCCACCAAATTTTATATCGACTATTTTAGGGCAGGGCTTAAAAAAGTGAAAGAGTTTGACTAATTTTAAACCCAGTGTTCCCGAGGGACACTTAACAAAACACACAATGTCTAAAAACCTTTGGAGTTTCAAGGAGTTCAAAATAACATTCCAGAAGGGATCTTTAGAAAAATGTTCCTGCACCGGTCCTGTTCCCGCCGCTGGGCTGGGCCCACTCCCTTTAATATCCCACATTTGTTTTCCATTTAGCTATCAAACCTACATTAAAATAAAATCTCAGAGTAAATGAAATCGAGCTAACCTGCCTCCTTTCATTTCCAGAATATTTAAGGCACATTAAAGGAGCAGAGCCTGTCTGTTTTCATTGCCAGGGGGGTCAGGTAGCTCAGGAGCTGAGCCCGGGCTGAGCACACCTTTGCTTTCCCTCATCCCAAACCCTCATGCTCTGCACCAACAGCCCTGAAACCACTCCAGGACAGAAGTTCTGGGGCTGTGAGATGGAGGCAGCCCAGCTGCCACTCGCTGGGAATCCATAAATCTCATTTTACACTAATCCAAGGGCTCTGTGAAGCTCCCTCTGTACCTTTTGTCTGGAGGAACTGGATGTGTTTAGAGATGGTTTTATTAAAAGAGGCTTGGAAGGAGTTATTTAAATCACCCTGCTTGGCATCCTGACAAAATTACCTGTGCTGAGCCCAAAATAAAAGCACACTGAGGCTTACAGAATCCCATACCTTATATAAATATCAAAAAACTTCCCTCACCTGACAAAAAAATACGTGTTTATTTATTACTGCTCCCCTCCCTCACTCTTCCCCCTTTCTCACCCCTTTGCCCGGGCTGCCCCGTGGCAGGGCTGGTCCCCAGCTCAGTGGCAGGTGGATTGTTTGGGGTTCACACCTGAAATTCCATGTGGGAATGAGCCTCATCTTTGTACAACACCACCAGCACCCCTCTGGTGGTGGCAGCCCTTTGAAAGTCATTTTATTTTGTCTTGATCTGTGTGGTGGGGAGTGATAGTGACAGTGTGAGATCTTTGGGAAGGAAGATTTATTTTAGTTTATTTCTAGTTTTATTTTATTTTTCCTACATTGATTTTGGTTTATTCCTAGTTTTATTTTATTATTCCTAAATTTATTTGAGTTTATTCCTAGTTTTATTTTATTTTTCCTAAATTTATTTGAGTTTATTCCTAGTTTTATTTTATTTTTCCTAAATTTATTTGAGTTTATTCCTAGTTTTATTTTATTTTTCCTACATTTCTTTTAGTTTATTTCTAGTGTTCAAAGTATGGATGCCCTTTGACTCAAAGATTTAATTTTTAGCAGCTTCTTTTTTTATAGATATAAAAGAAATAAAAATTAAGAATTAGTATGAGTCAACATCTGCCCAGAGAGCATTTGCTAAAATATTAACTGTACAAGTAGCTGGATACAAAGATTTCCCTCTTTCCATGAACAGCAGACAACATTTCTTTTTGTCAGCAAAGATATTTCAGATTTATTGAAGCATAGTAGGATAGTCTGTGTCCCAAACATACAAACAAAACTATAAATAGTTCAGGAAGATAAGAAAAGTATCTTACGTAAATACGCAGCCTAAAATGAATCCAGAATCCAGGAATCCTTCCTTGCTCCCCACTATATTTAACATTTCCAGATGTGTCTGGATGACCAGTTTGGGATTTGAGGCCCACTCCTTAGAGACAATAAATTGGAATAAATGTCTTATATAAATAAATAAATAAACAAATCTACTTTTCTGCAGTTGTCCCTGTCCTGAACAAGCATTTGCTATTTCACAACAGAGATGGTTTTCACTGGATTTTGCCTGTCCTGTAGATCATTGCCAGGCAGTTTCCTTTTCTTACTGTGGCTTCCAACTCTTTTATCCCTTGGACCACCTGGTCCTGTGGTCTTCACCCTGACCAGACTCAGATGTTGCAGTGGACCAAGGGCCTCAGTGATCTTCACATTGTCAGTGATTTTGGTCAGGAAAAAATGTCACACCGTGCAGTCTGTGACACGAGATGACAGCTGAACTCCACATCTGATTTTTAATGCAATTTTAGCACAGTCAGGAAGGATGAATGCAGCTCTCACAGAGCTCACAGCAGAGCAGGGGCTAAAGGCATCCCCTGCTTGTTCCATCACTGTCACTCCCACCTGCACAGGGAGGAACCACATCCCACAGCCAGCATGGATTCTCTGCACTCCTCAGAGTCTCTTCCTTCTCAGCCAGAGATGTGAGGCTCTGAAAAATCCCTTAGCACTTTCAAGGAAAATAAAAAAGAAAAAAATAGCTAATTTCTAAAAAATAAGTTTGTAAGAAATGAGAGATGATAAAACAGGCACATTTGGCTCGTTTTCCCTCAGAACTGGAAGGCTTTTCAGAGCAATGTGCACAATGATTTAATCTCCAGGAGTTTCCCCTTCATCTGCTTTAGAGTGGCAGGTCTGTGTTTACACAGCACCTCAGGGACCTGCCCAAAGAGCTTCCCTGTGTGTTCCCAAGCCAGCAGCAGGCAGCTCCTGTCCCCAGTGCTGTGATATTTTCTGGTTGCAGAGCTCAACTCACAGCCCGTGTTTGTACTGCTCGGGCTCTAGCAGCACCTCTATTTCTCATCAGTCAGAAAAAAAACCAAACATAAACACTACAAGGTTATATACAGCACCGATTTCTATTTTTGTCATCTTTAAAATAGTAGGTGAGTCCTGTAGTTCTATCCAAGTTGGCCCAATTCCTCTTTTTGTTTGTTTGGGGTTTAATTATCTTGGAAGAAACGTGCTGGTGATTTTGGGTCTCTGCTGCAGTGCTGTGACCAAGTCTGTGCTCACGTTATTCATCTCCAAGTCTGTGTTTTGCAAAGTTTGGCACCTCCATGCCCCTCCCCACCAGGGAGAATTTCAAAATCTCTGCTTTTTCTCCTCCTGGAGTAGCACAGCCCGAGGGGAGCTTGGGCAGGCTGCTGGAAGTGGGGCAAAGCATCCGCTCTTCACAGCAGCACTGCTCCTGAGCAGACAGGGACTGGTGCAGGGAGACAGCAAAAAAAAGGCTTGTGAGGGGGATTTTGGCATCAAAAGGCCAGTGCCCTGTGGAGAACTGTGGGGGGAATGGGTCCTGGGGAAGCTGGCAGCTCCCGGGCTGGAAAGGCAGATGCTGAACAGAGCTGTGCATGAGCAGAGCTCACAGCGAGCCAAGGTGCAGGACAGTAGCAGCCTGGAACTTTATAAATAAACAGCCCATGCAGATGGCAACAGGCAGATTCCTGCTCCTGCCCCAGGCTGTGCAGGATGAGGTGATCCCCAAGGCTGCTGTGTGCTGTAAGCGCTGCTGGGTGCCCTCACCACAGCTCGCTGTGCTCCTGAGCGGGCAGAGCCCTGCAGAAGTGCAGATTCTCTGGTTTTCAGCATTCTGTAATGGGTTTGGGCTGGAGCAGGTCTGTGTGTGCGAGGGAGTGGCTCCTGTTCTGCCCAAAGCACCATGGCCATGCTCATGTATTCTGCCAGAGCTGGGCTGAGGGAACACTGAGGAACAGCAGTGAAAGCTCTGGGTCAGGTATGAGGGCTAAACAGGGGAAGGGCAGGGCACTCAAAGCATCAGTGATGGGACCAACATCTCCATGAGAACAGGGCCCAGGGTGAGCAGAAGAAAGCCCTGTCCTGAGAGCAGCAGGTGGGATCAGTGTCTGTGCATCCCCGTGCCTGAGGCACTCAGCTGAGTCCAGAGGTCACCTGGGTGGGGAGGGCTGGCAGTGCTGCGTGCACAGTCCTCCAGGAATCTGACAGTTTGAGTGAAATTTGGGATCCATCTGCACCCTCTTCCATGGCCAAGGCAGGCAAGCAATGGCACAAGATTCAGCGAAATAATGCATCTAATCCGCCTGAGTAATGCTAATGCAAGCCTCTTGATTAGTGTTTAGAAACCAGGCAAACAATTGATTTAAAATAATTGGTAAATTATGATTAAATAAAAACATTTATACAAAAGAGTTTGTCATTGATATGGTTAAATAAATATTTGTAGAAGTAACTTATACTTGGCCCTGTGCCTGGGCGATGAGCTCTCTTGGGCTGGCTGTGGTTTCATTTTAATAAAGACCAGAAGGCATTCCAGGAATACATAATGCTCCCAGCCCATCCGATGTATATCTGGGGCTTTAGCTCTGCTCGCCACTAACCCAGGCCCAGCTTTGCTTTGTATCCCTCACTAGTGCTTGTCCCTCCCCAAAACACTCTCCCTGTTTGGGGCTGAGCCACCGAAGCTGTGGCTGAGCCCAGGTGGGGATGCAGGTGGGAGCATCAGCGTGGTGGGAGCAGAGGTGGGGCCCTGCAGGCTGCCCTGTGGGGAAGCCTCGAGCTCTGGAGCTGCTGCAGGGCTTAGAGCAACACAGCCCTTATCAGGCCCTGCTCTGTGGGAGATTTCCAAGAGCTTTACAGAGGGGTTAGCCTCATTATGGCCAGTTGGAGATAAGGGGGCCGAAGAGAGACGTGACTTGCCCGAAGTCCTGCTGGGGAGGGAACAGAAGCCAGGTCACCCCTGGCCAGGCCCTGTGGAGCCTCCTTGGCTCTCGGGGTGCTGCAGACTCGTCCCACCCAGCTCCACAGGCTGGCAGTGTCTGCACTGCCTGGGATCCAGCCGCTCCATGGACCAAAGGGATCTGTGCAGCCCCTCTGGCACTGCGCTGCCAGGGAGCTCTGGAAACACCCACAGAGTGAAGGGTGAGGGGGCACAGATCAGGAAAATTGGTTATCAGGGGTCTGGGGGTGGTACTGGCACTGCCATGGCTTCTGCCTCTCATTTCCAGGCAGCCACCAGTGCTTGGAGGAGCCAGGCCAGGCACAGAGCCCTTCCTGCCTGCTCTGGCCACCCAGAAAGCAGCCAAGGGCTCATCGCTGCTACAAAACACACCAGGCTTGGCCTCACACGTCCCTCACTGCCCTCAGCACTGGTCATGCAGCTGCTCTCACCGGTCCAGCTGGCTGGGGAGTCCTGCTCCAAGGGACATCACCCCTGGCCCAGCCTCACCCTCCTCACGCTCTGGCACAGGCTCCTGAGCCTGGGGGCGAGGGCTGCCCGGAGCGGGGACACATTTGGCTGGCAGTGAAGGCAGGAGAGCCACTGGACAGCACTCAGAGGCATCCAGCAGCACAGCCTGGGGGTGGGAAGGCGTGCTTGGACCCTGGCTGGGGTGAGCAGTGGGGCTGGTTACAAGAGGAGGGACACAGGCAGCTCTAGGCTTGGTTTGCACCATGCATGAGGCTCTGGCGAGGTGAAGGGAGGAAGTTCCTGCTTTGCTGGGCTGCAGCATTTGAGGCTTGCCCCAGGCACCCCTGGAAGGGGAGCTCAGCACCTGGGAGCATCCTGCTGGTGGCTGAGACATCAGAACAGCCGTGGGTGTGAGAGAAGTCCCTTGGAGGGAGTAAGTCACCAGTTCCATTGGGAAACCATCCCCAGAATGTCATCTCCAGTGGATTAAAATAGGAATTTGCCTGCCCCAGCTGTGAGACACAGAAATTCACAGTCCCACTGACTGTACACCCCCCTCAGTTGTGCCCACAGGGAATTCACAGAGCTTTTCCCCAGTTCTCCTCCTCACAGGGACAGGGGAGCAGGCTCTGCACTGCCTGTGATCCACACCAGGGCCACGCTCAGGGCACGCAGCGCTGCTGTGCTGGACCTCCCAGCAAGGCCAGAGCCCTGACCTTGGTGTCCCACCAGAGTCATGAGTCAGGAGGCAGCTACTGGGATCTCCCACCCCACAGCCCATGGCTCTGGACAGCACGGGCTGTGTCTGGCCCTTCCCTCTACTCTGCGTGGGACAGAGGAGGTCCCTGAGTGCCTTGAGCTCCTGCCAGCACAGCCCACTTGACCTGAGCACTGTGCTGCAGCCCCACAGAGAGCATCACCCCTCCCTCTGACCTCCCTCAAACCAGCCTCAGAGCCTGAGCCTTTAACTCTTCCTTCACCTGCTCTGATCCCCTCTGCCCTCCTGGAGCTGATGGAGAGGCTGCTGAAGGAGTGACAGGAGTGACAATCTGCCCAGAGCCGGGCAGTCAGGACAAATGCCAGTGCAGCCAGGGTCCCTGCAGGCTGGAGCACACGGGGAGGAGCAGGCAGGGCCATGGGACACGGGACATGGGACACAGGACAAGGGACATGGGCCATGGACAGCCTCCAGGGCAGTGCCCGGCTGTGGCAGCTCTCCACACTCACTGCACATCCCTGCTCGGTAAACACAACAGCCAGAGTTTCACAATCAAATATTTATGCTAGTAAAAAACATTTTACATAATCTTTAAACAGCTATGTCATCTCCCTTATATTCATTCTCTGATCTCCCTGTTTTCAGTCGGGATTGGAGAATTTAGTGTATTTACAAAGAAATAAATATTATGGTGAAAACATCAAGCAGCTTAATAGTAGCTTTAGCAAAGTGCAGAAGTATTTTTGTGTTCATGTTGTCAATTGCATAATATCTTCTGGACCTTCATAAATTGAGGAACCTTGCATGGGTGCTTGCAGCACTGTGATAAATAGTTCACAGCTCCAATTCAAGCAAGGCTGGCTGCTGGCAGAACAGGAAGGGCTCATGACATCTCTGCCATAAACTTCAGCCCTGAAGATCTGTGGGGAGATAAGGAGGGGACAGACCACTTAAAATCTGGCAGACAGTGGCAAATTCAGGGTATTTCAGAGTATTTCAGGGTATTTCAGGATATTTCAGGGTGTTTCAGGATATTTCAGGGTATTTCAGGGTATTCCAGGGTATTTCCAGCCCTCCAGCTCTGTGGGGAGATAAGGAGGGGACAGACCACTTAAAATCTGGCAGACAGTGGCAAATTCAGGGTATTTCAGAGTATTTCAGGGTATTTCAGGCTATTTCAGAGTATTTCAGGGCATTTCAGGGTATTTCAGGGTATTTCAGGGTATTCCAGGGGATTTCAGGGTATTTCAGGGTATTCCAGGGGATTTCAGGGTATTTCAGGGTATTCCAGGGTATTTCAGGGTATTTCAGAGTATTTCAGGGTATTTCAGGCTATTTCAGAGTATTTCAGGGCATTTCAGGGTATTTCAGGGTATTTCAGGGCATTTCAGGGCATTTCAGGTTATTCCAGGGTATTTCAGGGTATTCAGCCTTCAGTGGAATGCTGCTGTGATGGTGCTTAGCAGGTGGGACTGGACCACCCCTGCTCCCAGCTCCCTGACCATGCTCTGGGCATGTCCTGGGCTAGGACACAGCCAGGATCTTTCTGAGCTAGTCCCTAGAGGCCAGCTCTGCTTCACAGTGGCAGAGGCACTGCTGCCTCACCAGCTCCAGCTCAGAAAGCCTCTGTTTGTCCCAGGTCGTGGAGAGGAATATCTTGACTGTTTGCCATGTGAAAGCCCCAGCTCTTTTCTGTGCAATTTACCCACAGGTGAGACCCCCAGGCCTCAGGCATGCCAAGAGAAGATAATTTCTCTCAGGTTCCTGAAGGCCATGAGGAGCTGGAGCTTTGCTGGTGCAGTCTCAGAGCAGGAGGTTCATGTCTGCCCTGAATTCAGATCCACTAATGGTCAGTTCAGTGAAAATTCCTTCTCAGGGAAAGATTTCTTCTTCCATTACCACAATGATGACATCCTGGCTGTAGGCCTCTTCAAAGGATTGAGTTCCTTGTGAGTCTTGGCTGCTGGTTTCCCTGTGCCCTTGTCTACTGCTCCATACTCTGTACTGGGTATGAATGGAGGAATGCACTCCTCCTGAGCAACATATTTGTAAAACCAACTTTTTCCAGCCTTCCCACCCCTTCAGGGCTCAGAGTTATGCCAGCCTGGGGACATTGAGCATGGAGCTGTGTGCCAGTACAGCTGTCCCTCCCCAGGGGACCTTGGACACCAACAGCTGCACAAGCACACAGCAAATTATCACTGCTCTGCACACGGGATGGGGGAGTCAGGGCTGGGGGCTCAGACCATCAGATCTGCCTTTCCAAAACATGCTGGGAGGATTCAAGAAATAAGGCCATGGCAAGTGGGGTCTTTTCCCAATGGAGCTGCCAGGTGCAAATCAAAAATCAAAATCAAAAGAAATCAAAGGCAAAGCAGTCTCATTCCCACAGGAGAGGACAATCTGAGCAGACATGGCTGGCAGAACACCAGGTTTGGGGAAACTCCCCTTCTCTGGCACAGACATGTCACACACTGACCCCTCCAAGTCCCCACAGGGCTTTCACTGGAACTTCAGCTCAATTTGTTCTTTTTCCCATGGTGGCAAATCTACATACAAACAAACAATCTGCTTTAAAATAATTCAGTCCCATAAACAATAGGGTGTGTTGGAAGATTAGAAGGGATGGCTTCCTGGGATCTGGTGAGCAACTCAGAGCTGATATCCTTATGACTCTGGGGTGTGACTTCTCAGTTCAAAGGAATTCCCTGCCATGACTAATTTATTCTGGCATTTAAGGCTCAATTCCACTCAGTGCAGTCGAGATGACCTCGTTTTCAAGGGAACAGGGAATGGGAATGGGAATGGAAATGGGAATGGGAATGGGAATGGGAATGGGAAGCAGCCAAGGTCTCTGCAGGGACCTGTGTGCCTGTGTCACCTTCCAGAGAAAGGTGGTGCTGAGCCCTTTTCAGAGCTGAACAGTAGTGCAGACACAGCCAAGACACCAGGGCTGGGCAATGTCAGCTCTGGAAACTCATGAGTTTGTGGGAGGATAAATATTTCTGGGCTACCTAAAGCAGGCAGCAGCCAGGCAAATGTCTCAGTGTCTGTGGTGGCATCTCAGCCCTGTCCCTGCCTCTGAGGTTTAGGAGAGACAACTTTCCTGTTTCCTGAGGACACCAAGAGAGTGGCAGGGCTGACTCTCACAAAAGGACCATCACAGGGAAACACCAGCTCAGGACTGTGAGTTCAGCATTTGAGCAATTTACTGAGATGAGTCAACAAATTAGAGCTTGTTATAGGCGGTGTCACCTCCTAAGAAAGATGTGTCTGCATCCCCCACTGGTATCCCAGGAAAAGGAAAAGGAAAAGGAAAAGGAAAAGGAAAAGGAAAAGGAAAAGGAAAAGGAAAAGGAAAAGGAAAAGGAAAAGGAAAAGGAAAAGGAAAAGGAAAAGGAAAAGGTTCTGTGCTTCTATCCCATGGACTACATGAGGGTGAGACACCCCATGATTTCTCTGCTGCATTGGGACTCTGATGAATCAGAGCCTCTGGGGAGATGAGTGTAGAAGCCCTGAAATTCCTATCCCCAACCCGAACTGTTCAGAGTACTTCCCAGAAATCATGGGATTAAAATAAAGTAAAATTAAAAATTAAAAAAAAAATCCCAACAAAACTTCAAACCAGTCCTGAAGTATTTTAATGACCTAGAGGGAATTTAGGCAGCTTCTAGGTGAGCCCCACACATCGGGGAAGCTGAGATCTGTCCTTGACTTAGCTTGGCTTGTGCTACTTGCATTACACAGTAAGAGGTGCCAGCAGATCACCCACTCAAGTGAACCAGATGTGGGCTTGGGGAAGGGGAGCCTCACAGGGTCTGTGTCTCTTTATTTTGTGTGTTTGCAATCTGCTCCTCTCCTCTGAGAGCATGTTTGCTGTGTGGGGAGGGACCCTCCACTACAACAGCATCCTCAGCCTCCGTGGGACCGCTGGCACAGGGAACCTGGAGCCAAGGCTCAGCCCTGCCTGACATGTCCTGTGTCTGTGTGCCAAGGCTCAGCTCTGCCTCACAAATCCCGTGTCTGTGTGCTCTGTGTGCCCATGTCTCGTGTCCCTGTGCCCAGGCTCAGCCCTGCCTGGCATGTCCCGTAGCCTCCCTGTGCCACACAGAGGGCACCATCCGGGAGCATCTCAGGTGGATAATCCCTGGGTAAAGGAGCGCGCAGAGCAGCTCGGCTCTGGGCACACCTGTGCGACACCAGGGACACCCAGGTGACACCTGAGCAGCCCCGTGCCCACCCCTGACCCGTGCGGGCAGTCCTGTGCGCCCCTGGCCGGGAGCGCATCCAAGGCAGCGCTCAGGTGGAACGACCTTCCCAAAGCCATCCTCTGGCCCCAGCCCCTCCCTCACCCTCGGGAACTGAGCCCCCCAGCCCCAGAGAGGCGCGGGACCCGTGTCCCACCACGCTGCAAAGAGTTAAGCCCTGGCTCTGTTGATATTTCCAGCGGCTCCCAAAGCCGGCGGAGACGGGGAGCGCCCGGATTGGCTGCGTACGGCCGGTAGTAATTAGGATCAGATATCAAACTTCTGTCTTTGCTAAGACCCTTTCCGATAGTCGCTGCTCCCCGCTAGACGATGACATC